>NC_141695.1:1063754638-1064443162 GCF_964263255.1 Lissotriton vulgaris | reverse complement strand
AGCTTGTTTCCTGCCCAGTGTAAGAATTGGCTTTTGTAGTTTGGTTTGCCCTGTTCCCATCATGCACTGGGACAGGAACAGACTAATTTGCATACAGCCAGGTTCTGAAACTGGGATGGTGCAGTGAGCTAAAAAACGGTGTTGGATCTAGCCCTGATCTCTTGACTGGGTGAGAGCTTTCTGCTTAATTCAGAGACTCTGTCCCTCACCACCCTTGTTGTAAATATTTTTGTCCACCCTAAGCGTGGAAGGGTATTCTCAGATGTGAGACCCTTGCTCATTGCACCATCAGGATTCAAGCAAACCGGGCCGAAGACGGCTGTAATGCCAGAAACCGGTCCCCGGGAGCTTGTTTCCTTCCCAGTGTAAGAATTGGCTTTTGTAGTTTGGTTTGCCCTGTTCCCATCATGCACTGGGACAGGAACAGACTAATTTGCATACAGCCAGGTTCTGAAACTGGGATGGTGCAGTGAGCTAAAAAACGGTGTTGGATCTAGCCCTGATCTCTTGACTGGGTGAGAGCTTTCTGCTTAATTCAGAGACTCTGTCCCTCACCACTCCTTGTTGTAAATATTTTTGTCCACCCTAAGCGTGGAAGGGTATTCTCAGATGTGAGACCCTTGCTCATTGCACCATCAGGATTCAAGCAAACCGGGCCGAAGACAGCTGTAATGCCAGAAACCGGTCCCCGGGAGCTTGTTTCCTTCCCAGTGTAAGAATTGGCTTTTGTAGTTTGGTTTGCCCTGTTCCCATCATGCACTGGGACAGGAACAGACTAATTTGCATACAGCCAGGTTCTGAAACTGGGATGGTGCAGTGAGCTAAAAAACGGTGTTGGATCTAGCCCTGATCTCTTGACTGGGTGAGAGCTTTCTGCTTAATTCAGAGACTCTGTCCCTCACCACCCCTTGTTGTAAATATTTTTGTCCACCCTAAGCGTGGAAGGGTATTCTCAGATGTGAGACCCTTGCTCATTGCACCATCAGGATTCAAGCAAACCGGGCCGAAGACGGCTGTAATGCCAGAAACCGGTCCCCGGGAGCTTGTTTCCTTCCCAGTGTAAGAATTGGCTTTTGTAGTTTGGTTTGCCCTGTTCCCATCATGCACTGGGACAGGAACAGACTAATTTGCATACAGCCAGGTTCTGAAACTGGGATGGTGCAGTGAGCTAAAAAACGGTGTTGGATCTAGCCCTGATCTCTTGACTGGGTGAGAGCTTTCTGCTTAATTCAGAGACTCTGTCCCTCACCACCCCTTGTTGTAAATATTTTTGTCCACCCTAAGCGTGGAAGGGTATTCTCAGATGTGAGACCCTTGCTCATTGCACCATCAGGATTCAAGCAAACCGGGCCGAAGACGGCTGTAATGCCAGAAACCGGTCCCCGGGAGCTTGTTTCCTTCCAGTGTAAGAATTGGCTTTTGTAGTTTGGTTTGCCCTGTTCCCATCATGCACTGGGACAGGAACAGACTAATTTGCATACAGCCAGGTTCTGAAACTGGGATGGTGCAGTGAGCTAAAAAACGGTGTTGGATCTAGCCCTGATCTCTTGACTGGGTGAGAGCTTTCTGCTTAATTCAGAGACTCTGTCCCTCACCACCCCTTGTTGTAAATATTTTTGTCCACCCTAAGCGTGGAAGGGTATTCTCAGATGTGAGACCCTTGCTCATTGCACCATCAGGATTCAAGCAAACCGGGCCGAAGACGGCTGTAATGCCAGAAACCGGTCCCCGGGAGCTTGTTTCCTTCCCAGTGTAAGAATTGCTTTTGTAGTTTGGTTTGCCCTGTTCCCATCATGCACTGGGACAGGAACAGACTAATTTGCATACAGCCAGGTTCTGAAACTGGGATGGTGCAGTGAGCTAAAAAACGGTGTTGGATCTAGCCCTGATCTCTTGACTGGGTGAGAGCTTTCTGCTTAATTCAGAGACTCTGTCCCTCACCACCCCTTGTTGTAAATATTTTTGTCCACCCTAAGCGTGGAAGGGTATTCTCAGATGTGAGACCCTTGCTCATTGCACCATCAGGATTCAAGCAAACCGGGCCGAAGACGGCTGTAATGCCAGAAACCGGTCCCCGGGAGCTTGTTTCCTTCCCAGTGTAAGAATTGGCTTTTGTAGTTTGTTTGCCCTGTTCCCATCATGCACTGGGACAGGAACAGACTAATTTGCATACAGCCAGGTTCTGAAACTGGGATGGTGCAGTGAGCTAAAAAACGGTGTTGGATCTAGCCCTGATCTCTTGACTGGGTGAGAGCTTTCTGCTTAATTCAGAGACTCTGTCCCTCACCACCCCTTGTTGTAAATATTTTTGTCCACCCTAAGCGTGGAAGGGTATTCTCAGATGTGAGACCCTTGCTCATTGCACCATCAGGATTCAAGCAAACCGGGCTGAAGACGGCTGTAATGCCAGAAACCGGTCCCCGGGAGCTTGTTTCCTTCCCAGTGTAAGAATTGGCTTTTGTAGTTTGGTTTGCCCTGTTCCCATCATGCACTGGGACAGGAACAGACTAATTTGCATACAGCCAGGTTCTGAAACTGGGATGGTGCAGTGAGCTAAAAAACGGTGTTGGATCTAGCCCTGATCTCTTGACTGGGTGAGAGATTTCTGCTTAATTCAGAGACTCTGTCCCTCACCACCCCTTGTTGTAAATATTTTTGTCCACCCTAAGCGTGGAAGGGTATTCTCAGATGTGAGACCCTTGCTCATTGCACCATCAGGATTCAAGCAAACCGGGCCGAAGACGGCTGTAATGCCAGAAACCGGTCCCCGGGAAGCTTGTTTCCTTCCCAGTGAAAGAATTGGCTTTTGTAGTTTGGTTTGCCCTGTTCCATCATGCACTGGGACGGGAACAGACTAATTTGCATATAGCCAGGTTCTGAGCTGGGATGGTGCAGTGAGCTAAAAAACGGTGTTGGATCTAGCCCTGATCTCTTGACTGGGTGAGAGTATTCTGCTTAATTCAGAAACTCTGTCCATCACCACCCCTTGTTGTTTAATTATTTTGTCCACCATATGCGTGGAAGGGTATACTCAGATGTGAGTCCCTTGCTCATTGCACCATCAGGATTCAAGCAAGCCGGGCCGAAGACGGCTGTAATGCCAGAAACCGGTCCCCGGAAGCTTGTTTCCTTCCCAGTGAAAGAATTGGCTTTGTAGTTTGGTTTGCCCTGTTCCCATCATGCACTGGGACGGGAACAGACTAATTTGCATATAGCCAGGTTCTGAGCTGGGATGGTGCAGTGAGCTAAAAAACGGTGTTGGATCTAGCCCTGATCTCTTGACTGGGTGAGAGTATTCTGCCTAATTCAGAAACTCTGTCCATCACCACCCCTTGTTGTTTAATTATTTTGTCCACCATATGCGTGGAAGGGTATACTCAGATGTGAGTCCCTTGCTCATTGCACCATCAGGATTCAAGCAAGCCGGGCCGAAGACGGCTGTAATGCCAGAAACCGGTCCCCGGAAGCTTGTTTCCTTCCCAGTGAAAGAATTGGCTTTGTAGTTTGGTTTGCCCTGTTCCCATCATGCACTGGGACGGGAACAGACTAATTTGCATATAGCCAGGTTCTGAGCTGGGATGGTGCAGTGAGCTAAAAAACGGTGTTGGATCTAGCCCTGATCTCTTGACTGGGTGAGAGTATTCTGCCTAATTCAGAAACTCTGTCCATCACCACCCCTTGTTGTTTAATTATTTTGTCCACCATATGCGTGGAAGGGTATACTCAGATGTGAGTCCCTTGCTCATTGCACAATCAGGATTCAAGCAAGCCGGGCCGAAGACGGCTGTAATGCCAGAAACCGGTCCCCGGAAGCTTGTTTCCTTCCCAGTGAAAGAATTGGCTTTGTAGTTTGGTTTGCCCTGTTCCCATCATGCACTGGGACGGGAACAGACTAATTTGCATATAGCCAGGTTTTGAGCTGGGATGGTGCAGTGAGCTAAAAAACGGTGTTGGATCTAGCCCTGATCTCTTGACTGGGTGAGAGTATTCTGCTTAATTCAGAAACTCTGTCCATCACCACCCCTTGTTGTTTAATTATTTTGTCCACCATATGCGTGGAAGGGTATACTCAGATGTGAGTCCCTTGCTCATTGCACCATCAGGATTCAAGCAAGCCGGGCCGAAGACGGCTGTAATGCCAGAAACCGGTCCCCGGAAGCTTGTTTCCTTCCCAGTGAAAGAATTGGCTTTGTAGTTTGGTTTGCCCTGTTCCCATCATGCACTGGGACGGGAACAGACTAATTTGCATATAGCCAGGTTCTGAGCTGGGATGGTGCAGTGAGCTAAAAAACGGTGTTGGATCTAGCCCTGATCTCTTGACTGGGTGAGAGTATTCTGCTTAATTCAGAAACTCTGTTCATCACCACCCCTTGTGGTTTAATTATTTTGTCCACCATATGCGTGGAAGGGTATACTCAGATGTGAGCCCCTTGCTCATTGCACCATCAGGATTCAAGCAAGCCGGGCCGAAGACGGCTGTAATGCCAGAAACCGGTCCCCGGAAGCTTGTTTCCTTCCCAGTGAAAGAATTGGCTTTGTAGTTTGGTTTGCCCTGTTCCCATCATGCACTGGGACGGGAACAGACTAATTTGCATATAGCCAGGTTCTGAGCTGGGATGGTGCAGTGAGCTAAAAAATGGTGTTGGATCTAGCCCTGATCTCTTGACTGGGTGAGAGTATTCTGCTTAATTCAGAAACTCTGTCCATCACCACCCCTTGTTGTTTAATTATTTTGTCCACCATATGCGTGGAAGGGTATACTCAGATGTGAGTCCCTTGCTCATTGCACCATCAGGATTCAAGCAAGCCGGGCCGAAGACGGCTGTAATGCCAGAAACCGGTCCCCGGAAGCTTGTTTCCTTCCCAGTGAAAGAATTGGCTTTGTAGTTTGGTTTGCCCTGTTCCCATCATGCACTGGGACGGGAACAGACTAATTTGCATATAGCCAGGTTCTGAGCTGGGATGGTGCAGTGAGCTAAAAAACGGTGTTGGATCTAGCCCTGATCTCTTGACTGGGTGAGAGTATTCTGCTTAATTCAGAAACTCTGTCCATCACCACCCCTTGTTGTTTAATTATTTTGTCCACCATATGCGTGGAAGGGTATACTCAGATGTGAGTCCCTTGCTCATTGCACCATCAGGATTCAAGCAAGCCGGGCCGAAGACGGCTGTAATGCCAGAAACCGGTCCCCGGAAGCTTGTTTCCTTCCCAGTGAAAGAATTGGCTTTGTAGTTTGGTTTGCCCTGTTCCCATCATGCACTGGGACGGGAACAGACTAATTTGCATATAGCCAGGTTCTGAGCTGGGATGGTGCAGTGAGCTAAAAAACGGTGTTGGATCTAGCCCTGATCTCTTGACTGGGTGAGAGTATTCTGCCTAATTCAGAAACTCTGTCCATCACCACCCCTTGTTGTTTAATTATTTTGTCCACCATATGCGTGGAAGGGTATACTCAGATGTGAGTCCCTTGCTCATTGCACCATCAGGATTCAAGCAAGCCGGGCCGAAGACGGCTGTAATGCCAGAAACCGGTCCCCGGAAGCTTGTTTCCTTCCCAGTGAAAGAATTGGCTTTGTAGTTTGGTTTGCCCTGTTCCCATCATGCACTGGGACGGGAACAGACTAATTTGCATATAGCCAGGTTCTGAGCTGGGATGGTGCAGTGAGCTAAAAAACGGTGTTGGATCTAGCCCTGATCTCTTGACTGGGTGAGAGTATTCTGCTTAATTCAGAAACTCTGTCCATCACCACCCCTTGTTGTTTAATTATTTTGTCCACCATATGCGTGGAAGGGTATACTCAAATGTGAGTCCCTTGCTCATTGCACCATCAGGATTCAAGCAAGCCGGGCCGAAGACGGCTGTAATGCCAGAAACCGGTCCCCGGAAGCTTGTTTCCTTCCCAGTGAAAGAATTGGCTTTGTAGTTTGGTTTGCCCTGTTCCCATCATGCACTGGGACGGGAACAGACTAATTTGCATATAGCCAGGTTCTGAGCTGGGATGGTGCAGTGAGCTAAAAAACGGTGTTGGATCTAGTCCTGATCTCTTGACTGGGTGAGAGTATTCTGCTTAATTCAGAAACTCTGTCCATCACCACCCCTTGTTGTTTAATTATTTTGTCCACCATATGCGTGGAAGGGTATACTCAGATGTGAGTCCCTTGCTCATTGCACCATCAGGATTCAAGCAAGCCGGGCCGAAGACGGCTGTAATGCCAGAAACCGGTCCCCGGAAGCTTGTTTCCTTCCCAGTGAAAGAATTGGCTTTGTAGTTTGGTTTGCCCTGTTCCCATCATGCACTGGGACGGGAACAGACTAATTTGCATATAGCCAGGTTCTGAGCTGGGATGGTGCAGTGAGCTAAAAAACGGTGTTGGATCTAGCCCTGATCTCTTGACTGGGTGAGAGTATTCTGCTTAATTCAGAAACTCTGTCCATCACCACCCCTTGTTGTTTAATTATTTTGTCCACCATATGCGTGGAAGGGTATACTCAGATGTGAGCCCCTTGCTCATTGCACCATCAGGATTCAAGCAAGCCGGGCCGAAGACGGCTGTAATGCCAGAAACCGGTCCCCGGAAGCTTGTTTCCTTCCCAGTGAAAGAATTGGCTTTGTAGTTTGGTTTGCCCTGTTCCCATCATGCACTGGGACGGGAACAGACTAATTTGCATATAGCCAGGTTCTGAGCTGGGATGGTGCAGTGAGCTAAAAAACGGTGTTGGATCTAGCCCTGATCTCTTGACTGGGTGAGAGTATTCTGCTTAATTCAGAAACTCTGTCCATCACTACCCCTTGTTGTTTAATTATTTTGTCCACCATATGCGTGGAAGGGTATACTCAGATGTGAGTCCCTTGCTCATTGCACCATCAGGATTCAAGCAAGCCGGGCCGAAGACGGCTGTAATGCCAGAAACCGGTCCCCGGAAGCTTGTTTCCTTCCCAGTGAAAGAATTGGCTTTGTAGTTTGGTTTGCCCTGTTCCCATCATGCACTGGGACGGGAACAGACTAATTTGCATATAGCCAGGTTCTGAGCTGGGATGGTGCAGTGAGCTAAAAAACGGTGTTGGATCTAGCCCTGATCTCTTGACTGGGTGAGAGTATTCTGCTTAATTCAGAAACTCTGTCCATCACCACCCCTTGTTGTTTAATTATTTTGTCCACCATATGCGTGGAAGGGTATACTCAGATGTGAGTCCCTTGCTCATTGCACCATCAGGATTCAAGCAAGCCGGGCCGAAGACGGCTGTAATGCCAGAAACCGGTCCCCGGAAGCTTGTTTCCTTCCCAGTGAAAGAATTGGCTTTGTAGTTTGGTTTGCCCTGTTCCCATCATGCACTGGGACGGGAACAGACTAATTTGCATATAGCCAGGTTCTGAGCTGGGATGGTGCAGTGAGCTAAAAAACGGTGTTGGATCTAGCCCTGATCTCTTGACTGGGTGAGAGTATTCTGCTTAATTCAGAAACTCTGTCCATCACCACCCCTTGTTGTTTAATTATTTTGTCCACCTAATGCGTGGAAGGCTATACTCAGATGTGAGTCCCTTGCTCATTGCACCATCAGGATTCAAGCAAGCCGGGCCGAAGACGGCTGTAATGCCAGAAACCGGTCCCCGGAAGCTTGTTTCCTTCCCAGTGAAAGAATTGGCTTTGTAGTTTGGTTTGCCCTGTTCCCATCATGCACTGGGACGGGAACAGACTAATTTGCATATAGCCAGGTTCTGAGCTGGGATGGTGCAGTGAGCTAAAAAACGGTGTTAGATCTAGCCCTGATCTCTTGACTGGGTGAGAGTATTCTGCTTAATTCAGAAACTCTGTCCATCACCACCCCTTGTTGTTTAATTATTTTGTCCACCATATGCGTGGAAGGGTATACTCAGATGTGAGTTCCTTGCTCATTGCACCATCAGGATTCAAGCAAGCCGGGCCGAAGACGGCTGTAATGCCAGAAACCGGTCCCCGGAAGCTTGTTTCCTTCCCAGTGAAAGAATTGGCTTTGTAGTTTGGTTTGCCCTGTTCCCATCATGCACTGGGACGGGAACAGACTAATTTGCATATAGCCAGGTTCTGAGCTGGGATGGTGCAGTGAGCTAAAAAACGGTGTTGGATCTAGCCCTGATCTCTTGACTGGGTGAGAGTATTCTGCTTAATTCAGAAACTCTGTCCATCACCACCCCTTGTTGTTTAATTATTTTGTCCACCATATGCGTGGAAGGGTATACTCAGATGTGAGTCCCTTGCTCATTGCACCATCAGGATTCAAGCAAGCCGGGCCGAAGACGGCTGTAATGCCAGAAACCGGTCCCCGGAAGCTTGTTTCCTTCCCAGTGAAAGAATTGGCTTTGTAGTTTGGTTTGCCCTGTTCCCATCATGCACTGGGACGGGAACAGACTAATTTGCATATAGCCAGGTTCTGAGCTGGGATGGTGCAGTGAGCTAAAAAACGGTGTTGGATCTAGCCCTGATCTCTTGACTGGGTGAGAGTATTCTGCCTAATTCAGAAACTCTGTCCATCACCACCCCTTGTTGTTTAATTATTTTGTCCACCATATGCGTGGAAGGGTATACTCAGATGTGAGTCCCTTGCTCATTGCACCATCAGGATTCAAGCAAGCCGGGCCGAAGACGGCTGTAATGCCAGAAACCGGTCCCCGGAAGCTTGTTTCCTTCCCAGTGAAAGAATTGGCTTTGTAGTTTGGTTTGCCCTGTTCCCATCATGCACTGGGACGGGAACAGACTAATTTGCATATAGCCAGGTTCTGAGCTGGGATGGTGCAGTGAGCTAAAAAACGGTGTTGGATCTAGCCCTGATCTCTTGACTGGGTGAGAGTATTCTGCTTAGTTCAGAAACTCTGTCCATCACCACCCCTTGTTGTTTAATTATTTTGTCCACCATATGCGTGGAAGGGTATACTCAGATGTGAGTCCCTTGCTCATTGCACAATCAGGATTCAAGCAAGCCGGGCCGAAGACGGCTGTAATGCCAGAAACCGGTCCCCGGAAGCTTGTTTCCTTCCCAGTGAAAGAATTGGCTTTGTAGTTTGGTTTGCCCTGTTCCCATCATGCACTGGGACGGGAACAGACTAATTTGCATATAGCCAGGTTTTGAGCTGGGATGGTGCAGTGAGCTAAAAAACGGTGTTGGATCTAGCCCTGATCTCTTGACTGGGTGAGAGTATTCTGCTTAATTCAGAAACTCTGTCCATCACCACCCCTTGTTGTTTAATTATTTTGTCCACCATATGCGTGGAAGGGTATACTCAGATGTGAGTCCCTTGCTCATTGCACCATCAGGATTCAAGCAAGCCGGGCCGAAGACGGCTGTAATGCCAGAAACCGGTCCCCGGAAGCTTGTTTCCTTCCCAGTGAAAGAATTGGCTTTGTAGTTTGGTTTGCCCTGTTCCCATCATGCACTGGGACGGGAACAGACTAATTTGCATATAGCCAGATTCTGACCTGGGATGGTGCAGTGAGCTAAAAAACGGTGTTGGATCTAGCCCTGATCTCTTGACTGGGTGAGAGTATTCTGCTTAATTCAGAAACTCTGTCCATCACCACCCCTTGTTGTTTAATTATTTTGTCCACCATATGCGTGGAAGGGTATACTCAGATGTGAGTCCCTTGCTCATTGCACCATCAGGATTCAAGCAAGCCGGGCCGAAGACGGCTGTAATGCCAGAAACCGGTCCCCGGAAGCTTGTTTCCTTCCCAGTGAAAGAATTGGCTTTGTAGTTTGGTTTGCCCTGTTCCCATCATGCACTGGGACGGGAACAGACTAATTTGCATATAGCCAGGTTCTGAGCTGGGATGGTGCAGTGAGCTAAAAAACGGTGTTGGATCTAGCCCTGATCTCTTGACTGGGTGAGAGTATTCTGCTTAATTCAGAAACTCTGTCCATCACCACCCCTTGTTGTTTAATTATTTTGTCCACCATATGCGTGGAAGGGTATACTCAGATGTGAGTCCCTTGCTCATTGCACCATCAGGATTCAAGCAAGCCGGGCCGAAGACGGCTGTAATGCCAGAAACCGGTCCCCGGAAGCTTGTTTCCTTCCCAGTGAAAGAATTGGCTTTGTAGTTTGGTTTGCCCTGTTCCCATCATGCACTGGGACGGGAACAGACTAATTTGCATATAGCCAGGTTCTGAGCTGGGATGGTGCAGTGAGCTAAAAAACGGTGTTGGATCTAGCCCTGATCTCTTGACTGGGTGAGAGTATTCTGCCTAATTCAGAAACTCTGTCCATCACCACCCCTTGTTGTTTAATTATTTTGTCCACCATATGCGTGGAAGGGTATACTCAGATGTGAGTCCCTTGCTCATTGCACCATCAGGATTCAAGCAAGCCGGGCCGAAGACGGCTGTAATGCCAGAAACCGGTCCCCGGAAGCTTGTTTCCTTCCTAGTGAAAGAATTGGCTTTGTAGTTTGGTTTGCCCTGTTCCCATCATGCACTGGGACGGGAACACACTAATTTGCATATAGCCAGGTTCTGAGCTGGGATGGTGCAGTGAGCTAAAAAACGGTGTTGGATCTAGCCCTGATCTCTTGACTGGGTGAGAGTATTCTGCTTAATTCAGAAACTCTGTCCATCACCACCCCTTGTTGTTTAATTATTTTGTCCACCATATGCGTGGAAGGGTATACTCAAATGTGAGTCCCTTGCTCATTGCACCATCAGGATTCAAGCAAGGCGGGCCGAAGACGGCTGTAATGCCAGAAACCGGTCCCCGGAAGCTTGTTTCCTTCCCAGTGAAAGAATTGGCTTTGTAGTTTGGTTTGCCCTGTTCCCATCATGCACTGGGACGGGAACAGACTAATTTGCATATAGCCAGGTTCTGAGCTGGGATGGTGCAGTGAGCTAAAAAACGGTGTTGGATCTAGTCCTGATCTCTTGACTGGGTGAGAGTATTCTGCTTAATTCAGAAACTCTGTCCATCACCACCCCTTGTTGTTTAATTATTTTGTCCACCATATGCGTGGAAGGGTATACTCAGATGTGAGTCCCTTGCTCATTGCACCATCAGGATTCAAGCAAGCCGGGCCGAAGACGGCTGTAATGCCAGAAACCGGTCCCCGGAAGCTTGTTTCCTTCCCAGTGAAAGAATTGGCTTTGTAGTTTGGTTTGCCCTGTTCCCATCATGCACTGGGACGGGAACAGACTAATTTGCATATAGCCAGGTTCTGAGCTGGGATGGTGCAGTGAGCTAAAAAACGGTGTTGGATCTAGCCCTGATCTCTTGACTGGGTGAGAGTATTCTGCTTAATTCAGAAACTCTGTCCATCACCACCCCTTGTTGTTTAATTATTTTGTCCACCATATGCGTGGAAGGGTATACTCAGATGTGAGCCCCTTGCTCATTGCACCATCAGGATTCAAGCAAGCCGGGCCGAAGACGGCTGTAATGCCAGAAACCGGTCCCCGGAAGCTTGTTTCCTTCCCAGTGAAAGAATTGGCTTTGTAGTTTGGTTTGCCCTGTTCCCATCATGCACTGGGACGGGAACAGACTAATTTGCATATAGCCAGGTTCTGAGCTGGGATGGTGCAGTGAGCTAAAAAACGGTGTTGGATCTAGCCCTGATCTCTTGACTGGGTGAGAGTATTCTGCTTAATTCAGAAACTCTGTCCATCACTACCCCTTGTTGTTTAATTATTTTGTCCACCATATGCGTGGAAGGGTATACTCAGATGTGAGTCCCTTGCTCATTGCACCATCAGGATTCAAGCAAGCCGGGCCGAAGACGGCTGTAATGCCAGAAACCGGTCCCCGGAAGCTTGTTTCCTTCCCAGTGAAAGAATTGGCTTTGTAGTTTGGTTTGCCCTGTTCCCATCATGCACTGGGACGGGAACAGACTAATTTGCATATAGCCAGGTTCTGAGCTGGGATGGTGCAGTGAGCTAAAAAACGGTGTTGGATCTAGCCCTGATCTCTTGACTGGGTGAGAGTATTCTGCTTAATTCAGAAACTCTGTCCATCACCACCCCTTGTTGTTTAATTATTTTGTCCACCATATGCGTGGAAGGGTATACTCAGATGTGAGTCCCTTGCTCATTGCACCATCAGGATTCAAGCAAGCCGGGCCGAAGACGGCTGTAATGCCAGAAACCGGTCCCCGGAAGCTTGTTTCCTTCCCAGTGAAAGAATTGGCTTTGTAGTTTGGTTTGCCCTGTTCCCATCATGCACTGGGACGGGAACAGACTAATTTGCATATAGCCAGGTTCTGAGCTGGGATGGTGCAGTGAGCTAAAAAACGGTGTTGGATCTAGCCCTGATCTCTTGACTGGGTGAGAGTATTCTGCTTAATTCAGAAACTCTGTCCATCACCACCCCTTGTTGTTTAATTATTTTGTCCACCATATGCGTGGAAGGGTATACTCAGATGTGAGTCCCTTGCTCATTGCACCATCAGGATTCAAGCAAGCCGGGCCGAAGACGGCTGTAATGCCAGAAACCGGTCCCCGGAAGCTTGTTTCCTTCCCAGTGAAAGAATTGGCTTTGTAGTTTGGTTTGCCCTGTTCCCATCATGCACTGGGACGGGAACAGACTAATTTGCATATAGCCAGGTTCTGAGCTGGGATGGTGCAGTGAGCTAAAAAACGGTGTTGGATCTAGCCCTGATCTCTTGACTGGGTGAGAGTATTCTGCTTAATTCAGAAACTCTGTCCATCACCACCCCTTGTTGTTTAATTATTTTGTCCACCATATGCGTGGAAGGGTATACTCAGATGTGAGTCCCTTGCTCATTGCACCATCAGGATTCAAGCAAGCCGGGCCGAAGACGGCTGTAATGCCAGAAACCGGTCCCCGGAAGCTTGTTTCCTTCCCAGTGAAAGAATTGGCTTTGTAGTTTGGTTTGCCCTGTTCCCATCATGCACTGGGACGGGAACAGACTAATTTGCATATAGCCAGGTTCTGAGCTGGGATGGTGCAGTGAGCTAAAAAACGGTGTTGGATCTAGCCCTGATCTCTTGACTGGGTGAGAGTATTCTGCTTAATTCAGAAACTCTGTCCATCACCACCCCTTGTTGTTTAATTATTTTGTCCACCTAATGCGTGGAAGGCTATACTCAGATGTGAGTCCCTTGCTCATTGCACCATCAGGATTCAAGCAAGCCGGGCCGAAGACGGCTGTAATGCCAGAAACCGGTCCCCGGAAGCTTGTTTCCTTCCCAGTGAAAGAATTGGCTTTGTAGTTTGGTTTGCCCTGTTCCCATCATGCACTGGGACGGGAACAGACTAATTTGCATATAGCCAGGTTCTGAGCTGGGATGGTGCAGTGAGCTAAAAAACGGTGTTAGATCTAGCCCTGATCTCTTGACTGGGTGAGAGTATTCTGCTTAATTCAGAAACTCTGTCCATCACCACCCCTTGTTGTTTAATTATTTTGTCCACCATATGCGTGGAAGGGTATACTCAGATGTGAGTTCCTTGCTCATTGCACCATCAGGATTCAAGCAAGCCGGGCCGAAGACGGCTGTAATGCCAGAAACCGGTCCCCGGAAGCTTGTTTCCTTCCCAGTGAAAGAATTGGCTTTGTAGTTTGGTTTGCCCTGTTCCCATCATGCACTGGGACGGGAACAGACTAATTTGCATATAGCCAGGTTCTGAGCTGGGATGGTGCAGTGAGCTAAAAAACGGTGTTGGATCTAGCCCTGATCTCTTGACTGGGTGAGAGTATTCTGCTTAATTCAGAAACTCTGTCCATCACCACCCCTTGTTGTTTAATTATTTTGTCCACCATATGCGTGGAAGGGTATACTCAGATGTGAGTCCCTTGCTCATTGCACCATCAGGATTCAAGCAAGCCGGGCCGAAGACGGCTGTAATGCCAGAAACCGGTCCCCGGAAGCTTGTTTCCTTCCCAGTGAAAGAATTGGCTTTGTAGTTTGGTTTGCCCTGTTCCCATCATGCACTGGGACGGGAACAGACTAATTTGCATATAGCCAGGTTCTGAGCTGGGATGGTGCAGTGAGCTAAAAAACGGTGTTGGATCTAGCCCTGATCTCTTGACTGGGTGAGAGTATTCTGCCTAATTCAGAAACTCTGTCCATCACCACCCCTTGTTGTTTAATTATTTTGTCCACCATATGCGTGGAAGGGTATACTCAGATGTGAGTCCCTTGCTCATTGCACCATCAGGATTCAAGCAAGCCGGGCCGAAGACGGCTGTAATGCCAGAAACCGGTCCCCGGAAGCTTGTTTCCTTCCCAGTGAAAGAATTGGCTTTGTAGTTTGGTTTGCCCTGTTCCCATCATGCACTGGGACGGGAACAGACTAATTTGCATATAGCCAGGTTCTGAGCTGGGATGGTGCAGTGAGCTAAAAAACGGTGTTGGATCTAGCCCTGATCTCTTGACTGGGTGAGAGTATTCTGCTTAGTTCAGAAACTCTGTCCATCACCACCCCTTGTTGTTTAATTATTTTGTCCACCATATGCGTGGAAGGGTATACTCAGATGTGAGTCCCTTGCTCATTGCACAATCAGGATTCAAGCAAGCCGGGCCGAAGACGGCTGTAATGCCAGAAACCGGTCCCCGGAAGCTTGTTTCCTTCCCAGTGAAAGAATTGGCTTTGTAGTTTGGTTTGCCCTGTTCCCATCATGCACTGGGACGGGAACAGACTAATTTGCATATAGCCAGGTTTTGAGCTGGGATGGTGCAGTGAGCTAAAAAACGGTGTTGGATCTAGCCCTGATCTCTTGACTGGGTGAGAGTATTCTGCTTAATTCAGAAACTCTGTCCATCACCACCCCTTGTTGTTTAATTATTTTGTCCACCATATGCGTGGAAGGGTATACTCAGATGTGAGTCCCTTGCTCATTGCACCATCAGGATTCAAGCAAGCCGGGCCGAAGACGGCTGTAATGCCAGAAACCGGTCCCCGGAAGCTTGTTTCCTTCCCAGTGAAAGAATTGGCTTTGTAGTTTGGTTTGCCCTGTTCCCATCATGCACTGGGACGGGAACAGACTAATTTGCATATAGCCAGATTCTGACCTGGGATGGTGCAGTGAGCTAAAAAACGGTGTTGGATCTAGCCCTGATCTCTTGACTGGGTGAGAGTATTCTGCTTAATTCAGAAACTCTGTCCATCACCACCCCTTGTGGTTTAATTATTTTGTCCACCATATGCGTGGAAGGGTATACTCAGATGTGAGCCCCTTGCTCATTGCACCATCAGGATTCAAGCAAGCCGGGCCGAAGACGGCTGTAATGCCAGAAACCGGTCCCCGGAAGCTTGTTTCCTTCCCAGTGAAAGAATTGGCTTTGTAGTTTGGTTTGCCCTGTTCCCATCATGCACTGGGACGGGAACAGACTAATTTGCATATAGCCAGGTTCTGAGCTGGGATGGTGCAGTGAGCTAAAAAATGGTGTTGGATCTAGCCCTGATCTCTTGACTGGGTGAGAGTATTCTGCTTAATTCAGAAACTCTGTCCATCACCACCCCTTGTTGTTTAATTATTTTGTCCACCATATGCGTGGAAGGGTATACTCAGATGTGAGTCCCTTGCTCATTGCACCATCAGGATTCAAGCAAGCCGGGCCGAAGACGGCTGTAATGCCAGAAACCGGTCCCCGGAAGCTTGTTTCCTTCCCAGTGAAAGAATTGGCTTTGTAGTTTGGTTTGCCCTGTTCCCATCATGCACTGGGACGGGAACAGACTAATTTGCATATAGCCAGGTTCTGAGCTGGGATGGTGCAGTGAGCTAAAAAACGGTGTTGGATCTCGCCCTGATCTCTTGACTGGGTGAGAGTATTCTGCCTAATTCAGAAACTCTGTCCATCACCACCCCTTGTTGTTTAATTATTTTGTCCACCATATGCGTGGAAGGGTATACTCAGATGTGAGTCCCTTGCTCATTGCACCATCAGGATTCAAGCAAGCCGGGCCGAAGACGGCTGTAATGCCAGAAACCGGTCCCCGGAAGCTTGTTTCCTTCCCAGTGAAAGAATTGGCTTTGTAGTTTGGTTTGCCCTGTTCCCATCATGCACTGGGACGGGAACACACTAATTTGCATATAGCCAGGTTCTGAGCTGGGATGGTGCAGTGAGCTAAAAAACGGTGTTGGATCTAGCCCTGATCTCTTGACTGGGTGAGAGTATTCTGCTTAATTCAGAAACTCTGTCCATCACCACCCCTTGTTGTTTAATTATTTTGTCCACCATATGCGTGGAAGGGTATACTCAAATGTGAGTACCTTGCTCATTGCACCATCAGGATTCAAGCAAGCCGGGCCGAAGACGGCTGTAATGCCAGAAACCGGTCCCCGGAAGCTTGTTTCCTTCCCAGTGAAAGAATTGGCTTTGTAGTTTGGTTTGCCCTGTTCCCATCATGCACTGGGACGGGAACAGACTAATTTGCATATAGCCAGGTTCTGAGCTGGGATGGTGCAGTGAGCTAAAAAACGGTATTGGATCTAGCCCTGATCTCTTGACTGGGTGAGAGTATTCTGCTTAATTCAGAAACTCTGTCCATCACCACCCCTTGTTGTTTAATTATTTTGTCCACCATATGCGTGGAAGGGTATACTCAGATGTGAGTACCTTGCTCATTGCACCATCAGGATTCAAGCAAGCCGGGCCGAAGACGGCTGTAATGCCAGAAACCGGTCCCCGGAAGCTTGTTTCCTTCCCAGTGAAAGAATTGGCTTTGTAGTTTGGTTTGCCCTGTTCCCATCATGCACTGGGACGGGAACAGACTAATTTGCATATAGCCAGGTTCTGAGCTGGGATGGTGCAGTGAGCTAAAAAACGGTGTTGGATCTAGTCCTGATCTCTTGACTGGGTGAGAGTATTCTGCTTAATTCAGAAACTCTGTCCATCACCACCCCTTGTTGTTTAATTATTTTGTCCACCATATGCGTGGAAGGGTATACTCAGATGTGAGTCCCTTGCTCATTGCACCATCAGGATTCAAGCAAGCCGGGCCGAAGACGGCTGTAATGCCAGAAACCGGTCCCCGGAAGCTTGTTTCCTTCCCAGTGAAAGAATTGGCTTTGTAGTTTGGTTTGCCCTGTTCCCATCATGCACTGGGACGGGAACAGACTAATTTGCATATAGCCAGGTTCTGAGCTGGGATGGTGCAGTGAGCTAAAAAACGGTGTTGGATCTAGCCCTGATCTCTTGACTGGGTGAGAGTATTCTGCTTAATTCAGAAACTCTGTCCATCACCACCCCTTGTTGTTTAATTATTTTGTCCACCATATGCGTGGAAGGGTATACTCAGATGTGAGCCCCTTGCTCATTGCACCATCAGGATTCAAGCAAGCCGGGCCGAAGACGGCTGTAATGCCAGAAACCGGTCCCCGGAAGCTTGTTTCCTTCCCAGTGAAAGAATTGGCTTTGTAGTTTGGTTTGCCCTGTTCCCATCATGCACTGGGACGGGAACAGACTAATTTGCATATAGCCAGGTTCTGAGCTGGGATGGTGCAGTGAGCTAAAAAACGGTGTTGGATCTAGCCCTGATCTCTTGACTGGGTGAGAGTATTCTGCTTAATTCAGAAACTCTGTCCATCACTACCCCTTGTTGTTTAATTATTTTGTCCACCATATGCGTGGAAGGGTATACTCAGATGTGAGTCCCTTGCTCATTGCACCATCAGGATTCAAGCAAGCCGGGCCGAAGACGGCTGTAATGCCAGAAACCGGTCCCCGGAAGCTTGTTTCCTTCCCAGTGAAAGAATTGGCTTTGTAGTTTGGTTTGCCCTGTTCCCATCATGCACTGGGACGGGAACAGACTAATTTGCATATAGCCAGGTTCTGAGCTGGGATGGTGCAGTGAGCTAAAAAACGGTGTTGGATCTAGCCCTGATCTCTTGACTGGGTGAGAGTATTCTGCTTAATTCAGAAACTCTGTCCATCACCACCCCTTGTTGTTTAATTATTTTGTCCACCATATGCGTGGAAGGGTATACTCAGATGTGAGTCCCTTGCTCATTGCACCATCAGGATTCAAGCAAGCCGGGCCGAAGACGGCTGTAATGCCAGAAACCGGTCCCCGGAAGCTTGTTTCCTTCCCAGTGAAAGAATTGGCTTTGTAGTTTGGTTTGCCCTGTTCCCATCATGCACTGGGACGGGAACAGACTAATTTGCATATAGCCAGGTTCTGAGCTGGGATGGTGCAGTGAGCTAAAAAACGGTGTTGGATCTAGCCCTGATCTCTTGACTGGGTGAGAGTATTCTGCTTAATTCAGAAACTCTGTCCATCACC
Organism: Lissotriton vulgaris; assembly: GCF_964263255.1. NCBI lineage: Eukaryota > Metazoa > Chordata > Amphibia > Caudata > Salamandridae > Lissotriton > Lissotriton vulgaris. The sequence continues at coordinate 1,064,424,957 of NC_141695.1, read as the reverse complement.
ACCCCTTGTTGTTTAATTATTTTGTCCACCATATGCGTGGAAGGGTATACTCAGATGTGAGTCCCTTGCTCATTGCACCATCAGGATTCAAGCAAGCCGGGCCGAAGACGGCTGTAATGCCAGAAACCGGTCCCCGGAAGCTTGTTTCCTTCCCAGTGAAAGAATTGGCTTTGTAGTTTGGTTTGCCCTGTTCCCATCATGCACTGGGACGGGAACAGACTAATTTGCATATAGCCAGGTTCTGAGCTGGGATGGTGCAGTGAGCTAAAAAACGGTGTTAGATCTAGCCCTGATCTCTTGACTGGGTGAGAGTATTCTGCTTAATTCAGAAACTCTGTCCATCACCACCCCTTGTTGTTTAATTATTTTGTCCACCATATGCGTGGAAGGGTATACTCAGATGTGAGTCCCTTGCTCATTGCACCATCAGGATTCAAGCAAGCCGGGCCGAAGACGGCTGTAATGCCAGAAACCGGTCCCCGGAAGCTTGTTTCCTTCCCAGTGAAAGAATTGGCTTTGTAGTTTGGTTTGCCCTGTTCCCATCATGCACTGGGACGGGAACAGACTAATTTGCATATAGCCAGGTTCTGAGCTGGGATGGTGCAGTGAGCTAAAAAACGGTGTTGGATCTAGCCCTGATCTCTTGACTGGGTGAGAGTATTCTGCTTAATTCAGAAACTCTGTCCATCACCACCCCTTGTTGTTTAATTATTTTGTCCACCATATGCGTGGAAGGGTATACTCAGATGTGAGTCCCTTGCTCATTGCACCATCAGGATTCAAGCAAGCCGGGCCGAAGACGGCTGTAATGCCAGAAACCGGTCCCCGGAATCTTGTTTCCTTCCCAGTGAAAGAATTGGCTTTGTAGTTTGGTTTGCCCTGTTCCCATCATGCACTGGGACGGGAACAGACTAATTTGCATATAGCCAGGTTCTGAGCTGGGATGGTGCAGTGAGCTAAAAAACGGTGTTGGATCTAGCCCTGATCTCTTGACTGGGTGAGAGTATTCTGCCTAATTCAGAAACTCTGTCCATCACCACCCCTTGTTGTTTAATTATTTTGTCCACCATATGCGTGGAAGGGTATACTCAGATGTGAGTCCCTTGCTCATTGCACCATCAGGATTCAAGCAAGCCGGGCCGAAGACGGCTGTAATGCCAGAAACCGGTCCCCGGAAGCTTGTTTCCTTCCCAGTGAAAGAATTGGCTTTGTAGTTTGGTTTGCCCTGTTCCCATCATGCACTGGGACGGGAACAGACTAATTTGCATATAGCCAGGTTCTGAGCTGGGATGGTGCAGTGAGCTAAAAAACGGTGTTGGATCTAGCCCTGATCTCTTGACTGGGTGAGAGTATTCTGCTTAATTCAGAAACTCTGTCCATCACCACCCCTTGTTGTTTAATTATTTTGTCCACCATATGCGTGGAAGGGTATACTCAGATGTGAGTCCCTTGCTCATTGCACAATCAGGATTCAAGCAAGCCGGGCCGAAGACGGCTGTAATGCCAGAAACCGGTCCCCGGAAGCTTGTTTCCTTCCCAGTGAAAGAATTGGCTTTGTAGTTTGGTTTGCCCTGTTCCCATCATGCACTGGGACGGGAACAGACTAATTTGCATATAGCCAGGTTTTGAGCTGGGATGGTGCAGTGAGCTAAAAAACGGTGTTGGATCTAGCCCTGATCTCTTGACTGGGTGAGAGTATTCTGCTTAATTCAGAAACTCTGTCCATCACCACCCCTTGTTGTTTAATTATTTTGTCCACCATATGCGTGGAAGGGTATACTCAGATGTGAGTCCCTTGCTCATTGCACCATCAGGATTCAAGCAAGCCGGGCCGAAGACGGCTGTAATGCCAGAAACCGGTCCCCGGAAGCTTGTTTCCTTCCCAGTGAAAGAATTGGCTTTGTAGTTTGGTTTGCCCTGTTCCCATCATGCACTGGGACGGGAACAGACTAATTTGCATATAGCCAGGTTCTGAGCTGGGATGGTGCAGTGAGCTAAAAAACGGTGTTGGATCTAGCCCTGATCTCTTGACTGGGTGAGAGTATTCTGCTTAATTCAGAAACTCTGTCCATCACCACCCCTTGTGGTTTAATTATTTTGTCCACCATATGCGTGGAAGGGTATACTCAGATGTGAGCCCCTTGCTCATTGCACCATCAGGATTCAAGCAAGCCGGGCCGAAGACGGCTGTAATGCCAGAAACCGGTTCCCGGAAGCTTGTTTCCTTCCCAGTGAAAGAATTGGCTTTGTAGTTTGGTTTGCCCTGTTCCCATCATGCACTGGGACGGGAACAGACTAATTTGCATATAGCCAGGTTCTGAGCTGGGATGGTGCAGTGAGCTAAAAAATGGTGTTGGATCTAGCCCTGATCTCTTGACTGGGTGAGAGTATTCTGCTTAATTCAGAAACTCTGTCCATCACCACCCCTTGTTGTTTAATTATTTTGTCCACCATATGCGTGGAAGGGTATACTCAGATGTGAGTCCCTTGCTCATTGCACCATCAGGATTCAAGCAAGCCGGGCCGAAGACGGCTGTAATGCCAGAAACCGGTCCCCGGAAGCTTGTTTCCTTCCCAGTGAAAGAATTGGCTTTGTAGTTTGGTTTGCCCTGTTCCCATCATGCACTGGGACGGGAACAGACTAATTTGCATATAGCCAGGTTCTGAGCTGGGATGGTGCAGTGAGCTAAAAAACGGTGTTGGATCTAGCCCTGATCTCTTGACTGGGTGAGAGTATTCTGCTTAATTCAGAAACTCTGTCCATCACCACCCCTTGTTGTTTAATTATTTTGTCCACCATATGCGTGGAAGGGTATACTCAGATGTGAGTCCCTTGCTCATTGCACCATCAGGATTCAAGCAAGCCGGGCCGAAGACGGCTGTAATGCCAGAAACCGGTCCCCGGAAGCTTGTTTCCTTCCCAGTGAAAGAATTGGCTTTGTAGTTTGGTTTGCCCTGTTCCCATCATGCACTGGGACGGGAACAGACTAATTTGCATATAGCCAGGTTCTGAGCTGGGATGGTGCAGTGAGCTAAAAAACGGTGTTGGATCTAGCCCTGATCTCTTGACTGGGTGAGAGTATTCTGCCTAATTCAGAAACTCTGTCCATCACCACCCCTTGTTGTTTAATTATTTTGTCCACCATATGCGTGGAAGGGTATACTCAGATGTGAGTCCCTTGCTCATTGCACCATCAGGATTCAAGCAAGCCGGGCCAAAGACGGCTGTAATGCCAGAAACCGGTCCCCGGAAGCTTGTTTCCTTCCCAGTGAAAGAATTGGCTTTGTAGTTTGGTTTGCCCTGTTCCCATCATGCACTGGGACGGGAACAGACTAATTTGCATATAGCCAGGTTCTGAGCTGGGATGGTGCAGTGAGCTAAAAAACGGTGTTGGATCTAGTCCTGATCTCTTGACTGGGTGAGAGTATTCTGCTTAATTCAGAAACTCTGTCCATCACCACCCCTTGTTGTTTAATTATTTTGTCCACCATATGCGTGGAAGGGTATACTCAGATGTGAGTCCCTTGCTCATTGCACCATCAGGATTCAAGCAAGCCGGGCCGAAGACGGCTGTAATGCCAGAAACCGGTCCCCGGAAGCTTGTTTCCTTCCCAGTGAAAGAATTGGCTTTGTAGTTTGGTTTGCCCTGTTCCCATCATGCACTGGGACGGGAACAGACTAATTTGCATATAGCCAGGTTCTGAGCTGGGATGGTGCAGTGAGCTAAAAAACGGTGTTGGATCTAGCCCTGATCTCTTGACTGGGTGAGAGTATTCTGCTTAATTCAGAAACTCTGTCCATCACCACCCCTTGTTGTTTAATTATTTTGTCCACCATATGCGTGGAAGGGTATACTCAGATGTGAGTCCCTTGCTCATTGCACCATCAGGATTCAAGCAAGCCGGGCCGAAGACGGCTGTAATGCCAGAAACCGGTCCCCGGAAGCTTGTTTCCTTCCCAGTGAAAGAATTGGCTTTGTAGTTTGGTTTGCCCTGTTCCCATCATGCACTGGGACGGGAACAGACTAATTTGCATATAGCCAGGTTCTGAGCTGGGATGGTGCAGTGAGCTAAAAAACGGTGTTGGATCTAGCCCTGATCTCTTGACTGGGTGAGAGTATTCTGCTTAATTCAGAAACTCTGTCCATCACCACCCCTTGTTGTTTAATTATTTTGTCCACCATATGCGTGGAAGGGTATACTCAGATGTGAGCCCCTTGCTCATTGCACCATCAGGATTCAAGCAAGCCGGGCCGAAGACGGCTGTAATGCCAGAAACCGGTCCCCGGAAGCTTGTTTCCTTCCCAGTGAAAGAATTGGCTTTGTAGTTTGGTTTGCCCTGTTCCCATCATGCACTGGGACGGGAACAGACTAATTTGCATATAGCCAGGTTCTGAGCTGGGATGGTGCAGTGAGCTAAAAAATGGTGTTGGATCTAGCCCTGATCTCTTGACTGGGTGAGAGTATTCTGCTTAATTCAGAAACTCTGTCCATCACCACCCCTTGTTGTTTAATTATTTTGTCCACCATATGCGTGGAAGGGTATACTCAGATGTGAGTCCCTTGCTCATTGCACCATCAGGATTCAAGCAAGCCGGGCCGAAGACGGCTGTAATGCCAGAAACCGGTCCCCGGAAGCTTGTTTCCTTCCCAGTGAAAGAATTGGCTTTGTAGTTTGGTTTGCCCTGTTCCCATCATGCACTGGGACGGGAACAGACTAATTTGCATATAGCCAGGTTCTGAGCTGGGATGGTGCAGTGAGCTAAAAAACGGTGTTGGATCTAGCCCTGATCTCTTGACTGGGTGAGAGTATTCTGCTTAATTCAGAAACTCTGTCCATCACCACCCCTTGTTGTTTAATTATTTTGTCCACCATATGCTTGGAAGGGTATACTCAGATGTGAGTCCCTTGCTCATTGCACCATCAGGATTCAAGCAAGCCGGGCCGAAGACGGCTGTAATGCCAGAAACCGGTCCCCGGAAGCTTGTTTCCTTCCCAGTGAAAGAATTGGCTTTGTAGTTTGGTTTGCCCTGTTCCCATCATGCACTGGGACGGGAACAGACTAATTTGCATATAGCCAGGTTCTGAGCTGGGATGGTGCAGTGAGCTAAAAAACGGTGTTGGATCTAGCCCTGATCTCTTGACTGGGTGAGAGTATTCTGCTTAATTCAGAAACTCTGTCCATCACTACCCCTTGTTGTTTAATTATTTTGTCCACCATATGCGTGGAAGGGTATACTCAGATGTGAGTCCCTTGCTCATTGCACCATCAGGATTCAAGCAAGCCGGGCCGAAGACGGCTGTAATGCCAGAAACCGGTCCCCGGAAGCTTGTTTCCTTCCCAGTGAAAGAATTGGCTTTGTAGTTTGGTTTGCCCTGTTCCCATCATGCACTGGGACGGGAACAGACTAATTTGCATATAGCCAGGTTCTGAGCTGGGATGGTGCAGTGAGCTAAAAAACTGTGTTGGATCTAGCCCTGATCTCTTGACTGGGTGAGAGTATTCTGCTTAATTCAGAAACTCTGTCCATCACCACCCCTTGTTGTTTAATTATTTTGTCCACCATATGCGTGGAAGGGTATACTCAGATGTGAGTCCCTTGCTCATTGCATCATCAGGATTCAAGCAAGCCGGGCCGAAGACGGCTGAAATGCCAGAAACCGGTCCCCGGAAGCTTGTTTCCTTCCCAGTGAAAGAATGGGCTTTGTAGTTTGGTTTGCCCTGTTCCCATCATGCACTGGGACGGGAACAGACTAATTTGCATATAGCCAGGTTCTGAGCTGGGATGGTGCAGTGAGCTAAAAAACGGTGTTGGATCTAGCCCTGATCTCTTGACTGGGTGAGAGTATTCTGCTTAATTCAGAAACTCTGTCCATCACCACCCCTTGTTGTTTAATTATTTTGTCCACCATATGCGTGGAAGGGTATACTCAGATGTGAGTCCCTTGCTCATTGCACCATCAAGATTCAAGCAAGCCGGGCCGAAGACGGCTGTAATGCCAGAAACCGGTCCCCGGAAGCTTGTTTCCTTCCCAGTGAAAGAATTGGCTTTGTAGTTTGGTTTGCCCTGTTCCCATCATGCACTGGGACGGGAACAGACTAATTTGCATATAGCCAGGTTCTGAGCTGGGATGGTGCAGTGAGCTAAAAAACGGTGTTGGATCTAGCCCTGATCTCTTGACTGGGTGAGAGTATTCTGCTTAATTCAGAAACTCTGTCCATCACCACCCCTTGTTGTTTAATTATTTTGTCCACCATATGCGTGGAAGGGTATACTCAGATGTGAGTCCCTTGCTCATTGTTATGTTATGTTATGTTATGTTATGTTATTTATTTGTTAAAGCGCAAACAGCTGCCCCAGCAACGGAGCGTCCCGGCGCTGACCTAACCAGTACCTGAGGGGGGGGGAACCAGCAAAGGGATTAGATGACAGAGAAAAGATGGGTTTTGAGTGCTTTTCGGAAAGCAATCAGATTGGTAAGGGCACGGATATGCGGAGCCCTTACCAATCTGATTGCTTGATTGATATGATTGATATGCACCATCAGGATTGATTGATTGATATGCACCATCAGGATTCAAGCAAGCCGGGCCGAAGACGGCTGTAATGCCAGAAACCGGTCCCCGGAAGCTTGTTTCCTTCCCAGTGAAAGAATTGGCTTTGTAGTTTGGTTTGCCCTGTTCCCATCATGCACTGGGACGGGAACAGACTAATTTGCATATAGCCAGGTTCTGAGCTGGGATGGTGCAGTGAGCTAAAAAACGGTGTTGGATCTAGCCCTGATCTCTTGACTGGGTGAGAGTATTCTGCTTAATTCAGAAACTCTGTCCATCACCACCCCTTGTTGTTTAATTATTTTGTCCACCATATGCGTGGAAGGGTATACTCAGATGTGAGTCCCTTGCTCATTGCACCATCAGGATTCAAGCAAGCCGGGCCGAAGACGGCTGTAATGCCAGAAACCGGTCCCCGGAAGCTTGTTTCCTTCCCAGTGAAAGAATTGGCTTTGTAGTTTGGTTTGCCCTGTTCCCATCATGCACTGGGACGGGAACAGACTAATTTGCATATAGCCAGGTTCTGAGCTGGGATGGTGCAGTGAGCTAAAAAACGGTGTTGGATCTAGCCCTGATCTCTCGACTGGGTGAGAGTATTCTGCTTAATTCAGAAACTCTGTCCATCACCACCCCTTGTTGTTTAATTATTTTGTCCACCATATGCGTGGAAGGGTATACTCAGATGTGAGTCCCTTGCTCATTGCACCATCAGGATTCAAGCAAGCCGGGCCGAAGACGGCTGTAATGCCAGAAACCGGTCCCCGGAAGCTTGTTTCCTTCCCAGTGAAAGAATTGGCTTTGTAGTTTGGTTTGCCCTGTTCCCATCATGCACTGGGACGGGAACAGACTAATTTGCATATAGCCAGGTTCTGAGCTGGGATGGTGCAGTGAGCTAAAAAACGGTGTTGGATCTAGCCCTGATCTCTTGACTGGGTGAGAGTATTCTGCTTAATTCAGAAACTCTGTCCATCACCACCCCTTGTTGTTTAATTATTTTGTCCACCATATGCTTGGAAGGGTATACTCAGATGTGAGTCCCTTGCTCATTGCACCATCAGGATTCAAGCAAGCCGGGCCGAAGACGGCTGTAATGCCAGAAACCGGTCCCCGGAAGCTTGTTTCCTTCCCAGTGAAAGAATTGGCTTTGTAGTTTGGTTTGCCCTGTTCCCATCATGCACTGGGACGGGAACAGACTAATTTGCATATAGCCAGGTTCTGAGCTGGGATGGTGCAGTGAGCTAAAAAACGGTGTTGGATCTAGCCCTGATCTCTTGACTGGGTGAGAGTATTCTGCTTAATTCAGAAACTCTGTCCATCACTACCCCTTGTTGTTTAATTATTTTGTCCACCATATGCGTGGAAGGGTATACTCAGATGTGAGTCCCTTGCTCATTGCACCATCAGGATTCAAGCAAGCCGGGCCGAAGACGGCTGTAATGCCAGAAACCGGTCCCCGGAAGCTTGTTTCCTTCCCAGTGAAAGAATTGGCTTTGTAGTTTGGTTTGCCCTGTTCCCATCATGCACTGGGACGGGAACAGACTAATTTGCATATAGCCAGGTTCTGAGCTGGGATGGTGCAGTGAGCTAAAAAACTGTGTTGGATCTAGCCCTGATCTCTTGACTGGGTGAGAGTATTCTGCTTAATTCAGAAACTCTGTCCATCACCACCCCTTGTTGTTTAATTATTTTGTCCACCATATGCGTGGAAGGGTATACTCAGATGTGAGTCCCTTGCTCATTGCATCATCAGGATTCAAGCAAGCCGGGCCGAAGACGGCTGAAATGCCAGAAACCGGTCCCCGGAAGCTTGTTTCCTTCCCAGTGAAAGAATGGGCTTTGTAGTTTGGTTTGCCCTGTTCCCATCATGCACTGGGACGGGAACAGACTAATTTGCATATAGCCAGGTTCTGAGCTGGGATGGTGCAGTGAGCTAAAAAACGGTGTTGGATCTAGCCCTGATCTCTTGACTGGGTGAGAGTATTCTGCTTAATTCAGAAACTCTGTCCATCACCACCCCTTGTTGTTTAATTATTTTGTCCACCATATGCGTGGAAGGGTATACTCAGATGTGAGTCCCTTGCTCATTGCACCATCAAGATTCAAGCAAGCCGGGCCGAAGACGGCTGTAATGCCAGAAACCGGTCCCCGGAAGCTTGTTTCCTTCCCAGTGAAAGAATTGGCTTTGTAGTTTGGTTTGCCCTGTTCCCATCATGCACTGGGACGGGAACAGACTAATTTGCATATAGCCAGGTTCTGAGCTGGGATGGTGCAGTGAGCTAAAAAACGGTGTTGGATCTAGCCCTGATCTCTTGACTGGGTGAGAGTATTCTGCTTAATTCAGAAACTCTGTCCATCACCACCCCTTGTTGTTTAATTATTTTGTCCACCATATGCGTGGAAGGGTATACTCAGATGTGAGTCCCTTGCTCATTGTTATGTTATGTTATGTTATGTTATGTTATTTATTTGTTAAAGCGCAAACAGCTGCCCCAGCAACGGAGCGTCCCGGCGCTGACCTAACCAGTACCTGAGGGGGGGGGAACCAGCAAAGGGATTAGATGACAGAGAAAAGATGGGTTTTGAGTGCTTTTCGGAAAGCAATCAGATTGGTAAGGGCACGGATATGCGGAGCCCTTACCAATCTGATTGCTTGATTGATATGATTGATATGCACCATCAGGATTGATTGATTGATATGCACCATCAGGATTCAAGCAAGCCGGGCCGAAGACGGCTGTAATGCCAGAAACCGGTCCCCGGAAGCTTGTTTCCTTCCCAGTGAAAGAATTGGCTTTGTAGTTTGGTTTGCCCTGTTCCCATCATGCACTGGGACGGGAACAGACTAATTTGCATATAGCCAGGTTCTGAGCTGGGATGGTGCAGTGAGCTAAAAAACGGTGTTGGATCTAGCCCTGATCTCTTGACTGGGTGAGAGTATTCTGCTTAATTCAGAAACTCTGTCCATCACCACCCCTTGTTGTTTAATTATTTTGTCCACCATATGCGTGGAAGGGTATACTCAGATGTGAGTCCCTTGCTCATTGCACCATCAGGATTCAAGCAAGCCGGGCCGAAGACGGCTGTAATGCCAGAAACCGGTCCCCGGAAGCTTGTTTCCTTCCCAGTGAAAGAATTGGCTTTGTAGTTTGGTTTGCCCTGTTCCCATCATGCACTGGGACGGGAACAGACTAATTTGCATATAGCCAGGTTCTGAGCTGGGATGGTGCAGTGAGCTAAAAAACGGTGTTGGATCTAGCCCTGATCTCTCGACTGGGTGAGAGTATTCTGCTTAATTCAGAAACTCTGTCCATCACCACCCCTTGTTGTTTAATTATTTTGTCCACCATATGCGTGGAAGGGTATACTCAGATGTGAGTCCCTTGCTCATTGCACCATCAGGATTCAAGCAAGCCGGGCCGAAGACGGCTGTAATGCCAGAAACCGGTCCCCGGAAGCTTGTTTCCTTCCCAGTGAAAGAATTGGCTTTGTAGTTTGGTTTGCCCTGTTCCCATCATGCACTGGGACGGGAACAGACTAATTTGCATATAGCCAGGTTCTGAGCTGGGATGGTGCAGTGAGCTAAAAAACGGTGTTGGATCTAGCCCTGATCTCTTGACTGGGTGAGAGTATTCTGCTTAATTCAGAAACTCTGTACATCACCACCCCTTGTTGTTTAGCTAAATCCTTCAAGGCAATCCAGAGAGCACCCCAATCAGCTGCACAAGAGGTCAAGTGCTAAAGTTGCCAGGGTAATATCCCATCTGTGCACAGACAGATATGAGCAGCACTACTCCCAGGAGAGGGAGGCATTGGTAAATACCTTGCATCACAACTGAGTTCCAAGAGAGCGGTTGAGGATAGTCTGGTGTCCTTCTTTGGATTAAGCTTAATTATCATTTCATCCCACATGTCTCCCACTGGTATACCTCACATCATGCAGCACATCACTCTCTGCTTATGTCCACATCACCAGCCCACAAGACAGTGCTCTCAACCGAGGGCTCTCTGGTGATTTCCATGTCATTGTGACTTGGCGCTTAGCCAAGAACCATGACAAATCTGCGGGCCTGTACTCCAATTTTGAGATCCTGGCCCTTTTGTACCATCCTAACATATTTGTTTCCAGCGACTGGAGATATTCTCTCCCTGTTACTTCTCACATCTGGGTTGAAATCAAGACAGATTATGTGTAACCTCAGCATTGAATCGCTCGCAATGAGGATAGTTCCTAGTCACTCTGGGGTACATTGTGCACAGTCACAAAAGTGTTTAGTGTGCCCTATGCCCAATCTTAAATTGGATTAATTTGAAATAGTGTTACAAGAATCCCAAGATGGATACTCAAACAACTGCAATTCAGTAAGGATCCCCACGATATCAAATCATGGTGAAGAGGATAAGGTGGTGATCAGACCAGTCAACGGGTAAGATCTTTGAGAGGGAGGCCAGATCCTTGCTAGTCATAATAGCGTCAAGGGTGGCACCTTTGGAGTGAGTTGGGGATTGGCAGAGTTGAGTCAGGTCAGTAATGTCCATAGTGTCATTAAAGAGGATGACTGCAGGGTCTTCATTTTTATTCCAATGGATGTTATTGTCGCCAAGGAAGAGATTCCTGGAGTGAGAGAGCGATGCTTGAATAATAAGATCAGACAGCTCCTCAGTAAAGGAGCTAGAATTACCAGGGGGGTGGTAGATAGTATATAGACGAATGGCAGGGGAACCAGGAGTAGTAAGATCAGTGCAAAGGTATTCAAAGGTGGAAGGGTCCTGGAGATGGACTAGAGTGAGATTAAGTTCGTCTTTAAAGATTAGGGCAAGGCCTCCTCCAATTTGATCAATTCTATCTTTCCTAAGGATGGAATATCCTGGAGGAACGAGCAAGTTGAGGATAGGTGAGGAGTGGGGGTTTAGCCATGTTTCAGTTAGGAATGCAATGTCGATGTTTTCACTGAGAATGGTTTCTGCAATCTCCGTTGCGTGGCAAGAGGCAGATCGGCAGTTAATCAACATGCAACAGAGGGGTGATGAGTCGAGGTATTGGGTGGAGGGACATGGGAGGTTTGATGTTAGTTGTTGAGGGGGTCTGGGTGACGCCGGGTAAAGGGGGTATCTGCTCATTCCCAAGATAACTAGGATGTTAGATTGAGGGTAAGGGGGGCTAGTGGAAGAGGAAGGTGGGGGAGAGACACGGGAGTTCGTAGTCATGTTAATTCTCAAGGTCACTGGGCAAGAAGCATGTTGTAGAGGGGAGATCGTAGTTGCGGTGCAAGGAGGGAAGACATTAGTAAGTTCAGCGGGTTTAGGTGGGGAATGGTAGTTCAGAGGGAGGGGTGGGCTAGGTAGAGTATTGGAGTTGGTATCAATTATAAGCGAGCTGTTTGGGGGGAAGTGAGAGGTGTTTTGATATAAGACGCTATGCTGTTTTGTGAGGGGACCGAAGTGTGTGAGTGATCCGGAAAAGTGCGGCCCTAGCAAGGAGTGAAATGTCGGATCTGAGGGAGGAGAGTTCTAAAACAAAGGACAAAAGGAGAAGTTCAACATTAAGGAGTGATTGGGTAAGAAGTGAGGAGTGAAGGTGGTCTGTTGTTTTTAGGAAGTGAGAAGAGTTAGAGTTATCCAGGAGAGGGAGATTGGAGAGAGGAAGAGGGGGGAAACCTGGGGGGGGAGGAGAAGAGAGTTATAAGGTGGGGGAGGGTTCTTATTGGGGAGAAGGGGGACAGAGGAGGTAGGAGTGGTTAAGGCATTGGGTTTGGGAGGATTGTTTTGGACATGAGGAGGAGGGACTGTATAGGGCGGTATAAATGGTATGTTGGGGATCGCAGGAGTGATCTAGGGAATGTGAGAAGAAGTTATCAGAGTAGGTGACGTGAGAGCTGTTGGGGGGTATAGGGGGGTTAAACAAGGAGGGAGAGGATAAAGTGCATCTGAGGGAGGAGTGGTATGGGAGCCAGAAGGAGAGAGGTGAATAGAAGAAAGTGAATGTGGTAACCTTGTTTCTATCTTCTATGTCTATTGTACATGAGATTAATACTTTGTCATTGTCATTACTATGGAAACAGAATGCTGTGCCTTGAATACTGTTCCTAGACTCCAGGCTGGCAGTTTTCCTGGAGCTCTTGTGACTAATGGTCAATAAATGACATCTGACCCATCATTTGTGGCTGTGTGGGCTTACTTCAGTGTATTATTTGGATGAGGGGAAATTGGAGGATAGGTAAGAGAGTCGAGGAAGAGTCATAAAAAGTAGAGGAAGGGGGAATTTGTTCAAGGCGAGATCACATGGAGCGGGACGTTCAACAGAGCTTAAAGACTTTGGGGTTATAGAGGAAGCAAGAGTAAGCGTGCGGGTAACAGGAGTATCTAATAAGTTAGGAGAGTCAGGAGAGGGGAGTGGAGTAGCCCCTGGTTGAGGGGGCCAGTGAGCAAGGAGGCGTGAGGAGGATAGTAGAGAAGGAGAAGAAGACGGGGCGAGAGGACATGGGAGAATAGTGTAGTAGGAAGGGTTGAAGGGGTGAGGGGGCGTGAATGTAGAGGGAGGTGGCGAGGATAGAAGAGCATGAAAAAGGGACGGGGAGGGGGTAGGAGTGAAAGGAGGGGGTGGGAGAGTCATTGGTGGAGGTGGATGGGGGAGAGGCAGATGCACTAGGTGATTGGGAGTTCAGGGTATCGTAACAGGTTATAATGTTGAGAGCAGGGGTGGTTTGTAGTGTTTGAGAATATGCATCCGGGTTGGGAGAAGAGGTGGGGGAGTGAGTGAGAAGAGATAAGGGGGGAAGGGAGTGTAGGGAATCAGTGCTGGTAATAGTGTTGGGGGCTAGGGAGTTCATTTGCGGTTGGGTATGGACATCAGGGTTGGGTGAAAAAGTGGGTGAATCAGTGAGGGGGAAGGGGGCAAGGGGGTGTAGGGAGTCAATGCTGGTAGCAGTATTGAGAACTCGAGTAGTCAATGGAGGTTGGCTATAGACATTAAGTTTGAGAGAGGAGGTAGGTGACTCAGAGAGAAGAGATAGAGGGGCAAGAGAAGAAAGGAGTTGAGGGGGTGGGACATGAGGGTTCAGGGACTGTGCGAGGAATTGGTATAGAGCACTGAAGTGGTGTTCAAAGATGTTGAGGTGTTTTTCAGACCCTTGGATGAGAATGTTTCCAGATTTGAAGATGGAAATGTCTATTTCACCAGGAAAAGAAGGAGAGGGAGTGGTCGAGAGTTTCAGACCGTAGGGATTATTACGGGAATTAGTGATAGGGAGGTGTCGGAGAAATAGGCTTTTCCATTTTGATGGGCGTTTGGTGAAAAAGATGTAGTTGGTGATTGTGGAGGAGTACCCAGCCTTATAACTCACCATCGAACCCCATTTCCTCCATCACTATTTGAGAAAGTTCCAGTCCAAGGTGTTGAAGGCATTTTCCATGTCAACCGCCCCTACTGTAGGAGTTCTAGGATCCAGCAAGTGGTTTTGTACTAAGTGGAAAAGTCTGCAAACATGAGATGCAGTGTTCCTACCCACCATAAAACCTAATTCATCAGGGTGTATTAGACAAGATGGGAGAGCGGAGAATCTAGTACTGCTTGGAGAGATTTTATCATTCAAATTTAACATTGAAAAAAGTTGGTATAATCCAACCTCCAAGGACTCCTATGTAGGTTTCAATAGAGTTATATTAGTAGCTTCCCCATAGATGGAGGAAGTTCACCCACCTCCCTTGCTTTCATATAAACCTTTAGCAAATGCGGGTCAAGTTAATCAGAATAATGAGCCTTTTCGGGGTAATCCACTCGCTAGGTGCATTCCTACATGCCAGACCCTGAATAGCCACCTTTATTACCTCTGAGACAACAGTGAGTCAAATCATTGGTGGCCTCAGCAAGTAACCACAGCAAAGAGGCAAAACACACATAATCCCATTGACCCCCAATATTTTGTATTTTGGATGATATCGTATAGATTTGAATAATACTGCTCTATTACTACATTAAATGTCTGATTGCAAAGGGACAACACCACTGTTCACCCTGTGTATGACTGAAATGTGGGCCTAGTCAGTGCCTGCCTTTATCAGTCTAGCCAGAAGTCAACCCACCCTGTTGTTTTCACAGTGTTCAATGGTGAGGTAAGCTCTATAACTATGAGAACCCAAGCTATCATGGTTTCTCTTTGACACGTCTGACCTACACCAACCACAAACTTATCACTGGGTCGGTGAGAGCAGACATTTCTAGATTCTTTACATTGTCTTCCAGAATACTATTACAGCGCTCTTGGCCTCTAAACAGCAGTTGGCAGAATGGAACCCTACAGACGTACAACCCTATTATAGAGACAGATTCAATGGACCAAGTTCTGATACAGTCTTGCTGAGATACTCAGTGTGAGCAACCTCCCCCAGCTAGAGAGCAGGGCATAGAAATAGATCAATCCTGGTATGTGGGTTATGAACATGGTAGTAACATGAACAGTATCGATCACCAAGATGTGAGGTGAGCCAACTATCAGACAGTGCCCAGCTAGTGATGTAGTTAGTAAAGAGGTTAGTCAGTGTAATTGTCTGGGTCCCGTGCCGGGTGCCATGCAGTGCAGGCAATGATCTATCTAAGGTCAAAGATGGACCACAATTAAAACACCACCCCCCACCAAGAATCATCCACCAAAGAACCAGCCACTATGATGAGGAAATCCTTCTGGGCTGTGTTGGGGGCATATACATTTACCATTCTGAAAACACCAGCCATCTAGCCTACAAGATACAACTGTGCATCATCCTTCTGAGTCATTAATGCATTCTACCATTGAAATGGCACTCGTGGGTCAATCCATTATAAAGTGCTTCTGGCAAAGGAAGAGGAGATTGTGCCGAACAGCTGACCCCTCCATCTATAACACAATTTTCCCAGTTCAACCCCATTCAATTAGTTCTCCTGGAGGAAAGTGAACTGAATGCCTCTCTTTCTTAGTGTAGGTGTGTACTTTGTGCCATTTTGTCTAGTCCTCTCACATTCCAGGTGAGGAGAGTATACCTCTGAATCCCCATCTGAAGCATAGCCAGTGCATTCAACAGACAATACATACCCATCCCCTCAGATATGGCAAGGAGAAAGAGAGAGCCAGCCCACCCACACAACAGCAAGAGAATAGTGCCATATAAATATTGTGAAATAATGGCTTCAGCAAGTGCAAAGAAGGCACGCCATGTAGTAACAAACACTGACAACCAATAACAACTACCCCAACACTTTCCCAATAGGATCTCACTGCCACCCATTAACATAAACAAATGTGACATGCCTGCCTTTGTTTAATAGAACAAGAACAGTCCTATATAGGATGTGACAAAACAAGAGGAGTGCAATTGTCCTGACCGTGAGCACCAGCAATTATACTTGCCATCTGCTATCCATAATAAATCAACACATTACCTCCACCCCAGTTGCAGCCAACTCTGGGCACATAATATTAGAGGATGCCAGCCCAGAGCCTCCCGGCCAGCCCATGCCACAGCAGCCCCCACATGTTGGCATGTTAACAAACAGGAAAGAGAGGAACAAAGAATAAAAAGACGAGGGAGGGGGGAGCAGCTAAATGTTTACATCACAATGTTCTCAGATGTCATTTGAGTCACATGTGGAAGTAAATCATGTTCACTAACCTTTATCTCCTCATCTGACCACAGCAGTTCTGTGACTGAGGCAGAACCATCAGAGCAAGGAGGAAAACGTCTTTCATACCACCTGCTTACTGAAGACGGAGTGCCTGATTTAGATCTTGGTAGACAGGTTACTCCATCACAGTGGTGAGGGATATCCCATCTGCTGAAATATTCATCCAGTAGGAAATAATGGGATTTATATGTCTGCAGACGGGATATCCCTCACCATTGTGATGGAGTAACTCGTGCACCAAGATCTAAATCAGGCCCAGAGTCTCTTGCTGTAAAGCTTTAATATGCCCCAAGGTAAACCAAATGGATCATGCAGCATTGTGTGCTCAATGTTTCTTGGTCCTGTGAAGACTCAGAGGAGAAAATTCCTGGTGGAGCAAGCTATGCTCAGTTGCCCATTTGTTGGATCAGCCCCAAGCCTTCCTTGGGCCCACAAAGAAGAGCTGGTATGAAAAGGTGTGATCCTGCAAAAAGAATATCTTGTGATTATCTATGGTTCAACTATCTATCTTGACATGTGTAATATAACATCCCTGTCCCTGTAGTTTAGTAGGCAAGCCACCACCAGGTCCTCTGGTGCCACAGCAGTTGTACTCTGTGGGCCTTCTCTAGCACAAAGTGCGGTGTTAGCCCTCCCGTCGCTACCGAGTCCCACAGCCATCATTCCAAGACACAGACCATTTCAAAACCCTTTGCTCTCTCCATAATGACAAATATACTGACATTATTGTGATGTATCTTTCCCTCTGCATCTTCTTACCTGGACTCAAGTGTGTGCAGTTTTCACTGGACCTCCAGCATGTGTAGTCAAAGCTGCCTAACTTCCAAAGTCAGGGATTCTATGGAGTATTCATTGTTGGAGACCCTCTCCACTATTTCCTGCTAATCCACTCTCAAGAACATGAGCTATGTGCCTATAGCATCAATATTTCACTCTAACGTATCGCACAATTTCTTAATCACACTGATTATGCAATCCATATTAGATTAATTCCTTTCAATTTCAGCTGGTGCAGGTGGGGTAGTGGAGAAAATCCCCCCTCTGCAGCAGGTCATCCCACTTTCTGTGGCCAATATATGCCCACTTTTAACGTGTAGGACATAGGCCTCCAACAAAACACAAGGTAAAAAGAGATTAACTCCAAGGGAAGTTCAGTTCACTGCCCCTTAAAGCAGAGTGGTGTTGCTCTGGTGTGGGGTTATTCCCAATTGTATAGTTCTGGTTCTTGGTGGTGGGAGGAACAGGCAAACCAGTGCAGTGCAGATCCAACAGTCGGGAAAGGGTGCCCCCGGCAGAGATCCCTCACAGGCTTTCCCCTCAGAGTACTGTCTGATCTGAAGATGTCCCACTCCTTACCACAACACCTCCAGAGCAGAGCCTCCTGCCTGTGGATCCAGTCCTAGCAGCAGGACCCTGATCTACTCTGCTTGTTGAGGGGGAACCCCACCCCCAGCAGCTGTCTGAAAGGGTTGGGCGACTATTGGGATTCAGCTGCACTGCCAAGTCCCTGGCACACTCTCCATGAATCTGGGCACACATTCAATGGTATCAAAGGCAGGACAGGTCACCTTTGAATCGTCAATCACCACTCTCCCCATCACAATTTCCTCAGTGGGTGCACTCAGTTGCCTAAAGCAGCCCAGGCCTATGGCCCGACCTCCCCTCAGGTCCAAAAAGGGCAGCCACTCCATGCTCAGCTGACCAATAAAACGCGGCTAATCCCTGAACCAAAGCTCAACTGTATGTCATGGTCCTTAGCACACTTACAATATGCCCAGAGCCTCTCACATTTAAGCGCTACATTCGCTGTGCCAAATGCACCATTCTCTCCCCTGTCTGGCCAGTCTACTAATCAGGCCACAGCCACCATACTGCTTCTCTGCCTGTGCTAGACAGGCTGCCAGCTCCCAGCTTCCTCAGGGATGAATTTATGTGGTTTTGTACCACCTTCACACTCAGCAGAATGGGACAAAGAATATTGAATTACGGGTGAAGAATTACCAACGGATCATCGCACTAGTGTTATTGGATCGAATTGGAGCTCCAACCGAGCACACCCAGCTGCATCAGCAGTTGTCATGCCCCGACCATGGCTGGTGTTTAGTGCTTTTCTGTGCTTTTTATATTTAAAAATATATAAATTCGTATTTCCGGTTTCACTTATTGGATTTTTGTCATTTTACTCTATTTTTCTAAATTTCTTGTTTTGTGTTTTGACTACATTACTGTTTTAGTACTGCATAAATACTTTACACATTGCCTCTAAGTTGTGCCTGTCTGCTCTGTGCATAGCTACCAGGGGGTTTGTGTTCAAGTTTATTGAGTGACTTTAGTGGCTCACTATGACAAGGATTATCATTATTATTTGAGATCGGTAGTTGCCCCCCTCAATTAATACTTCACTTTTGTACAGGAGGCAAACCAGATGCGGCAGCAGGTTTCAGCCATCAATTAAGGTTGAGGGACACACTATAGTGTGCTTGATCTGGAATTCACTTGTTAATATGGAGACTGATATTGTTTTCTGACTGATTCTAAAGTCTATAGTTAGTAAAATTTGCTATTGAAGTTTGTAGCAATTCATATATTCTATTCTATTGTAGTTGTGGGTAAAGAGCGAGCAGACTAGATTTGTCTGCAGAAAACATTTATTTGTTGTGTTTAAAACTGAGGAAAGATTACAAATTTGTTTGCAGGGGGAGTCACTTTGGTTTGTTTTCTTCAATAGCACAAAATAAAAAATAACATTCATTGATGACCAAAACAACTGTGGCGGAATTTTGTATTTGCTGTACACTTGAGTGCATTGATCTCAGTCTTGATTTTTCAAGATGATCTCCTTGTGGTACATACATGAAAGTTCTAATTAGCCTGTGATGCAGTGACATGAGTGACCTCAAAAGAATTGCTGGCCAGTGAAGAAGTGGAAGAGGGGTAGAGATGAGAACAAGTAAATGTCCAAGAATGATTGTCCGATAAGATGGAGAAACATCACTGGCTCACTTGAGATGTTACATAGAGGAGGCTTATTAGATATGTTGAGTGGGGAGCCTCACTTGAAATGTTTGAGGAAGGAGTAGATAACAATGATAGCTGCAACTCTGGTGTGGGATGGCACTTGCCATCAGAGTGGGGTAAACATTAAGGAGACATTTTCAGGAGCTCACAAGATGTTATGAGATTGAAGTATAGTTGGGAGATTATAAGAGGCGGAGGCAGTTGATGAAGATAAGTTTGGTATAGGGGATGGCCACCACATTATGATGGAATATCACTGCCATCAGAGGTAGGGACAGGTTAAGGAGTTACTTTTGTGAACATTTGAATCGAGGATGATTGAAAAACTTCATGCCACTCTAGATCTTGCGAGGTGGAGATGGCAAATGGAAACTGAAACTGAAAGCTTGTGTTTCTCTGCAGTTTAACATGTGTCAAGGGGCCACCCTCAGAAATCAGCAATGGTCAAGGGTCAAGGGGGTGGTGAAGAAGCCATCAAACAACTGACCCTGTAGTGTAGTTCAATACTGTAAGAGCATTGTATGGTTCCTAAACCATATATAAATACATACAGAAATAACAGAGGCTAAAAGTACTCAACTGGTGCTTCTAAAATATGCCAGTGTACCTAACCTAAGCTTAGTACGAGGGAAGGAGTAAGTGAGGTGTAGCATAAATGTAGTACTCTTTTGCCAAGAATCTGCCAAATATTTCTCTAAGGGTCTAATCAGCTCCATACCTTAGTTTAGAATGAAGAAGGTCTGGCTCAGGACTCAATTTTCCAACAACCTGCGAGGGAAGCTTGGAAACACTGGAGCTGGATTTCTAGGTAGGAGAAAAGACAGCGTCTCTCTCAGTGCGTCTGCTGGAGGGTCGGCTTCCTTCGGCACTTGCTGTAGCAGGGCACGTCGGGCAAGTAGATAGTCGAACTGCTCCAAACAACTGTGTGTTTGCTTGGGCGAGTGTGGGCATATTTATACCGTGAAGGTGCAGAGTTTGACAGTTGGACATAATTACGTCATCAAATGGGTCTCAGTTCTTTGAAAACTCCATGAGTTATTGGGCAAATCAATATTCAAGCAAGGGGAAGACCCTAGCTGCTGAAGCTGAGTTTTCCAAGAAATCATTGTGGATTTTCAGAATTAGTGGAAGTAGCCCTGCCGCATTTGGACTGCATGAGCTATGCCTAAATATGGTTATGATTTCTATGCCTATATAAGGATATGGTGATTTATACATATATAAGGGCATGAATCGGGAAACTTACAATAGGGTCAGAAATTAATACATAACAGTCCTTCTACGGATTAAGAGTATGAAGATTTGGACTAGTCCTAGTACTTTTTGCTCTGACTCCTGATGATATTGCGCCCATTGACGGATGGCGGGATCAGTCACCTGTTGACTTGAAGACCTATAGCAGAAGGTGCTTGTGTGCTATGCAGTCTGATCCACTGTGCATTAATAGGGCACAGGGAGTCAATCATTTATTGAAGTGGCAGCAAAGAATGAATTTTTTCTGAAGGTGAATACTTGCCAATTTCGGAAAGTTAAGTTGTAAATGGACCATGAACCCCCAAAGTGATCAATCAGATAATACCCAAACATCAGTTGCTATAGCAACAGTTGGATTTCAGGTGTGAGCAGTAGTATAGATGGTCACAAGCGCCAGATACTGAGTGGTGAGACCTGTTGTCCATTTGTGATGGGATTTCAATATAAGCCTTCAGAAAGGAGGCACTTGCTGGAGGATTAAAATGAGTGAGGAAAGATGTAGTGTCTGGAGTTTGTTCTCTAGTCCATTTGCGTAGTAAAGATTTACTGTGGGAGTCAGGTGAAACGGATTGGGATGCCTCTGATGAGGAAGGCCCCAAGAGTAGTCAGTGGTCAACAAGGAATGCACCTTCTTCAAGTTCTGTAGTAGAGGGGAGCTTCTTATGATCAATATAGAAATTGACAATTGCAAAGCATGGAAATGCAGGGTAACACTAAGCAAAATAACTTGTAAGATCCAGATGTAGTTAGTGTGTGTTTGATGGCAGAGCTACTCTTCAGTGAGCCATTTTGCATATTGTTACATTGTGGACGATATGAGATTACCAGCATTAGGACAATGTTGTTCCACATAATTACTGATAATATGGATCCTGGAATAACATGATGATTTACATATTGGAGAACTGAGCTGCTAATGATATACTAATAAGTATCAAGTAATGCAGCAACTAGCACATCACTGTGTTTATAATATGATGAAGCTATGGACACAGACAGTTAAGTAGTATCACCAAATAAATGAGTGAGCAAGTAAAATCAGTAACCCGAGAGCAATCAGAAATCGTTACCATTCCTGGCCGTTCGCCCAACAACTCAAGCATCCTGACACAGCCAGCAGACTTCTATAGCCTACTGAGTAGCCCTGGCTCATTTGAGTATTACTGATCGGTCTGGAGAGCCTGGCATATAGCAACAGAGTGCAATTATTTTGCAGCCCCAGTGTCAAGCTGACAAGTTGAAAATGACATTGCTAACAACACCTTGGAATACTTGAATGAACAGCATTCCGATAAACCTTGAAGTATTTGATCAACGTTAAATTACACATTAGAAGTAAGTATACGTTTGAGCAGAAACTGAACAACTCAGAGTAAGCATGTGTTACAAAATCTCCTCCTGGAATGATTAGGCTGCCAACCCCTGGGAAGCACCAGCAAACTTAGGAGAGGTACCAATCTGACGAAGTACACACAGCATTTCCAGCACCCCTAAAGAGACCTGCCAATGTCTGTTGGAAAAGGGCAAACACCGAGACACAAGTGCCACCCATGCACATAAATATCAGCACTGGCTGCCCCGGGGGGGGTACACTTTCTTACTTGTGAGGTACTGAAAATATGATGAACTGTATTTACCAAAATGCAATTGCGATTTTTTTCTGAGATGCCAGCAGTGTGCCCCCAATTCCCTCACAATCCACTACCCCCCCCCCCCTATGTATAAATAGTGGTCAATATGCAATTGGGCGATGAGAATGTCTGAATGAGTATGGTGTGTGATATGACACTGAAATTGTTAATATTTTTCCCCCAAAAAAGTGACGTATTGCTTTATCACGTTTTATAGCGTGAGAGGAAATTCATGTTAGAGAGGTAACTAACGTATTCTCCTTTGCTGTATAGGTAGAGACTGGCAATACTTATCAATTCAGCGACATACCAAAAACAGAGATTCATCAGTTTTCAATCATATGCATGTGTTGTCACTTCTTCATGTTGTACACATGCTCAGCTTCTGAATCAAATGGACCATTGAAGTAGAAAATGCTACACCCACTACACAGATGATCTAGAAAATATTTCCAGCAAAGCGCCACTGATGTTGATCTTGGAGCACCAAGATGGAAGTTAATGTTGGCAAACAGAAAGAGGAAGGACGGGGAGCTCTGAGAATAAGTCTACTGTAAATCCATCCCACGGCTCATGCATCTCGCAAGCTTTTTACTGATGAAATATGTTTTCTTTTTCAACTTTACAGTCCACATACTTTTCCATAATTCCTGCTGCTGTTTTAGACTATTCTAAAATGCTATTGTAATCCTTGTGCTATATAGGTAAAAACATGAATATTATATATTCCTTCCTTTGTCACTATTTTTCCACCATGTAGATTTTTTGCGCTGTTTAACATACTTTCAAAGTTGATCACGGGAGATAAACATGTGAAGAAAATATGCCCTGATGTAAATTCAATATATAAACAACTTTCATCTGCTAAAGCGCTTCCAGATGTCTAGATCAGTCAGTCTTTCTAACTGACATGACCTAATGGGAAGTAGCTTTCTGCATGTTAGCAGCAGCTCCTGTTTCCTGGCGAAACAGTGTGGTTTTGTTTCTCGGTTAGTGATAGGACTTTAAAGTACTTTCACATGAAGCATGTCACTGACTGCTGCCTTTGCCTTCTCCCCAATAAATCATATAACTGAATAATGTGGCCCTTTACTGAAAAAACATATGTTGGCAAACGGTGATGAAGGATGTCAGTTAAAAACATTACCTCAGGCTTTCTTTTCCCTGTTTACTCTAACACTGGTCCATTTCTCAACTCTAAATAGATTGATTGCATGTTGACATGTGCCCTAGTTATATTCTATTCATACATTTCTATGGGATAGTCGTTTGTTTCCTGTGGGCGGTTTCGACATCTGTGTGATCGAATAACCAATAACAAGAACCACGAGGCAGGCAGTCTTCACAATAAAAAAAGAACGCACATAAATTCGAATTGAGTTACCCCATTTTTACAACAGCCAGGATGTATTGAAAAGTCTGCAGTGGTGCGAGCCCTGCAATTTGTGCTTCTGACCCTCAGGTGAGGTTTGGTAGCAAGACTGATTCTAATCTACAATCAAAGAACAGAGGAAAAGAAGCAGAGTAAGTAAGGCGAGATTTAGGAGTTAATAATGAAGGGGTGGATGGAGACTGCTGAAATGTTTTGTGCGCTTTTTTCAGTGGGTGGAAATAGGATATAAACCTACCAATGTTTGCTGTTATTTCCTTATGAAGTTATTTGTCTATTTGTACAGTTTATTTGTGCTGCGACCTGGTCAATCTGGGATTCATAGCGTTGTAGAGAATGGCTCAGAGTGAGGCCCTCATCATGAGAGGCATATATTTGCCAGGCGGTAAATTCAGCCATTGGAAAAATACCGCACCTAATGGTGTTTTATAGGGTCAATTTTGTTGCTTCATTCTGAACTGAGAAGTTTGGAATATGACTCAGTACGTGGATGTGGTTTTATCTGAGCCATAACCTGAAGTACTGACTTTGTTTCTCCACTTTAATTATGCCCTTGAGACAAATTGTCCGGGAAAACACGTAAAATCACACTTATTTTGCTCAACTCAGGGGCATATTTACAAGCCCCTCTCGCCACCACAATGTGACTTTTCAGTACGTTGTTGTGGCGATAGGGGCTTCTCCTTATTTACAAGGCAGCGTTAAGCTACTTAACGTGGCTAAACGCTGCTTTGTAAATAAGGTCCCTGTTGTATTTGCTTATGCTTACTGTGTTCCTTCTCTGGAACTCTCTTGTTGTCATGGAGTTTATGTGTTCAAGTTCTGTAAATTGCCAGTTGGAGTTTCCCTGTGCCAATGTATGGTGCGGTGGCTCGTTGCTCTTCGAATAAACTTCAGCCAACTCTACAGAAGTTTCATGTGATTTATTTGACACCCACAACAGTCCCCTTTCACAATACACTTAGCGTGAAAGGAGATGGCAATGGGTGCTGCAGGTGGCGTTCCACGATAACGCCCATTGATTTTGATGCTGCCCCTATTACAATTGGCAGTTCAGGCTGGACTGTTCCCATGAGGCACAGGGTCAGACTGATTTGCATATAGCCATGTCTGAACTGGGGTGGCAGAGTGGGCTAAAGAACGGTGATGGATTAAACCCAGATCTTTTGACTGGGTGTGAGTGTTTGATTGGTTCAGATGCTCCGTCCATTACCACCCCCTTTTGTACCGCCCCCATTTACAAGGCAGAGTAAATATGGGGCAGTGCCAAAATTAAGACCAGGGAAAACCTGGTCTTACCCTGGCGAAACGAGGAGAAATGTTTAATATCTCCTCGTTTTTGCTGTTTCCATGTGTGCTGCACAACGCAGCATACTTGGAAACACCAAAACGCCAATGACGCCTTCCTACACATAAACAAATGATGTTGCATGTTTACATAGGATTGGTGGGTCCTTGCATTTTTATCTTTTTAATGTGCTGGACATTTATATCTTAGTAATTTTAAATAAAATTGAGTAGTATGGGATGATGTATGTCTATATAAGATTGGTGGGACCCTGTTCTTTTATTCTTTCTTTTTTTAATGTACTGTATAAATTGTACACTTTTATGATGACATTTTTTATCGAATAAAGGAATCAACAACATAAACAATCATTTAAAAAATTATGTTTTGCAAATTCAATGTGTGCTTCATTGAACAGCACATATAGAAGTTACACAACGGAATTTAAAGATTGTTTATGTGGAGGAAGGGACACCTTCCTTCACATAAACAACTTCCCCTGCAAAGCAGACATCCTTGCAATGTGGTACAAGGGTGCCTGAATTGGCGCCAGGCAGCTAGATTTAGCTCCAGCGCAGGAGTAAACGCAGGGATGCACCTTATTCTTGTAAATATGGTGCAGCCCTGCATTTCTGAAGTGACTGACCGTGTCATTAGCCTTCTTGGCTCAACTGCACGCTTCACCACTTAACTTGCAAATATGCCCTTCAGACTTCATTAAGAGATGCAAACACCTTCAGAAGCAGACACTGGATTTACCTTAGAATTGCAGTAAACATCTAAGCCCAGGAAAGATAATCACAGAATGATGCACAAACCTTAACATTACATAACATAACATAAGATAGCATAATTTAACATGTGCACTCTTGTTTCGCTCTATTGAGGGAACATTGTTTAAAACATGGTCATAAAAGTGATGCAGATATATGGAGCAGGGGTTGGCCGCATGGCTTGGCTTAAGGCCAGGGCCTGGCCATACCCATTCCACATGGCCAACCACCACTGCAGGCAGCCTTCAAATAGTGGCTTGCACATTTTTTGATTATTTTATTTGAATAATTTTATTATTTTTTATTATTTACTTAAAATTATTTAGGGCTTTGGAAGACATACTGAGGCATTCACAGACCCTTAGTGACTCTTGGGCTGCTGTTGGGCCCAGTATTGTGTTTATAGATATGATTCCAGGTCCTGAAGCCCACAGGAGGTACAACAAGGGTCCAGGAACCCCTGCTACAGGATTTGTGGAGTCTGAGGCAGGTTTTGTGCACCTCAGTGCCACACTAGAGGTCCAGAAATGTGTTTTTGGGTCTGCAAACCCATGTGAAAGTGTCTTTATTGTTTTATTTTAAACTAAAGTGGTTACTTTGGGGCCATCACACCTAAGCCCGGGAGTTAGATACTTCTCTGTCCCTTTAAGGCTCCTGTGCTTTTTATTTTTCAGAACATGGGAACTGAGCCTTCCTGTAGAGGTATCCACAACCTTTTTTCTCTGCTGTGGAAAGCCAGTCCGAAAGATTAGATCCCAGAACCTGGCTGTGGATGAGCAGGCACAGAATGGAAGACATGGAATAAAAGTTCCCTTGTACAATCAAATACATTTTTTTAAATTAAATTCCACAAATGGTCGGGGGGCGTGGCTAGCAGCCGACAATGGCGGCAGCCTAGAGGGAGAGCTCCGTGACTGAGGCGGCTCCCTGGATCAATCCGAACATCCATCCGTTCCTGTAACCTCCCAAGCGGGAAGGCACGGAAGCCTAGGACCAAGCGGCGACATACCGTGCAAACGGGACCTCAATCTGAGGTCGGGAAGTGCGGTTCTGGCAGTGCCCAGGAGGGGCCTGTACACAGCGTCCGGACCAGGGACTACAGTGCGTGGCAGGCCGGGAGGAAGTGGCCCATCTCGGGCGCAGGAACACCGGAAGTGCCCAGCAACGGAGTGCGGCGGTGGAAGATTGACCGGAGCCCCCAGCCGCCGTCGCCGGACATCGCGAGCAGGAGGCGCCTGGCGGGAGGCGCACTAGAGGTGAGGGCAAAGAGATCGCAGACGCCCGGCGTGGACGAAGGGTGACACGCGGAGAGGCAGGACCCGGGCCGGCGACCGCCATCTTGGCCGGCAGAGTCCGCGCTGACTCGCGGTACCACGCAGCAACTCCCCAAGGGGGCCTTGAGCGGCAGCGAGCCCAGACGCCGCAGAGAACCCAGAGGTCGCCCACGCCCGGCTTGAGGCCTGAGACCTGAAGCACATTCGCACGGGGCGCCCGTCCGTTCCCCGGCAGGAACTGGCTGACGCCGGCACGGGGCCCCACATCAGTACCAGAGATCCCGAGCAGGGACCCGACGGCCGCAAAGAGAAGGGGGCACGTGAGGCACTCAAAGAGGGCAGTGATAGTTCCCTCAGGGCCACGCAGATCAGCTGCATACCCCGCACAACAGCCCGAGACCCTGCAGGTGGCTTCTCACCCCCTCGCAAGGAAAATCCGGTCCGGCTGGACGCCTTTACTGAACGCAGTGCTTAGACAGTCCCTCGAAGGCTGCACCCCACACCTACACATTGAGCGGACCCCGGAACAGCCCCTATTAACTATCCGAAGAGGTCTGTGAGACGCAGCCCCTGTGGAACTTGGAGTGCGACGACTACACGGCATCAAGTCGGCCCAGGCGACGACGACATGGCAGGCAAAGGACCTAAAAACGTGGCGGCGCAGTCACGCCTGGACCGGTTCGCATATGAGAAGCCCGGCTCTCCCTCGCAGGAGGCCAAATCACAATCAAGTAAAACGACCGACGGGCCCGGGGGCAAGAAGGCGACAATAGACGATGTGATGCGAGCCCTCACGCAGGTACAAGCCACGGTGGGGTCGATCTCAGCCGAGATTACGCTCATAAGGGCGGACTTTCATAAAATGACGGAAAAGGTGAACAACATGGAAGTGGTGACCAAATCCTTGGTCGAAGACGTGTCTGAACTGCAGATCAGCATGGAACGCATCTCTAAAGAAAACAGGGAACTGCGCGAAAAGCTTGATGACCAGGAAGGGCGCTCAAGACGAAATAACATACGTATAATAGGTGTGCCAGAATCGGAAGACACGAGGGCGATGGATCTGTATGTCGAGAACCTGATCAAAGAGACTTTGAAGCCCAAAGGACTCTCGGCCTTCTTCACAGTGGAAAGGGCGCACCGGGTGCCAGGAGGACGCCATAAAACTGGCACTAACCCCAGACCAATAATAGCGAGACTCTTCAACTTCAGGGATCGAGATGCCATCCTACAGGCGGCAAGGAACTCGCCTCCCATTAAAATCCAGAATGCGACACTCGCATTCTTTCCTGATTACACAGCCGAGGTGGCACGGAGGAGGAGGACCTTCTTTGAAGTCAAAAAAGAACTGAGAGCAAGGGAAATCCCATACTCCATGATCTTCCCAGCAAAGCTTCGGGTCGTGGCTGACAACAAGACCTGGTTTTTTGACTCCCCAGAGGTGGCGCAAGACTGGTTGGAGGGATGGAGACCGACGGGCCTCCCCCGTCGCTCCAACAGGCAGAACAAACACCGTAATGCGGGCTCGCGGCAGGGCTCGCACACCAACGACGAAGACACGGAGGTACATTCCCCTTCGGCTGATCTCCATGAGGACAGTGCGGACGGGGGGCTGTGACTCACTGCTGACGACTGGATGAACCGCTGAAAACAGAGACTGATAAGGCCGCTTTGGACACTAGGCGGAAGGGCCTCCGCAGCTGAGGAAGGGGGCCGCCGACCACGGAGAAACCTTCACCCCAGCGAGCAAGTACTATGTTAAGGGGGGGGATCAAGCACTCTGCTGAGTTGGGGGGGCGGGCAGTTTTGAGTCCGTTGAGCAGGGGGGCAGGGAGGGGGGGTGTTGGGGGTAGGATGGGGTTATGGTTCTTAGTTTCTACAAGGGGTCAAGATTGCTACAAGGGGGCGCACAACCACAACATGCCACTGTCACGTTACTGCACGCAGAGTCACTACACGGACCTCCTGGTCCTCCATACGCACATCTTCTCAATCCGCATACCCGCACGCAATGGGGGAGGACACTAATATAGGGGGGGCGTCCTCCTTGCGCCTCATGTCATGGAACGTAAGAGGCCTGGGCGACAAAATCAAGCGAGGGCTGGTCCTGCAAAGTATCAAAAGAGTGAATCCCGCCCTGGTCCTACTACAAGAAACACACCTCACAGGCACGGCCACTAGGGCCCTAGACAGGAGGGGCTATAGCATGGTGGCACACTCGGAGTTCACGAGAGGGTCCCGAGGCACCGGGATACTAATTCACCGGTCGTCCAAGTTTGTAATTCATTCAGTGGCAACGGACACACAGGGCCGCTTCGCAGCGGTACACGGACAATGGGAGGGAGAACCACTCAACATAGTGTCGGTTTACATCCCGCCGGCGCTGCACGCTGTCGCCTTCCCGGAACTAGGCAAATTCATATTAGACCTTCCAGAGGGGACTCTTGTGCTGGGCGGGGATTTTAATGCAGTGGCTCATGACTCCCTAGATAGGTACCCGATACGTACACAAACACCGGCACACTCTAAATTGCAAGACTTCATAACAGCGCAAGGCTTAGTGGACATATGGAGGCGGCTCCACCCAGTGGACCGGAACTACACTTACTACTCAACGGTTCACGACAGCTTGTCGCGGATCGACTATTTCCTGACGTTGGGAGGGGGGCACCTCACCTTCACTGACTCACAGATTAGACCGCGAGGGGTGTCAGACCACTCCCCGCTAACACTGACTCTCTCCAGTCAGGAACGGGCCAGTAGGCGGATCTTCCCTATCTACCCGGGATACCTTGGGGTGCCTGATATAGCCAAGGCCTTGAAAAGAAGTACGCGATCTTACCTTACCGAAAATGTGGGATCTGTGGCGTCGCCTACGGTCCTGTGGGAGGCCTACAAAACGGTGCTCCGCGGGCAGGCGATCTCAGTGATAGCACAACATAAGCGCACGCAGCGTCAGGAACGGGTGGGTCTAGAGGAACAACTGGCCAAGGCAACGCAGGACCACGAAGGGAACCCAAACGGGGACACGCAGCACGCGCTCCGAATAGCCCAGCAACGACATACCGACTTTCTGCGCCACAGAGTGAGGGAACAAATGTCAGCTACTGCGAGTCGGGTGTACGATATAGGCGACAAAGCAGGGAAACTCCTGGCGTGGTTGGAGAAAGAGCGGGGTGGTCAGAAGACCATACTCCAGCTGAAAGACCCCAATGGCGAGACACACACCAGTCCGGCGAGAATAGTGGAGCTCCTGGCAGACCACTTTCACTCCGTGTACACCCCTGAGTATGAGGTCACACGGGAGATGGCAGAAAGCTCGCTCTTGGGAGTGCAGACCCGCACTCTCACCCCCGACCAACGGGACAAGCTTGACTCCGACCTGACAGCGGAGGAAATACAGATGGCCATAACGGCACTGCACCCGGGGAAAGCGCTAGGCCCCAACGGGGTCCCGATAGAGTGGTACAAAGTGATGTCCGAAACGCTATCCACTCCATTGTTTGATATGTTCCAAGAGTGTAGGAAACGAGGGAGACTGCCTCCAGACCAACGCACGGCCACAATTGTTGCGATACCCAAACCCGGCAAACCCCCTGAAGACTGCGGTTCGTACCGCCCGATCTCCCTCCTCAATGCAGAGAGTAAGATCCTGGCGAAACTGTTGGCCACCAGGCTCCTGCCTCACCTGCCACACCTGATACACCCGGATCAGTCGGGCTTCATGCCGCACCGGAGTACGGCGCTGAACCTGAGACGGCTGCACGGGGTACTGGCGCGAGCACCACGGTTGGGGGAACCAGCGGCAGTACTGTCACTAGATGCCAAAATGGCGTTTGACATGGTGGAGTGGCGCTATCTCTTTGCGGTCCTGGAACATATGGGTATTGGCCCGACGTTCATATCATGGGTCAGACTACTGTATGCCGAACCAGTGGCGCGAGTGACCGCAAATGGCCACATATCAAGAGAATTTCCGCTGGCACGGGGCACGAGACAAGGGTGTCCGCTCTCGCCACTGCTGTTCGCCCTAGTGCTGGAACCCCTAGCCACAATTATCAGAACCACCCAGCTGCTGAAAGGCATACAATGGGGAGGTGATTGGGAAGATAGAGTATCCCTATATGCCGATGACATGCTCGTCTACCTCATGGACCTCAAGAACGGCATCCCGGTCCTACTGGCACTGTGCGAAACCCACGGTACGGCTTCGGGCTACAAACTTAACTGGTCCAAGTCCATCATCTTCATGGTGCAGGGCGACCTTCCAGCCTTGCCTGAGGACTGCCAACTGATCGTAGAACACACCTCCTTTAAATACCTAGGGATATGGATCACGAGGGATCACTCGACCTTCATGGAGCTGAATCTTAAGCCCCAATTAGACAGGCTAAAGGCGGACGTGCGCCACTGGAAGAATCTCCCCTTAACACTATTAGGTAGAGCGGCGCTCTTCAAGATGATGGCACTGCCTCGCTTCCTCTATGTCCTGGAAAACACCCCAGCGATGGTCCCCGTATCCTTTTTCCGCCACGTGGCGGCACAGCTGTCCGGCCTTCTGTGGGGTGATAAACCGGCTAGGGTGGCGCGACTGAAACTGACCAGGGACTGGTACAGTGGAGGGATAGCCCTCCCCGACCTCGAACTGTATTACTGGGCCGCTCACCTCAAGGTGATCAACCAGTGGGTTCACGCGGCGCAAGACGACCCGGCATACGAGGCTGACAGGAGCCAGCTGGGCACATCCACCCTTCTGGCCCCACTCTACAACAAAGGTCTAGTGCGGAAGCTTGAGGGACCTACCAAACACACAGTGACCATCTGGCACAAAGCACAACGGCGACTGGCATGGGAGGGAGTGATCACGGGCCTCACGCCACTGTGGGACACGAAAGCACTCGGCAGCCTGCGCAGTTCAAAAGGGTTTGAGCAGTGGGACACTATTGGGATCTCCGTGGTGGGCGACCTCTGGGCGAGGGAGGGCGTGCTCTCCTTTGCGACACTGAGGGAGCAATATAACCTGGAGGTGACAGAAACGTACAGGTACATACAAATTAGGCACGCACTCTTGTCAGTGTTGGAACCAGGGGTTACGCTGCCGGAATCGGCTCCGTTAGAGGACCGATTGCTTACGGACTACATGGAGTCCAGTGCAACCTCACTCACTTACCGCAAATTGATGAACAATCTGCCGGATCCCCTTGGGAAGTTGAAGGAGTACTGGGAGGATGAGGTGGGAGACCTAGATGAGACGGAATGGAACGCAGCCCTGGCATCACCCAAGGAGGCGGGCATTTCCACCAGATTCAGGCTGGTCCAGCTCAAGATACTGCATAGGGTCTACTACACCCGCACCACACTACATAAAATGCACAGGGCAGAACACCCGTATTGCCTAAGACAATGTGGGGGGGAAGGTACACTATTCCACACTATATGGACCTGCCCAAGCATACAGGCCTACTGGAGGCGGGTCGCATGCACAATCAGTCAGGCCCTCCAGAGCCCGTTCACGCCTGACCCCAGAATCTGTCTCCTGAACGTATGGGGCCCAACAGATTTGTCGTTGTATGCCAAGGGCTGGGTGGTCATTGGAGTTATGATGGCTAAGCGGGATATAGCGAAGAATTGGGGGGCACTAGAGACACCGACACTGGCGCAATGGTGCAGGAATATGGATGTGCTCATGGTGACGGAGAGGGCAGTATATCAACAGCGACGTAATCCACGTAAATGGAACAGGATTTGGTCACAGTGGAACTCATACAGGGGGGACATTTGTGAGCCCTTGCCCGAAGGGGAGGATGGCGACAGCTCAGGGGACGATGAAGATTTGGATTGATGTGAGGGGGGTAGCGGGTGGCCCAGGGTCACTGCAGGAGTCCGGGAGCAGGGGATTTGAGGGTCAAGAAACTACTATCGCCAGAGACTATGTATAGTATTGCTGAATATCTGCATGCAGATACTGGTTACAATGACCTACAGTTCATGTTTGTACAATGCAACCCCTGAAGTAGCAAGTTTTATGTTGGGGGGGAAAATATTTAAAAGTTGCTCTATTGATCGTAGGCGGCTGAATGTTGAAGCTGATCTACAGAGCGTTTAAATCGTGAATATACACCATGAGAATGCAACACCAAAAATAAAAATTAAAAAAAAAAAAATTCCACAAATGGTCTACATAGCAGTCTGTGAATTAACATTCAACATATTGCTAACTTTTAACCGGTTCCAGACGATCTAACACCTTTTGTAATGTTAATGTTTCTAAAGTTACTGAAAGGATTTACACAACACACACACACACACGCATGCATACATACACACACACAAACGTACGCGCACACACACACATGCACACATACATACTCACATATATATATATATATATATATTCTCTAAAAAAAACATAGGTTTCAGGGACGTTATAGTTAGTTGAACATGTGACTCATATAAAACAGAGAAATTTGCCTGTTATAGTCACGCCCGCAATGCACTGCTGATGATGTCACATATTACATCACTCATGACATGATCAGTGACACCACTGATGACATCACTGGTGACATCTCAAATGACATCACTGATGACATCACTCATAACATCTTCCAGTGAATATGTGTTTCTGTAAAGTTTAAATATGTTTTTTATACATATATATATATATATATATATATATACCAAGGTGTATTGAAGAATGAATGCATTAACAAGTGCCTAAAGGGATTATTTTGTAGGTGCGTGACTGATTGTATAAGTGAGTGATTGAACATGTCTTACTGAATGCATGGGTTAGTGACTAAACTGTGAAAGTCTGTATTAGTCTTTCCATTGGTGTGTAAGCAACTGCATTGGTTTCTGAATAGCTACATGAGTGTCTATATATTATATTAAGGTTATTAATGTTTTGTCTGAGTATCTGTATGGGTCCCTGAATGTCTGTGTGGGTGGGTGGTTGTATGAGTCTGCTCAAAGATGTCTGAGTGAGTGATTCAGTGGTTGTATGGATTAAAAAGTGCATCTGGGAAGGGATGTATGGGTGAGTTAGTGTGTCTATGGGTGTGTTGGTGAGTGAATAAATGTCTCAGTGGTATATCTCTGACTAACTCCATATGGTTTAAGGCACAATATGTGAATGTTGGAGTATATAAATGAGTATACATGAGACTATGTTATTTGAAGAGTGGGTGTATAAATAAGTGTCTGCTTCTATCAATGATTGTATAAGACAGTAAACATGTGTTAGTATCTGTTTAAATAAGTGATGTGGTATGTCTAAAAATAACGAAGTTGGTGTGTATAACTGTATACAAGAGTAAATGGGTATGTGATTGATTATTTGCATTACTTACTAGGTGTATGAGTAACTCTATGGATGGGTGGCAGAGTGTGACTGCATGTATAGATGTATGAGTGCCTATTATAGTCCTGGATTGATGAGTAAATACATGTATAAGTGACTGGATGTGTGTGTTGACCTAGGAAATAGTGAGTGCTCTGTAGTGTATGGCATTCTTCTGTGTTTGGTTTCAAAAATAGTAGTCAGCATTTTAGAATGGGTGTATCAAAGTTTATATTAGAGCATTAGTATGTGCATCAGATTGTCACGTGGATGATGTCATGTGTAATGTCATGAGTGATGTCATATGAGATGTCATCAGTGATGTCACTGAGCATGTCATGAGTGATGTAATATGTGACATCATCAGCAGTGCATTGCGGGGGCGCAAGTTATAGTTAGCTCAACTAACTATAACAAGCAAATTTCTCTGGTTTTAAACGTCCCTGAGACCTATGTTTTTTTTGTGAATTTCCAAGTTATTTTAAATGCTAATTCCTAACTATACCGTGCCTGAAACCTATAGTTTTTTCCGAGAATTTCTGAGGTTTTTTAAATGCTAATTCCTAACTATAACGTCTGTAAAACCTATGTTTTTTTCAGTGAATTTCAAAGGTTTTTATATGTTAATTTCATGTTTTAATATTTATAAAACCTATATTTTTTCTAATTGTTTTTTAATATTTTGCAACACTATCATCTTTATTTTATACTTTAGAAATCATGTATTCTTTTATATCTTCCCCACAAAATATATATATATATATTTTTTAGAAAACTACAGTCCCGTACTGGTAGTCTATCAAGCTCGATCAACATGCGAATCCTATCTACCACATTTAAATGATGCGCATTTCGTATCCGACGTGTTTGTGACACCGCGTCCCGCTTAACAACATGTACGTATGAGGTCGTGCCAGCTGCTACTGTGGTATTCGACTGGTACGTACTACCAAGCAGCGTGTTACGTCACGTACGTATGGGGTGGCACGTGCTGCACGTTCCAAATGCGATGAATGCACGCTATCATGCCCTGTGTTATGTCATAGACCTACAATGTCGGGCCGCATACGCCATTCCCTCATTTTTATTGTCTCAAAACTATATCTAAATAACTTTAAAGTGTATATGAGACCAAGCAATAATTAAAAATATTTTAAACTGTTATAAATTTCTAACTGTAATAAACTTATATTATAGTAAATATATTTTCTCAAAATCACATTGGGTGCGGTCTCAATGCGCACTGGCTGCGAGATTGCTATGTGAAAATAAAGGAAAGCATTTCAATAGTTTATAACATTTCCCATTGTAACAGTTCGAAAACGCCACCTATTGTAGTCTGTACTCCATTTCATGAGACACACCTATTCTGCTTAGAGAGCTTTGTTCTAAACCTTTTGCAATATACACATACCTTTCTCTACACACAACATGCAACCATCATTTTCATCAATATTCATGCTCTGTAAAATAGCCTTCCACCTGTGATAGCCATATACCAAAAAGTTACATTACCGAAATGTTCTCCAATACCAGAGGTAACATGCATAGATAATGAACACAGGGACACAGATAGATAGTGGAAGTGGATACAGGCGCATGCGCTCGACTCCTTTTTAGGGCTCGGACTCCTCCCCACTGTAAAGTGGGAGGAGTTTCGAGAACTAATGTTAAAGAAGAAAAAAAAGTATCTCCTAGGGCTTTTGCCGAGACAAATTCCACACATTCCTTTGCGTGTTCTGTCATCTGGCCAGTGATTCGTGTTTGTTGTGCTGTCGTTTTAATAGGCTTGAAGTGATAGGGTAAATGTAGTTTTGTTCCGCCATTTTGGGCATATTTCGTTCATGCTCGCGCAAAGAAGTACATTAATTATAATTAGGAGCTGTCAGGGTGCCTCCGTAAGTGAATGCAGATGGCCGGGCGCGTTCACCATTCAGCAGCGCTCAGCGCGCAGCTGCTGCATGGCAGGCCGGGAAAGGGCTTCATCAGCCTCACTCATCACCATACTTCAGGCCAGAATACAAATCAATATATATGCTCACTCGTGCAGCGTGGCCAGTGCCTAGTTTCTTTTTACAATAGCTTTCAGTGCCGCTTGTTGTATTTTCCTTTCGAACTTTTCTAGCGTACGGAGCATGAACAGCGATTTTGAGAAAGTATCCTGACGCTAGAACAACACATGCAGGGCTGGGGCGGGCAGGGTGGCGGTCTCAGCGACATGTACACCCCTACGCCCGACAGACAGACAACACTGCAGGGTGGTCCGGACTTTTCTGAGCTATCCCCCGTTTTTCAGAAGTTTAGGAGCCCATAAATGTCTGTTTTGTTTAATATACACCTAATGCCTCAATGCCACTTCTTAGCGCTTTGGAAAAATCCTAACAGACAACGGTGACACGAGCATGTAATGTGCGAAGTTAACACCGGCTCGCATTATGTGTGCATCCGGACAAGGTGCCCGGGGAGGGGGGAGTGGGACAGCAAAGGGGGATTGGTGGGAGGCATTAGTCGCTGCGGGTCCTGGGAGCTGGGGAGAGGAACAGCAGCCTCCAGGCTCCGGCAGGGGTCACCGCGAACGCACGCATCTCTCTCACGCACACACATGCTCTTCTCATGCACACACACTCGTGCAATGCCCCAGGGTACAGGTTAACGAGCCCGCTTGCCTCTGTGCCCCTGATCAGGCTGTGCAGCGCCTAGCAGCAGCACCGCCGAGCAGTGGCACCACGCGCTATATTACACGTCTACTGATCGACATCGTGTTCATGAACTAATGCATCACAACCAACGAGTCACCACAATTCGCCGACACAACACCGCCACATTGGTCTATTGAGGGTTGTGTTCGTCAGTGCACCCGTGTCCTTGTCAGAAGATGCCGCGGGGTCACCAGACACAGCGTTTGCACCGTTAGATGTGTCAGAGTAAATTGTGGCTAGTAGGCGGCGACTGTGTCAGTATGAGGTAGTGTAGTCTGTGTGCCACTGTGGGGTTTATCAGCAGATGCGTGTCTCAATATCTGATATGTGTGGGCCAGTAAAGTATGCTTTTCGGTAAGTGGTGTGTGTGAGTCGATGATGTCTGTGAATTCAGTGTTGTGTGCCAGCAGTGAGCTGTCCTCCATGAACATCACACTGGGGGAGTTATGGTTATGTAGCTAAATAATGAACACATAAAGGGATTGGATTTCAGGTATGGAACTATAACGTTATTTTAATAGCATTTCTGTCACAGAATCTGAACTTTTTTATTGAAATAGGTGACTGTGGGATTAGTTCAGGCCATAATACTACTTAACTAAAGATATTTCAGTGACATTTATGAGTTTTGTACAATAGACGTTGTCGGTGTCGTCCTGGGTGTTTGCCCAGTACAAGGTGTCTTGACGTGCCCTGTGCATGTTACACACAGCCTATGATCATGCGCAAGCACCTTCTGAAAGCTTGCGAAAAGCGTCGGGCCAGCTTCCAATTCACAGCTCGGCAGGAATATTAATGTGTCCACGCTCTTAAAAGTAATGGTGCAGAGTGGCGGTGCAGAGTGGCGGCGCAGAGTGGCGGCGCAGAGTGGCGGCGCAGAATGGCGGCGCAGAGTGCAGAGTGGCGGTGCAGAGTGGCGGTGCAGAGTGGCGGTGCGGAGGTGCAGAGTGCAGAGTGGCGGTGCAGAGTGGCGGTGCAGAGTGGCGGCGCAGAATGGCGGCGCAGAGTGCAGAGTGGCGGTGCAGAGTGGCGGTGCAGAGTGGCGGTGCAGAGTGGCGGTGCGGCGGTGCAGAGTGGCGGTGCAGAGTGGTGGTGCAGAGTGGTGCAGAGTGCAGGTGAGTGCAGAGTGGCGGTGAGTGCAGAGTGGCGGTGAGTGCAGAGTGGCGGTGAGTGCAGAGTGGCGGTGAGTGCAGAGTGACAGTGAGTGCAGAGTGACAGTGAGTGCAGAGTGACAGTGAGTGCAGAGTGACAGTGAGTGCAGAGTGACAGTGAGTGCAGAGTGACAGTGAGTGCAGAGTGACTGCAGAGACAGTGTGTCAGGGTGCACATTGTGTGAGTGTGCAGAAGGAGTGTGCAGGGTAAACAGTGTGTGACTATGCAGGGTGACATTGGGAGTGTGCGGGTGAGCAGTGTGTGAATGTTACGGGGCAGTGTGTGAGTGTGCAGAAAACACCACACACACATAACGCACACACAAACCACACACCTCAGTCTCTCAACACCACACACTTGTCACCACTCAACACAACACAGTCACCACCACACTCACTCCCCAGGCTCACCCCCACAGACTCACCAGCACACACTCACCAGCACACAGAAAACAACACACACAACAACACACCCCCAGCCGTCAATGAATGCTTTCACCATGCACAAACACCAACAACCATCATCCATCTGTGCACGCTTTTACCAAGCACACACCCACCAGCCGTCAGTGCACCCTTCCACCAGGCACACACACCTCCAGCCGGCAGTGCACTTTTCCACCAAGCAATCGCAGTATGGTACACTTTACTTTTAAACATATTCATATAAAGCACAGCATGCCACCATTGGTAAAATTACAATTCAACCAACATACTTCCACTACACACCACATGCACACACTCCATAACACATGGCAAAAAGACATTGGCATTTACAATGCCATTAGCTCAAACTCAAATAAATCCGAGCCCGATTGCATTTCTAATGCTTGTTATTACCAGGGTGACATATCCAATGAAGACTGTGCTGGATGTGTGTGGGGTGAGTGTAAACCAGCCTTCAGGGAATGGTTGCTGCTAGCATCAACCACAACTGTAATCATTGGATCACACACAGAGATTCAATATTAAAAGAATCAATAATTTATGCTGCAGTAAGGTAGGGACAGTAGATGTGAAATAATACAGAAATAATTCTATCGTAAAAAAACACAACTTGTGGCATACTGACAATCAATCAATAGATCTGAAATAATACACAAAAAGATGATATCATAAACGCTCCATCAGTTCTAGTGCACATCAAAAGCATTCAGCATGTGCACAGCCAGCGATAATGCGTGCTGTAGACAGGCCGTAGTAGGAGCAATATCTGTTGCCATCAACACTGCATCATCTGCATTAACAACTCAATCTGAATTGTGAACACTGCTGTCTGCAGTGTAGGCCACAGAGAGCGGTCAGCAAGGACCCACAGGTACGTGAGGTGACTTCACCTGCCAAGTTTGTCGTCAGCAAAGCAACAAAAAAGAGTGTGCGGAACCTGCAATGATACATATGCAAGGTGCAGACAGTATGAACTGGAGCAATGTCTTTTCCTACAGGACTACCTCATCTACAATAGCGACTCAATCTCAATTATGAACACTGCTGTCTGTAGTGTAGGCCAGAGTGAGCAGTCAGCAAGGGCCGACAGCCAAGTGCCATTGTCTTGAGCTCTACAGTTTGCAATACACAAAGCAAAAAAACGTGTGCAGAGCCTGCAAAGTGCGTATGAGTGGTGCAGACAGAGCACGCTGGAGCAAGGTCTTTTCCCACTGGACTGTATCATCTACAATACCGACTCAATGTCAAATGTGAACACTGAAGTCTGCAGTACAGGCCAGAGACAGCGTTAAGCAAGGGCCCACAGCCAAATGGCATTGACTTGAGCTCTACAGTTTGCAATACGCAAAGCAAAAAAAATGTGTGCAGAGCCTGCAATGATGGGTATGAGTGGTGCACACAGAGCGCACTGGAGCAATGTCTTTTCCTACAGGACTGCATCATCCACAATACCGACTCAATGTCAAATGTGAACACTGAAGTCTGCAGTATAGGCCAGAGAGCGCGTTCATCAAGGGCCCACAGCCACGTGGCACTGACTGAAGCTCTACAGTTTGCAGTGCGCGAAGGGAAAAAAATGTGTGACAAACCTTTAATGATACATATGAGTGGTGCAGACAGTATACACCGGAGCAATGTCTTTTCCTACAGGACTACCTCATGTACAATAGCGACTCGATCTCACTGCTGTCTGCAGTGTAGGCCAGAGAGAGCAGTCAGCAAGAGCCCACAATCACGTGGCATTCACTTGAGCTCTACAGTTTGCAATTCATGAAGCAAAAAAAATGTGTGCAGAGCCTGCAATGATGCATATGAGTGGTGCAGACAGAGCGCACCGGAGCAATGTCTTTTGCTACAGGACTGCATCATCTACAATACAGACTCAATGTCAAATGTGGACACGTACGTCTGCAGTGTAGGCCAGAGAGAGCGTTCAGCAGGGCCCACAGCCACGTGGCATTGACTTGAGTTCTACGGTTTGCAATTAAGTATGGGCGAATTTTGCGAATCTCGCGTTCGCGAATTTTGCGGATTTGCACACTCGCAATCCGCAAAATCCGTGAATTCCCGCGAATTTGCGGATTTTTTTTTTATGTTCGCACGGGTTTCTGCAAGTTCGCAAGGGTTTTGTACAATTTCGCAAATTGCGAAATTGTACAAAACGCATGCGAACTTGCAGAAACCCGTGTGAACACAATGTGCGCAGTAGGGTATGTGCCTCGTCTTGTGTGAATAAAAGGTCAGAGAAAGATCAGTTCAGCAGATGAAGAGAAAGAAGCTCCTAGTCACAGGAACAGCACGGGTATTGCGCTCGTGAAAGTCAAGGATGCAAAGCCTATCCAGCATCACAGCTGATTTTCCACGGTAGATTTGGGAAGAAGGCACACCTGTCCAGCCTCGACGACGCTCACGATTGTTTTTGGGCTAATGAATGAGTCACTGAATTTGAGCATCAACTAGTTCGAGCGTCCATGTGTGTGTTACTATGCAATCGTCCCGAAGGGCGCAGGGGTCCCTTGAGTGAGCTGTGAGCTGTAACCATTTTACAATGGCGCCAGCAAGCTGCCAGCGCCGTTGTAAAATAGTTACAAAGTTAGCTTGCACAGGAAGCACTTAGATAAAATAAAGCAGCACCTGCTTCGTTTTATCTAGTGGGTCCTGTACAAGCTAACTTTATAACTATTTTACAACGGCGCTGGCAGCTTGCTGGCGCCATTATAAAATAGTTGCATGAGTGGGGGTTCAACTTTTGAACCCGTTACGTTCGTGGATTTTTTTTTGGCGGATTTTGCGGGAAATCCGCAAAATTCGCGGATTGCGGATTTCCCAAAAATCCGCAAAATCCGCGAGCGTAACGGATTTCCCGCTCACACTTATTTGCAATACATGAAGCAAAAAAAATGTGTGTAGAGCCCGCAATGATGCGTATGAGTGGTGCAGACAGAGCGCACTGGAGCAATGTATTTTCCTACAGGACTGCATCATCTACAATACTGATTCAATGCCAAATGTGAACACTGAAGTCTGCAGTATAGGCCATAGAAAGAATTCAGCAAGGGCCCACAGCCAGGTGGCATTGATTTGAGCTCTACAGTTTCCAAAACTCAAAGCAAAAAAACATGTGTGCAGAGCCTGCAATGATGCGAATAAGTGGTGCAGACAGTACGCACTGGAGAAATGTCTTTACCTACAGGACTACCTCATCTACAATAGCTACTCGATCTCAATTGTGAACACTGCTGTCCGCAGTGTAGGCCAGAGAGAGTGGCCAGCAAGCGCCCACTGCCACGTGGTATTGACTTGAGCTCTACAGTTTTCGATATGTGAAGCAAAAAAAACGTGTGCAGAGCCTGCAATGATGCATATCAGTGGTGCAGACAGAGTGCACTGGAGCAATGTTTTTTCCTACAGGACTGCATCATCTACAATACCGAGCCAATGTCAAATGTGAAAACTGAAGTCTGCAGTACATGCCAGAGAGAGCATTCTGCAAGGGTCCACAGACATGTGGCATTAACTTGAGTTAGTTATGGAAGCACAGACTGTGATGTACCTCAACAGAGGGAGTCCTATGAAAATCAAGCTGCAGATAAGATCGGACATCATCCATTGTGGGATCAAGACACCGTTCCACTGTTGGGACCAACAGCTGGTTGCACCTGATCAGTGGGGGTGCACACAAATCATCACAGACTTTAACTTCTGATGTCTTCATTCATATAATGAAGACCCCATTTCACTGTTCGGACCTGCTGTACCGCGGTGTAGTCCAGCGACTGAAGTCAACCAAGCCCAATAATCATATGCAACAGTTAACTACACAATCACATAGTCTGATGCACCTCAACAGAGGGAGTTCTGTGTAAACCAAGCAACAGATAATATCGGAAATCGTCCATTGTGGGATCAAGACACCGTTCCTCTGTTGGGACCTAGAGTTAGTTGCACCTGGTCAAAAGGAGTACCTTCATCTCCACTCTCAGATACAGTTCTAGCATCGCCAACTATGGTATCAAAAACACAGTTCCACTGTTGGTACCTGTCGGACTACAGTGTTAGTAGTATACAGAGCACTCCACAGTGCTGGCCCTCAGGATGGGTGCTTGCAGACCTCAGCCCAGGAGCTTCCACCGGCACGTGGTGGGCCCTCTTTCACATATGGCAGTGTTGAAAGGTGGACTGTGGAGCATATATGCGTCGCAGCGGTCATGACGCTTTCTAGATACCAGCACGCTGAAAGCATCATTCACACAGCCACCTTCGCTCACGGAATCCACCTCATGGCAGTGTAAGCTGCGCAAACCTGGCAGACATGTTCGCCAATCCGGAAGAGAACCACACCCAGAGAAACGTCTCTTCTTCAAACCCCTATGCTACCCTTGCGTCTGCTGAGTCAGCCCACTACCCTAAACATTTAGGGGGGGAGGAGGCACCTACGCGCTACCATTCCATAATCTTCCCTCCTTCCCTACCATCATGGTTGAGTCCACTGTTCACTTCACTCAATAGACCATCATTGTATGTTGACATGCACATGTCTATGCTCTGCATACTCAACTCTGTCCGGCACATCCCCTCAAGACTTTGCATTATATACTTTTATAATCTATACTTACTTGCCATCTTCTTACATACTTTGCTCCCATCTCTCCCTGCATTCCACATCGTGAGGCAGAGGTGCCATGCCATGTTTAGTTTGTGTACATGGCTAGCCACGGTTCCCACAGTATGTAGTGCCGTTGTGTCTGCTATGTGCACATGTTGTTTGTCATGTTGAATGTGATTATATAAGGTAGCGTGTTTATTCACGAGCAGTGGTGTATCCCATTTACATATCGCTGTTTTAAAGAGCATACAGAAGTTTTTCTTACAGGTGAATAGTGCGACCACAATGGTAGTCATTCATTACTGTCCAAGAATATTCAATTACACGGCGCTTCTAAACTTACAGCCCCCAATCTTGCGTCCAAAGGACGCCAACTCCCACAATCAGACCAACATTCACACAGCTTTCTAACAGCAGTTAACTGCTTCTCAATAACATGCACTCCTACGGAATGTGATCTGGCATACCACATGTTCTTACTGTTTCAAACACAGTAAGTTCCTGTGGCAATATCTATTCCCACACACACAAACTAGCTCCCAAACATCAACTTGGCCTTCAATTCCTAGTTTGAAAACCGATTTCAAGAAACAAACCAAACTAAAAGCATCTCTGTTCAGAACAGAAGTCACTCTCACTTCTACAAAAGAAATTGATCGACTGCAGATACCATGAACTTCAATAAAATACACTCCCTTTTAAATACAAACTTCCAATTACACTTTGTGAACTGTTACACAATTTTCAACACATGTCACACTCAAGGTCTGGCACACTTTTATAACACGGTCTCCTAGAGCCTTGTAACACACTTTCAAACTGTTCTTCTTTTAATACCAGACTACATTCTGACATTCATTCGATCATCTCTGGAATAACAGGAACAGTGCCCATAATTCTCGCCCTCTTTGCGGCCATCTTACTACTAAATCTACTTCTAGAAATGGCTACGCCCTCTGTGGT
Organism: Lissotriton vulgaris; assembly: GCF_964263255.1. Lineage (NCBI taxonomy): Eukaryota > Metazoa > Chordata > Amphibia > Caudata > Salamandridae > Lissotriton > Lissotriton vulgaris. The sequence continues at coordinate 1,064,380,909 of NC_141695.1, read as the reverse complement.
AACAACTATGTCCGACCGAATATGCCTCTATGCCAAGCTACATCAATACTGTAAAAAAACTGAAAAACTTTTTGGCTACCTGCCTCTATCTATTATCGGAGCTAGCTACAACATAACATTTATCTACACTTATGCAATATGCATACAACCATCGTTTGATTGCACAACCTGCCCATTTGACTGGCGAATGGATGTATGCCTTGCCAACATCCCAACAATCGATCCTGATATCCAGCTGGTAATGCAGTATCTTGAAAACGATGAACGTGATTGTTCTGGCAGTGGAGAATTGGCGAATACAATGCAAAAAGGAATCTCAGCGGAATAGGATTTCTGCGCAGCCGTGAAAGATCTCCTGCAACGTGCGAACTTTCACAACATCGCAGATTGTTTGCTAATTCAAATTGCCGCTCTAACATTCGAGGAACATTACTGTCCCTTTGAGTATATGAATTGGATTGCTTCGCTTCTCAGACAATGGCAACAATAGCCTCTTGGAACATTACGCATCTCAAGCCGCTGAAGAACTTCTGGACTGGAATCAGCAAGACTTGCAAGAAACTAACGTTATTCTTGAATGGATTATTTTCCATCTTTTTTTACTTTTTCCTTTATATATTTTATAATACACTTCAATCCTACTACATTGATATAATACCTTTCTAAGTATACTCAGACATTTGAACTCTATCTTCACTATTGCCCCTTACGTCTCCACTCTAACTAGGGATCGGTGATGTATTGCCTATGCAAATACGCTATTTACTTCCTAAATTAGCCTAAACCCAACACCCATTTAGAAACCACGTCTATTCTTTGTGCACACGCCTCTCTAACTGCCTGTTATTCCCAAAGCTCTTTCACACAAATGTACTCAAAGTCAGCCTCTACTCAGAACCTCACAATAAAAATGAAAAAAGACGACTTTGTTTAGGAACTGGTTGGCACAGTGTGGTAATCGTAAACTACCTTTATTTTCATTATACAATTTATTCATTCATGTCTAATAGCTATTGTGTAGTTCACATAGAACTGTAACATATAATGTGCAATTCACTAATGCAGGAGCTTTGATTTGACTACAGCAGAAGCGGTTGGAGTTTGTCTCAGCTCGATGCCTTAGCTCTCTACAAAAGAATGTTTTTTGGAAACAGCTGAAGACAATAATGTATGGTTTGACTACAAAGGTACCGAATGTGCTTCTCAGAAGTGCAATGATTGTATTCATCCTCGAAGTTCCAATGTGGGTAGAACTAGTACACATTCTGACACGCACCACATTGAATCTATTGTACAACAGATTGCTAACTATTCTACTGTTGATAGTTTTCTGTTACAAAAAAGCACTGCCAAGGTACCTACAAATTTTGTTCATTACATTTTGCCATTTTTTCCTTAATTCTTTCTTTTCTTAAAGAATACATGTGGTAATCATATCCTACCTTTATTTTCCTTATAGGATGTAGAGTCATTCAAGTGTAATAGCTATTGTTTATGTCACATGTAACTGTAACATGTAATATGCAATTCACGATGCAGGAGCTTACGTTTGAATACAGCAGAAGTGGTTCAACTTTGTATCAGCTGGATGCCCTAGCTCTTGCACCAGTGGGTCCAATTATGGCACTTAAATAAAGACACTTTCTATATAATTTTCAAACTCCATCCCAATATTACACACAGCCACTTTCTTAGACACACCTCATTTTACCATTTTCCTCCTCTGGCATTGCAACATTCTGCATTATATTCTTCACAATTATTTCTTTATACCTGCTTCCTAAAACACTTCATTTGAGTCTTCACACCGGTAGGGGTGAGTAGTTTGTTTCCCACTCCCTGTATAGTATAAACACACACTAACATTACTTACACAGGTATGCTACAGCGGCCAGTATCCTACAGCACCCACAGCACATCACTTTACAGCAATAAACTCAAGACTTACACTCACTGTTTCATCCCCTGTCTTTAGACTGGTACCAGTGAGTAGTTTGCTTCCCACTCCCGCTATACTCTAAACGCATACTAACACCACCTGCACAGCTATGCTATAGTGGCCAGTATGATACAGCGTTCAGAGCACTTCAGTTTACAGCACTCAGCTCACAGTTTAGACGCACGGTTTCATCACTGAGTTTAGCAGTACCTCACCTCTGCACATTCTCACTCTGGACAAAACAGCACTTTCACACCAGTAAGGGTAAATACTTTGCTTTTGCCAGTATACTACAGAGCACTCAACTCACAGTTTAGGCACACGCATTTATATCCGAGTGTACCGGCACCTCACCTTCACACCACCTTACGGTGGGCAAAACAGCATTTTCACACCGGTAGGGGTAAATACTTCACTTCAGCCAGTATGCTACACCGCCCAGAGCACATCAGTTTACAGCACTCATCTCACAGTTTAGGCGCCAGGTTTCATCCCCGAGTTTAGCAGTATCTCACCTCTGCACCATCTCACTCTAGACAAAACAGCACTTACATACCGGTAAGGGTAAATACCTCGGTTCTGCCAGTATGCTACAGACCACACAGCTCACAGTTTAGGCATCCGCTTTCATATCCGAGTATACCAGCACCTAACCTCACCACCAACTCAAAGTGAGCAAAAGAACACTTTCACACCGGTTGGAGTAAATACGTCACTTCGGCCAATATGCTACAGCGCCCACAGCACATCAGTTCACAGCACTCAGCTCACAGTTTAAGCACACGCTTTCATCCCCGACTTTACTGATACCTCACCTCAACACCATCTCACTCTAGGCAAAACAGCACTTTTACACCGGTATGGGTAAATACTTTGCTTCTGCCAGGATGCTACAAAGCACTCAGCTCACAGTTTAGGCATACACTTTCATCCCTGACTTTACCGATACCTTACCTCAACACCATCTCTTTCTAGGCAAAACAGCACTTTCACACCGGTAAGGGTAAAAACTTTGCTTCTGCCAGGATGCTACAAAGCACTCAGCTCACAGTTTAGGCACACGCTTTCATCGCCGAGTTCACTGGCCCATCACCTCCCCACCATCTCACAGTGGGCAAAACAGCACTTTCACACCGGTAGGGGTAAATACTTCACTTTGGCGAGTATGCTACAGCGCCCAGAGCACATCAGTTTACAGCACTCAGCTCATAGTTAACACACACGCTTTCATCCCGGAGTGTACCGGCACCTCACCTCAGCACCATCTCACAGTGGGCAAAACAGCACTTTCACATGGGTAGGGGTAAATACTTAACTTCACACTTCTTCTATAGCACACCCTAACCACCATACAGACCTCACAGCGCTCCTACCCTCCTCTTTCCCACTTTTTTCAACCTTTTTTCCCCTTACTTGTTTTGAACGGAATCACAAAATGGTGGCCATCACTACCTAGTTGCAACCACTCGCACAGCTCGCAGCCAATCAGCAGCAAGCTCGTGCTTCTAATGCCTCAGCCAATCAGATGTCAGAATTCCCAAATATCAATATCTTTAAATTTTGATATTTCTCAAAAACTACTTAAAGGATTTACACCAAATAAACAAAAGTGTGCTTTCTAGATCAAGACCCTTCTCCCTGCCAAATGTGGGGTAATTCTGTTCACCCGTTCGACCTGTAGCCTTGTCTAAGGTTTCCTATGGAAATTAACATGGCGCCAAACTTATTGGGAATAGTATGTTGCGATTTTCCTATGGTAACTAGTTCCTAACTATAACCACCTACTGGCGACTTGCTCTTTCATTTTTGCAAAATAAAAATGCACTGCTGACACCTTATTTGTCGTGATGGCTCGATGATTTAATATCGTGAAAATTCATCTTGTGGAGTGGAGGTCTACGCCCATTCGAACCGCTACCAGGAGCGGTTGGGATTTCGTTTGTTTATATATATATATATATATATATATATATATTACCTACTGGCGGTCGCCAGTAGGTAGTTATAGTTAGGATTTTTTCAATGTTAAATCTCAAAATTCTATTTGGAATAACTTTGGCGCCGGTTGACGAATCTGACTGAAAATTTCCTCAAAATGGCCTCGCGGAGCTCCGGTCCTTCCCTGAAAGTTTGGGGGGGACTCGTCAAGCGGGGTCCGAGATAAAAGGGGGGGTCCCAAAACGCGTTTTCCCCATGTTAATTTCCATAGGGCGGTCGATTTCACTTTTAGCTCGAACGGCTGAATGGATTTACACCAAACTTGGCAAAATTGTAGGGACTGGTAGCCCGATCTGCCTTTGCTATGTCTCAAGATATGTGCTCCAGTGGATTTTGAGTAATTTAGGTTCAAAAAAATATATATATCTATAGGCGCGCCCCGGTACGCGCACCGGTACGCGCACCGGGCGCGCCACGCGACTTGCGCGCAGAAAGCTGATTGGCTCTCGGGTGTCTGTAAACATTCTAAATCAATCAATCAAAGCATTTATATAGCGCACTACTCACCCAGAGGGTCTCATGGCGCTAGGGGAGGGGGGTCCGCTACTGCTCGAACAGCCAGGTCTTGAGTTGCTTCCTGAAGGCGAGTTGGTCCTGGGACAGGTGGAGGTGGGTCGGGAGGGAGTTCCATGTCTTGGCGGCGAGGTAGGAGAAGTACCGTCCCCCTGTGATGGCTCTTCGGATGCGGGGGACGGTGGCGAGGGCGTGGCCAGTCGATCAAAGCTGGCGTTTGGGAGCGTAGAAGTTGAGGGGGCTGTTGAGGTATCCTGGGCCTTGGTTGTGTAGGGCTTTGTGTGCGTGGGTGAGGAGTCGGAAGGTGATTCTCTTGTTGACCGGGAGCCAGTGCAGGTCTCTCAGGTGTCCGGAGATGTGGCTGCGACGGGGGATGTCCAGGATGAGTCGTGCTGAGGCGTTCTGGATCCGCTGGAATCTCTTCTGGAGTTTGGGGGTGGTTCAGGCGTAGAGGGAGTTGCCGTAGTCCAGACGGCTGGTGACGAGGGCCTGGGTGACTGTCTTCCTGGTCTCGGTGGGGATCCAACGGAAGATCTTACGTAGCATGCGCAGGATGTTGAAGCACGACGAGGAGACGGCGTTGACTTGTCTGGTCATGGAGAGGGAGGAGTCCAGGATGAAGCCCAGGTTGCGTGCGTGCGTGGTCTGTTGGTTTGGGTGCGCTGCCTAGGGCGGGGGGCCACCAGGAGTCGTCCCAGGCGGAGGTTGAGGATCCCAGGATGAGGACTTCCGTCTTGTCCGAGTTCAGTTTCAGGCGGCTGTTCTTCATCCATTCGGCTACCTCTTTCATCCCTTCGTGAAGGTTGGCTCTGGCGGTGGCGGGCTCGTTGGTGAGGGAGAGAATCAGCTGGGTGTCGTCGGCGTAGGAGATGATGTTGAGGTTGTGCTGGTGTGCGATGTCTGCGAGGGGGCTCATGTAGATGTTGAAGAGGGTTGGACTGAGCGAGGAGCCTTGAGGAACGCCGCAGATGACTTCGGTGGCTTCAGATCTGAACGGGGGAGGAGGACTCTCTGTGTCCTTCCGGCGAGGAAGGAGATGATCCACTCCAGTGCCTTCTCCTGGATTCCGACGTTGCTGAGTCGCTGCACTAGTGTACGGTGGCAGACAGTGTTGAAGGCCGCGGAGAGGTCTAGGAGGATGAGGGCTGCTGTTTCTCTGTTGTCAAGCAGTGCTCGGATGTCATCGGTGGCTGTGATCAGGGCGGTCTCGGTGCTGTGGTTGGCCCAGAAGCCAGACTGCGAGAGGTCGAGGGATCCGTTTGTCTCGAGCGGCCGCCATCTTGTGTCTCGGTAAAATCGAGACACAAGAGGTGGCAAAAACAAAGGTGGGAATTGACCATAAGGGGGCAGGGTAGACCCCCCCTGACCCCCTAGGTTTGATGTGGGGGCCATTAAATGGCCCCGCGAGGTCTCAAAAAAAAAAACAGATTTTCGCGGGGGAAGCGCCCGGTACGCGCACCGGGGAGCGCTCCTGGGAGTGCTCCTGTGAGCGTACTATGGGGAAAAAAAATCACTTTTAAAAATTGTATGTTTATTGATTGTTCTTTTTGTTGTTTTTTTTAATTTAAGTACCAACATGTAGGTATCAATGCAGAGTCTATAATTTAATATACACCGTTTCCTTTGTAGATATCTTGCATGTTGTTACAGAAGTTATTTTGGTATATGTAATCCATACCATAGTCTGTCAGGAAAGCAGAAACAACATGGAGGCAGGAGATGATAAAGAGATGTTAAATACACATTGGAGATAATATAGTGGGAGAAAGGAAGTAACTATGAGCAAACTTTCTATGTAACACAAAAAAGTTGCACAGTATACTATAAGTCTCACTTTATATTTTAAACATTTTTGATCTACTTGATGAATTACGTATAAAAATTAATAATGGCTAGAACAATTTTTGATTATTAAATATAAATTTATTCTTCTGATTCTTTTTCATAATTTAATAAAACTTCTAATAATATATTGTCTGGAATCTCCTCATTTACATTCTGTGTTTCCATTGATTCCACACACTCAAGTAATTCAAGGTCCAGAGACTCATCCATAAAGTCAATGTTATCATTTTCAGCATTTTTTCCATCATGGTTGTTGTCCAAAACAATTTCAAAAGAAATATTATTTTCTCCTTCCATTTTGTTGCTGTAAATTACATAAAAAATAATTATATCAGTAGAGATAGGGCACTGTTGGGTTTAAGTTCAGACATGTAGTTTGTATTTTTTAACAGTGAAGTTATCTTTGGGCAGTGTATGGTATCAGGCTGGAATTTGAAATATAACAAAGAGTATGTGATGAAGCCTAACTAAATTTATAATAATGCAAGGGAAGCCTAACTCAATCCATAACTATAACAGAGAAGCGTATCTCAATCTATAACTATTACAGAGGGATAGTATATAACTAACAGAATATTTTTTCTCAAATTAACTTAAAGTGCACAACATACTTCACTTTCCAAAATAACAACTTACCTTTGAGAAAGCAGTTGAAGTTGTCAGTGTTATTTCTTTTCAAATGTACTTCAGGAAGCAGTAGTCAAAATGGCTGTGTTTCCTTCTCTTTTTTTTTTTATTTATTCATGTACATAACCAATCAAATGTCAGGAAATAATCGTAGAAAATGAAAGAAACTTTTTAATTGGTTGTAAATTCTATCACTTCATATGTGTTTTGGTCATGTGATCTGTGTTTAAAGAGGGTATGGCATATGTGGCATTATCCTGAGTCAGACCTTTATCAGGATTGTGCTTGATTGAGTGTGATGAGACAAAAATTTGTGCAGATCTAGATTGTGTTAAAGAATACAATAGGTTAAGAAGAGAGTATGCTCCACATTTGCCTCAATATCCTCTGTTTGAAAAACGTATGGTAGGCCGAAAAAGAAGAAATGAGAGTAATTGCAGTGAGGTAGTAGCAAAAAGACAAAAAGTAGACAAAACTGTAATTGAAAACAGAAAGAAAAAGAATTGTGAAGAAAATGTTGTTGGATTTCACTTTGAAAATAGTTCTGGTGTCAACTGCTATGCTAATGTAGTGGTTAATGTTGTTTTTTTTCTTAAAACTTTACAAGAACAGATGGTTGAAAATCGGGATCAAAGATTGTGTGGTTTATTGAATTCTGTGTTTGAGAAATGTAGCAGTGATAGAGCAAAAATAGAAAGTGTAACAGAAATTCGAAATATTTTAGATATGTGTTCTGGTCAAGATAAATTTTCACAGAACATTCAGCAGGATTGTCAGGAATTTTTAATGTATATGTTTGGTGTTTTGGAAGATGAAGGTGTAGATGTAGATAATCTTTTCAGCCTTTCTTATCAATGGCAGCATGACTGCCACAATTGTAGTTCATCAAGTACTACTAGAATAGACACTGAAAGATTTATATATTTGACTTTACCTGACTGTAAATCAGTGTCATTTAAAAATCTAGTTAAAGCAGCAGATCATAATATGGTGTGTACTCAATGTAACTATCCAATGCTATCCCCATTATTTATACAAAGTTATGGGCAGTATAACATTTTAGTTTTCCAACGATGTAGACCTGATGGAACTAAATTGACAACTTGTTTCAAAATTTTTGTGGCTTCTCAGTTATCAATTTCAGGAAGAACCTTTACAACTGTAGCTATTATTTATTATGACGGTTCTTCGACAACCTCAGGACATTATACATGCTACTTAAAATGTGAAAAAGGATGGAGTTACTGCAATGATTCTCATTTAACTCATAAACAACGTTTGCATTATAACTCTACAAATTCTTATCTAGTGTTTTTAAAACCAAAGTTTTAGTAAAGGGAATTGGCCTTTGAAGACGGGAATAGATAATAAATGTTAGTTAGTTAGTTAGTTAATCTAATGTTTTAAATTATTTATCTCATATAAATACTTTAAGTGGATCTCAAAGTAAAAAATACTGATATATCTGACACAAATTGGCCATGAGGAAAGTGTAAGGTATGATGTTCTTAGATCTTTTTTCATAGGAAGTCGATGAAATGGAAGTTATAGAGCACAGCAGACTTTTTTTCCACCAAAAGGACCTTCACTATCTTCTATTTGGCCTCACGGAAAAGTAAGTGAATCAAAGATTAGTGTACATATATGAGATGTATGTTTGAATGGGTTTTTTTAAACACAATCTTTTAGATTGTTTTTTTCCCCCCGCTGTTATATGATGAAGACTTTGAACTCACTAATTTAAGTGATATTCAATATATTCTGAGAACAGCAAAAATAAATAATGTAACATATTGTAGAAGTTATTTTCTAGTTTGCATTGTGTAATTTATATTGTATTCACATTGTCTCACACTCATTTTCCTTTTTCACCCTTATTTACCTCTCTTTACTCATTTACACTGCCTTTTTTTAACTTTGTTTCATCGCTGTTCCTTTACTGTACTTCATTCACAACTTCTCAATCCAATTTGAACTGTCTGCATTTCCTCTCTTCCTTCCACCACTTTTTATCTTTTACATATTCCCTCAGTACCACTGCTTTAGTTTTCTTCCCCTCTCTTTCTTTCTTTTTCTCCTTTTTTTTTCTTTCGCACTCATTGTACTGTAGTTCACTCAGTCTTTCTCTTTGTTTTTCTGTATACTTACACTCTCACTCCTTTTTCATCCATCGTTCTATATTAACCTCATTCCTTTCATCCCTTCACTCTGTGACTCCCCTTCACTCACTCTCAGTCATCCTCTATTCCTCTTTTTTATTAATAGTTCCTCATTCAGACTTCTCTCCTTTTCACTCCTTTTCCTTTTACTTGATTTCGTTTTGGTATCTCACATTCTTTTAGTATCTTACTTACCTTCAGTAATTTGTTCTCTTTCTATTTCTTTTTCCTTCTTTTTTCTCTTTCTACATTACTTTATTGCTGTTTTTCTATCCTTCACTATTGCTTTATTTCTTAGTACACTTTTTTAGATTTTTTACCTCTTGAACTGTTTCTTCTATTTTAATATATATTTTTTACTAATTATAACGTGTTTTTTCTTTTGTCTTTCACAGATACAAGTACGTTTTCATTAATTATATGGTAAGTGTGTTTATAAAATGTAGTTTGTTATCACCCTTTGCTTTAACCTCACTACTTTTCTCTCACCCTACCTCACCCTTGTTTCCTTACTTTGCTTCCCTCACTTATTCTTATCCTCCATGTTTACTTCCTACCACATTCAACTTCTTTCAGTACCTCTGCTTATCCACACTCCTTCACTTAGCTTTTTTACTGGTTCACTTAGTCCCTTTCTGGCACTCCTTCCTTTACTCTCTCTCTTCTTTCTCTCTGTCACTCCCCATGTCTTACCCTTATTCACTTATATACACCCTCTTTCACTCCTCTTTACTTACACTCACTGCTATTTTCTTTCCCTCCGTCACTACTGTTTTTTTTCTCTGGTTCCGTCACTATCTGTCATTCCCCATACTTAAGTCTCCTTCCTTTTACTTTCATCACCCATTCACATTTTCCCAGAACCTCTGCTTTAGTCTTCCTCTTTCTTCTCTTCTTTTGCTCCCTTATTCATTTTCTTTTTCTCAGTTACTTCCTCTTACACCTTTTCTCTGTCTTACTATCTATTACACAGTCCCTCTGTGTTCCTCCCTCTAGCTCTCTTTCTCTTAACACCACTCTCTCTGTCCCCATTCCTCATGCTCACTCCTTCATTATTTTTTTTTATTTTTTTTTGTTCGTGCGCTGACGGGACGCGCACCGGTACGCGCACCGGGAGCGCACCAGAGTCAAATATGAAAAAAAAAAAAAACTCTTTTTAAACAAAAATATTATCTTAATATACAATATAGGGTTCATTTTTAGAAAAACATACCTTTCTCAGCTAAAGAAATTTGCGAAAAAATAACCTTAGAAATTCACTAAAAAGTACATAGGTATGAAGCCCTATAAAAAGTTAAAAATTTGCAGTTAAAAAACCTATGAAATTCACAGAAAAAACCAAAGGTTTCACACCAGTTATAGTTAGGAATTAGCATTAAAAAAACCTTTGAAATTCACTGAAAAAAACCATAGGCTTCACACCAGTTATAGTTAGGAATTAGCATTTAAAAAACCTAAGAAATTCACTGAAAAAACCATAGGTTTCACACCAGTTATAGTTAGCTGGAAATGTTACTGACATAAAACCAATGAAAGTCCACGTTATAGTTAGTTGGACTCACTATAACTTGCGCGTGTAATGCACTGCTGATGACATCACATATTACATCACTCATGACATGGTCAGTGACATCACTCATGACATCACTGATGAGAACATCCTTGTGACAGAGTGACAGACCTCCTTTGACTGTAAAGTAACCCTTGAAACACATATTCAAAAATAGAAACTAACATTTTCAAAAAAGTAGATATACCCATACCAGTTACAACAACCAATTCAGTAATCCCACCATCTATGTACACATTCACATATTCACCAACAGTTTTATATAGTCACTCATCCATATACTCACTCATCATATGTAGTGATACCCCTATACATCCTGTTACACACCGACAGTCATCAAAAAGTTACTCACACACACACTCACACATGCAAATAAACTAATAAACATCCATTTATTTACATATACAGATATACACACACCACCACGTTACTTCTAAGGAAAGTTACACATATTTACTCTCTTAAACAATCACTTATAGAAACACATACTTATTTAAACAGGAACTCTTACAATCTCTCACTCTCACATATACTGACTTATATACATCAATACTCACATATACTAGATTAAAATATATCTTGTTACTGATTAAGACACTAGTGAGACAGGCATTCAATCACTAATGCACACATATACACATTCATCCACTCATACAGTCCTGCACATATGCTGTTTTCAAAACAGTGAGTCAGTTATTGATGCATCTATCTGCTAAGTAACACCCCCACCAAATCTTACAGACACTCATACTGATACTAAAAAAACATATAATAACCCATATACACACATATGTAGCTACTCACCAACCAATGCAGCCACTTATACACAAAATGAAACACTGATACATATATTTAAATATTTAAACATTACTCGCTAATGTATGTATTCACTAAGATACACTTAATAAGCCAGTTAATGAATCATTTTTTTTTTAAAAAACATCCATTAAGACACTTATTTAAACATTTATTCTTCCATCGACCTTTACATATTCATATTAAAAATAATTATTTTTCAGAAAGACACACATTCACTGGATGATGTCATCAGTGATGTCATGAGTGATGTCACTGACCATGTCATGAGTGATGTAATATGTGATGTCATCAGCAGTGCATTACACGCGCAAGTTATAGTGAGTCCAACTAACTATAACGTGGAATTTCATTGGTTTTATGTCAGTAAAATTTCCAGCTAACTATAACTTGTGTGAAACCTATGGTTTTTTCAGTGAATTTCTTAGGTTTTTTAAATGCTAATTCCTAACTATAACTGGTGTGAAACCTATGGTTTTTTCAGTGAATATATATATATATATATCCACCAATTTGTCCTTTATACGAAGCGTGCTCTTTGCACAGCTGGTGCGCGTGTCGAGGCTTCACCAAAAACACCAAACATTAACACGCGCACTCTCACAGATGACAGAAATACGATTTATTCCATTTCTTGCAGTGCCATTATCCCCCTTCACCAACGCGTTTCACCCTGCTGGGCTTGATCACGGTGCAATTTTGGGCGTTTTTGGTGAAGTATATATATCCAATGAAGATTCCCAATGTCGAATCCCCGTCAACAAAACAGGTATGAACCACTCAGTGTAGATTTCAATATTCGTGCTTTATTCCTCTTTCACTCCAGCTGCATGACGCGTTTCGACCGGGGCAACCTGGTCTTGATCATATGATGCCCACAGAGATCAACCAGTTTAAGTGCAGAACGTCCACACAAGCTCCACCTCCACAGTCAAAAAAGTGAAGACATACTTATATACAACGAAGTAATTATCATACTGCTAGTCAATGATACATCCAGAGAAGGTTTATTAAATACTTTTTACAATGAGTAGATATATATCACAATAAAATAACATTTCATAATATATCGGATAATCAAACTCAATGATAAAAATTGTATAATAAAACAAGACAGTGTAGGGCAAGTGCCCATATCTGATCCATTCTCCAAATGTCCTTCAGAACCAGAAAAGCTGTTTTAATATAGTGCCAAATGCAAACTGTGGAATGAGCAATGTGCAAATAACAATTTGTGCAAATAGTGAATTTAAAATTTGAGTATAAAAAATATATTACTCAAAAGTCCTCATAGCGAATGTCAGAAGAACCATAATTAAAGTGCATAATGCCTGAATTAAGGCGAGAATAGTCCTAAAAATGGTCATTGTGGTATCCAAACCCAACTTGTAGAGAATAGTTATTATAAAATAACTAATACATGGTTAAATCCATAAGTGAAATAATGTCCAATGATCTGAAAACAACAATCACTAATAGTATTTACAGATCAACATGGTTAAAGAATGCCCCCAGTCATTTTTATCTACAAAGTTCCTCATCACAGATAAAATATAATTAATAGATTGTAAATATTTTTAGCAAAAATAGCAGCAAAGTATATAGAAATGTAAACAATTTGGAAAAAGTGCATAATTGCTCTCAGCACCAAGGCAAATTTTTCTCTAACAGATTCCATACCAGTTACAGAGATATATTAAATAATTATAAATAATCCATAAATATATGCATAAAAATTCATAAACCATTCATAGAGAATTCTCAAAAAATTATACAGATCGCCCCCTGTATTCAAACCGTTTTGAATTTTTGTATCGAGGAGTAATATATGGTGGCTCTCCAGTTGTCGTAATTTGCGTTCTCTGTCCCCACCTCTCTTTGAGCTAGGAACTGCATCAAGAACAAAATAACTTAAATCATTAAGATTGTTCTGATGCACCATTTTGAAGTGGGGAGCCACTGGATAATTCGGAACGGAATTAACAATGGCTCTAAGGCAGAGGTCTTCAAACATTTGGATGCCGAGACCACCCTGTCAACATTTTCAAGCGTAAGGACCCCCTCCTGACAAAAATTTCTAAACCTCTAGGTTATGAGGAAAGTGAGGACCAAATTATGCGACAGGCTTGACTAAATTGTGTCAGTAGAAAATGTAAATAATGTTCTGTGATGCTGTGCATTTTTGGGTAAAAACCACAGTTGATGGACAGAATGCAGAACAATGTCATACATTCACCCCAGTACAGAGATCTGGGCCTAAATCCATCGTTTTTTTGCACTCCACACCACCCCAGTTCAGACATGGCCATATGCAAATCAGTCTGACCCTGTGCCTCATGGGAACAGTCCAGCCCGAAATGCCAAGCCATGCCTTCCCTGGACCGGAAACAAGCTTACGAGGACCGGTTTCTGGCATTCCAGCGGTCTTCAGCCCAGCTCGCTTGAATCCAGTGGTGTGGAGAGCATGGGACTCACGTCTGATCATACCCATCCCACTCGGGGTGACAAATGCAAAAACCACAGTTGATGGACAGAATGCAGAACAATGTCATACATTCACCCCAGTACAGAGATCTGGGCCTAAATCCATCGTTTTTTTGCACTCTACACCACCCTAGTGCAGACATAGCCTAATGAAAATCAGTCTGACCCTGTGCCTCATGGGTACAGTCCAGCCCGAACTGCCAAGCCATGCCTTTCCTGGACCGGAAACAATCTTCCAAGGATCGGTTTCTGGCATTCCAGCCATCTTCAGCCCGGCTTGCTTGAATCCAGTGGTGTGGAGTGCAAGGGACTCACGTCTGAGCATACCCATCCCACTCTGGGTGACAAATGCAAAAACCACAGTTGAGGGACAGAATGCAGAACAATGTCGTACATTCACCCCAGTACAGAGATCTGGGCCTAAATCCATCCTTTTCTTGCACTCCACACCACTCCAGTTCAGACATGCCTATATGCAAATCAGTCTGACCCTGTGCCCCATGGGAACAGTCCAGCCCGAACTGCCTAGCCATGCCGTCCCTGGACCGGAAACAAGCTTCCGAGGACCGGTTTCTGGCATTCCAGCCGTCTTCAGCCCGGCTTGCTTGAATCCAGTGGTGTGGAGTGTATGGGACTCACGTCTGAGCATACCCATCCCACTCGGGGTGACAAGTGCAAAAACCACAGTTGATGGACAGAATGCAGAACAATGTCATACACTCACCCCAGTACAGAGATCTGGGCCTAAATCCATCGTTTTTTGCAATCCACACCACCACAGTTCAGACATGGCCATATGCAAGTCAGTCTGACCCTATGCCTCATGGGAACAGTCCAGCCCGAACTGCCAAGCCATGCCGTCCCTGGACCGGAAACAAGCTTCCGAGGACCGGTTTCTGGCATTCCAGCCGTCTTCAGCCCGGCTTGCTTGAATCCAGTGGTGTGGAGTGTATGGGACTCACGTCTGAGCATACCCATCCCACTCGGGGTGACAAGTGCAAAAACCACAGTTGATGGACAGAATGCAGAACAATGTCATACACTCACCCCAGTACAGAGATCTGGGCCTAAATCCATCGTTTTTTTGCACTCCACACCACCACAGTTCAGACATGGCCATATGCAAATCAGTCTGACCCTGTGCCTCATGGGAACAGTCCAGCCCAAACTGCCAAGTCATGCCTTCCCTGGACCGGAAACAAGCTTCCGAGGACCGGTTTCTGGCATTCCAGCCGTCTTCAGCCCGGCTTGCTTGAATCCAGTGGTGTGGAGTGCATGGGACTCACGTCTGAGCATACCCATCCCACTCGGGGTGACAAATGCAAAAACCACAGTTGATGGACAGAATGCAGAACAATGTCATACATTCACCCCAGTACAGAGATCTGGGCCTAAATCCATCGTTTAGGCCCAGACTGAGTTGGCAGGGTATGCTCAGACGTGAGTCCCTTGCTCACTTGGCCACTGGATTCAAGCTAGCCTGGCTGATGAGGATTATGAATCCGAAACCGGACCCAGGATACTTGTTTCCGGTCCAGGGAAGACATGGCTTGGCAGTTCGGGCTGGACTGTTCCCGTGAGGCACAGGGTCAGACTGATTTGCATATGGCCATGTCTGAACTAGGGTGGCTGAGTGAGCTAAAGAATGGTGATGGATTAAACCCAGATCATTTGACTGTTTGATTTGCTCAAATGCTCTGTCCATAATCCCCATTTGTTTCATGTATTTTGGGGTGGCATTGCTTTATTATTTAGAATTTTTTTAAACACAGTAATACTGAGGAAAGATTTCACCTCATCAGTACCAGTTTAAAACCAAAATACAGCAATTAACATCAGAAAGATCTCTAGTCAACCTCTGTGAAAGGCCTCCCAATCCGCAGGAATACGCGCTGCCACATTAGAAGCTCACCTGGCCATGGCCGGGAGCAGCAAGGGTGCATTCAAACCGTGGTGGTCTGGTGCAGAGTTAAGCAGTTTACCCATGACTCTTTCCTCTCACCCCCTTCCTTCCATCCCTCTCTTTGCTCCTCTCACAACCCCGGATTCCTCTCTCACATTGCAGGCAGATGGTTATTAGCCCCAGGACAACTTTTGGTAACAGTAGCGCACTACAAATGTAAATAATAGGCAGAAGCAGGGGATCCACTAGACCCGAACTTCGGGGGGGGGGGGTTAACACTCCCAGCCAAGGCTTGTCCAAGCACTGGTCGCACACGGTGCAACAGTCTTTCCACCTTCTCCATGAATTCCCTCACTACCACTCACCAACAAAACACATCATCTCTCTATAGCACCTGTCTGGCAAACATTTCATTTTTTTATAGCGCTACTCATAGTTTACTCACACTCAGTTCTGTGATGTGCATGGTACATCTTCTTTGTACCCGGCACTTTAACCTTCTGCACTGTGTGGGTGACAAGAGTGCCCATGTGACTGCACGGTGAGCAATGCAACAGTGCGAGAATAGGGTAAAAGGAGTGACTGCGGGGTGAGTAAGTGACCATATGAATTTGGGTTCGGCTGTAAGTAAAGAGTGGAACGAATTAGTGCATGGTTAGTGATGGCCTTGTTTGAGTGTGCTACAGATTGAGCAGTAAGGGGGGACAGGTGAGTGAAGTGTCACATGAGTGCAGGGTGAGAAGTGTGCTTGTGTGACTGCAGGGTGGGGTACAGAGTGAACAATGCAAGCACATTTTTAGCGCATAGTGATCACTGTGAGAGCAGGGTGAGCGGGTGAATGTTGTGAGTGCATGGTGATCAGTGTGAGTGCATTGTGATCACTGTGAGTACATTATGATCACTGTGAATGCATGGTGATCAGTGTGAGTGCATTGTGATCGCTATGAGTGCATGGTGATCGCTATGAGTGCATGGTGATCAGTGTGAGTGCATTGTGATCACTGGGAGTGCAGGGTGAACGTGAAAGTGAAGGCGAGAATGAGAAGTGAGTAGTCTGAAAGCTGGGTGCATTCCTAGAAACTTGAAGCGTAGGGTTTCAGATATAAGTTAAACTATTGCTATAATGGCATTAATCAGGGTTCGAGGGTGGAGGAAATAAATAATGTGCTGATCCTGCAACAAACTTCCAGTCTAATGATTAGGGTTACCAGCTCATTATTTTGATGGCCCAGAAATAAGCAGTCACCTACAGCTGTATTTTTTGCACGCATCTGTGAATATTTAGAACAGCAAATATAAATAGAAAGCACTTTTAATTGTGTGACTACAGCAGAAGCGGCTGGAGTTTGTCTCAGCTCGATGCCTTAGCTCTCTACAAAAGAATGTTTTTTTGAAACAGCTGAAGACAATAATGTATGGTTTGACTTTTTGTTCTTTCATTCCTGGTACATTATATTCAAACACCTTTTTGCTATTTTTGCTATTTTTGCAGGCTTTGCACTTCAGACATGGATAAAATCCCACCAATTTCCCAAATGGTGACATTTGTTCATCTTTCTCACAGTGGCTCTGAACTATGCTACTTCGTAGAGATCTTGCTCTCCTAAAAGTAATGAGGGGAGACTTTGAAAGATCCTTTCCAATAATTGGGTCGGATCTTAAGATGTGCCAATTCTTTGCAAACATCCGCCTAATTTCTAGGGCATCACATGAATAATCCATAATCATTCTCAAACTGTTAGTTTCCACCTCCTTCTTCTTGGCTCTTGCTACATTTACCCCAGATATCAGATCTCTTCTGGGCTTTCTATCAGCTTTCAATTTTGCCTCTGTGAGCACTGTCTTGCTATAGCCCCTGACTTCAAACCTCTTAGTACTCTCCATTACAGCTGTTTCATAGTCACAATGACGTGTGCAGTTTCTTTTTATCCTCAGAAACTTGCCATACGGGATACTTGATATTGTTTTACCCGGATGGCAACTATCTGCATGTAGCACAGAATTCCCTGCAGTGGGTTTCCTATGCAACGCCATGCAAAGTTTTCCCTCAGCAGCGAACACCCGTAAGTCTAGAAAATTCACTGTTACTGTGCTGACTTCGCCTGTAAACTTGAGATTGAGGTCATTTTTGTTAAGTACCTCAATATACGCCCTGCCAGACTCTTCTGTGCCTCTATAGACGTTAAATAAATCGTCTATATATCTGTTCCAAGATATAACTCTATGTGTCCATTCCGCGTTTTTCTCTGCCCAGGCCACCTGCTCCTCCCACCAGCCCACAAAAAGATTCGCGTAGCTGGGGGTGAAGCAGGTGCCCATGGCCGTACCACATATCTGTTTAAATAATTGATCCTGGAACAGAAATATATTGTTACCTAGGCAAAATATCACAAATTCCAATAACATCTCATTGTGTTCAGCTAGATTCATTGGCAGAGTCTCTAAAAACCATCTCACCGCTTCCACCCCTTGGAGATGGTCTATACTTGTGTAGAGGCTTGAAATATCAAGTGTCATCATTATCATTTCTTCATTCCAAAGCAAGTTGTCCATTTTCAACAGGAAGTCTTTCGTATCCCTTATGTACGACTTGAGAACTTAAACAAAATCAAAGAGAAAAAAGTCCACAAGCGTAGACATCTGTTCAGTCAGGCTTACCAAGGATGAAATGATCGGACGTCCTGGTGGGCAGGTTGCATGCTTGTGCAGCTTCGGTGGGTGATAGAATGTCGATATCCTGGGGTGCTTGCATTCCAAAAAAGCAAATTCTTCCTTGCTCAACATCCCTTTATGGTACCATTTGTTCAAGAGAGAGCGATACGCAATGACACTGTCTTCAAATATTCTTTTCGTTACTATCATGTAACTTTTTGTGTCATTCAATTGTGTAAGGGCTTCCTTTACATAGTAGTCCTTAGTCATTAAGACCACATTTCCGCCTTTGTCTGACGGTTTGCAAATAACTTCCTTATCATTCTTTAAATCCATTATTGCTTTACTTTGTTGTGCCGTGATGTTGTCTCTGGCACGTTTATTCTTCACTGAGTTGCAATGATTTAGAAGGTCCTTGACCATTACGTCAGTAAATATCTCAACTGCATCTGCTGGCATCATGGGACAGAATCGTGATTTTAGTTTAAACGGACTTCCCGGTCTTACTTGCGTTACTCCAGTCCAGTGTCTATTGAAGACCGAAGACGGGATCAGTGTCATAAGATTCCCCTCGTCCGCCAGATCCGCCATGACTGCTAATGTTTCTATATCACCAGCTGTAAGATTATCGTGTCCCTTACCAGAAATCTGCTGTGTCACGGATCGTTCTTTACCTTTGAAGAACTTAAGGAGTTTAATTTTTCTGCAAAACTTGAAGAGATCAATCCTAAGTTGTGTATATTCAGACTTTTTTGTCGGGCAGAAGCTAAGTCCCAGTTGCAGCACCTCCTCCTCTGATTTTGTCAGTACTCTCGAGGTTAAATTAACAACTGTCAGGACTTCAGTACCTATCTCCTGTTCCATACCTTCTTGCTTCTTGTCATCCTTGGTGAGGCGCTGCCGGCGTTTGCTCCACCTGCCTCGCCTTGTCTGACGTTTACTTTCCTTTTTCTTTGCGGCAGTTTCTCCACTGATTTTCTTCTCCCCCCCCATGCCCGGTGTTTCCCTGATCACTTGGAATTCATCTAAAAAAGGGGCCGGTATGGGCACCACATTTCTTGCCGGACCAGAAGCTCCAACGTCTCTTTCCTCTTCACTCAATTCAATGTCAGTGACTTCAGATTCTGAGGTCTCTTTACGTTCAGCAAGTACTGAGCTTTTATTGCTCAAGAGCCTTTTCCTTGGTTGATCGTATTTTTTCGCAAATGTGAGAATGCAGCCTTGTAAAAAATCTCTCTCGTCTCTCTCAAATTTGTCCTGCTTGCGCTGTTTTATTTTCTGCTCATATGTTTTGAGGCGTTTTTTCATAGCCTCCCGTAGCTCAGTTTGTTTCTCTTTGTCTGTATCCTTAGCGATTTCAGCTTCCAGTTCCTCAATCTCGCGTAGTGTTTTCTCTCTATCACACCATGCAAACTTGATGAGTATCATCAGCATTCCCTTTGATGATGACGCCGAGTGTTCCGCCCACTCCTTGAGTAATTGCGGATTGGGATTCTCATAGGCGGGAACCGTATAGATTCTAAGACCCCGCGGCAATCGCTCAAACTCCACGTAATTCTGAAGGGAGGTTGCCTCCCACCATTTGCGGGTCTCCCGCTCGTAGAGTCTCTCCAATTTGGTAAACTGATCTTTCAATAAATCACCGCCCGTGCTTCGTATACTGCTACTTCCACTTTGATCTCCTCATGCGTGTGAATTTTTATTCTTAAAAATCTCTGAGGCTGCCTCTCGCCGTGCCTAGAGCTGATGCTTCTTAAACATGTACTTGCATTCCTTCGGTCTGCCAAGCCATATATTTCCGATGCTGTCTACAACGTCGGTTTTGCATCGAATGCCTTTGCGTGCTTTGCTTCAGATTTAAAGCGCGTTTTACATCTGCCATCAACCGCACAGCTTCGGATGTAGTTTCTATCGGGATTCAATTGCAACAGTATGAAACAATGTAACCGTTCTCACTTGCTCGGCGGTGAAGGGAGAGTTAAATGCCACTCTTGATTTCCGTCAGACTCCCTTCCACTCTCGACCGGGTGCTCTGCATGCGGGGTGACGAACACCACGCTGGTCTCCAAGACCACAGCTTTTCAGTACAATAAAGCACCAGCACTCACAGGAACGTGACCCATAGCCTTTTATTGGGCACCACATTACAACACTAAATGCGTTTCGGCTGCCGCCTTTGTCAATAGTGGCCAGCGCCGCCATTAGGCAGATTTAAATATACATTTCCATTAACATAAACAAAGGACAACCATTTAACCTTCAGTCAGGCATTCCACCATTTGTAAGTGGTCAATTTAACCATTCTGTTGTCTGTTAACATTGCTATTCCGCAAAATGTAAGCCCTGGTTGGGCAACTGGAAACAACATTAATATAATTTCAAAACGAAAAACAATTTAACGTGTGAAAAGAATAATTATATATGCCCTTTGTGAATACTGAAAGTCGTAAAGTTTGACTTTCAGTAATGCAAAGGGCATTTACGAGTTGTAAATGCCCTTTGTGAATACCGAAAGTCATAAACTTAAGACTTTCGTCTAACTTTACCTTTGTGAATCGAGCCCAACATTTCTGGCAGCACATGTCTGACCGCTGTTGCCCTATGGTCCTAGAAACCTAGCAGAGGTGGAGGTAACCATGTGACAGCTTCAGATGTATCTGAGGAAAGCAGCTGTTGGAAGCCACTGGCAATGGTTGTGATATAAGAATACACAGACTCTCTGATAGCACACCACTATGATGTATAAGCTGGGAATAACAGATTTCAGCTCTCACTGCTGCCATGTATGAAGATGTAGGAAGCCCACGGTGAAGAAATATTTTTAATATAATCAGCAAAGGTGCTTGCTTCTTCAATTTATTGAATACATGATTTATTTTGAAGAGATCAAACTCTGATAGTGCTGAAAGGCCATACAAGTGGCAACATGGCTGCAATACAAATCTCTATAATATAAATTAACACACATATATTTAACAAACGCATTGAAATAGAGTCTCTGTTTCCACATATTTTGATTGGTTGTCTTGGCTTCTTCAGTCTTTTTTCTCTGTAAATGTTATTGCTATGTTATGATCACATAAAGCAATTAGTGGCTGAAGTATCAATTTATCATTAGTCGGGTCACAAGCAGTTCTATGTCACAATATCAGCTTCAAAACATCACCATATAAATGTATCATAACGATGATATTGATTCCCACAAACACAGAAAAAATAAATATAGATTTAATAAGTTCTGCGTGAGGGTGTGTAGTGAAAACATACACGATAATAAATTGAAGAAAGAGGTGTATTCCAAGAAATTACCAGACGAGGACCAGAGCAGCCTTCCAGCATCAAGTACAGCAAGTAACTGAATCCGTGAACCAGCACAACTGTCACGTAGGTCAAACACTTAAACGAATACATTCTGTGCTGGGTGCTGCGCACAACCATTACAAAGAAAACATTCTTTGCATTCTAGCCATTCCTTGTGAGGATTCATGCGAGATCCTCACGAGGAGTAGAAAAGAAAGAAACACTACACTACACCCCCCCTTCTCATTAAGAAAAACAAAGCATGAACTCAATTAATTACAAATATAATCCTTCAAAACGCTTGATAACCACTTTTCCAGGAGTGCAAAAGTGGTTGGTGTCTTCTTTGTGAGAAATGTTCTTGGGAATGACAACTTTGCTGCTGGCATCCGAATCCTGTGGGAAGTGAGAAAAATCATCCAGAGCAGGTGGTACATTTTCAACCGGATCACACACTACAGTATCATCATAAGTAGGTTGTTTACATAATGCTACTCTTTTAAGATTCCAACATTTACCATCCTCCAAAATGACAGCATATTTTTTAAGTTCAGCAATACGTTGAGGTTCAAAAAATGTACTTTCATTTTTTGAAATGAATCCAGTTTTTGTAAATCTAGCCCATTGACCAATAGATAAACTCACATCTTGTGTATTGTGTTTACTGTCATAAAACTCTTTGATTTATCATGTTTAGTGCATAAACTGTTCCTGACATCAGCAGATGACCAACTTACTTCCCCAACACTTTTGATCTAAGCTGGAAACCATTTAGCTCTGGATTTCCATCCCCTCATAAGTTCAAAAGGGGAATAATTGATGGAATCAGTAACAGAATCCCTATAAAACCAAAGGGTTTTACAAAAGTGGGTCTCCCAAGGGACATTGTTTTTAAAAGCTAATTGAATGGCGCCTTTTAACACCTTAACGGCTATGGAACGTCCAGCTCCAGTGCTGATCGTTCCATTGCGCAGGTGCAGTTGGAACGTCCAATGGCCGACGGCAGCACTCCTGAGGTAGTGGTGCCGTCGGCCGCTGGACGGGCGCAGCACTTAAGGTGTTAAAACTCTGTTGTATTTTTCAATTAAGCTATTACCACATGGGTTGTACAACGAGGTAGTCATGTGTATTATACCACACTTAGATAAATATTGAGTCATGACCTCAGAGGTAAATTGCACCCCATTTATCACTAATAATGAGGGCAAGTGTCCTTTCACTAAGGAAACCCTCATCAAAAAAACTTTATACTGGTATCTGTGTCAAATTTTTTTATTTTTTATTTTTTTTTATTTTTATTGAAAGTTCATGACAATATCGTATCAAATACATAGGAGAAAACACACACTAACATGACAATACCAGGTAGTTACGCATATTAAGATATAAATATGGCTAACAGATTTTCAACTTCTGATAAGAATATTCGAGCTAATTAAAACCATTAATATAACGGGAGATACACATACAGATAATATGTTAAGATCGTGAGGGAAGTGGTGCTATGGATGTTAAAAAGCTATAAGCCCAGGGTTTTTGACCGCCTCCATGATGCCACGGGGGCCCAGAGCCTTAGTCCCATATCCCTGGATTTCACTCCCTTCAGTGCGTACAGCTCTGACTCAATGTTATGAATCCCTAGTAGCCTACACATCCACATCTGAAAGGTTGGGGCCTCAGTGTCCATCCAAGCAGCAGCAATTATTATTCTAAAGACTGCTGTTGCTATGAAAACGAGTGCCTCCATCTCTACGCTCCAACCCATTTTGGCATCAACCCCGAATATTAAAAGTGTTGGGGATAGATCAATCCTGATATCTAGCAGCCCCTCTAAAAACTTTACAATTTCATTTTTAATTGGTCCTAATTTCTCGCAGCAACAAAACATGTGAAGCAGATCGGCCGGGCCCTTACCACATCTGGGGCAGTTGTAATCTGCTCTCTTGCCCCAGTCAAACAATTTTGCCGGTGTGTGATATAGGTTAAATAAAGTTTTAAAATGCTGCGCTCTTAGGTTTGAAGATCTTAGAAACCTTTTATCCATAAGAATGGCTCTATCTAGATCAATATCAGGGTCATTCAGTTTCCCAACCCAAGTAGTTTCTGTCTTAAGCATATCATCCGACAGTGTACCCAAAAATAATACATACATTTTCCTTATACGACGGCCGCCTCCCTTCATATAATCTAAAAGTGCACATTCTTTAGATACATCTATGATAGGTCTCTTGGATTTAATTGTGTTAGTCAATTGTATGTATTTAAGCTCTTGAGAACCTTGAAGTGCATACCGTGACATCAGGAGATCGAGGGGCCTCAGGACATCCTTTACCATCACTTGACCCAATGAGGTGATTCCCTGTCTTTCCCAATGTCTCCAGGGCCCATCTGTGCTCAAGTGGGGGAATAGCCCTGAGTTCCAAAGTGGAGTGTGCTTATTAAACTTCGGAATACTCTGGTTCTTCTGTATCGCCACCCAAATCGTACGGATATCTTCCAATATTTTGTACCCTTGAGACTTAAAGAAACGTTTATCATAGTGCCTTAATAGTACCCCATAGGCTTCATTCCCTAATAGTAGCTTATATATGGACGGAATACCGCTTTGACAGTTTATCGTGTTAGCAGGGAAGAAAAGTATAGCCATATCTGTAAGGAGACAAGACCAATGGTAGAATTTTAGGTTTGGTATACCCAAACCGCCCTTTTCCTGAGGTAGAGACATGAATTTGATTGATCTCCTCACCTTACCATATTGCCAGACAAAATTCATAAAAATTGCCTCCATTTCCCTGATCAAAATATCATCAATTTTAAAAGGAATAGATCTGAATTTATATAAAATTTTTGGAAACATTGTCATTTTAATGACATTAGCCCTGCCTATAATTGATAAATGAAGAGTATCAATCCGCCTTAGATCCTGTTTCATTTTCAACAATAATGGTGAGAAATTATCCTTGATAATTTCCTGTGTCTGGGCATTGATTGTGATACCCAAATAGACAACAGAGTCCACATATCTATCATCCAATTTGACTGTCTTCCTGGAGCATAAAACCTGTGTTTTTGCCACATTTAATCTATATCCGGATACACTACCAAAATCGGAGGTGATATTAATTAGTTCCCTCATAGCACTAGCAGGATCCACAGTGGTAATGGCTATGTCATCCGCATATGCGAGGATTTTGGTTGCAAATCCGTTAGTGATGATTGGTTTTATATTAATGTTACCCATAATGTGGCAGATCAGGGGATCGATATACAGAGCAAATAGGATAGGCGAACACGGGCACCCTTGTCTTGTCCCTCTCGAAATATGGATCGGATTAGAACCCTCACCCATAAGCTGGATACTAGCTGTTGGGGTGTGATACATGGCCTTGATTGCCTGGAGAAATCGGGGGCCAAATCCTCTGCCCTCCATCACTGTCCATAGAAAGCTCCACTTAACCCGATCAAACGCCTTCTCGGCATCGAGGAGGATCATTGCAATCCCCTCCCCTTCCCCGGCATGCATATCAAACAGAGTTATAGCTCTTTTTATATGGTCGGTAGTACCCCTTCCGGGAATAAAACCATGCTGCCAGGGAGAGACGAGGCCTGCAATAATCTTCCCCATTCGTGTGGCCAGTATTTTAGCGTAGAGTTTGTTGTCGCTATTTTTTAATGATATAGGCCGGTAAGAACCTGGGCTCTCCTTGGGTTTGCCTTTTTTATGAAAGACCACTATATTGGTTTTAGTCCAGGATTCTGGTATAGTGCCTGTATTAATAACCCCGTTAAATAGATCTAATAGGAGAGGAGCCGTCTCTTCACTCAGGTATTTATAGACTTCCAGGGGTATGAGGTCAGGCCCTGCTGCTTTTCCTGCTGATAAATCTTTCAGTGCTTGTCGGAGCTCATCCATAGTGATATCCTGTTCTAAGATTTCCCTCTCATTGGGCAACAGATTATTTTCTGTATCCTGCCAATTCTTACTTGCATAGGTTGTATCTGCATCCTCTTTATAGAGAGCCTGATAGAAGCGCCTAAAAACCTCTAGGATTTCTGTTGGTTTTTTATAGGTATGCTCCCCCTCTTTAATTTCAGTGATAATATTTTTGAGGTGGCTTGTCTTATCTTTAATGCTAAGGCCCTACCTGCGTTCTCACCTGTTTCACACATTCCCAATCTGCGAGTCTGATATTCCGCTGCAGCTTTCTTTGCTAATTGCCGATGAATATCTGCTTTTATAGTATTTAAACTATCTAGACTCTGAGACCCCTGAATCCCGCTGTATACATCTCTCCTATGTTGTTCCTCGGCCTTTGCCAGCCTATTCAGAAGACCCTCCCTGTCTTCCTTTATATTTTTCCACAACCGTGCAGAAAAGCTAATAGTCTCTCCTCTTAAACCCGCCTTGAAACTATCCCACACCATACCACGAGAAGCGCTATATCTATTGGCATCAAAAAAAGATTGGGACCACCCCTTTATATGTGCGATGTAGTTACTGTTTAATAGAAGTTTTCTATCAAAGGACCACGGTCTCATTTTTTCCCTTGGTTTAGTAATAGACAAATTCAAGACAAGTGGATTATGATCCGAAATTAGCTTTGGGAGCATTGAAATTTCTACAGTGCTGAGAAGAGTGGCTGATACTAAAAAATAATCCAATTTTGTGTATTTGTTAAATGGGTGTGAGAAGTATGTGAACCCAGGATCATCTTTCTTTAGATTACCCCAGACATCCTTCAGGCCGTAAGAGTGGATTATCGAGGAAACCGCCCTAAATACCCGGGGTATTGGGTATTGCCTGTGAAATCTGCCGAGATATTGAGGTCACCACAAAATACCACAGGTGATGGCCAGTTGGTAAGCTCCCTTTCAATATAATCCATCACCCCTGAATCGTCCAGATTGGACCCATACACTGAACAAAGAGTGATGCCTAACCCCAGTTCACATATAGCTCATCTTCCCAACGGGTCAGCTTTTGATTTTTTGACCCCACCCAATCCAGCCCGACCAATGATGGCTACCCCCCTTACAGTTGAAGTCTGCGAGGAACAAGAGAATTTTCATACCCCCTTATATTTAA
Source organism: Lissotriton vulgaris (assembly GCF_964263255.1). Classification (NCBI taxonomy): domain Eukaryota; kingdom Metazoa; phylum Chordata; class Amphibia; order Caudata; family Salamandridae; genus Lissotriton; species Lissotriton vulgaris. Next base: position 1,064,354,017 of record NC_141695.1, on the reverse strand, counting down.
CCAATGTTTCTTTTTCCATGGCAGATGAGTCTCTTGTAGGCAAACAATATCGGGTCTTATTAATTTAACATACTCCTCAAACTTTTCCCTTTTTTTCCAGTCGTTCAATCCACCTATATTAAGACTAATTATCTTAATCCTTGACATAGCCCTGGAGAGAAACCAGCCAATGAACTAGCCAATCACATTTTATCCTATATCTAGCAATATCAAGTATAACCACTTTCAACATCTCCAATGTATCAACAAACATATTTAATGCATGAACTTTCTTTTTGCTTCTTTTTCTTCCCCCTTCCCCCCCCTCCCACGAGAAACCCGCCCCTCCCCCCCCCTGACAACAACTCACCCCCCGGTGAGGCGCGCAGACGGAGTCTGTGCATGTGATGGGTGCGGCAATGGAACCAGTGCAATCAGTAGATCCAATATCAGCCTCGGCTTATGTACACCCACAATTTTCCTACAAATCTCCCACAAATCATACCACAAATTTCCCTAACGTGACACACTTTACTATGTGATATTCAAACTGAGCCTTGAGCCAAACTAAACCTAAGACTTCATTCAGTAACGACACTTGCTAAATAGAGTCTAAGAACTCCTGGGCCTTGATTTCCGAGGAGAAATACATGGTCTTGCCAAGGTGGATAATCTTTAGCTGGGCAGGATTGATGAGGTAAACCTGAACTCTTTTGTCCTGGAAAGGTTTGATTAATTGCCTTAATCTCCATCTTCGTTCCACGGTGGAGTGACAGAAATCCGGCCTGACAAAGAAGGACCCTCCTTCAAATGTTCTTTTAGCGTCTGGCCGGGCTTTCTCTGAAATGGACTGGCGAAGAAGAAAATTGCCTATATAGATTAAGATTGCTCTAGGCTTATCCCCTTCTCTGGCATTTTTTTTCATTCTAAAGGGTGTCCTATGTGCTCTCTGTATTTCAGTGGTCCAGTTCCATCCGGCGATGTCAGAAAAGCTTTCTCAAATGTTTTGACTATAAACATCTTAGCATCCTGGCCCTCTGCACCTTCCGGAATACCCAGGACTCTGAGGTTGTTCCTTCTTTGCCTGTTTTCAAGGTCCTCTAGCTTCCACTGGATGTCAATTGCTTGGGCTCCAAGAGTTTCCACTTTGGTCGTGGCTGCAGCCGCCTCGGCTTCAGTGGCGACCACCCTCTCCTCTAAATTTGAGACCCTGTCGCCGACATTTACCCAGGCTTTAGAAAGCTCTCTGACCACTGCTTTCATCTTTCTTATCGCCGCCTGGGATTTGATGCTGTCTGCCCGTGTTTCCTCTCTATGAGCAGTTATTCCTTGGTGGATTGACTCCATCATCGTCATCATTGACAACTGTGTAGGCTCATTGCAGTTTACGTTGCCCGACGCCGAGTTAAGATTCCCTTGAAGGGATGTTGTAGGAGAGTGGTCCCAAGCCAGCGCATTATGGTCTCTTTGTGGAGGTGCGTTTTTTCTGACAGATGATGGTAACCCTACTTCACTATCGCTCTCTGTTTCCGGGTTGCTGCCATCAATATCTGAGCTATGTAGCTCATCATCCTCTTCTGACCAGTTGGCCTCCTCTGTAACAGAGAAGAAGCACTCGCTGGGGGTCTTTTCCTTTTCCATTTCCCTCTCACCGTGAATAACCCCAGAGTAGATAGTTTTAACTTTAGGGTTGGCAGGTAGACCACTATTTTTTTCGGAGCCCGTTGCAAAACTGATACCCTCTTTAAATGGATCAGCTGTAGATAAGCCTTCTTTAGTTAATGAAACTGCTAAGCCTTCTGTTGGAGAGAGCAGTATATCCTGTGAGGGCACTGACATGGGTAGTAAGGTGATGGTCTCATTGTTGCTGGAAACACCAAGATCGCCAGACCCCAATCCGACATCTAGAGACTCTGAGTGCGTTATTACAGACTTGTCGCCACCTACTATGTCGTCCCTGGCTGCCTCCGATTGACATGATTGAGGGATCTGTGGGTCTATGCCTGGATTTTCCTCAAGAGTGCTGGCTGGTAATAGTAATGGTCGATCAATGGACTCACATGTTGCAGAAAGTTCAGGTTGCGGAGGTATTCCAGCTAGTACCGATAGCCCAGGATCCACAGCTTCTAGGGCTGGCTCAATATCCTTCAGCTTTCTTTTTTTTTCATTCCGGTTCAGCATTTCAACCACGCTGACCGTTGCTGCGGCTGTAGCTTGACGGGTTCTGATCTTAGGGGAATTCTGACCCACAGATATCTGCAGCTTTGCCCGTCCTGACCCAGTTTCTAACGCTGCCCCCTCTAGCCCAATGTTTGCACCATTGTCCATACTTGAACTATTGACCGAATTGCCAGGTACAGGGGCGCCATCCGCCACACCCTTTTTCTTTGTCTTCCCACCAGTATTGACTTTAGGGGGCATAGATGCAACCACTATTAGCAGGGAGATCCCCTGCCTCACCTCAGCTGGTGTACTGCAACACGGAGTCTCTCCACTGCTCCGTAACGGGCCGCTGGATCTGCTCAATCTGACAGGTCTGCTGAAGCTGCAGCCGCTTCCGCCTCGCCTTGCTGGTCCCGCCGGTCCTGGATGACTCCGCCTCCAGGCTACGCGAGCTCCGCGAGCTCCGCTAGGGCCAGCTGAACCGACTCCTAACACCGCTGCAGCTGTGACCAGGAGCCTCGACAGAACCAAGCGGGGTAGCCCTCCGACGCAAGCGCTTGAAAACATCAGAGTCTCACCGGGAGGTAGTTTTCCAGCCCCTTGTGCGCCGCTATACTTCTACGGCGAATTACGCTTCAGAACTTTTTAGTTGTGTCTCGCCAGTCTCGCCAGTACACCAGAGGTTTCCCGCATATCTTGTGAGTCAGGTAGCCTCGAGGTTTTTCTGTAACCTTGTTACTTTTTGTTTCTCTTGTGAATTCTGTGCTACGCCGGTCTTGCAGAGGAAACGTAGAATCGGTGTTTTGACACCGCTGCTTTGTCCCGCTTTGTCCCTCTGTGTTCCGCTGTGTTTCCTACAGCATTCAGTATTTGATTAAGGGTCAGGTAGATCCATAAGGATTTTTATAGTCCTTTTCTTTGCTTTCCCTTCTCCAGTGGTACTTTAGTTATTCCGTAGTTGTTCTGTATTTTCTACTATACAAGGAGAGAACCTGGATGCCGAGGTCGCGTCAGAGAACATCATTCCATCCCTGCGCTGCGTCCAATGCTGCCGCTCAGCCGCTGTTCACGGCCGCCATCTTCCTCATCTGTGTCGAATTTTTTAATGACTTTGATTACAGGCCACTTTGAAAATACATCCATCATGGAAATAATATATTTACTAGAACTGCTCATAATATCCACAGCTATATGCTCCCAAGGGTACTCGGGACACATAAAATCACTCATCTGTGGTCTAAGAGTTTTGAGTGGCTGAGGTACAAAGTCCACACTCTCTTCCTGCTCTCTCCACCTCAATATCTAAACCAGGCCACCAAAATACACTCTTGATGATAGATTTTGTCTTATAAATTCATAAATGACCATCATGACACAAAGCTATGATCTTACTTCTGAGACTATAAGGTGCAACCATCTTATGATCCCTAATAAGATTACCATCAAGACAGGCTAGCTCGTTTCTAACCTCCCAAAAAGCCTTCAATTTCTTGATTTCTATTTTGCGTGGCCAACCCGACTTCACAAATTCCAACACCTTCCTCAAATTTTCATCTTTAACTTGAGTTTCTGTCCATTCCATTTTTTTTTATTAAATCAACACCATGGTCCCATAACCATGCGACCTGAACTTCATCCATAAGATCATCCTGATTTTCAAGCAATTGGATTGGTAACCGGGAGAGAAAATCTACAACCAGGAATATATACAACTTTATAAATATAATCCAACAACCTCATGGAAATCCTTGCTAATGTAGCAGAAACATTAATCATGCCAACATTTGATAGTACCTTCACAAGAGGTTTATGATCACACTTTATAATTATTTATTTTCCCCGAACAAAAGTCGGAAAATGTTCTAAAGACGAAGAACACTCGAGTGCTTCACACTCAATTACAGCGTACTTACATTTTGCACAGGATAATGACCTTGAAGCATATGCTACAATGCACTCATAACCATTTTCATCCACTTGTGATAAAACAGCACCAATGCCGGTGGCACTGGCATCCGTAGTAATAATGTTTTTCCCACAAGGATAAAATCCCTGAAGAGTAGGGGCAGACACAATTGCATTCTTAATGTCATCAAATTCTTCTTGACAAGCACTAGACCACACACATTCAGTGTTTGCTTTAAGGTGTTGTCTTATGTGAAAAGTTCGACTTGAGAAATATTTTACAAATTTAGAAAAAAACTCTACCATTCCCAGAAAAGATTTAACTTCCACCTTGTTTTTAGGATTAGGAGCTTCTGTTATGGAAGAAACTAACTTGGTTTTAAGTCAAATACCAACTGCACTAATTTCATGACCTAGATAATTAACACTAGGGGCAGCAAGTTTTGCATTTTGAAATCTCTACAGTTAATCCAGGTTTACTTAAAAGTGAAAGCATGTGGACAAGTTTTGCTTTGTGATCCGAGTTGTCCTTCCCCATCAAAGAATATCATCTTGGAAAATAAGAAGATAATCCAAATGACCTAAGATGTTGTGCATAAGGTGCTGAAATACTGCGGATGCTGAAGCCAGGCCAAATGGCATCCTAGTGTACCTAAAACATCCTAAATGAGAAATGAATGCAGTGAGAGCTTTACTTGTGTCTGAAAGGGGAATTTGGTAATAAGCTTGGGACAAATCTATGGTTGAAAAAACTTGCATACCTTTAGTTTTAATTAACATTTCATTGACTTTCGGGAGTTGAAACTGAGCAATTAAAATATTTGCATTCAAATGGCGCAAATCAATGCATAGCCTAAGTTTTCCATTGGCCTTCCTTGCTGCGACCAATGGAGAAATCCATTGAGATGACTCAATAGGCTCGATAACGCCATCCTTGGTTAACTTGTTTAGCTCTCTTTTAACTTCATCCCTGACAGCAAAAGGAATATTTCTTAATTTATGAATTTTGGGAACAGCATCAGGTTTTAGATGAATGCAATGTTCAAAACGTTCTAACCTTCCTAATGTGCCGGAAAAAAACATCAGGAAAATCATTACATAACATTTTCCCTAAACATTCTCCTTCATCTAAGATGAGAACTTGTTCAATTCCATTGGGATCTAGTATAATGTTGAGTTTCTTTTGGTCTTTCCCCCCAAGGACGGATGGACTCTTTTGTGAAACATACATTTTACATAGTGCACTTCTGTTTTTTAATCTAAACATAGGTTTTCTGAAACCAAGTAACTCAATGGGATCTCCTGTATAACTCTTGGGAGTGATATAAGGGAATAACAAATCAGAACCTATTTTTGAACAAATGTGTCAATCCAAACAGACTCATTCACAATTGTGGAAGGAGATCCTGAATCTGCAGCTATATAAATGTTTACACCACCCATGGACAAAGAACACGTAGGCTTGTTTGAATCAATGTTAACTGTAATATGGACGACAACTTTACCACCAGACCTTGAAACACCACAGTCTTCATCATCACTATCTTCATTAACAGAAGTTAACATACTTTCTTCAATGCATTTAACTCTATCATTGTTAGGTTTTTTATCATGACATAACCTGCTGAAATGGCCCATTTTGCCACAGAATGTACATCATATTTTGACTGTAGGACATTTATTGTCATTAGCAAGACGGTTTTTACTGCAGCATCTGTAACATCTCAAATCTTTCTTGCTGAAATTGTTCTCTCTTCGATTACTACCCCTATTTTAGAGCTGACTTTAAGTTTGTTAGATAAAACTCTGGCAACAGTATCTCTGGCAAGGGTGTCTTGTTGTAAAATCTCATGATTCCTGAGGGCCCTCGCACATCTACCAGATAATTCACCTTTACGTGCGACTGCGAGTACATCTTTAAGAGGATTATCCCTGTTTACCAATAACCTGTCCTGTATTGAGAAATGGGCATGCATAACTATTTGGTGCCATATTATCAAGACAGGGCGATAAAATTAGCGCCGCTTTACCGGCAGGAATCTGCCGCTAAAGTGGCAATAATTGGCTTGATAGTATGCTCTATAGAATTCCAATGGAAACCCAAGTTCGACATCTAACCTGAGCTTCTATGGGAATTCTCTAGGGCATATTATCAAGCCACTTATCGCCCCTTTAGCAGCAGTTTCCTGACGATAATTTTAAAGCTACTCTTGATAATATGCCCCAAGTCTCTTAGCAATTCTTCTTCAATTACACCGAATCTACAATCAATTGCAAGTTTTTGAAGAGCTATTGCAAAACCATCTATAAATTCTATTTTAAGTTGTTTTCTCTGAAAAAACTTAAAACCTGTTACTCCAATGCGTACCTTAGTTGAGAAATAATTGTCTAAATGTTTAATCGCTTGATTAAAAACATTATCATCTCCCCCAGCAGAGTCTTTGTTTAATTTGCTAAGTATTCTTAATCATTCTGGAACTAAACTGAGCATTAATAAAGTTTTCTTTCTTTCATTAGACAATTTGTTAGCATGGTCAATAGTTAGAAGATAATTAATAAAATACTCCTTCCATTGCAACCATGGAACTGGAGGATCACCAGGAGTACACATAAACTCTTTGGGCATATTAACCACATCCGCGCTAGTTGAATTCTCCTTCTGTGCTGAGATTTTAAAAAACCCATGCTCCATGACGAGCTGGGCTCGTCATCAGTGTGCGAGGAGGCTACACCATGACGAGCCCAGCTCGTCATGAGCCTGGAAGGGGTTAACAGTAATGTAGGTAACAGGAGCAGACATGTTGGCAGAGTACAGGTGCCGATATTTTAAATAATATTTTAAATATAAACCTTGCTCAGTTTCACCAAATTGTTAAAATTGAACAGTATATAACTATGGTGAAGCAAGTATATCAAAACTGTGCAGGTCAGCGTTAAGCAGCTTGCAGCATCATGAATATATATAGAATGAAAAGTCATGGATGAATAAGTAAATACCAATAAAAGATATATTTAGATGTTCAAGAAATGAACAATCAGTCATAAAGCTCCACACTTGATAAAACTGTGTGAATCAGCGAAGGAAAATACACTCTTAGGGAGTCTGAATAAATGGTAACCGCTTGTCATTCAGCTAGGCAACTCCACTCTAAGTCTCACCCGCACTCACCACCAATGCTTGGGTAAATCGAAAGAAAATGCAGAGACAGACGGTGAAATTAATGCTAGATCATCTAACACAGCAGCTTTAGCATAGCCGGTAGTTAGGCTGAAAACGGCATTAGCACTGTGACGATTGCTGAATAAAGGATAAAATCTCCCACAAGAACTGCATTACTGCGATTGGAGGAGAGATGAAATAGATGACCAGTAACCTTGCGGAATAAAACTATTCTGGTAAAAAAGGAGGAGTTAACTGCTATGAGCCAATTGGGAGAGGACTAACTTTTCAGGAAATCATCTGATGTAAAACGAAGAAATCAATCAAAAATAAGGGCTGTGGGCACGATCGTCTGGCCAGCATCATCGCCAAATTTGTGTAGGGAAAACATAAACGATAATAAATTGAAGAAAGAGGTTTATTCCAAGAAATGACCAGACGAGGACCAGAACAGCCTTCCAGGATCAAGTACAGCACGTAACTGACTCCGTAGCCAACACAACTGTCACGTAAGTCAAACACTTAAATGAATACATTCTGTGCTGCGTGCTGCGCACAACCATTAGAAAGAAAACATTCTTTGCATTCTAGTCATTCCTTGTGAGGATTCATGCAAGATCCTCACGAGGAATAGAAAAGAAAGAAAGACTACACTACAGGGTATCACGGAGTCAAAATAATGTTCATGAGTTTTGTCAACTATGATAATGTTCTACAATCTGCATATAATCGTATCGCCAGCCAGTTTGTGCACATACACTAAATAGTTGTGACCTGCTCAGCATATTGCAATGCGACTGATGTACCACTCAGTTGTATTTCAAAAGGGCTTCTCACGGGTTGCTAAACCTACTGTTTCAGGATTTTGAATGAGACAAAATGCATTTTACAAATCTCTACACATAACTGCAGTCACAGTATGGAGCCTTGCAAGGGACCGCAGAATTCCATTGATGCGTTCACATTCTTTCAGTGTGAACACTTTAATTTAAAGTAGTCCATGTCCTTTAAAGGGACACAGGATCCTTGAAGCAAGGATCACCAGATCTACTGAGTTCCACAGTGGAGAGGCAGAAAAAGCAAGAATGGACGAGGAGCGTCTAGGACCCTAATTTGTGTGTAAGCATATGACTGCAGGGCAGCGGTCTTGGAGAAGGTCACAAAGGAAACCAGTATGTTGGCACATTACCAGAAGCAAATGTGGAAACCAAATGTAGCCCTTGAGAAGTTAAATACTCTGGGCCCGATTCACAGAACTAACTTAAGACAAAATCCTAAACTTACTACCATTTTGGTATTCACAGAAGGCACTTACTCATTTCGGTATTCACAGAAGTTAGGAGTTTTAACTTTAGGACTCCTAAATGCCTTCTGTGAATACCAAAAGTCTTAAAGTTAGGATTTTTCTCAATTTAGTAGTAGCAAAGTTAGGACTCCTAACTTTAGGACTCATAAATGCCTTCTGTGAATACCGAAAGTCTTAAAATCAGGATTTTCTCAATTTAGTAGTAATAAAGTTAGGACTCCTAACTTTAGGACTCCTAAATGCCTTCTGTGAATACCGAAAGTCTTAAAATTAGGATTTTTCTCAGTTTAGTAGTAGTAAAGTTAGGACTCCTAACTTTAGAACTCCTAAATGCCTTCTGTGAATACCGAAAGTCTTAAAATGAGGATTTTTCTCAATTTAGTAGTAGTAAAGTTAGGACTCCTAACTTTATGACTCCTAAATGCCTTCTGTGAATACCGAAAGTCTTAAAATTAGGATTTTTCTCAACTTTACTACTACTAAACTGAGAAAAATTCTAATTTTAAGACTTTCGGTATTCACAGAAGGCATTTAGGAGTCCTAAAGTTAGGACTCCTAACTTTACTACTACTATATTGAGAAAAATCCTAACTTTAGGACTTTCGGTATTCGCAGAAGGCATTTAGGAGTCCTAAAGTTAGGAGTCCTAACTTTACTACTACTAAATTGAGAAAAATCCTAACTTTAAGACTTTCGGTATTCACAAAAGGCATTTAGGAGTCCTAAAGTTAAGACTCCTAACTTCTGTGAATACGGAAATGAGTAAGTGCCTTCTGTGAATACCAAAATGAGTAAGTGCCTTCTATAAATACCAAAATGGCAGTAAGTTTAGGATTTTGTCTTAAGTTAGTTCTGTGAATCGGGCCGAATAATATTAATATTTCTCAATTAAAAAAATATGTTCTTAACCTAGAACCAATAAAATAAAATGTTGCAGCACTTTAACTCATCAAATTAAATTTGCATTAAATTATTAGGTAATGTTGATTGTTATATAAAGTGCCCTAGGAGCACAACAGGCATGTGCGCACACTTTGTGCACCCCCGGAGCACTTTTGTATTACAGAAGTGGCCACAGACATTCGTGCAGCCTGTAATACAGATAGCGCTGGCACTCATATAGAGCCAGCGCTATCATCAGAGGGTGTTCCGTCATTTGCTTAGGGGCAGGGCTGCAGGCAAATGAGGGAATCTTTTTGCCTCTGCCATCACGCCGTATTACATACACAGGCACAAACATAATGAAGATGTCAGGCGGCATGCTGACTAGGCATGAGCGGTAAAACCGTTACGCCCGCGGATTTTGCAGATTTTTGGGAAATCCGCAATCCGCGAATTTTGCGGATTTCCCGCAAAATCCGCAAAAAAATTCCGCGGACGTAACGGGTTCAAAAGTTGAACCCCCACTCATGTAACTATTTTACAATGGAGCCAGCAAGCTGCCAGCGCCGTAGTAAAATAGTTACAAAGTTAGCTTGCACAGGAACCACTAGATAAAACGAAGCAGGTGCTGCTTTATTTTATCTAAGTGCTTCTAGTGCAAGCTAACTTTGTAACTATTTTACAACGCTGGCAGCTTGCTGGCGCCATTGTAAAATAGTTACATCATACATGCCAACATTTCAGAAGAGCAAAGTGGGAGATTTAAAAAAAAAAATCGTGAGAATGGGGCCTTGAATCGGGTTACTGGCATGTACGGGCTTTGGAAGTGTGTTGTGTGCAGGATCGGACATTGAAACGCCAATGCGCGCAATGGCAGGCAGAGAGAGGGTGATGCAAGTGCTGTGCACCCCCCACCCATGGGCTTTCCAGGGCGCAAACACAGCCGGCATGTCTGTTACATGAGTAGGCTGGGCACATTGTGTTCGCACGGGTTTCTGCAAGTTCGCGAGGGTTTTGTACAATTTCGCAATTTGTGAAATTGTCCAAAACCCTCGCGAACTTGCAGAAACCCGTGCGAACACAAAAAAAATCAGCAAAATCCGCGAGAATTCGCGGAATTTGCAGATTTTCGCAATCCGCAAATTTGCAAATCCGCAAATTCGCGGATTGCGAATCCGCAAAATCCGCCCATGCCTAATGCTGACAGTGTTCCACCTAAACGGTTACACTCAGTCAATCAATCAGGATTTGTAGAGCGTGGCTGCATCACACACGAGGGTTTCAAAGTGCCGAGAGAATATGCTGCCTGTTCTTCTATTAGTTGAACATCCAGGTCTTGAGGTCCTTTCTGAACTGCTGGAGCAATTTTGAGGCTCTGAGATGCTGGGGAAGGTTATTCCAGATCTTAGCCAACAGCTGGGAGAAGGAGCGCCCTCCACTCTAAGTCCTGCGGATGTGTTGTGTGGCTGCTAGGGATAGTTATCCAGATTGGAGTATCCTGGTGGATTTAGATTGGTGGAAATTAATTTGATTGTTGAGGTACACCAGTCATTCGTTGTGTAGTGCCTTATAAGTGTGGGTGAGCATCTTAGACCTGGCATCGCTTCGTGACTGGTAGCAAGTGGAGTTTCCTGAGATGAGGCATGATGTGAGTCCACCCGGGGAGAATGAGGATGAGTCTGGCTCCTGTGTTCTGGATAGCCTGGAGTTTCATCATGAGTTGGGCAGTCGTTCCTATGTAGGGAGTCATAGTGTAGTCTGCCAGTGATGAGAGTGTAAATACTGCAAGACGAGACCAGTGATGTTTCCTTGAAGTTTATTAGAGCAAGTGTAGAGCAGTCCTGCAGACCCAGGGAACAGTCAGCAACTGCCCAGCAGGACAAATACAAACAAGATGACATAGGTGGTGGAACCATAAAAATACAAGGTTCAAACCACTGTCATATAATGAAAGGTACAGTAAAAACACCATAAAAAGCATATAATGAAGAGCATGATAATAATAAGGAGAAATATACACAAAACCACATATCTCCCCTTCTTACAAAAAAAATAATAATAATTAGTGACAAAATCATTGAACTTTTTAGGTAACATTATGGTTCTAGAACTCATCCTAACCATTGGTGAGTGTTAGACTTGGCCCTTTTTGCAGGGTCATCCCTGAACTTTTTGCCTTCCTCCTCTATTTTTTCTGACCTGTTGTTGGCTGTTTTGTGACTCTGGGCACTTTACCACTGCTGGTCAGTGCTAACGTGCATATGCTCTCCCTATTGTAAATTGATGTATGGATTAGTGATTCCATGATTGGCTGATTTGGTTTACTGGTCAGACCCTAGTACAGTGCACCAGGTGTGCTCAGGGCTTGTAAACAAAATGCTGCTGATGGGCTTGCAGCACTGGTTGTGCCACCCACAGAAGCAGCCTTGTAAAATGTGTCTAAGGCCTGCCATTGCAGAGCCTGTGTGCAGTCTGGTACTGTCATGGTGACTGGGCAAGTGCACCCACTTGCGAGTCTCTAAACCTTCCCTTTTCTTCATATCAGAAACCCCTATGGTATGCCCAGGGGCAGGGTGCATTGTAAGTATGAGGTAGGACAAGCCCTGATGTGTGTGGCATGTCCTCATAGTGAATTACAGCCATTTTCGTTTTTCACGATTGCAAGGCTACCTGTTCTCCATAGGCCAGAGTAGGCAGTTAGATTATTACATTTTATAATCCTAACTGACTCAGGGAACATGGTAGAAATTCGAGTTTAGCATGCCTGAACTCAGAATGATAAAATACACCTTTTAGTGAAGTTGGTTTTAACATTCAGTGTTTGAAAATGCCACTTTTAGAAAGTAGGTATTTTCTTGCCTAACTTTCCAAGCCTGCCTCTGCTAGGTTGTGCATTCCTAGTCTGGAGTTTGTGACAGGGCTGGGGGATTTCAGGAGACAGAATGAGTCAGCCCAGTGGAGAATACAGAGAGCTGCATCTAGATGGGAGGGAGGAGTTTCATCGGGGACCTGAATAGGACTGTGCCTGCCCCCCACAGTGCTGGTTCCACCCCCTGTGGTGCGTCTGATGTCACTGCCCTGCACTATGAAAGAAGAGAAGGAATCATGTCAACAAAGTGCTCCAGGGCTGCGCTTTCCCTCCACAATGCTTGCTCCACCTCCTGTGGGGCATCTGATGTTTCTGCCCTGCCCTGTGAAAGTTAAGAAGGAGTCATGTAAACAGAGTGCTCCAGAACTGGTTTGGACTGGGCAAAGGCCCCTCTACCCTGAGAGAACAAAGGATTTTGGGGTATAAATATTGGGACCCTGATCCCAAGAAATTCGATCACTTTTGGACTACAAGAAGCAACCTTTGCTGAGGAGAGGAACCTGAAGAAACTGAGGAGAGATTGTCCCTAAGCTGAAGTGCTGCTTGGGGGATTGGCCTGCAGTGGTTGTCTGACTGCCAAAGAAAGGAGAAAGAACTTTGTGTACTTTATTCTCAACTTGTGAAGGATCTCCAGAGCTTGGAAGAGAGCTCGCCCCCTGATCGAAGTCTCAGGACCAGTAGACTTCACCAACCTTTGTGGATTGCTGCTGAAAACGTTGTTTCAGTGGTTACAAAGGCAGGGAGCTGTGACCGACTCTCACAACCGGCCCGGTGTCCTGTAGGCACCGCATCGAACAACATCCGCATCGAACAATGTAAGCTCTGTGCTCACCGACTCCGTCCTGATGCCGTAACCGAGCTGTTGCCTGCACCGCGACTTGTGGACACCACGACGTGCAACGCCTCGCTACACCGAATTGAACAGGTCTGACCGACGCGGTCACTGCTGCTGACTTCGAATCCTATGAACGCATCGGAGTTGGGCACAGCTTCGCACGCTTCACGATGCACTGCCCAACTTGTACCGCTGTCCAGACTGATCGGCAGCAGCTCCCAAACTCCGGCTCTGTCGCCGCACCGCAAGCCGCAAGCACCGCAATGAAGCACTGTCTCGTCCTGCATCGTACGCCTTGGACCCACTGACTCCATCAACGGGCCACTACCAGCACCGCATTGAGGGACAAAGCGTCCTGCAACACTTTCTTTTCTGCAACGCGTTGAACGCGGAACACCGGCTCGCACGCCTGCCGCATCAAGTAAAGGTACTGTGACCGAGTCTGTCGACACTTAAGTAGGCCCGGACTGACGAGGTCCGCTGGATTTGTTAGACTCTGTGTTATTTCAGCAACGCTTTAGCCGGACAGGGCTACCGACTAGCACAGAACTTTGATTTAAGCCTTTTTAACAAGAACTCTTGATTTCTAATAGTATTGTGGATCATTTTTGTCGTTTATGGTCTTGTGGTAACACTATATAAAAGATACCTATTTTTATAAATATACAACCTGTGTGGTGTCCATTTGTAGTGTTGACACTAGATTACTGTATGTGTTAACAAATGCTTTACACACTGCCTCTGAGATAAGCCTGTCTGCTCGTGCCAAGCAACCAAGAGGTTGAGCAAGGGTTATTTCAGGAGTGTACCCCCTTACCCTGACTAGAGGAGAGGGTCCCTATTTGTCACAAGTACCTACCTGTGCCAACTAGAGACCCCCAATTCTAACAGTGAGCTAACATCATGAACATGTTCAGCAATAGCAGACTTGCATCTCGTGGACTCGGTCACTTGAGACATGTTCCACCACTGACCATTGCTCAGTTGGCAGCATGGCCTTTAATTTCTTCAATACAGGCAGTATCCCAAAATTTAGAGAAACCTTTTTACAACAATAAGGGTTTCTTGACACAAACCCATTGGAAAAGTTCACATCTCTTTTCTTGCACTGATCTCTCATTTTCTCACATCTTTGGAGACTGACATCATCACTGGTGGATTTCGCCTTATAAGACTCCTTCGAAACATTGCAGCCACAATTCAAACCCTTGATTTTACAAAATGGATTCCATGTAGTTCTTACCTTCCTACCTTTCATCAATCCAAATGGTACACATTCAGAAATTGAATGAGGTGTGGTCCTGTACACCCAAACCACCTCTCTAACAGCAGTTTCACAATCCACCCTAGCCTTAACCGCACACTGAATACATTCAACTAGAACTCATATGAATCTCTCAACTATTCTGTTGGCTTGAGGATGATCAAGAGAAGTGCGCAAATGTTTGACACTTGTTTTGGTTACGAATTCTTGCATGGTAGCCAAAGTGAATTGTACACTATTAGAGAGTAGTTCTTCAGGGGTACCTTCTCTACTAGACACATCTTGCAAGAACCTGATGACAGATTTGGTGTTAGGCTCAGAGACACACCTCACTTCCACCCACCTAGAAAGATGGTCCAATAAAACAATGAAATATTTCATGTTGTTGGGTAACACATGAAAGGGTCATAAAAAATCCACAGCTACCCTCTGCCACACTTTGTCTGGGCATGGAACAGGTCTTGGTGCAGGGGAAGAAGTGGTGAGATGTTTATCACTATAGGCACACTGTACACATTCTCTCCCCAAAAACTCAACATCTTGATCAATACTGGACCACCAAACATCATAGCAATTTTTGCGTTTTGTGGCAGTTATGCCCAAGTGACCAGAATGAGCAGTTTCAAGAATTTTGGATCTGAAATATTTTGGAGGCATTAATCTTCCCCCTCTGACAAGTAACTCATTTTCAATTGACAGCTCATCAGCAACTTTATAATAGGGTTGAGAATCCATATCAATAGACTTTTCTTTGGGCCAACCAGTGACAACAAAATTCATAACTTGTTTCAGAACATCTTCCAACTTCAACGCATCCAACCAAACACTCATGTTGGGACAAATCACAGTGTCTTAGACATTGGCAATAATGCATCCTTCAACTTCCTCCTAAACTTTGGATTGTTTGTTAAAAACCTCTACAGGAAGTCTAGACGAGAAGTCTGCCTTAAAATTCTTTCCATCAGCAATGTGAAGTACAGAGAAGTTGAACTCAAGCAGTTTGGTGAACAGGCGATACAATCTAGCCAGTGAATTTTTTAATTGCTTTCCTGATAAAAGGTCCACCAAAGGCTTATGATCTGTTCTAAGAAAAAACTTTCTTCCCCATACGTAAGGCTTGAACTTCTCAACCCCCCACACACAGGCAAGCATCTCTTTTTCAATAACAGAACATCTGAGTTCAACGTTTTTCATTCTTCTAGAGTGAAACCCACAGTAACTTATTTGCTACCCACAATTTGAGAAAAAAACTTCCTCCATGCCATAGGAGCTTGCGTCAACAGTGAGATAGGTGTCATGACCTTCAACATACTGTTGAAGAGCTGGAGCAAACGGAATGCTAATCTTAATGGACTGAAAATGTTCTTGACAGGTGGAGGTCCAAACAAAGTCAGCACTCTTCTTAGGAGGCCCCTGAAACATTCCGTTAGACTAGCATAATTCCTTATTAATTTGGCATAGAACTCACACAAGCCCATGAAAGATTTGAGTTGTTCCTTATTAGCAGGGTGAGGAGCCTTGACAATGCCGTCAACAATACTGGGCTTGGGTTTAACACCCACATGAGAAAGACTGTGTCCCAAATACTCAATTTGATTTACAGCAAAAATGCATTTGTCATGTCTTAGTGTTTTCCTTTGTAAAGTAGTGAGAACCTGTTCAATAATAACATTGTGTTCAATAAGTGAAGTAATGTGAACCAAAATGTAATCTTGAAAGATAACCACATTGGGTAAATCCTTAAACATGTTGGTCATTACCATCTGGAAGACCGAGGCAGCGGAGGTCATGCAACAAAAATGGAAGGTACCATTAGGTGTAACAAAAGCTTTCAGGTGACTAATCCATTCCTCTAAACCTACCTGATGGAAAGACGCCCTTAAGTTAAACTTTTGGATTGGCCAACAGCAGTGATAAGGTCATCAATGCGTGGAAGAGGAAATCATTCCACTCAACTTGTGTTGTTTAATGACCTCAAGTCTACACAGAGGCGTAATTTGCCAGACTTCTTCATCGCAAAACAATGGTAAACAACCTAAAGGTGGCAACTACCTTTTCAATAATCCATTCATTTTGCATTTTGGTAAGCATAGCGGACAGATCACTTTTGAAAATGTGAGGCACATTGCACAGTTTGTGATTGATGGGAGCAACATCTTCTTTGACTTTGATAAAATGGGAGAAGTTTTTATTTGCCCAATTCTCTCCTGAAACACATTCTCAAATGTATTCTTTCAAGGTATTTGAACAGCAACAGCGTTGATCAAAGTAACTCGATTTTTCTGACCAGGTTTAATAATCATTCCAAACTCAGCCTGATGCCACCATCCCAAAACGTTGATGCATTTGAAGGCTAAATGCACCTTGCCATGAATAGTTGCCCCTGAATTAATGAGAAGTGGAATACCACAGCCATCAATCTCAATATATACTAGAGGATCAGTAATATCTTTTGCTGATCTGGACATTATTGACTTCAACACGGTCCTCAACTTTTTTTCAACAACTTCTTGATCACCGTAGGAAGTACAGTCATGAACGCTCTATATGGGAAAACATTTGCCACCTCTGCAAACCTTTCCAAAATGCCCTACTTTTTTGCATTTATAGCATTCTTGAGAAACTGCTGGCCAGTTTTTAAAATTGGAAACATGAATGGGTGAACCAAACCTAAAACATTGTACTTTTTGAAAGCTGTGTAAGATAACATTGTTTTTGGAACTCCTTGAAACATTATTATCAGGAGTTGCCACTTTTTGACTTCTGTTACTAACATTGTTCCTAGACGAAGATGTTTTGTCCGTATTGACAAGAGCTACCCCTGTAACAGATACAGCAATTTCCCATTGCTTGGCATCAAATTGAGAACTTTCAATGCATTTAGCAATGTCAATAGCTTCATCCAAAGATGGATTTTTGCACGATAATAGTTTTTGTTGGATATTTTTAGAATGACATCTGCAAACAATCTGGTCTCTGATAAGCTGAGTCATGAAACTCTCAAAATCACAGTACCCTGCAAGCATTTTTAGTGCAGTTACATAGGAATCAATAGATTCATTGGGAGCTTGAACACGTGTGTAAAACTTGTGTCTATATACCACCAAATTAACTTTACCTTCAAAGTATATACTTAATTGTTTCACAGCTAACTGAAATTCATCAAGATATTCACAGTCGTGGCCAATGTATTCTGATAAATGGTCAAACACATTTTGATCTTCAACACTTAGATAATAGTATAATAAACTACGCTTTCTATCGGCTTTGAATTTTAGACCACCTAATAGTAACTGAAGGATCTGTACCATAATCGCCATTTCAAAGGTGGTTCGCCCGGTTCTTGTGAAAAAGGAATAAGAGGAGATACAGTTTGCATATTAATACAGTAACAGCTGCACACAAGGAAATCTAAACGTATCCCAACCTGTTGAACCGGAAAAGTAAACTGAATTAATGAAAATGAAAATACAGGGACAAAAAATAAGGGGATAACAACGGAGAGAAAAGTCCAAATGGAATAAAAAATAAAACACAGCTGAGGAGAATAGAAATGAGGCAGAGAAGCAAAACAAAATAAGGAATGCAGTAAAGTGCACACAAAATATATGTACATTTTGTGTAAAAGCTGAACAATAAAGTTATTTAAAAAAAATCTATAGCCAGGTTCAGTAATTAAAAGTTCCACACGGAGTGCTACTGAGCAGGAAGCAGTGAGGAGACAGCCTCTGCAAACTTAATGGTGGAAAAGGGAGACAATCTGTAGAAACTCGATAGTCACTAGTTTAATACACAGAGGGTGTGTTCCAAACAGCACAGGAACTTGCAAGAACAGGAAGAAAGGTTGTATGTACTACACGGGCAGACGTGAAGCTGAAGGGTTAAAAAATAACTGTGGAATGGAGAATATGGATGTAATAGCACAAGCATTGCATGAACGAAGCATGATTGAAGATAAAAATCACAGCAGGATTACTTCGGTTGGCGCTAGGACTAGAGCGTAGAAATGAGGCACAACAGTAGTTGGCGCTGAGACACGCGCTTGGAGGCTCAACAGTAGATGGCGCTGAGAAAAGCACGTGGAGGCACAACAGTAGATGGGCACTGGAGCGAGCACGGAGACACCGCTGGCAGAGTAGGCATTAAAGTAAGTGCAGAGAAATCTCGAGCGTAGAGAGGGATCAGGAGAGCACAAGTGCATCACAAGTGGAGAAATGCTCAGAAGGATGCAGTTGCAGAGCACAAGAGGCAGCACTCATTAAAAACAGGAACAATTTGTTGAATTCCCACAAAAAAATTACCCCTGGGCCCTTAATAGGAAAAAAAAATACCTGGACTGGAGAAGGATGGATATCTCCAGAAAAAGCAAGGTCCAGTGGCACAGAATGACAGAGGTGGAGATTCTATGAAGAAGTATCTCTCCTCAGCAGGGTTGCCGGACTATTTAGCTCGATCCCAAGATTGTCGCCAAAATTGTAAAGACTGCAAGACGAGACCAGTGATGTTTCCTTGAAGTTTATTAGAGCAAATGTAGAACAATCCTGAGGGCCCAGTGAAAAGACAGCAACTGCCCAGCAGGACAAATACAATCACACATAGAACAGGATGACATATGTGGTGTAACCATAAAAATACAAGGTTCCAACCACTATCATATAATAAAAGGTACAGTGAAAACACCATAAAAGCATATAATAAAGAGCATAATAATAATAAAGGCAAATATACACAGCACCACAGAGAGCTTGTGTGACTACTTGGCTGGTGTAGGGTGGAAGTCATCTAAAGGCCTTCCTGAACATAAGAAGGGTAAGGAAGAAAGTGGAGGAGATGGCACTGACTTGCTTCTTCATGAATAGCTGGCAGTCGAGGATGATGCAGAGGTTGTGGTCGTGTTCGGTTTGGGGGTTGCACCCATCTCTGGTGGCCACCCTTCATTGTTCCATAGGGTATCCTTGCCTTTCCCGAAGATGAGTACTACTGTCTTGTCAAGGCTGCTGAGAAGTCGAAGAGGATGAGAGATCCTGTTTTTCTATGGTCTGGAAGCCTTCTGATGTCATCAGTGGTGTGACTAAGGCTGTCTTGATGCTGTGGTTAGTTCTGAAGCCAACGAAACTGGGAGGGGACCAGAATGTTGTGGTTTACCAGATGTAGAGTGAAGTGGGTATTGATGGCTTTCTCGATGACCTTGGCTGGTAAAGGGAGCAGGGAGATGGGTCAGTAGTTCTTGGGTTCTCCTCGATCCTCGATTGGCTTCTTCAGCGGTGGTTTCAAGTTGGCATGTTTCCATTTCTAGCGGAAGAGAGCTGTAGAGATTGAGGAATCGAGGACCTTGGTAAGTTGGTTGATTGCTGAGGTTGAATGTATGGTGTGGGTAGGGGTCTGCTCAGGCTCTGGAGTGGATGGATCTCATGATGGTTGCCATGTCCTTCATGGTGAGGGTGTTCCACGAGGTGACCTGGTGTGGGTGTGCGTCAGTTGGCATGATGTGGTTGATGCTGTCCTCAAGGGTCTTGCTCTTGCTCTATCTTCTTTTATTCTGTCTGCAGTTATGTTTCTGGGTTTGCAGTTTTGCCATGAACCAGCTGGGGTGTCTTGTTAATTTCTTGAGGTTGGTGGGTTTCTTCAGTGCGACTTTATCAGCGCTTGCCATGATCCAGTTCGCAAAGTTGTCTGTTGCTTGTTCTGTGTCTTTGGTGGTTGTGGATACGCGGGAGATGAGTACATTGGTCCATCGTTGCTCTGATACCTTTGCCCCACTTTGCCATGTCTCACTGGTGGTGTAGACGGGAGTGTTGGGGGGTCCGAAATGGTGAAGTGGATACAGTGGTGGTGAGTCCAGGTGAGCTCCTCTGTGCCGGCTTATTTTACTCTGTTGTTGGCTGAGAAGATAGGGTTGAGTGTGTATTCTGCGGTGTGGGTGGGGTCGGTGACGAGCAATTTGAGTCGAAGATTGGTCATACTTTCTAGGGGGTCTGCAGTGTTGGCATATCCGTTTTTCTCAATGTGGATGTTGAGGTCTCCTGGGATGATGTACAGGTTTGAGTCAATGACAAAAAGGACAATGAAGTTGAGGGTGCTGTTGCAGAAGGCAGGGTGGGGTTGTGGAGGTTTGTTGGTGAGAGTGCATCTGATGGTGGTTTTGCTGTTTGTTCAGAGTTGGAAGTGGATGTGCTCCATGAAGGGGGTTGTCTGTTGTGGTAGAGCATTCAAGATTCTCTTTGAAGATTATGGTGATGCCTCTGCCATTTCTGTTGAATTGATCTTGGTGTGCGGTCGTGTATCTGTCGTGGCGGCTGTGGCAATGTCTGGGTCGGATGTGGGGTTCAGCCAAGCCTCTGTGATAAAAGCGGCATCCTGGACATGGGTCGTGATGGTGTCCCAGATTTCCATGGCATGTTTTCAGAGTGAGTGTGCACTGATCAACAAGCAACGGCTCTTTCCAGCAGTGTTGGCGTCGGCCTTGTTGTTGGGTGGGTGTGTGTGATGTGTTGTGGTTGATGTGCATGAGGTGGGTGGTATCCTCAGTGAAGAAGATGAAGCTGCAATTCTGGTCATAGTCGTTGTTGTCCTGGCACCTGGGGTTCAGGGCTCGAAGTTCATCCGAGGTGAAGTGGTGGAAGTCCATGAGGGTTGGGGTCTTGGCACTGGTCGTAGTATGGGCACGTGAGCAGTGAGCCCTCAATCTGCGTTCGCTATGTGGCCATGCTGCGGTCTCCATGCTGGATGCAAACAGGGTGCTAGAGGGAAAGAGCAGCGGTGGACCTCTGTGGTGGAATGTACCTGGCTCAGTGGAGAGAGGAGTGGGAGTGCAGAGGACTAAAGGCTCAAGTGGTAAGTTGGAGGGGGCAACAGAGGTTCAGTGGGGCATAAGGGCAAGGGACAGGGCAGGTGGCAAACCAAGCTAGGCCTGCCCATGAGGGAGGGCAGGCAGACAGAGAGAGCACACATTGCTGGCCAAGGCTGATGGGGGGCACTCCAGGGTAGCTAGCTACTGTGAAGAAAATAAACTGGTACTGGACAGGCAGAGGGGCAGATATTAAGCACAGGCTCAGGAAGGCGAGACAAGAGGAATTTACCTGAAACTAGAGCGACAGAGGGGTGGCCCAGCCTCATCAGGGCTCCGACAGGAATGGATGGGTCTGCCTTGGCTCGGCTTTGCCCAGGCACCATCCTGGCTTGTCCCATGATGCAGGAGTTGGTGTTGGCCTATAAGGCCGGTGGTAGCTAGAAAAAAAAATGGCAGGTCTCCTCCCAGAGGTGGAGGCTGCTGGGAGGTGTGGTCCCGATGTGAGGGCTTGTGAAGTCCTGCAATGCGGAATCGGTGTTGGCCTATAAGACCGGTGGTGGTGGGAAAAAGGTTTCTGCAGGTTTTCCCTCAGTGGCGGATGCTGTTGGGAGGTGTGGTCTCCCTGTGAGGGTCTGTGAAGTCCCACAAAGCAGAAGTCGACGTTTGCCTGTATGGCTGGTGGTGGTGGGAAAAAAGTTTGGCCGGTCTCCTCTCAGTGGTGGAGGCTGCTGGGAGGTGTAGTCCTGTGGTGAGGGTCTGTGATGTCCTATGATGCGGGAATTGCCATTGGCCTTTAGGGCCATTGGTTGCGGGAAAAAGGTTTTGTCAGGTCTCCTCCCAGTGGCAGAGGCTGCTGGGAGGCGTGTTCCCCTGTGATGGTCTGTGAAATCCCCAAGGTCTTCACAGAGTTTTTGCACTGTCAGGGAGCCCCCTGATGGCAGCCCTCTGGAAGGGGTGAAGCGGTACTGGTGAAGAATTGGCTTGGTAGTTTAGTCTGCCCTGTTCCCATGACACACTGGGCCAGGGACAGACTGATTTGCATATAGCCAGGTTCTGAGCTGGGATGGGGCAGTGAGATAAATAACGGTGATGGATCAAGCCCTGATCTTTGGACTGGGTAAGAGTGGTCTGCTCAATTCAGACACTCTGTTCATCACCACCCCCTTTTCTGAATCGCGGTACTATGAACTCCTTAGAAATCCCCATGCAGGTGGGTTCAGCCACTCACTGCACCCGCCTGCATGGGGATCTCTCACGCCTCTTAAACTTGCAGGCGGGTTGTGGCCTCCACAGTGAAACACAGAGCGCCTTCTTCAAAGCTGCTCCATATTTCACTTGAATGCACTGCCCCAAGGGCAGCACGAGTTTACGGCTGCCCTGGGGGCAGCGCATTCAATATAATATGGCACACTCTCCTTGTTAGCGCCAAGCATACTCTTTGAAAGGGAAATGCCTCACGTTGGATAATACGGCCCCAGATGGGAAATTATGACACTTGATGCAATGTAAATATTCTCCAAAAGAGTGAAGAAGGTTTGATCTAACATTCAGAACTGGGCCTGCATTACATAATCTGGCATTACTGCACAAAATATGTGCATGAGAAAAAAAAAATGTAAACCAAGATATGCACTTATTGAGCAAAGCATTGGGTAATTCTTTCATAGTTTGTTGTCTGATGTCTTAACACATTTTTGCCTCAGGTACGTGCCTTTGAACATTGAAAATGTGCTTCGAATAATCCAAAATATGGATGTGTATTTTATATCCCCGGATATTGTCAGCCAATGTTTACAGACTAATTGTGAAGAAACAGGTCCATGCTATTCACTGTGTTCGGAGTTTTCGCTTTTACCCATGGAAAAAGCGGAGTTTTTCCTAAAGGATGTTGTTTAGAACGACAACTGAGCAATATCTGAAATAAAGCACTCTTTATGGAAGCACTGGAAAGGCACATAATGCAGGACTGACAGAGATGGCTTGCGCCCTTGTTTTCTTCCATTTCTTTGCTTGAGATTTCATAAAAATGAAATAGAACAGGCGGTTTAACGATTGCCAGCAGTTACCTGCTTTTCACATTATTTCCAGATGTTACACACCTCAGTAAGTACACCCCCTAGGACAGTAATATTTTCAGCACACAGTAACTACCGTTTTAGCTGAAAGCGAATTACCCGATGTATGTTCCATCAGCGCCCAGATAGTTTCACAACAATTAGGGAGATACTGATGTGTGGAAAATTTCTTGGGCATTGAACGGATGGTGAAACAGAAAGTGGACACTGATATTAGACCATAACTACTACTTGAAAATCAGCTGCAGGCTATTTTATCAGCTTACACATTTGTGTATATATTAATATCATATCTAGGAAATGGATCATCTTTGTATATCTGTAATACTGAAATTCGATAACAATACAACGTGAACATATTACAATGATTGTCTTGTGGTGTGATGAGAAAGAACACTAGGGGCATATTGTCAAGAACAGCGTTAAAATTATCGCCGCAGCAAAGCAGCGATAATTTTAACGCCGTTCTTGATACGGCCCAACTCTTTTTGTGATGAGATCACAGTTCAATTCCTCGCCATAGAAATGCCTCCCTTTTTACATGATTCCCAATGCATGACAACTCTTGTTCAAAGAAAAGCATTGTTAAAGAACAAAATCGAAACCCCTCTAATGGCAACGTTTCTCATCGGTTTACACCTCCATTATCAGAGGCCTCTTACTCTTGACTCCTTATATTGTAGCACACAATGCAATCTAATTAATTTTTAGGAGATGGTTTACATCTCAAGGTGTATTTAGGGCTTGCAAGAGAGCCAGCCTGGAAACACTGAACACAGGGAACAACAGTCACAGCAGCTCGGACATTCCCATCTTGCTCTACCCTCCTTGCGGCCTAGTGAACATGCGATAAGCGAGAGTAGTGCATTGTTTTTCAGCCTGCAATATAAAATTAAATAGGCAAGCATAGGTGTGTGGGCTTACCATGCTTTATGTATGAGTGAGTGCTCCTAAATGGGTGAGGAGTTGGCCTAAGGGCTAGGGCGGACTACCTCGAATCTGGGGAACTGGGTTCGAGTCTCGGCAATGACGCTGAACATCCTGTGATTCTGGGCACGTCATTTAATCTCCCTGTGCCTAACAAAACTAAATGTGTCCTCATGTAATGCAACTGGTGGTATGTAAAGCGCTCTGATACCCCTTTTGGGTCGAGCTCGCGCTATAAAAAACTCTGTATAAGATATAAAGGAAGCAATGTGATTACAGCAGGTTCCCTGGCAGCTCAGCACCAAACACCCCATGTGGCTGTTAGTCACGTGGGAAGCTGACTTCTTGTATCCACTATGACGTTAACATAATTTAAGTAACTGCAGTGTAATAGAGTTCTTGAGGGGTGACAGGGAGATGATAAAGTCGGATGACATGCTCATGTATGTACCTTATGTTATGAGAGTCGAAACGTTGCAAGTTGGCGCCTGTGTGAGCGGTCGCACTGGTCTCGCTCTGGAAGCCTGAAACTAGAGGTGGCTGAACAATTGATGAACATTTGATTATGCACAGTTTTCCCTGGTTTTGTTGACCGATCTTTCCATGATGATCATATACCTTGTGGCTGGCCCCCTGTTCCCGACCGTACTTGCGGAGGTATAGCACTTTTCTGAAACTCGCATTCGTGGCCACAACCAGAGCCAGTGTTTGTTGCCGAGCCTACCTGAGAGCACACCCAAGAGAACCCGAGGACCCGAGGTCCCGAGAAGAAGCTAGGAGCATTTTGACGATTTCTTCTCATCATCTTGCTGGGCTTACTGGGCTAAGTCTCCTTCGACACCGCCACCTTACTGGAGAGCTGGAAGCATGCCGAGCTCAGTGCCCTACTGAAGAAACCAACAGCGGACCCCACCGACCTCAAGAACTTCCGCCCCATCTCGCTCCTCCCTTTTCCTGACAAAGTCATCGAGAAGACCGTCAACAGCCAGCTTGCCGCCTTCCTCGAGACGAACGGATCCCTTGACCCTTCGCAGTCCGGTTTCCGAGCCAACCACAGCACCGAGACCGCCCTCATCGCTGCCACCGACGACATCAGAACCCTGCTCGACAACGGGGAAACAGCGGCCCTAATCCTCCTGGATCTCTCCGCAGCGTTCAACACGGTCTGCCACCGCAGCCTAGTCCAACGCCTGAGCAACACAGGTGTCCAAGAGAAGGCTCTGGAATGGATCATCTTGTTCCTCGCCGGAAGAACACAGAGAGTCCGCCTCCCCCCGTTTCGATATGAGGCCACCAAAGTCATCTGCGGCGTACCGCAAGGATCATCACTCAGCCCCACCCTCTTCAACGTCTACATGAGACCCCTTGCAGCCATCGCACGCCAACACAACCTCAACATCATCTCCTACGCTGACGACACCCAACTGATCCTCTCCCTCACCAGTGACCCTGCCAACGCCAGAACTAGCCTACACGAAGGGATGAAAGACGTCGCCGAGTGGATGAAAAACAGCCGCCTGAAACTGAACTCAGACAAGACGGAAGTCCTCATCCTGGGACCATCACCCTCCGCCTGGGACGACACCTGGTGGCCCCCGGCCCTAGGCAGCGCACCCAAGCCAACAGACCAGGCACGCAACCTGGGCTTCATCCCGGACTCCTTCCTCTCGATGACTAGACAAGTCAACGCTGTCTCCTCATCATGCTTCAACACCCTACGCACGCTCCGTAAGATCTTCCGATGGGTCCCGACCGAAACCAGGAAGACGGTCACCCAGGCACTCGTCACAAGCCGACTGGACTATGGAAACACCCTCTACGCCGGAACCACAGCCAAGCTACAGAAAAGACTCCAACGCATCCAGAACGCCTCCGCCCGACTCATCCTGGACATCCCCCGACGCACCCACATCTCGGGACACCTGAGGGACCTGCACTGGCTCCCCGTCAGCAAGAGAATCACGTTCAGACTCCTCACCCACGAACACAAGTCCCTCCACGACCTGGGCCCCAAGTACCTCAACGACCGCTTGACCTTCTACACGCCCACCGGCCAGCTGCGCTCGACAAGCCTCGCCCTCGCCGCCGTACCACGCGTCCGAAGAGCCACCGCTGGAGGAAGATCCTTCTCCTACCTGGCGGCCAAGACATGGAACTCCCTCCCCACCCACCTCCGGCTGACCCAGGACCATCTCGCCTTCAGGAGACAACTCAAGACCTGGCTGTTCGAGCAATAGCAGACCCCCCTTCCCCCAAGCGCCTTGAGACCCTCCGGGTGAGTAGTGCGCTATACAAATGCTGTGATTGATTGATTGATTGATTGATTGAAAGAAGATATCTGTAGAGCACTGCTGCGATCATCGATCAATGGTCATCGCTGCTTCATCAGAATCCTGGGCTTTTCTCGAACCGGCCGCTGCGGATAGAAGTATACTGGCACGTGAGTAGAACACGCTTGCCTTGGCTAATACTTAGAGTCTTGGCGAGTCTTGTCGAGAGAAGTGAAGCATGTAATGACTGTCTAAGACAGGGGTCCTAGGAGCTTAAAAAAAAAACTCTACCTGCCTGATCAGCTAAAGAGCTGCCAAAGCTGCCGGTATCAACCCACTCTATCAAATGTTTAAATTGAGTGTATAGGTGCTATATTCACGTCACAAATTTTACAAAAGTTATAATCCCTCCGACACCCGCAGTTTCAGTGTTTGTACCTTGTTCTGATCAGCGTTCTGTTCAGTGTGCACTCCCAGCGCTCCTTTCCGTCTTTCTGTCCGCCTCAAAATCCCGGCCGATGCGGTAAACGTCATCTGAACACCACTGTGCTAAGCCTGAAATAACTACATCGCCACGCCCCCCAGGCTCAAGGGAGCGTCTGCAAGGGCCGGATCACCTGGGCCTTCAAGGACCATTTTCACTCGATTACTCACTAAGACCCTAAACACTCTAAATATCCTATGACATCGTCACGTGTGGCTCTAAAAGACACGGAGTATCAGGCGAGGGGTGTCAGCGGCACCCAGGGGGTGTCAATCCAGATATATGTGGTGGAGTTAATCTACCCTCCCCCCAAGATTTACTTGTGGAAATTGGGAGGCGAGGTCAGGCATGAAAGGAACCTCTATAAAAACCTCCATAAAGAGAAGCACAAACAGAAGCAGTTAGGGTGGAGAATAGCTAGAAAGCCACAAAAGATTACTCTAAAAACTACTATCAAGACTATCAAGATGATCCAGGAGGGGGGTGATAATCTGAGGTTTTGTGATCCAAGTGAACCTTGGGAACCAACCTATGGAGTCAGATACAGCACAGAGAATGCCTCAAGCAACTCCAGACAAGCCAGGGGGTAAATGAGTGGCCCAAGAAATTCCTGAGGCCCTGATAAATGACGAAGCAACACTAGTAGCTAAAAATACACTAGCAGCTTTGGACTCTGACAATGGTTTAAAACAACAAGCGGTGAGTAGCCAGCAAAAAACTAATAACACTGGCAGAAGACCCGAAACTAGAGGGCAGAAGGCCCAAGAGGACAAAGAAGATAAGAATGGAAAAGAGGGCAATGAGGGCAATGGTAAATCGAAAAATAAAGACAATAAGGACAAAAACAAAAGCAAAACTGTAAATAAAACACTGAGAAGGAGAAAGACAACGAGCAGGGAAAATTAAAGAAACAGGAGCACGTTAATGAGCTTCAGCAGTATCATCAGCAGGCTCTAAACACTGAAGAAAAATCCGATGATCAGGCTGACGAAAAGGTGGAACTAATGGCCAAAAAGGCCAAAAGGTTACAGACCATTAAAAACCTGAAGGCCGCAGCAAAAACAACTGGCCTGTCTGCCGAAACGCAACCAAGGATTTCCAATATATTTGCCCCACTATCAAAGGAAATTACGAATGATGACAATAAAAATGATAACAGAAATGACAACAAAAATGGGAAGCAACAAGCTATAACATTGGATGTACGTAAGAATAAAAGGATCAAGCAAACGAAGGTGGTACAAGCACAGTTACTGGTTCAGATCCAGCTAGTCAAGAATTCGATCATACCTCCTCCATGGCACAAACTACTATTATTGGCAAAAGGCTACAATTAGAGAATGAAGAAGCCTCGGAGGGATCCAACTCCGATATTTACGAAACAGGAATGTCTATCTCCAGTGAGATCGTAGAGACTAGCGCAATTAGCGAGGAGGAAAAATCGGTTGTAGTTACTGTGGAAGTGTCCGATCAAACAGGCACAAAGGATAATAACGAATCTGGTCGAGATTTGATCCCAAAAAAGAAAGTGGAAAAAAAGAGATCAAAACATAGAAGACTCCACAATCCAATAGACAATGAAACAACGGATCAGGGGAGCTACCCCGACCAAGCAAAGAATAAATCTAAGCACACACGGAAAAGCTCAACCCCTAAATCAACAGGAGATGTAGACCGCAAACTGTCGAACAATGGGGGGATTGAAAGTGGCACAAACAGACCGTATAGAGATACTGGTAATCCGGGAATTCCTGTAGAACCTTCGCTGGGTGAGGTTCTGAAGTCCATCAATGATTTCATACAGATGTGAAAATTGATAGCCAAAGGAATCACGATGCTATACAACAACTCCAAGGCGCTATTCAAAAAGTCGGTAATACGTGTTCTGAGATAGTGGACAGAATGGCTTTGGTCGAAAGCCGCAATGAAAACCTCGAGTCAGACGTCACCAAACTTCAAATCAGGGGCAAGGCCCAGGCTGGTATCATTGAAGACTTAATGATAAAAGTAGAAGACCTCGAGAACCGTGGCAAAAGAAATAACCTCCGCATTCTGGGAATTTCAGAAGGGGTAGAGGGCAGCGATCCAAAGGGTTTCATAATCAACCTCTTAAAAACTGCCCTGCCTGAACTCCAAACATGGGAACTGGATTGTGAAGTCCAACGTGCCCTCTGCTTTCCTCTAACGCTCCTCAAACACTCTCATGAAGCAAACCATTACCCGAGAGCCGTTTTGGTCTGTTTTGGAAATTTTCTTTTACGAGAAACTATCTATGACTTGGCTCGACCAACGAGTAAAAGAGAATATCAAGGATACACATTTTTTGTTCGCCCGGACTTTGCCCACGCAACGGTGGAACGCCGCTGGAGGATGCGGCAACTCTTTGTCCCGTTTGAGCAGATTGGAGCAACTGTCTATCGGCTTAATCCAGCACGGTTAAGAGTAATTCATAAAGGAATATCTAAGAACTTTACAAGCGAGAATCAAGCGGAGGCTTACCTACAAGAACTTTCAGATTCAGGAAAATCGTGGGGAAAATCGTGGGGTAAAAAATAAGGTTAAACAATAACTTATACTCAAAGGGGAAAAAGAAAATCAAATAAATAAATACATTTATATAAACAGGTTATTATTAGCTGGACACAATAAGGAAAGGTTGTAGCAGGATTGGGATAAGCGAGATCCCTCTGGGAACATGTGGTACTTTAGTTATGTACATCGAATAATATAACAAGATTAGGGGAAACTACAATTGAGATTAGTTCCAAACTTTAGACTATTTCTATATCTTTTCTTTACACTTTTTTTTTAGTTCAGGCGACCTAGCGAGCGGTGATGCTCGGATCACTCGGACGCCCACACCTGGGTGCCTTTTGACCCAGGAAGCCTCAAGAAATGGAGGGTGGAGGTGGGGGGGCTTTTAGTGTCAGGGGGATGGATATACAGGCAGGATATTAGGGTAGAAGATTTAGTTTGATTTTTTAATAGAGCAGTTCCAGAAGACAAGTCAGATCCAATAGGTACTAATGGTTAAATTGAAAATTTTGACCATCAATATATGTGGGTTAAATGATAGAAACAAAAGACAAAGAATCGCAATAGGTTTAAAATCCATTGGAGCAGATATAGTCTGTCTGCAAGAAACTCATGTTGAGGGGTCCCAAATACATTTAATAAAAAGACTAGGATACAGAGTTATCACTGCTACAACCCAGCCCAATAAAACTAAAGGGGTAGCTATTTTGGCACGGGGGGTGGAGTCCAGTTTGTGAGATCGGTAGCAGATAAATCTGGCCGATGGGCCATCGCTGAATGCCATTATGATAAGGGGAATAAACTTACGGTTTGTTCTGTATATGGCTGTGTCACCGACGATCCTGATCTCTTGAACTTTTTATCTAACGAATTAGCACACTGGCCTGTCCTGTTGATTGTTTGTGGTGACAATAATCTAAATTTTCCGTCTAAGTGGTCTTCCGTGCATAACTTCAGCTATCATGGGAGGAAACCAAAAACATTTAGTGCCCTTAGGGATCTTTGTAACACTTACGCTATCTCTGACTGTTGGGAGATGAAATTCCCAACAAATCCTGGGTATACTTTTTTTTCACACCCCCATCTTAAATTTGCAAGTCTGGATTATTTTTTGTGTCACTGTTCGGTAGCTCGACTACCAAGGGATTTTTTCTGATCATAATCCACTAACTATTAACATAGAAACGGGGAGCAACCAAGGGTCCGCAGTAATTGGACATTTGAAAGGGCTTTACTGACCAATGCAAAATACTGTAATCTTATGGAAAATTGGATCCCAGATTTTCTAAAATATAACCTATGAAGTGCACCCCTGCAGGTGGTCTGGGATACATTAAAGGCCGGAGTGAGGGGAGAAACCCTCAGATTCTCGATCAAGCACAATCAGGAAGCTAAACTAGAACTAATCAAACTACATGATAATCTTGCTAGTAAAGAGGAAGATTTGATGATAGCTGTCCAGGGTGATGCCAATATAGAAGGAGCAGTAAGAAATGTTGCAATTGCAAGAAATCTAATAACAGAAATACTCACCACAAAAGCTATAATAAAAGCCACCTTGAACAGGGAGAAAGTCTATGAGTTCAATGAGCAGGTAGGACATCAATTGGCCGTTCGCACAAGACAACAGATTAGCGATAATACAATTATTAAAATTATAGACCCCATTAAAGGCCTGACCGGTGACTCCAAAGAGATTTAGGATGAATTCCATAGATATTATGAGGATTTATACACTGAGACTGGGAAGAGTCAATCTAAAATAGATGCATATTTGGACCTCGGTACAGGGATTCAATTACCCAAAACCGACAAAGAAAAACTTGAGGAAAGCACCACATTGGATTGAAATTCTCCTGTCTATTAACAGCCTCCCAACCGGCATAGCAACGGGCCTAGATGGAATTCCGGTGGAATTCTATGCTAGATTTAATAAACAACCAAAAGAAATTCTAACTAAACTGGTAACTCAGGTATTTCAGGGTGGGCAAGCACCTGAATTATGGAATCAGGCCAAGATCATCCTCTTTCCCAAAAAGAATAAAGATCCAACGGAATTAGGGGCTTACCGCCCCATCACCTTGATAAATAATGATGCAAAAATATATTCTAAACTACTCGCTAGCCAGCTTGCCCGGTAATCTATAAAATTATTTCCTTCAGGCAGCATGGATTCGTTCCTGATAGATCCACCACAGATCACATCCAGAGAGTGATCACACTCTTTGACATAGCGGACGTAACAGGAGACCCTATGGCACTAATTCTTCTAGATGCCGAAAAAGCCTTTGATAGGGTCTCCTGGAAATACCTATGGACCGCTATGTCATGGAGTGGGATCGGGGAGGCATTTATCAATGCGGTTCATATGATCTACGTTAACCCAAAAGCCGTGGTCTTGATAAATGTTGAAAACTCCGCCTCAATTAAAGTATCAAGAGGAACAAGGCAGGGGTGTCCCTGCTCCCCTTTGCTATTCGCCATTTTCATTGATCCGTTCATCCACAGATTAGAAATGAATACATCTATAATGCCAATAAAGACTCCTAATGGTGAAACTAAGTCCTTAGCATATCCCGATGACATTGCTATTGTTACAGCTGATCCTAACAAATCTGTAGAGGCAATGGAACAAGAGGCAAATAATGTTGGCAAAATCAGACTAAAACTCAAATTATAATCAATAGCAAATGTAATTTTGTGGATGAAAGGGTAACGGATAAGGCAATGTATCTCGGCGTTAATCTCACTGCTAATTTAAATAACCTGGTAAAACTTAACATGGATCCTCTAATGAAACAAACCTAATTTTTTTTTTTAAACTGCATAACTTACATCTTACAATTATAGGAAGATGTAATTTAATTAAAATGTTATATCTTCCTAAATTTTTATATTTTTTTCTTACTATTTGCTTGAACTTTGAACCACTATTATTTAAGGAAATCAATAGCATTTTCTCTCGCTTTTTATGGAGTTACGGTAAAATCCGTAGAGCTAATAAATGTATTACTCTACTAATAGGTAGAGGAGGTCTTGCACTCCCTAACCTAAAAACGTATTGGTGGGCGACAATCCTTAAATATAGTAGCCTGTTGTTAAGGAGTAACCAGGAGGACACTTTAGAGAGATCTGTTCCAACCCCTCAAGAACTCATTCTAGGTAAACTAGCGGGCGCACATTTGTGGCGACTGACCTATGACTGTCATTTTAAGAAAGTGCTCTGCAAAACTCTAAAAGGCATCTACGCTGCCTGGAGTCATGTTCGCAAACATTTAGGGCTAGGTCGGTTTTCGTACTATACTACTTTTATATGTAATCAAAACCTCCCAAGGATTTTTTCGGATCTGTGTATGACTCGGTGGACCAGACTTGTTATAGTCCAAGTCGGTTCTCTTTATGAGTCAGCCGGCTTTACTTCATTTGAATCTTTAAAACATAAATATGGCTTAGAACATAGGGACTTTCTTAAATACCTACAGGTTAGGGACAATATCATGAAAAATGGGGGGGAAGGGTGGCTTTCCAGAAAAATGAGTTAATAGAATCAGTTGTTCAGTATAGTAATGTTAAAATCGGGGTAATATATAACAACTTAATCTTTGGCTTCCCTGATGACATGGATAAAAATATCCTTAATTGGCAGAATAAGCTCGGAATCTCAAATATATCTATTCAGAATTAATTTCAGTTATCCCAATCGCTACTAATGTCCTCAAAACTGCACGCACAATTCTATAAAACTTTTTTCTTTCTATATCACACCCCTTATAAGCTAGCTAAATGGAGTACAGGTAAAGGGACTTCATGCCCCAGATGTACGATGCCAGAAGCAGACCTAATACATATGTTTGCTACATGTGGGGCACTATGTACCATTAGACACAGAATTTCTACCTTTCTCTCTGAAATATTGGAGACACAAATAGAAATTACAACAACAAAAATAGTTTTGGGGCTAGACAGCGTGAACCATCTGGATAACATAAAGGGATTTCTCTTTGTCTCTATGGCGGTGCTTCGAATTTGTCTCGCCTCTGCGTGGTTGGACACTGTTCCCCCATCTTTTCAACAATGGCGGGCACGATTACTCTCGACATATAGCTTGGAGAAAGCAATATATAGCAGGAAGGGTTTGAAAAAGAAAAAGAAGGGTCTAGAAATTTGGCACCCTCTTACGCATTGGATCGAAGGTCTAGGATAGAAAGCTTTCTTTACTATTTTATTGTAAACATTAATTGTCTTGTTTTCTGGGTTTAGCTACTTGCTACGTTTAGTTTATTTGATGTTAGTCGATATGGATATTAATATTGTTTAATAATGCCTGTATTGGAGTGGGCGGAGGGAGGGGGGGGTGCTTCAAAAAATGCTATGAAAATGATCAGCAATAAAGAATGGTTTAAAAATAAAAGAGAGTCGAAACGTTGCAGAAGGTTAAAGAGTCCAGAGGTAGTCACCAAAGGATCAGAGTGCCACCCTTGGGTACTGCCATTAGGGCAGATCCACAAGGACTCTTACCTGCCAAGCACTGCATGGATGGCAAGGACGTTGC
Source organism: Lissotriton vulgaris (assembly GCF_964263255.1). Taxonomy (NCBI): domain Eukaryota; kingdom Metazoa; phylum Chordata; class Amphibia; order Caudata; family Salamandridae; genus Lissotriton; species Lissotriton vulgaris. The sequence continues at coordinate 1,064,320,021 of NC_141695.1, read as the reverse complement.
AACATCTCTTTACAGATTGAACATGTAAGGCCTGTGTGTAGATCCAAGAGAAAAGATTAGAACTAAGTGGATCGAAGGGCACCCAGGTGAAGAATACCCAGGTAATGCGCTTAATTGAATCATCGGCAGGCTGATTCCCCAGTGCTCTCTATGTCATTCAGAGGAGGGAGAGGAGTTGCTGAACTCATCAATTCCTTGTGTAGGCACTGTGTAAAAGATGTGCAACCAGTCATCACAAGGTGTTGCCATCTCAGTGGGTGAGTGTTAAGGCAGCAATTGGGACTTTGAGGTTACGCATGTGGAAGAGAGTCTTCCCATAGAAGTTCGTCCTCAACTAATGTCACACGTTTTATATCTTTTGACACTTTGCAGACTAAAGCAAGTGTCCAGAAAGACTGGATTAAGGGCCTAACCCCATCCTCAGTGGATCTTAATTAAACAAATACATCAGCTGCATTTTGCTGCTTTAGGGATGTGTTGGATTGACACAGGGCCTGAGTTGTCCCATGCATCCTCAGGATGAACCCATAGCAGGAGCAGCAGTAACAAACGTCTGCTCACTGAGACTAGACAAGTAGTGCAGCTGCTGTTATCCTTGCTCTAGTGTCTGGTACTAGTGTTCGTGCTGAACTGGCTACCACTCTTACACTCAGATTACCTCTTTGGTGAATGTCCACAAGAGCATCCTTTTCACATTTTTCGCTTTATCATGCAAGGCGCATACCTCCTGACACTGTATGGGGAAAGCAGAAAGGGGGTTTCACTCATTTTCCTGAGGATAAGTCAACCTAAGCGTGTCGCTAACTGGATGCTCATGTGCAGCTATGTTAATAATAATATAAAACATATTGCTATTTCATAATCTATAGCACATCCACTTTACCTTAGAAATACTTTAAGTCGCTACAACTATTTAGAAAGCCGAAGGGCACCATGGAGACTGGCAGGCCCTTTGCAGTGGCCCTGCAGCACTGGCCACTTCGCTAACTCACTTCTCCCGCAGCAACGTCATATAGAGAAGGGGCTGCTGTAAACAGGGCCGTTTCTACCATTAGGCAGGACTAGGCGGCTGCCTAGGGCGGCAAAGGGGGGAGGGCGGCAAAAAACATGGATTTGGGAATCCCCTTAGTAGAATTGCACACCTGACCTGGAATAACGAGCTCCCTGTGCTCGTCGCCCACACATGTAGTGGTGAAGATCATGCCCTGAATAAACTTTTGCCTTAAATTGTTTAGCTCGCTTGCATCTTTTCTAGAGGCCTGCGTCTTTTGTGTGTTTTTTTTTAGAGGTGGTGGCGCCTGCCTTTGTAGCCGGACTTTGCAGGTCTCGGATAGAGAAGGGGAGGGAGGCGGAGGGGTGGCTCTTTCCTGCCTCAAAAGCTTGTGAGAAACCCTCCCTGACACGCTGCTTTTTCCCCCTTTCCGGCTTATTCAGCACTTTATGGAGACTCCCCTGGCCTGCCCGAGGACTCCTCGCTCATGTAAGAAGTGAAGCCTCTCTGTTCATGTGCATTATCCTGCAGTGCGACATCTCCCCCAGAAGACTCACAGCACAGGCCTCATGTACATTATCCTCCTGCTGTGCTAGCCCTCGCCTCAAGGGTGCCTTCGGGTTATCCTCTGGACTGGTGCTTTATTCCACACTACAATCTCTCGCTCTCCTGGTACCCTAGCACTGACCTAAGGGGTGCCTTATCCTTCCGTGCTACACCCTCCCTCCCCCAGAAGACTCACAGCACTGGTCTCAGGTGCATTATCCTGCCATGCTACGTCTCCCCAGAAGACTCACAGCACAGGCCTCAGGTGCCTTAGTCTTCCATGCTACACCCTCCCTCCCCCAGAAGACTCACAGCACAGGCCTCAGGTGCACTATCCTTCCGTGCTACACCCTCCCTCCCCCAGAAGACTGACGGAACAGGCCCCAGGTGCCTTATCCTTCCGTGCTACACCCCTCTCCCCCAGAAGACTCCTCCCAGCACAGGCCTCAGGTGTCTTATCCTTCCGTGCTGCACACCCCTCCCCCAGAAGACTTGCAGCACAGGCCTCGGGTGCATTATCCTGCCGTGCTACATCACCCCAGAGACTCCCAGAGACTCACAGCACAGGCCTCGGGTGCATTATCCTGCCGTGCTACATCTGCCCCCAGGAGACTCACAGCACAGTCCTAAGGAGCACTATCCTGCGCTGCTACATCTCTCCCTCAAGACACAGCGCAGGTCTCGAGTACATTATCCTGAAGTGTTACATCTCCCCCAGAAGACTCACAGGACAGGCCTCGGGGGCATTATCCTGCCGTGCTACATCTCACCAGAAGACTCACAGCACAGGCCTCAAGCCAGTTTCAGGTTGGCAGCGGGGCTGAAGTTCCCCACGAGGGGGTGCAGGGAGGTGTAGGGGTGCAGAAAGATTGTCCAGAAGGGTTGCAGGAGTGTGGTGGAGGAGTGCATGTGAGGGGTGTGGGAGAGTGTGTGTCAACAGGTGAGGGGTGCCGACAGGATGTGGATGAGCTGAAGTGGGGTGCAGGGAGGGATTAGGAGGCCAGCTGTGGGCGCTTAGAGAACCCAGAAGGGAGGTGGATCAGCAAGGCGCTAAGGGAGATGTGAAGAGTGAAAACCTGAAGTGTGAGCATATAGGGGGTGGTGGTGAGGGTCCTCTAGTGTGACCTTTGAGTGTGACTTGGGTAATGTGCGAGAGTGCCGGCATGGGTTAGGAGAGTATGTGGGACAAGTGAGGGATTAGGGGACTGGTTGGAATACAGTGACAAACTTTTTGGGAGGGCAGCTGTGGATCTCGGTGTCTCTTGTTTACAAGTGTCATGCTGAAGTCTAGATGCCCCCTTTTCATCCATTGCCAAACTTGGCAGATACCCTGCAAAACTATGAAACTAGTTTCCCACACTGCAGAATAGAAAACTGCACCAGTTGGCATCAGACCCCCTATCGCGTGGAATTGAACTGACAAGATATTTCTGTGAGACAACGTGCCTAGAAAGAAGTGGTTTTGAAGGGTTTGAGCTTAATAGATTTTCACTAAAGTAAGATAAGAGAAACATATGAAATGCCCTACTCCAATATTGTTATTGTGAGTGTTGTATAGCACTGCGTTCAGCACAGGGCTGCTTCCGGGTGCTTGGACTTATTGACTTTGATATTGATGCAATGTTTGGCTCAGTGTCTGTGTATGAAACCTTTCAACTTAATACCTCCAATGTTTAGACAGCTAAAGAAAGAGCCGCCCAGTGCAGACTGGACAGCTCAGTGGATTAGGGTACCTGCGGCAGAAATCTGCGTGCAACATTTTCAGTTTGGTTTGTGCTATGTTAGGAATCGATTATTGTTTTGTTACTAGGGATCGTGATTGGGAATCGAATTGTACTTTCTTAAGAAAGAAGCATCGAGCTTAGTAGCTTATTGAAAAGAGACCAGTATCATTTGTATAAAAAACGAAGCAGGGTTGTGTGTCAGTATCATGACAGATCCTTGCATAGCTGAATCTTTCCAGAGGGTGTATTCATCTCTGGTGCCCTGGGGTTGCAATACCCCTCCTTTCTTTCACTGGTATTGTATCAGCCAGAGGACCCCACGACACTCCAGTCCAGAAATTGAAATGAGGGACAGAGTAAAGACATTTCCCTGGAGGCCGCTCCTTGCTTGCAGTCCACTGATGTGGGCGGCCGGCATTTCCTTAACCCCTTCAGCGCTAATGACAAGGGTAACTCGTCATGGAGTTTCCATTGATTTCAATGGAAATTACATTGAAGCAGCAGAAGAAGCATAGCATCCAAGTGGTTAAGAATGGGCCACGAGCGAAGGAGAGATGAGGGCATTAGTGGGGCCGGAAGGGAGGCTGTCTGCTCGCTGTTACCTCAGCCTGCTTGGATGCTTCTGAATAATACGTACATGAGCGTCTATATAGTACTTTATAGCTGGGCAGGGCGCTCTCAGTTTTGGAGCCTAGACTGTTTTATAGCATAGACAGCCAGTGGCTTCTTAAGACAGGGGACAGAGTGATGGTAGTAAAAGGGAGGGGGGCATTTTTCAATTCTCGCCTAGGGCGGCAAAACACCTAGAAACGGCCCTGGCTGTAAACACCACAGCAAGATTCATACGTTTAACAATATTTCTTCTAATAATCTTGTCACTGGAATCCAGCTGTTTGTCACCACATCTCCTCTTCTAAAATACAGTGTAACACTAAACACGCTTGCAAACTCTGCAAACAGTTGTTCGCCAGCCGCCTGTCTCACACGCAAGGGCAGCGTTACAACGTTATAGATTGCTGGGTTGGAAAACCATATATTGTGAGTATAGTATTCGACGAGCCTGAATACTAATTAGTTGTTATAAATATGAATAACATTGAAGGAACCCAACCTCTGGTAAGACGGCAATGCACTGCTTATTTTGATCGTAAATGTATCACATTTTTGTAAAATTCAGAATGTGAATAACAGGTGTATGAATAATTGCAACACGTGTTGAGCTACAATCGGTCGAGTAGCGTACATAGTTTGATATATTTGAGAGCTCTACTGGATGTAGGAAAGTGTCCCCTGGCAGTAGGAGCGGGTACTTCAATGTACTGCATAGTAAATTTAACAAATACATGTATAGCCGCAATCCATAAATTCATTTGTCGAAATACTATCAAGTGTCATTTTAATAGGAATCTCTTTACATTATTTTCTTATTACAGGTGTGGTCTGGTGTCAGAACATGTCTGTGAATAAGGAAACTGCTTCGCTACTCACTTGTAATTACTTATTGGAGGTAACTAGTAACTTTCTGGGACATACTTGTGTGCTGATGTCAGTCTACGACAGCATCTGCCCATACCCTCAACCCCGGATACTTACCCGTTTATATTTAAGAATGCGTTTGTTTAGGGAACCACACAATCATTACAAGTTATCATGATTTCTTTTAGGTGAGCGAAGTTAGGTAATAATGATCGGTCAACCTCCGCAAAAACTGTGCTTTTTGGCCCCCAGGAAAAGTTGAGAGTACCCCTGTCTTAGATCTAAATGAATAAGGAGGGAGCAAAGGCATCACCAAACACTTATTTTTATCACATGATAGTCAGTTAATAAAACACTATGGGGCAGATTTATGTCGGACTTGCGCCACGTTTACGCCACCGTTGCGTAACGCAACGGCGCAGAAACGTGGCACATCCCTGCGACCTATTTACAACGTGATGCATCTAGGCAGATGCGTCACGTTGTAAAGCCCTGCGCCACATGAAACCTGCGTCAAGTTTCATGTGGGCGTTCTGTCGCAGGGTGGGCGTTCCCTCGTAGGAAAGCCCCGTAAAACTGACGCAGTGAAATCTACAAGATTTCACTGAGTCAGTTTTACAACGCTGCTGGGTCAAATCCTTACGCCTGCTTGAAGCAGGCGTAAGGAGTGACGCACCATGTTATGTATGGGTGGCCTCTGTATATTGCAGGAGTTGCGTCGCACTTGCGACGCTACTCCAGCAATGCGCCGCCCGTACACCACAAGATGCGTCACGCATCTGCCCTTCCTTGCACCATGGTGCGCCACATTGTAAATGCGGCGCATCTGTGGTGCCGCAAGGAGGGAATTGCGTGACGCATCAGTTCTGGCGCATCCCTGCTGATTTGCAGAGATGCGCCAGAACTCATAAATCTGCCCCTATGGGCCCGATTACGATGGCAGGCAGACCGCAACCGACCAACCGTCGGTTGCTGTCTGCCCGACATCTGAAATTGTGGACCGCCCGCTGTATTATGATGCGTCGGGCAGTCATCACGCAGAGAGACCGTCCACTGGACTTATGACGTGCTCAAGGAGTCAGTCAGTGCGTCGCAACACACCACAATCCCCTAATGACGGCGGAGCCAGGCACGGCTCTGCCATCAGGTTTATAAATTATGATGACAGCTTCAGACAGCCCTTTCATGTTGGACTTTCCGACATGGCAAGGCTGTAGCAAAGTGTTTTGGGGGCCCATAGCAGACCTCACTTCCCCACTGGCCCTCTGCAATGGGGGCTGCGCCCCCCTAAACCTCCCTGCACCATGTGGCAGGCTCGGTGCCTGCTACATGGTGCAGGGATGTTTCCAAACATGCATTTTACAATGGAAGCTTGTGCTGCGGGCCTTTTCCGCCCGCTGCCCAAGTTTCCATTGTAAAATGCATGTTTGCAGCCGCTCTATGGGCAGTCGCATCGCACTAACCGCTGACCTTAGGTTGGGCGTCTGCCTGACATTGTAATTAGGGCCTGATGTTTTCACAAAATAGTCAGATAATTGTGGTGTTGCGCTCTAGTCTGTGGACGCTACGCGATGACGCGCCACGTCCCAGACGAGAGCGGAACAAACGCGTAAGCGCGGGGGTAGATAAGAGAAGAGCGCGAAAGAGAAAGCGGGAGTTGGCGACCGGAGCGCATGTAACCTAAACGCTCGGCGCTCTATGTCTTGAGGACTTTCAGTTGAATTGAATAAAACCATTTGTGCACACTCCTGAGTTGCGTGCTGTGTAAGAGGACGAAATAGCAACATTATATTGGCGATGAGGCTGGGATCCACCCACCGTCCAAACACAGCCATCGCAAACGCTAGGCCCGGAACTATCTCCGTCCGGGGCCGAAGAACCGCCAAAGGAGCAACCAGGAAGCACAGGCATAGAGCGTGGCAGTAGCGCCCTTGAACTAGCGACAGCCGTTGCAACACCAGCGGGACGCAGGTCAGTGCAACCCAGGGGCAAGAAGACACAAACCCAGCAAGCTGGCAGCTAAAAGCGACAGTCAAAAGCCAGAGGAGGGGGCGCAAACCACCGTTCCTTCACAAGAGGTAGTGGATAATACCCCAGGCAGCCCCAGAAGCCAAAGTGACACTGCAACGAGAGCAGAGTCCTCCAGCGCAGCCCGCGACCTCAGGGCCCGAACAGAAGCTCCCAGAGGTGAAGCCAAGATGGCGAACCAAGCCTCAGCGTTAATGGCCCCCATCCCATTCCTACCCAGGCCAGGGGAACCCCAAATGAAATGGGAGGATTGGAGGGAGTATTTTGAGAATTACGTAGAAGCGCTGGAAGACGAAAATGGGGAAGCGTACACACCCGCGAGGAAAAAGAGACTCTTGCTCCATAACCTGGGTCCGGAAGGTGTGCGAGTGTTCAAAAACATCGTGCCCAAAGAAAGAGAGGCAACAGAAACGGACGTTTTCAAAAACGCGCTTGACGACCTGAACAACCACTTCCGCCCAGCAGTATGTGTCTCCATAGATCGCTACAATTTCCAGCAGAGGAAGCAAGAACCCGGGGAACCCATAGATGACTACGTAGCTGCTCTACGTCGCCTGGCCATAACATGTGATTACGGAACACGGCAAGACGAGTATACAAAAGACCAGATAGTCATGCATACCACCAACAGATCGGTACAAGATAAACTGTGGGCACAAAATGAGACGTCACTCAAAGAAGTAATAGCCATGGTGAAGAAGGCGGAAATGTCAAAAAGGTGTGCTGATGCGGCCAAACGTGATAGTGCTCCCAAGCAAATGGTCAACAAGATCGACGAACCCCGGCGACCATCAAACAAAGGAACACGAATGGGGATCAGAAACGTGAAGCCAAGTGGTCGGGCAAACAACCTGTTCGCTCAACTGGAGACAAGAAATTCTCGTGTTACAGGTGTGGCAGCACGGCGCACTCAGCCCAAGATAAACGATGTCCAGCCTTTCGCGCCAGATGCGCGTTCTGCGGCCTAGTCGGCCATTTTGAGAAAGTTTGCCGCAGGAAGGGCAACAAGTCCACCGTCAAGTGCGTCGACTCAGCGACGACGGAATTGAGCGAGGAGGAAGTCCAAGATGAAGACGAAATGTTATGTGCATTGAAGGCCAGGTCCTCGATGTAGCGGGAAAACGCAGGGATAAACCCCGCACGGACATGCTCATCGGAGGTGTCAAGGTCCACGTGGCAGTTGATTCGGGATCCCCTTGGACGATCATACAGAGATCCATATGGGAAGAAGATTTCGTGCCCGTGGTGGGGCAGGAACTCTGGCCGCCGGACATCAGAGCAGTTTCATACACGGAAAATGCCATTCCCCTGGTGGGCTGCAGGAACTTCAAATTCGAGTTCAGAGGGAGAACCGCCACTTGTACCTTGTACATAGCCGAGAAGGGCCCGTCGGTCCTAGGGTGGAGAGACGCCGGCGATTTGGGTATCGTACTCAACCCAGGGGGTAAAGAGCAGATCCTCCTAACGGACGAATGGCCGATTCCCAAGAGTGACGACTGGAAATCCAATTACCCTAAAGTCTTCGGAGGTACGGTGGGGAAACTAGACAAGTTTGTCCATAAGATTGTTCTCAAAGAAGGGGCGCAACCTGTGATCCATAAGGTCAGGAATATTCCCATGTCCACCAGTGAAGCCGTGCAACAAGAACTTCAGAAATTAGAAAAACAAGGGATCATAGAACCAGTGGACAGTGCAGAGTGTTTGTCTCCCCTAGTGGTTGCCAAGAAACCCAACGGAAAGGTCCGTCTCTGCGTGGACCTCCGCGAACTCAACAAATGTCTCATCATAGAAAAGTTTCCCCTGCCCAGGATAGAGGAGATGCTAACGAAGACCAAAGGAATCAGCCATTTCTCAACCATCGACCTCACGTCGGCATACCACCAGATAGACCTGCATCCCTCGAGTAGAAAATACACCGCCTTCATCACGCCGTTCGGATGCTACCAATTTCGACGCATGCCCTTCGGGCTAGCCTCGGCGGCGGCGGTGTTTCAAAAGTTGATGCATCGGTTGTTCAAGGAAATACGAGGAGTACAATATTTCCAAGACGACATACTGGTAATGGGAGCCACCAAGGAAGATCATGATACGAAGCTGACCCAGGTCCTGGAGATCTTACGTGACAAAGGCCTCACAGCAGAATGGAGCAAGTGCAAGATTGGAAGGAAGTCCGTCACGTACCTGGGACATGAAATCGGCACGCATGGCATCTCTCCCAAAGAGCAGAACGTGAGGGCCATCAGAGAAGCCAAGGCCCCGACGACCAAGGAGGAAGTGCGGTCCTTCCTCGGAATGGCCGAGTACTATAGTAAGTTTGTGAGACACTTTGCCACCAAAACACACAGAATGCGTCAACTCATCAGGGACAAGTCAAAATTCCAGTGGGACCACGAAGCACAGAGTGAATTTGAGACAGTGAAGACCTGCATCAGCGAAGCCATTCCCCTGCAAGGGTACGTTCCCTCCGGGAAAGCAGTATTGACGACAGATGCAAGCGACAAGGGGTTAGGAGCGGTGTTAGCACAGGAAAGGGATGACAGGTCCAAAGAAACCATCAGCTTTGCCTCTCGTGCTCTCACCCCGATGGAACAAAGGTACAGCGTCATAGAAAAGGAAATGCTGGCGGCCACCTGGGCTATGGGCAAGTTCCGACAGTTCATATGGGGCACCAGGTTCATGCTCCAGACCGACCACAAACCGTTGGTCAAAGTCCTAACGTCCTCGGGGCATGATACAGCAACCCCGCGCATAGCAAAGATGACACTCAAATTATTGGATTACACGTATGACGTCGAGTATTTGCCAGGCACCCAAAACAGGGTGGCGGACTACCTTAGCAGGGCCTCTGCTATGGAGGATGCCAAGGAAGGCAGTCCCGAAGAGGAAGAAATGGTGGCGAGCCTGGAGGATGTTGAAACGGCCATCAGCAGGCAAGAATGGACTGCCGCGTATGAACTAGATGCAGAAATAATGGAAGTGAAGCGTTACCTTACCGCAGGTTGGCCGGACAAAAAGAGACTCACAGCAGGCATTCGGAGGTTCTACGAAATGAGAGAAGAACTGTCGTTGAGCGACTCAGGAGTCTTCCTGTACAGGGGAGAGAGAGTGGTCCCCCCCGAAGGCCTGATACCCACACTACTGCAGATGCTGCATGAAGGGCACCTGGGCATAGTGAAGACAAAAGCAAAAGTGAAGCTAATGTATTGGTGGCCGGGCATGGATGCCCAAATAGAAAGACAAGTGAGGGAGTGTGAACAGTGCCAAGGGGCAGACAAGATACTCAAGCCCCTCAGACCGGCGCTAGGAAAATTCGAGAACCCACTCAACCCTTGGGAGAACCTAGCTATAGACATCCTGGGCCCGGTATTAGACAACCGGGGGGTGAATAAGTTCCTATGCGTGGTCATCGACAAATATTCCAAATGGCCGGAAGTCGACATACAAGAGTCCATGGACACTGAAACAGTGCTGAGATTCTTGACATCCTTGTTTCTGAGAGAAGGAATACCCAAGTCCATACTAAGCGACAACGGACCGCAGTTTGTGTCTGAAAAATGGTCACGGTTCATGAAAAGGAACGGGATAGAGTCGAGACATACAGCCATCTACCACCCCGCTTGCAACGGCCAGGTCGAGCGGTTTAACCGCGTATTGATGGGCTCCATCCAGGCAGCAATCTCACAAGGAAAAGACTGGGAACGTGAGGTACAGAGCATGCTGTGGGCGTACAGGATCACCCCCACGGTGGTAGGATACAGTCCATTCCAAGTGTTGCGGGGCCGACACCCGTTCACAAGAGACAACGTGGTGTGGAGGGAAAAGACCATAACCAGCAAGTGGTCCCCGGCGGTGGTGATGCATAACCTGGAGAAAGCCCAAAAGATATATGCCGACCAGTACAACAGACGACGCAACACCAAGGAGACAGCACTGGAAGAAGGAGAATGGGTCCGTGTCAAGCTACCGACGATGCAAAAGAAAGGAGAGAGCAAGTATAGCAGGCCGCTTCTGGTCAAAGAAGTGCGAGGAAGGGCTGCCTTCCTAAGCGATGGGAAGGTGTGGTCCCAAGACCGCATGGCGAAAATCAACAAAATCGTGAGGTGGCCCAAAGCAGAGGAAGGAGAAGTACCTATTGAGGAAGGAGAAGAATTACCAACACTGGAAGAGTGTGCAAGCGGAGCACATGGTAAAACCGGAGAATATGAAGTAAGAGACACTCCCACGGCTAACACTGAGCAGGGTCAGGACGCCTCTGCCACAAGCGGACAGAGAGAGGTGGTCGAGGAGGTTGCAGAGATGGATGGTGAGAGCGGAGCAGGAGGAGACGCGATGGTAAGAAACACCCGCTCTGGTAGAAGAGTAAAGCTGCCTGCGAGATATAAAGACTTTGAGATGAATGGAGCTTAGACGTTGGACTGAAATTCATAATTCTGTTTAATAATAAAAAGGGGGAGATATGTGGTGTTGCGCTCTAGTCTGTGGACGCTACGCGATGACGCGCCACGTCCCAGACGAGAGCGGAACAAACGCGTAAGCGCGGGGGTAGATAAGAGAAGAGCGCGAAAGAGAAAGCGGGAGTTGGCGACCGGAGCGCATGTAACCTAAACGCTCGGCGCTCTATGTCTTGAGGACTTTCAGTTGAATTGAATAAAACCATTTGTGCATACTCCTGAGTTGCGTGCTGTGTAAGAGGACGAAATAGCAACATTATAATAATAAAGCATTGCCAGCTCCCGTGTTGGGCGTTTAACATTATATTTTCTTGTACCCAACCAGCATATACAAATTGTCACAGTAATATTTGCTTACATTTTACTGCCTTTGAATTAATTTTGTTACAAGACTATGGTGTGCTGATGTTTTAATCTAATCTCAATTTTGTAATTGCTTTGACATCAATTTCTGTTCGTATTGTGTCTATATAATAACCTATTGTTTAGCACAGTATCCCAGGCTTTGCCTGAAAAAAGTGCATAGCCAAATCGTCTTCCTTGAACAAGGCTAAAAGAGGACATTTAAATTAGGTAACCGTTGTGCCCAGGTAATTGGTGAACCTTTCACATGGTGAAACCTGTGAATACAATATAACTGTGATTATGCATTGAATCTAATAAAACATCGGCTACACATCGATAAAGAAACCTCCATTCATGAACACTGACTGTACAATTTGCCCTCACATGTGTAATATACATTTTTTCCTGCCAAAAACTCCATATATAAACGATGAACTCTATGGGTCTAAGTTGCTATCATCACTAGTAGAGTGACATTCTACAAAATTGTACACACTGTTTGTGTACCAAGGCAAACTATTCCTAAATTAGAGAGGATCTACCTATTACTCTAAAACCCATTGTGATCAATCTCCATGCCCATCAGATTTCATAGAACTATTTTAATTTGGATGCACCTATGATTCTGCATGCACATTCCTCTTTTAGGACCACAAACTTTCATTAAACCTCAATTAGTCTATTATTATTATTCTATTAAAAATATTTATACAGCGCACTATCACCGTCGGTTTCTTGGCGCTCTTGATAAAGATAGCGGAGATCCAGGGGGGGGGATTAATCGTATGCAGCTTGAAAGAGCAGAGTTTTTAGAAGAGTACGGAAGCTATCGTACTTAGAACAAAGACGGAGAGATAGGGGTAGGGAGTTCCAAGTAGAGGGAGCCAAAACAGAGAAGCTCAGGCCTCCGTGCCTTTTTCTTTTAAATCTGGGGACCTCAAGAAGGTTCAAAGATGCAGAGCGCAGAGCTCTGGCAGGAATATGACGGGACAGGGCTGATGAAATGAACTTAGGGGCTGCGTCTTCTAGGGCCTTAAAGGTGGTACATGCCATTTTAAAAATACACCGTTTTGAGACAGGGAGCCAATGTAAACTACGGAGTAGGGGGGTAACGTGTTGGTATCTGGGCTGGCAGAAGATCAAGCGGGCAGCTTGGTTCTGCACCAACTGAAGTCGATGAAGGTGACATGCGGGAATTCCTGCGTACAAGATATTGGCGTAGTCGAGCCTGGAGGTGATGAGGGCAATGACTACTTGGGTCAGGGCTTCTTTGTTCAGAAACCTATTGATCTTACGAATACGCCTGAGATGGAAGAAGCAGGCAGAAGTTACCGCGTTGATGTGGGGTCTCATAGAGAGATCTTGGGAGATGGTCACCCCCAGGCTTTTGACAGAGCTCACGGGAGTTGGTGCCGTCCCCAGAGATGTTGGCCAAAAGGAAGCGTTCCATGGGTGATTGGGGCCACCCACCAAGACAAGCTCAGTTTTGGTGGGGTTTAGTTTTAAGTGACTATGGTACATCCACTCAGCTATGGTTAGCATAGTGGACTGGAAATTGGTGCAAGAGGAGGGGAGGGAGTCGACAGGGAAAATTAACTGCAGATCATCAGCATAATTGTAAATTGTGACCGGGAAGTTGCGGAGGGTGACGCAGTGGTTGGAGATATAAATTAAAAAGAAGAGGGGATAGTGCCGAGCCTTGTGGGACACCACAGTGAAGGGGAGAATAGGACGCAGAGAAGGTGGAAAGGTGGACGGACTGTGAGCGCTGGTGTAAGAAGGATTTAAGCCAGTCAAGGGCCACTCCTTGGATACCGGCGTTGGCGACACGGTCGATCAAGATGGTGTGATCGACCGTGTCGAATGCCGCAGAGAGATCCAATAGGACAAGGGCTTGGGTGATGTTCTTGTCAGCTCCTTTCCTGAGGGTGTCCATGACTGCCACTATGACCGCCTCGGTGGAATGGAGGGGTCTAAATCCAGCTTGTTGAGGGTCTAGAAACAGTGATTGTTCTATGAAGGAGCTCAGACAGCGGGTCACATAAGTTTCCAGAATCTTGCCTAGGTAGGGGAGGAGGGAAATGGGTCTTTAGTTGCTGAGAATGGTAGGGTCTGCATTAGGTTTCTTCAAAATAGGTAAAACGGCAGCTTGCTTGAAAGAAGATGGGACCACTCAGGTAGCAAGAGAGTTGTTAAGTAATGCTAGCGGGGGGCCTGGGCAAGCAAGAAAGGCTCCTTTGAGGACCTGCGGGGGGCAGCAGTCATTGGGGGATCCCGAACTTACTTTGTGAAGGAGTGAAGAGAATTCTTGTAGAGAGATCGGTGGGAATGTAGTCAAGGTACTGGTGTTGGGGGGAGGCAGAGGTGGAGGCGTAGGAGATGCAGGGGTAGGGATGTTCTGTTTTATGGTTATTATTTTTTCTGTAAAATAGGAATTGAGTGAGTCGCATAATGCTTGTGATGGCAGAGGTTGGGGAGTGACTCGATCTGGGAGGGAGAGCTCATTTACAATTGAGAAGATGTCTTTTGTTTTATTATTTGAATTCAGAATTTTTTGTGAAAAGTAAGCTGTCTTGGCTTCCAGAATAGATTTTTTATAAGTTTTTAAGGACTCAGTGTATATGAGTTTGAGTTGAGGATCGTAGTGGCGACGCCAGCGGCGCTCAGTTTGCCGCAGGGTGAGTTTGTCTGCTTTAAGTTGGTCCGTATTAGTGTTAATCAAACGTTCAATGCGTCGCTGTCATTCACTAATCTATTCTGTCCTACCTGCATTCTAGCTGTCAGCACCAGTTTACACAGTGTCACCAAACGCAGAACCCTAATCGATCTTTTGTGCCCTAATAACAATGGGCTGGTATACTTTGGCATATTTACAGATACAGACAATGTTTCCAATGGAATTGTTTCAACACTTTACACAGTTAGAATTTCTGTGTAGTGACGAGTGGTGGCTGCCACAAATAAAGGGTGGTGAGGCATGGGAGGGGGTTTGCATGGGTGGGGGCGGTCATGCGGGAGGGTGGTCGTGCATGAGGGGGGTCACGCACGGGGGTCACGCATGGGGGTCACGCGGAGGAGGGGTTAGAAATAGTAGATTTCTCATTAAAAAACGTACCTTTAGCCGCCGGCAGCCTCCAGCGTCGCATTCACCGCCTCTCCTCGTCCTGGGTCCCAGCAGCCTCTGGGACAGACTCCCATCCAATTCCTGTACTGCAGAGCAGTGCAGTGACTGGCCTGAGTGGGCTCAAAAGATGCCCTGCTCAGACCAGTGAGTATGTGGGGGTTTCTCCAGCCTGGCTGCTCAATGCAACAGGGCTGGAGAAAACCTAAGTGAGCATGTGTGTTTTGGTCGAGCTGAGATGGCCGGCCAAACAAACATGAGCACTCAGGGAGTGCACAAGCATTCCTCCCGCTCCCTAACATGCCTAGTCCCGCCACTCTTTACAGCACTGACTAAGAGCTGGCACATGCAAAATAAAACACTGCAAGAACAGCGTTTATTTTCCATTTGCTGGCTCTGAGCAAGGCAGTGGGCCGATGCTCCTCCGCCATTGCTGATGAGCCACCGCTGGGGACAACTGAAAAGGTCAATGAATGTTTGTGTAGGTCTGTGGTAACAAGAGGAACCAAATGTTATTATTCATTAAAATCATCTTGTTTGAAAGTATCCAGGAGTGTACATAAAAAGGCAAATGGTGTAAACTGGTGACACATAGTATAAGTGTCACGGAGGTCAGTGTGGTATATTTATATGAGAATACAAATAATCCAGCAATTTATTCATGAGCAAACGACAGGAGAGCAAAGAGTGTGCAACATTTTTAGGCAGTCTGATGGAATGGACTCTTCAAGGGAACCATCAAGGTTATGATGGGGTCATCATAAGGAAGGGAAAGTCGACTAATTCATAGAGGTCGCCATTCAGCAATGGTACATAACACCTTGAGTCAAAAAGAGAAAAACAATTTGACGCTAAACTGCCACGACAATGCTCAGAATTATTCGGAGGTAAGGCTTTCCCTCTATGACACAATCTGTGTCATCAGGATCCAGAGAACTGAGTCGGGATTAGTTTTATGTTCTAAGAAATTATGTAAAACTGAGAGCGACTTTACGAACAAGTTATATGAAACTGAAAAATCACATCTCCTAGCCTTTCACCTTCAGCAGCCTTGATCTAAAAGCTCGCTGTGCCTCATTTCTCTTTACTGATATTCATAGAACATTCATTCAGCACCAACTCAATCATTTATGATGATATCTCAAAGTGCTTCAGCTCTTGCTACCAACCAGGACATTCTCCACGCGAATGTTTCACTTTCTCACTGAAAAACCAAAGAGCCATGATTAAATTAACTGTCAATAAGTATATTGTCAGATGCTGAGTTGAGAAGATGCTCGGTCTAGGGGGTTCATTTAGACCAAGTTTATCAGTCTGCAACCGACTAGAGCAAAGGCTCTGCCTCTATCTCACTCTTATCAGATGGCCATTTTCCAGAATAAGAATTTGTTCCATCAACACTCTCACTTGCTCTGCCATGGCCTTCATTTGCTGAGTCAGTGCAGTTATTTATGTGCCTTTGGTGTGGGTTTTATCCTTAAGCTGGAGCAGCCGGTACAGGTAAGAGTGGTGGGGTGAGGCAGGGGTGAAGTTGACATACAATGGGATAGGGAAAATTAAATAAATAAATAAATAAAACCACTTAACTTGTGCTCGCCGCACTACCGACTTGGCAATGTGGCGAGCACAAGGTAAGTGGTTTTATTTATTTTCCCTATCCCATCATATGTTGACTAAATCCCCCCTGCCCAGCCCAGCCTGCCCCACAGCCCCACCGCTCTTACCTGTACTGGCTACAGCTGTCCTTAAGGTTGAGCTGATCATCATGGAGAAGGGTGAGATCCGGGGCCACTGTATGAAGCTTCCCTTTCAGGATTGCCGGGGAGCCCGCTATATGGTTTAATTTGATTGTATCGAGGTCCAAATCTGGATTTGCTTGACGTCCTGTGGGTGGGATTATTGATGGACCCAGGTGGGTATCTATCAGTCTGGCACCCTGGATAGGGATCTTTGTAGATCATTATTACACCACTTGGGGAAAACTGACAGCGATGGTTAGGTGTTGGCAATCTGGTTCGATGCGCACCATCCAAACCAAGACAGCTCACCAGACACCTGGGCTAGGTTAGGACAGCGATATGCACTATGCCCAGACCAACAAGAGGAGCTGTTAAATGGGAAGAAGATTCGGTAATGTGCCCTGTGGTGTCTTGCACTTCTGTTTGATGGTCTTCTCTGCTCCTGACTGGGAGGGGAACCATTGAGTCGGTGAAGACGAGAGCCTGGGATCAATGTCACCAGGGCTGGCTGTTGGCTCTGGGTGAAGGCAGCTCCTCCTCTCAACAGGCACTCCACTGAGGAGTCCAGGTAGGGTGGTGCAAAACACCATTTGAGGTTTCCAGCAGGTAGTGACAATAGGCATTGGAGGGGGCATGTTATTACTCAGTGTTAAGAAGTATTTGAAATGAAATAAAATGAAATGAAAGAAGGTTCTTATATAGCGCGTGACTGTCACCCTACGGGTATCTGGCGCTTAGATTGCAGAAATCGATATGGCAGTAGAAGCTGTCGGGGATACAATCTAGTTTTAGCTCCTAGGGAATAGCCAAGATTTCAAATTCTTCCTAAAACTGGTCAGAGATTCGCTATGTCTGAGGTTCTGCAGCAGCTCATTCCATAATCGTGTAGCTACCACACTAAAAGCTCTGCCCCCCATCCTAGATTTCTTGAATCTAGTAGCCGTGATCAAATTAGCATTAGAGGATCGGAGTTTCCTCCTGGGGTTATACCAAGTGAACCTCTCTTGTAGTGGGGCAGGTCCCAGACCGTGAACCGCCTTGTAAACAATACAGAGAGATTTAAAACAAATTCTCTCCTTAATAGGCAGCCAATGGAGCTCGCTCAGAGCCATGGCTGTGGAGGATCTGCGCTGTCTATTAAGCACCAACTTTGCTGCCATGGACTGGATTCTTTGCAACCCCTCCATAATGTATTGCTGTGCACCTAAATATAAAGAGTTGCAATAATCCAGTCTGCTTAGAATTATGCTCCTAACCACCAAGGAGCGACTATCATTTGGAAGAAGCAGGAGAATCTTCCTTAGCATGCGCAGCAGGGAGAGGCAGACGCTAATCGTTTTGTTGGCCTGCGATTCCATTTGGAGGTTTCCATCCACCCAGACACCCAAGTTGCGCACCGTTTTTGCTGGAAGCAGTGGTGTCTCCTCAGGGGTAAGCCTGAATTCTGTTGGTAGCGGACGTGACACTCTTGTGGCCGGGCAGAACACAACCTCTGTTTTACCCCCGTTGAATTGAAGAGTGTTTCTCCTAAGCCAACCAGCTGTCTGGTGCATACACTCCTGAAAGGTGTCCATGGAAACGGCTTGTTTCCCTTCCAAGGAGAACACCAGTTGGGTGTCATCTGCATAGTTGACTAGGTCAATTCCGTAAGATTTAATAATGGGGAACAGGGGGCGTAGATAGATATTAAAGAGGATGGGGCTGATCGCCGAGCCCTGTGGCACTCCGTGATGTACTATGGTTTTATCAGAGGAGAAGGGCCTCATAGACACCGCCTGTTGTCGTCCTGACAGGTAGGATTGGAGCCATTGTAGGGCTCTTCCTTTAACCCCAATACTCTTCAGTCTTTCCACTAGCACTGTATGACTCACCGTATCAATTGCGGCTGACATGTCTAGTAACACTAGTACCGAGGAATTCCCGTTGTCAGCTCGCATTCGAAGATTGTCAATCACTGATGTCAGGGCGGTCTCAGTGCTGTGTCCTGGACGGAAGCCAAATTGGTCCTTGTCCAGTAGCAGATTATCTTCCAGATAACGTGATAAGGTCTTACTAACTGACTTTTCCAGTATTTTGATAGGATAGGGCAGAAGGGATATGGGTCTAAAATTCGAGGGAGTTGTAGGGTCCAGGGAGGTTTTTTTTAGCAGGGGAGTCACCACTGCCTGCTTCCATGCATCTGGCACCTCTCCTTCCTCCAGGGACTGACAACATATCTGTCGTAGCCAGGGAAAGGTTTCCTGGCCAAAAGACTTCCAGATTTTATGTGGGAGGGGGTCTAGGGGAGATCCCGAAGACACACTTTGGGCGAGATGGTTAAAAGAGTCCTCCGTAGGGATGTCGAAGCAGTCCAGGGAGGTGCCAGCATGGAACTCTTCATACATCCTCCTGTCCGACTCATCCTGACTGCTATGGTCTGTGGACCGAAGTTCCCCCACAATTTTTAGAACTTTCTCTTCAAAATGAGAGGCAATCTCATCACATAGTACCTGCGAGGCGACCACCTTGTTGCTCATACAGCCTGGGCTGGAGAGATCTCTAAAGATATTGAAGAGTGCCTTTGTACTGTTAGGTGCCAGCAGAATAGATTCGGCATAGAAACTAGCTTTAGCTCTGACAATAGACTCTTTGTACCGAGACTGTAAAAGTCTCAGGTCTATTTTGTCAGTCTCAGAGTAGGCCCTCCTCCATTTCCTCTCTGCCTTTCTACACGCTAAGCATAGTAGTTTCAGCTCCTCATTGTACCAAGGGGCCGACTTCTTTTTCCTATTCTTGAGCCTTTTTATTGGGGCTAATAGGTCCAAAGTATCTGTCACATAGGTGCAGAAGGTCTGATAGTTTTCTCCAGCGGAGATGTTGGAATCAAAGAGGCTCTGTTTCGGAAGCGGCATAGAGGTGCCGCTTTTCACCAGTTTAGATTATAGTAGTAGTCAAGGATTTTGGTGTTGGTTAACCCTCTAAGAAATTAAAGAGCGAGTGAATGAATAAATCTTAATTTTATAAAGAGCTACCACAGCTGGGGTGTCCCACCGGTAGACCTGCAGTAAGAAGGGCCAGACAAAAAGCCAGGTTTTCAGTTTTCTTATGAAAAACTGCCATTTATGAAGAAGACATAAATCAGTGGAGAGTAGCTTCTATTGTCTGGCAGCTTGAAAGGCAAAATAGAACATGCCAATCTAGATTGCCTTACTTTAGGGACCAGAAACATTGTTTTTCCCTCAATATTAAGATTCTTCTGGGAAAATATGGCAAAAAATCATTTACAAGAAGCAAGAAGGCTGGGCCTTCTTTCCTAAGGGATCTAAAAATTAAGACTATGGCCTTGAATATCACCATTTTGAATAAAGGATGTCAATATAGGTCACATAGTTGGGAAGACATAAATTGACATTTAGCAACAATTGGAATCAAGTGAACAGCTGTATTCTAAATTCTTCTGTGTACTAGGTGGCAGGGGGAGCCAGCGCCAGAGAAGGGGAGGCCAGGGGTGCAGCGGTGCGAGGTCTCAGGCTATGATCATCTTGTCTACAGTAGTGCAACTGGGCTTTCCTTAGTCATGGTAGGCCTACAGTCCTTACTCACTGTGGTGGAGGGGTGAGGAGGCCTCAACGCCAAGGAGGGTGAATCCCTAGTCCTCTAAACGCCTGCACTCACCTGCCACAATTCAGCCTCACAGGCCTGCCTCTCCTCCTCAAAAGGTATTTGCTAGCTAGTCACATCAGATTCTCTGTGCCCAGATCAATATCGCCTCGGCCGCGATTTTTCCCAGCCTCACTCCAGATGCTTGGGTGTATTCATGAAGGTACTTTAGTTCTATCCAATGTCTTTGATGGAGGCTGGGTTGAGTATTGTCGGTGCAGCCCGGCTGCACCACAGTCTTGTGGTCGTTATGGGTAGGCTCTCTCCTCTATCATCCTGGTCTGTGATCATTCTTTATCTTGCCCTCAATCCAGTTGCTTTCGGCTAGGGAAATACTCCGGGACTGATTGTATGAAGTATGCCGGGTTCCGCCCTGACGATGTCAGTGGATAAAGTGAGGCTGGTAACGAAGCCACGGATTAAGTGTCCACCATGTTAGGGTATTGGCTATGCCCCAATTTGTACTTTGATGATCTTTACTCTTTTGTAATGTTATTATGGTGTACCTGATGGTTGCCTTATAGGAAAGTTTATCCCCAACACAGTAAGTCTGAGTAGGTTATGGTGACAAGCCAAAAATAAAGGTTATAGGGCTGATCATTTATTATGAAAAGCTACAATTAAGTCAGTAGCCCTGCTCTATTGAATATGAAAAGCATATGTTAAGGACAACAGGCATTTAATGGTGCATGATAATACTCAGTGGTAAGATGTAGTCTAACAGATTATAGTAGTAGTCAAGGGTTTTGGTGTTAGTTACCCCTCTAAGAAATGATTGAACTAGTGAATGAATAAATGGTAATTATATAAAGCGATACGGCAGATGGGGTATCCCACCGGTAGACCTGCAGTAAGAAGGGCCAGGTAACAATCCAGGGTTTCAGTTTGTTTATGAAAAAAAACATTTATGGAGAAGACACAAATCAGTGCAGAGTTGCTTCCATTGTTTGGCAGCTTGAAAGGCAAAGGAAAATGTGTCATTTCTAGCTTGCCTTACTTTAGTGACAAGCAAAGACGGTTTTCGCCGAATCTTAAGGGCCTTCCGGGAAAGTATGGTGAAAAAGTATTTACAATGCTGGAACTTCTTTCCTCAGGGATCTATAAATTAAGACTATAGCCTTGAATATCCTAATTTTGAATAAAGGATGTCAATGTAGGTCACCTAGTTGCGAAAAAATAGGTTGATATTTGGCAACAATCGGAATCAAGTGAACAGTCACATTGCAAATCATTTGCAGTCTCTGAAAAGCGTATTTGGGTAGCAAAGGTAGAGGGAGTTGATGGAATCCAGTCTTGACTTGACGGACCACATTTTTTGACTGAAGGGGGCAAGAAATCAAAATAGTCCTCAGTGAATACAGTAAGCAGAAACAAGAGGCTGACGCTGCTGAAATCTGAGATGTAAAGATAAACCTTTACCATCTTGGATCTCTAAGTCCTCGCTTTCATTAACAGAACTAGAATAGGACCCAGTTCTGATGACCACTAATTCAATGTCTAAATACCTTTGGAGTAGCCAAAGATCAAGATTTCAGTTTCACTTCAAATAAGCAACAAACAGCTACTATGCATCTACTTGGCTACTGCTGAAAATCATTCTTTAAAATACTTTTGAGGGTGAGAGTTCTGATCACAAATAGTCACCACAAACTGTGTGTTGTTGGCATAAAAAATTATCAACAAACGGAAGAATTGAACAAGTTGGCCATGCCATGTGGTAAAATACATTAAAAAGTGTGGGACATAAAGATAAACCCTGAGGCACCCCTTGTTTAATCATGGCCTTGGCTGATTTGTATGTGGCTAACATCACCATTTGGTAACATTTAGTTAGAAAAGAATGATGCCACTTTAAAGCTGTACCGCAAATTCCCAGAGAAGATTAGCACTGTATCCCGATAGTGTGAGAAATGGAGTTGAAAGCCACAGAGAGTTCCAATAGGACCAGTGGTTTGACTACCCTTGTCTAAAATTGAGCAAAGGTGTTCTGCGACTGACAACAATGTGTTTTTCTGTGCTGTAGTGGGTTTAGAAGATGTGCACTATGAGAATTTCTTTGAGCACCTCCAAGGATAAATATTTTTTTTCCTTTGCCAACTGTAATTTTTATACTTTTGCAATTTTATGACTGAATGCCTATTGGTTGCCTTGTGGAAACGTTTGTGGTTAGTACAGTAGACCTGAGTTGGTCATGGTGACAAGCTAGCAATAACAGAAACAGGCTTGAATGGTGAACTGACAAACATCATACCAGTTGTCATAGATCTGACCTATTTTTTGTGAACCATTATGGCAAAAACAGTAGCTCTAACGCATATATTAAAATAGTTGTTTAAGGTGGCTGTTTATGCACTGTGCTACAGTCTGCAGAAAGGAATTTTGTTACATCAAATTTCAAAGATTGCCTTTGTAGAGAAGGATTTTGGCGTTGGCTGCTTCCTATGACCCCTTAGGGGTCGAAGACTTACACTGTATTAATTCTTGCTAGAATCTCTTCAAAAGGACTGACAGTCTTATCTGGCTGCCAGGATTTGGTAACAATGAAAAATCAATAAATAACACATACACCCATATATATAAATAAGTATCTAGATAGGTCCATAGAGGGCTTACGATGAGCCAGCCATCTTCTACCATTAGTCTGTCTGAGTGTCATTTACCCTCTACTTTCGTTTCATGAATGTGGATTGCTTGGGTCAATGATTTGGTCCTTATCCGTCACTGGCTTCCTTGCCCCGTGAATGTCAGCATTTTCTGATCACATCTACACAAACACCTGCAAATGAGTTCACGTCAGTGTCAGGGCTGCTTGGCCAATACTCTCATTTTCAATTTTTTTCTTTTATAGCTCCCCTTTCATTTCTTACCGTCTCCTCATTTTAATTTTTTTTTCTGAAAAGACTAGTACAGTTCACCAGGCAGTGCTAAATGGCTGCTTGGTTGCTGCTCATTTCATCAGCTGTGCGCCTCATTCCACGTAGCCTCTTCCTCTAAACAAGTCGCACATTATGGAATGCTGTTGTCCCTCATTGTTTTACTATTTCAAGGTAGCCAACAGGGCCGTTTCTACCATTAGGCAGGACTAGGCGGCTGCCTAGGGCGGCAAAGGGGGGAGAGCAGCAAAAAACATGGATTTGGGAATCCCCTTAGTAGAATTGCACACCTGACCTGGAATAACGAGCTCCCTGTGCTCGTCGCCCACACATGTAGTGGTGAAGATCATGCCCTGAATAAACTTTTGTCTTAAATTGTTTAGCTCGCTTGCATCTTTTCTAGAGGCCTGCGTCTTTTGTGTGTTTTTTTTAGAGGTGGTGGCGCCTGCCTTTGTAGCCGGACTTTGCAGGTCTCGGATAGAGAAGGGGAGGGAGGCGGAGGGGTGGCTCTTTCCTGCCTCAAAAGCTTGTGAGAAACCCTCCCTGACACGCTGCTTTTTCCCCCTTTCCGGCTTATTCAGCACTTTATGGAGACTCCCCTGGCCTGCCCGAGGACTCCTCGCTCATGTAAGAAGTGAAGCCTCTCTGTTCATGTGCATTATCCTGCAGTGCTACATCTCCCCCAGAAGACTCACAGCACAGGCCTCATGTACATTATCCTCCTGCTGTGCTAGCCCTCGCCTCAAGGGTGCCTTCGGGTTATCCTCTGGACTGGTGCTTTATTCCACACTACAATCTCTCGCTCTCCTGGTACCCTAGCACTGACCTAAGGGGTGCCTTATCCTTCCGTGCTACACCCTCCCTCCCCCAGAAGACTCACAGCACTGGTCTCAGGTGCATTATCCTGCCATGCTACGTCTCCCCAGAAGACTCACAGCACAGGCCTCAGGTGCCTTAGTCTTCCATGCTACACCCTCCCTCCCCCAGAAGACTCACAGCACAGGCCTCAGGTGCACTATCCTTCCGTGCTACACCCTCCCTCCCCCAGAAGACTGACGGAACAGGCCCCAGGTGCCTTATCCTTCCGTGCTACACCCCTCTCCCCCAGAAGACTCCTCCCAGCACAGGCCTCAGGTGTCTTATCCTTCCGTGCTGCACACCCCTCCCCCAGAAGACTTGCAGCACAGGCCTCGGGTGCATTATCCTGCCGTGCTACATCACCCCAGAGACTCCCAGAGACTCACAGCACAGGCCTCGGGTGCATTATCCTGCCGTGCTACATCTGCCCCCAGGAGACTCACAGCACAGTCCTAAGGAGCACTATCCTGCGCTGCTACATCTCTCCCTCAAGACACAGCGCAGGTCTCGAGTACATTATCCTGAAGTGTTACATCTCCCCCAGAAGACTCACAGGACAGGCCTCGGGGGCATTATCCTGCCGTGCTACATCTCACCAGAAGACTCACAGCACAGGCCTCAAGCCAGTTTCAGGTTGGCAGCGGGGCTGAAGTTCCCCACGAGGGGGTGCAGGGAGGTGTAGGGGTGCAGAAAGATTGTCCAGAAGGGTTGCAGGAGTGTGGTGGAGGAGTGCATGTGAGGGGTGTGGGAGAGTGTGTGTCAACAGGTGAGGGGTGCCGACAGGATGTGGATGAGCTGAAGTGGGGTGCAGGGAGGGATTAGGAGGCCAGCTGTGGGCGCTTAGAGAACCCAGAAGGGAGGTGGATCAGCAAGGCGCTAAGGGAGATGTGAAGAGTGAAAACCTGAAGTGTGAGCATATAGGGGGTGGTGGTGAGGGTCCTCTAGTGTGACCTTTGAGTGTGACTTGGGTAATGTGCGAGAGTGCCGGCATGGGTTAGGAGAGTATGTGGGACAAGTGAGGGATTAGGGGACTGGTTGGAATACAGTGACAAACTTTTTGGGAGGGCAGCTGTGGATCTCGGTGTCTCTTGTTTACAAGTGTCATGCTGAAGTCTAGATGCCCCCTTTTCATCCATTGCCAAACTTGGCAGATACCCTGCAAAACTATGAAACTAGTTTCCCACACTGCAGAATAGAAAACTGCACCAGTTGGCATCAGACCCCCTATCGCGTGGAATTGAACTGACAAGATATTTCTGTGAGACATCGTGCCTAGAAAGAAGTGGTTTTGAAGGGTTTGAGCTTAATAGATTTTCACTAAAGTAAGATAAGAGAAACATATGAAATGCCCTACTCCAATATTGTTATTGTGAGTGTTGTATAGCACTGCGTTCAGCACAGGGCTGCTTCCGGGTGCTTGGACTTATTGACTTTGATATTGATGCAATGTTTGGCTCAGTGTCTGTGTATGAAACCTTTCAACTTAATACCTCCAATGTTTAGACAGCTAAAGAAAGAGCCGCCCAGTGCAGACTGGACAGCTCAGTGGATTAGGGTACCTGCGGCAGAAATCTGCGTGCAACATTTTCAGTTTGGTTTGTGCTATGTTAGGAATCGATTATTGTTTTGTTACTAGGGATCGTGATTGGGAATCGAATTGTACTTTCTTAAGAAAGAAGCATCGAGCTTAGTAGCTTATTGAAAAGAGACCAGTATCATTTGTATAAAAAACGAAGCAGGGTTGTGTGTCAGTATCATGACAGATCCTTGCATAGCTGAATCTTTCCAGAGGGTGTATTCATCTCTGGTGCCCTGGGGTTGCAATACCCCTCCTTTCTTTCACTGGTATTGTATCAGCCAGAGGACCCCACGACACTCCAGTCCAGAAATTGAAATGAGGGACAGAGTAAAGACATTTCCCTGGAGGCCGCTCCTTGCTTGCAGTCCACTGATGTGGGCGGCCGGCATTTCCTTAAGAATGGGCCACGAGCGAAGGAGAGATGAGGGCATTAGTGGGGCCGGAAGGGAGGCTGTCTGCTCGCTGTTACCTCAGCCTGCTTGGATGCTTCTGAATAATACGTACATGAGCGTCTATATAGTACTTTATAGCTGGGCAGGGCGCTCTCAGTTTTGGAGCCTAGACTGTTTTATAGCATAGACAGCCAGTGGCTTCTTAAGACAGGGGACAGAGTGATGGTAGTAAAAGGGAGGGGGGCATTTTTCAATTCTCGCCTAGGGCGGCAAAACACCTAGAAACGGCCCTGGTAGCCAACATGATGGTTCTTAATGGTAACTGCTAAATGCCATGTTTGAACTTTAACTCAACAATAAACCATGTACAACAAAAACATTACAAGACAGACACCTGCTGCTATGTTTAGTTTTGTTTATGCAAGGATATGCCCAGCCTGTTTGGACTATAGCATGTTTTCTATTTTCCACTTGTATTCTTATAATTTATCTTGCATATGTTGTTGAATTTGTGTGTGTTTTATTGTGGCCATTTCAGACAGTGAGATCAAGAGTGGCCCAGCTGATTGATGAATGGACACTTGATTGCAAAGATGGGAGCCCATTCATGGTTACTTATGGAGTGCCTAAACCAATCAATGACATGAAAGGCACATTTATTGTTAAGCCAGAGCGATTGGCATTGCCAATTCTTGTTTTAAACGTAGATGTGTCCAGACATAAGGACACATACAATATGTACTGAAACATCTGCTCAAAGGCAAGACAGAATCCGCAAATGATGGGTTACGTTGTGATCCTTTTCGGTGCATCTAGTAAATACAAACCCACCATCGCATGCAGAGGGGGGAGGCTATCCTTCCCTGTGTAACTATTTTTTAATGGCTCAAAATTTAAAAGAGGTCCGTTTGGAAACGAACTGCTCATGCAAAGGTCGTGAATGGTATGCTCAGTGCCCCTTTAACTAGCAATTATCCTTGACCCTTTGCCTCTGTTTAAAGAAGCTGTCGTAAATCAAAATGCCTGCTCAGGTGTTAGAGGAAAGACAAACAGGAAGACGTGGCAACTGTGTTAATAATGCCTTTGTGTTAGGACCCTAGATAAAACACTCGTGGCAAACAAGGTGAAATCTTTCTATTAACAAGTCTCGCAAAGGTATAGGTAGGGAAACCAGGCAAGGAAGAAAAAGTCACTAAAAATAAAGATAAGGAACTTTATCGTTAACAATGCTAACATTGCTCTCAAGGTTTTCCGTGCAGGAAACAAAGGTGTCTGCAAGACTAAACAACTCTCTGTGGCGTAAAACAATTAACATTTCAAACGCTGCTTCGCCATATGACACCATTCTGAAAATGGCGAAAACGCTGGTAGGTGGAATTTTAATTAAGAATGTTTACATTTGAAAATTACAATAGTGCCGAATCCCACTGTGCCTCAGGGTAAATGGCCAAAGGTCAGGAGCCGTCATTGGTAATCATTTGCAGAGTCGTGTTCGAAACTTTTAGGGAGTGCTTAAAATGAAAGGTAGAAGATGACGTTGTACTTTCGATAGACTTAATAAGCAAATTAAGTAAGGAAAGCTACTTAAAAAACATGGCTGCAAAAAAACGAGGAATGTTGTTTACTATCCATATCACCACCTCATGTAGAGCTCCTATGAATATTTTGATATTCTCCTGTAGAAGCAGCTTCCTGGGGTGATGCTGGGCCCATAGCGCACACAGAATGATGGTGTCTCCTGCAGAATGTTGCCAGAGGCCCCTGGGATTCCTGCCACTGACATGATCAATTTTGGTTTAGTATGTAGAATTTCTTGTACTATTCCCCAGTGTATTTCTGATTCTATGCGCTAAACATCCCAAGAGGCTGGCTGTTTCTCTGCAACCATTTTGTTGCTGAACCTGACTTACAGTACACTGTTGGGCTTTGATGGAAAACTGTACAGGGGATAATGCTGTGTGAAAACCTTTAGTAAAATGCCAAATAATGCGACAATAGTGCACTATTGTAATATGAATCTAAATGTATGCTTAGATTTTCACTGCACTGACTTCAGAACAGTTAATATAAAACTTACTTTAAAATTGTTCGAACATCAGAGCTGTGAACAACTGGGTTTCGAAACTGGCATTCATGTTAATAAGGGCTTCTTATGAAGCCATACCAAGCAGTACAACATCAGCTTTACTCAGGATGGAATGGAGTTACCCAACCAATTGCAACTCTCAGAACAACAAATCCTAGTAGATGGGAACATTTAGACAAGACACCTCATGGAGATCTGTTTACAGATTACCAGGGCCAGTAGATTTACCATTAGAAAAACTCTAAAGTGTCTTAATTATATCTGCCACATTCTTAAGCATTAAACCGTTTTCAGGTACCTTGTCTGAAAGTGACTTGTAATGATTGGCTGACAGGCCTGCAAAGGAAACTACAGAGGTGAAAAGAGGCGGAACGACCCATGAGAAGACTGAAGATGCTAACTCGCCAATGACGCAGCTGGACAAAACCAACCTCACCACGTCCAAAGAAAGACTCCTACCACTGCCCTGCCACATTGCCAGAACCAAAACATTTAATTTACTAGCCCGCAGAGCACCGATCAACCCTTGGAAGACTGACCTGCCAGGAGCAGTCCGTGCAGGTAAGAGCGGTGGGGCTGCTTGCGGTGGGGGATGGGGGGGCTTGACAGATGACAACAAGGGAAAATTAATCATTTGTTTAATTTTCCCTCGTCTTTGTCTGTCGAGTTGCCCTCCCACCCGGCCCCACGGCTCTTATCTGCACGGGCCGCTCCTGTGACCTGTCCCCAACAGTTGCCACCAGCCATATTAACAGAGAAGGCTGTCAGTGAAAGTCAGGCTCTCTATTGCTTTCAACTGCAACTCCAGGGTAGAAGCTTCAGGTATATTGATACGGTAAAGTGGCAAAAAGTACATGCACGCAAATAAATATCCGGAAGAGTGTTAACCACTGGGTAATCCTAGTTATAGATGGCTCAAGGGGTTGGAGACATAAAAAGATATTAAAGCGACAGGAAGATGATGGCTCATGAGGGCATAACCTCTGAAAAACTCAACAAAAAATATTTGTATTTCTTTGAGGACTTATGACGCTTTTCATTGAATGGAGACTGAAACACTATGAGGACACAGTAGCAAGATCACACAAAAGATTATCCATCATATGTATATTTTTCTCATCTCGAAATATGGTACCTAACTGTTGTATCTAATTCACGATTAAAACTAATTCTCAAGGATAATATACCTGTGACAATACCTTGCTTCAGCACAAATAGTAACATTAGGGACAATGCAAATTCTTATTTCTGACATGCCAACTGTATAACATATAGTGCTAAAGTAAAATACATTGGATTGGTGTCATCAAAAAACGGCAGGTCATGGATGGAAATGTATCAAAATGCTAGGGATAGTGAAAGTGATTTCACACACCCTTTGACCTTGATTACATTACAGGAAGTCATATCATGTGAGCTTTCTCTCTGAATCTTCCCCCAAAGTGATGCCACATGGTCTACACTCTAATTGTGTAACAATAATTAAACACTGCTGATATTCCATAATCTCTACATGATTAATAAAACAATTTAACATAGACAAATGTCTATTTTAGTTATCATATTCCTAAGGGTGCTCCAGTATTATGCCTGTACTGATATTTTACCACAGGTGCTCATTATGCCAAGAATAACCTCCACTATGCCAGTGACAGTTTTTGTCACTTGTGTCTTACATGCTAAGAACGGTGTCCAGTGTGCCAGTGCTAGTCACTTGCAATTGAGGCCTCTCTAAGCCAATAATTACCATCAGTATGCCCAGGTCAATGGTAGACTTTCAAGCATAGCACAAAATTATCTCTCACGCTCACTTACATTCACTCACACTCATCCTCATTCTCACTCAAACTCATTCTCACTCACACTCATTCTCACTTACTGATTCTCATTCAAGTGCACGCACAAATTCATTCTCATTCACTCGTTTGCATTCACTCTTACTTTCACTCACTAATTCTCACTCATTCTTACTCTGACTCACTCATTCTCTCCTACTCTCACTAATTCTCACTCACACTGACTCACTCATTCACATTTAATCGCGTCCACATTCACTCTTACATTCAATCACTTTCTCACTCATTTGTATTCACACTTGCTCTTACTCTCACTCATTCTCACTCACAGTTACACTTACTGTCACTCACCTTCACTAATTGTCACACTCATTCACTTTCACTCATACACACATGTTCACACATCTAGAGAAATGATTGCTTGCACCTACAAACACTCTCACTCACAGGCATGCTCCCATCTGCAGGAACACTCCATACATTTGAAGACATTTATTTACTAATACCAGCTGCCATGGAATATTCCAGCTCCTGCTGCTCCATTTTGTTACAATGATAGTGACTAACAGATTATCGTTTGCTATCAGTATAATTAACTCCATCGGTGCAGCGCATTTTCCCGCTGTGCGCTGAAGATTTGAAAATCCTGCGGGTCATGACGAGCTCAGCTCGTCATGAGCGTACGAGAGGTGTACTTCATGACGAGCTGAGCTCGTCATCAGCGTCGAAGGGGTTAAACAATGGGCAGGAAGCCCGGAAGGCGTGAAGCCCTGTGCCTGTAAGGGAGAGTCACTCCTATATTGCTGAGGCAATTTTTTCCTCCTCTGTGGCCAGGGGTCGCAAAGGCAGTGCCATGGGTCGCAAGGGCAAGCCAGGGGTCCCAGTTGCGGCCCCTAGCTATCCCTCAATGACATCCATCAGGCAGATATTCTTTAAAACATTCAAAGTAGATGTGAAAACACATAGAGGAATGTTAAATATTATCAATTTGTTCATGTTTCATCAAAACATACATAATTAATTCTGATGATTTTATCTTTACAAATACTTTTGAACACATCGCTCTGTGCAGGTTTGTAAAATCTGTTTAGAACTCTGGGCTTAGGCAGCAAGCTACACTGGGCCTGTGGTGATTTTCAAAGCACAAACTTAGCATTATTAAATGTTTGAAATGTTAAAAACGTAGGGGCTGATTTATAGTTTGGCAGACAGGTACTCCGTTACAGGCGTGAGGGATATATCGTATGTCGTATTACAAGAGCATTCGAATATAAACAGGCCCTTAATCATTGTAAAAAAATGTTAATAAAACATTAAATTTTAAAACAATTTATCAGTGAAATAATAAACAAAGTCTACTGGGTGTTTTAAGATGTTCAATGGGTCATGCTGAATTTAGTGTGAGACAATGTATTTGACATCGCGTGCTTCTGCTAAAAAAAAGTTAATAGCAATAATGAATCATATTTTTGACTATTCAAAACCGGTAGACAGTCAAAATATCGAGTTGTTAATGTCGATGTGACATAATATCGAGTCCAAAATATCGATGGTAAGAAATTTCGAAAACAAAAATATCGTCGTTGAAAATATCGATTTATGTGTGTGTCAAAAATATCGAAGACATGAATTTCGAAATCAGTAATATCGATGCTGAAAATATCGATTGTCAAAAATATCGATATGTAAAAGTGATGTTTTAAAGTATGTTAAGTAATTATTTATTTAAATGTTGTTTATATATAAGATAATTTTTATATTAAATTTTATTATTTTTAGTTAGAAGTCTAGGAGCGGGATGTAGAGTTTATAGGGGATAAGGGTGGGTAGTGTATTAAAAAAGTATAGTGCAAATATGGAATAATAAATTTCGCATTTGAAGTAAATTTATAAATTAGCGAAATTTTAATCCAAAAATTTATAAATGCGAAATTTTATATAAAATTATTGATTATTGTTAAATGATTAGTTCTTTGATTTTGGATAATTATTATTAAATTGTGTCAATATATCAAAATAATAATATTTTAAATAAATTATTGTATATTAATGTTAGGAGCGGGATGTAGAGTTTATAGGGGATAAGGGTGGGTAGTGTTTTAAAAAAGTATATTGAAATTCTAAAATTTTAAATTTCGCATTTCCTTCAGATTTCAAAATTTCGAAATGTAAAATTTTTTTTAGGGAGTAGTCGAAATTAGATTGAAATTTAGGGAGTACATTAAACATTAAGATTACATTTTTTGTATGTACAAAAAAATATTATAAATATTAAAATATTAAATTACATTTTTATAATATTTGTACTATAAATTTAGGAGCGGGATGTAGAGTTTATAGGGGATAAGGGTGGGTAGTGTTTCAAAATTTTATAGGGTAATTATAAAAAATAAATTTTCGCAATTTAATAAAAATTTGCGAAATTTATAAAATTAAAATTAATATTTCGATTTTAGCGAAATGATATCGATTTATTCGAATATAGTACTTATTTTTTAAGTTTGCAGTTGTTAATGTACTAAAATATATTTGTAATTATACTATTTTCATATAATTTCACAACATCTTTGACTATTTATGATATGAGTGGGATGTATATTTTCAAGGGGATAAGGGTGGGTAGTGTATAAACAAAGTATACTCTAATCATACAAGTACAAATTTCGCCTTTTATTTCATTTTATTTTTTAACCCAAATTTTAGATAAATATTATTAAAATACGAAATTATGAACAATATTAGGTTGTTGTTATACATTGAGGTATTTTGTGTATGTAGTAAAATGATTCACAAATATATAATGTAGTAGATATTAAAAAAAATAATGTATCATATTTTTAGGAGTGGGATGTAGAGTTTATAGTAGATCAGGGTGGGTAGTTTTATCAAAGGTACATTTTGTGCGTTCAGGGTCAGTTTTTCGTTTGTGGGTAAAGGTGTTTTGTGATTTTTTAGAGTCAGTTTTCAGTTTGTGGGTAAAGGGGTATTTGTAGGTTTCTGGGTCAGTTTTTAGTTTGTGGGTAAAGGAGTTTTGTGAGGTTTCAGAGTCAGTTTTCAGTTTGTGAGTAAAGGGGTATTTTTAGGTTTCTGGGTCAGTTTTTAGTTTGTTGGTGAAGGGGTTTTGTCAGGTTTCAGGGTCAGTTTTTAGTTTGTGGGTAAAGGGGTATTTTTAGGTTTCAGGGTCAGTTTTTAGTTTGTGGGTAAAGGTGTTTTGTTAGGTTTCAGGGTCAGTTTTTAGTTTGTCGGTAAAGGGGTATTTTTAGGTTTCAGGGTCACTTTTTAGTTTGTGGGTAAAGGTGTTTTGTAAGGTTTCAGGGTCAGTTTTTAGTTTGTGGGTAAAGGGGCATTTTTAGGTTTCTGGGTCAGTTTTTAGTTTGTTGGTGAAGGGGTTTTGTCAGGTTTCAGGGTCAGTTTTTAGTTTGTGGGTAAAGGAGTTTTGTGAGGTTTCAGAGTCAGTTTTCAGTTTGTGGGTAAAGGGGTATTTGTAGGTTTCTGGGTCAGTTTTTAGTTTGTGGGTAAAGGAGTTTTGTGAGGTTTCAGAGTCAGTTTTCAGTTTGTGAGTAAAGGGGTATTTTTAGGTTTCTGGGTCAGTTTTTAGTTTGTTGGTGAAGGGGTTTTGTCAGGTTTCAGGGTCAGTTTTTAGTTTGTTGGTGAAGGGGTTTTGTCAGGTTTCAGGGTCAGTTTTTAGTTTGTCGGTAAAGGTGTTTTGTTAGGTTTCAGGGTCAGTTTTTAGTTTGTCGGTAAAGGGGTATTTTTAGGTTTCAGGGTCAGTTTTTAGTTTGTGGGTAAAGGTGTTTTGTAAGGTTTCAGGGTCAGTTTTTAGTTTGTGGGTAAAGGGGTATTTTTAGGTTTCTGGGTCAGTTTTTAGTTTGTTGGTGAAGGGGTTTTGTCAGGTTTCAGGGTCAGTTTTTAGTTTGTGGGTAAAGGAGTTTTGTGAGGTTTCAGAGTCAGTTTTCAGTTTGTGGGTTAAAGGGTATTTTTAGGTTTCAGGGTTAGTTTTTTTATTATAGGGGTACAGGGAAAACATAAATTAAGATTCTATTTACATTACAATTATTATAATAAATTAAATTTAATGATATTACATTATTCATTTTTTGACATTTGATTTTTTATAGTAATTTATTATTATTTTATGTCCTGCAGTTATTTAAATTAATTGTTAATTGGAGTTGGAAGAGTAAATTTAATATGTTCTGTGTACTGCACTTACTCTAATTAAATGGTGATTGCATTTCGATTTGTAAATTAATCACGGTTTTTGAGAAGCAATTACCTAAAGTAAATGGTTATTGGAGTCGGAATATTTAAAAAATTCTTTATGTGTTTTTCAAATATTGATATTATATGTATATGGGTGTATGAATAATAATCTTTATAACTTCAGTGTATAGTATGTTATTTATTTACATGTGGTATATAGAAATAGATAGAACATTACAGTTATAATACATTTGCAAAAATACATAAACATGATTTTGTTATAGGTAATACAAAATAATCACACCAGTTTTATTTCATGTTAATTTTTTTATTCAACACTTGAAATATACGAACAGATATACATTTTATTACGCTATCTTTGGTATACATATAAACACAAATGGATGATAATGTCCTTTTTATAATCACATTTTACAAGAAATTTCGTGACAAGTACTTTTAATTTGTAGAGAAAAAATGGTTAGTTCACATAATGCAATGTATGATATTATACATACATTATACTATTATTGTTTCTTAATAAAACATCAAAATGTGTAATGAAAAACATAATTCACAAATTTTTAATACATATAGTGATATACTGATGATGATATTAACATATGAACACTTTTAAAATTATAATATAATATAAATATCCTAATTAGAACATGTACATCATCATCAATGATTCTTTTAACATTACAATATTGTTATGTATGATGATTATTATTAATAAATATGTTTTAATAATAACAATTTTCACATATTAGTCATATTGTAAACAATTAAATCTGATAAACAAATACAATATTACACATTTTGTTATATAATAATTTTAATAAATATTACATTAAATATTTTTATATTTTCATACTTAATGTAATAAATATTAAAAGTATGTAATATATAATTAATATACAGGCAAAAACAATTTCTATTCACAATATAATGTACAATTTTTGTAACATTACACATAATTTCGAGCCATATATATAACAATAATCGACATTTATAGTAGTACTTTTCACAGTTACATATAATTTGGATCGTTAATTTTGTAACCACTCTTTGTCTTTTTGCGTTATTTTGGTAAAGGGAAAGTCGCGGTTGGAAGCAGATTCACTTTTGAGTAGGTACCAATCTACTTTTATATTGTTAAAGTATTGTAAATTATAATTAAAGGTTATATTTTGTTATTTTGGGGTTGGAAATTAAAGTATGACTATTTACATATAATGGAGTAGAATTAATACGTATTTTCGGTCACGAATTTTTGAGCCATTTAAAATCGTTGGAGTTAATGAGTATGTGATATAATGTAATTAAATTATAAATAAATAGGAATGTTATGTTTATATATTCTGGAATACTCGTTAGTGTTATGTCGGTGGGATTGTTTAGCTGTTTTTTTTTCTCGTATTTTGAAACAGCTATTTCCGTTTCCGATATTTTTTTTTTAAGGGAAAGGAAGTGTGTTTCAGTTGTTAGAACGGAGATGATTTACATTCTTCCTTTATATTTTGAGTTCTGTGAAATATTTATCACACTTTAAGATAACAGTCGTTATTTTAAATGGCATTTACATAGTCGTTTACTTTGGATGATGGATAGTGTTTGCAGAGTTAAAGAAAACATAATTAATGATTTGTTGGATTAAGTCTTTGATATTTACACATTGTATTGTCGGTAAAGGATTATTTTTATGATGTTCTATTTAAAGGTAAGTTAGAAATTTTTTTATTTTATTTGGATGGAAGCAGTTTTTAAAAACAAATATTGTGATATAATAATATATTTATTTAGTCTTTTTAGAATAGTGTTAAAAAATAAATTAGACTAAATAAATATTTTTTTATTATATTAAAATATGTGTTTTTTTACATTAAGGATATTGTTTGATCTCTATCAATTAATTTAGTTATAGCAATTAGTTCAATGTTTTGGCTATCATTTTTAAATATTCCAGTCCTCTTGTTGTAGGATATAGTTGGACTTGCTGTTGAAGATATATATACATTTGAGCAGTTTGTCTAGAGAGTTTTGGTTTCAGTTGTATGACTGATTGCTGCATACGTAGTTCCTGAAAGCTTTGCTCTTTTTGTATAGCTGAGACTAGCTTGTGTAATGTGGGTGTTGTACGTCCAGTAGAAGAGAGGAAGGCATTGTGCCAACCTTCAACAGCATTGTTCGTTTTTGCTTCTTGGTTGAGTGTTGGTAGATAGACATTCCACCAGGGAATTGCAAATTTTGGCTGGCGTCTGTGGCCTGACCTATGTAGTCTTCCTACCCAGTTGTCCTCAAAGTAATCTAAAAGTGGGGCAAGTCTTTGCTCATTTTGGGTGTAGAAAGGACTTTCAATTAACAAATTGTAATGTTCGGCCACATCAGTTACTGGTACATATGCCAGAGCAATGAGATGTTTAATTTGGTATGCAAAAGTTATATTTGTTGCATACTCAACACTAAGGGCAGATTTTTGTAAATGTCTCCAGAGACATTGATTGAAATGAAAATAACATCCTTGAATGGATGTGTGTGGGTAAGTTTTCAAAATAGAATTAATCATAGCTTGCTCGAAGTCTATGATGATTTTCATTGGGAAGTAGTCAGAACTTTGTTCCTTTATTTTTTGTAAGATTTCTGAGTAAGTAGTGGCTTGTTTGTTTGGTAATAAACAATATATGAAGGGGATACAGGTATTATGATATTGCCCATGAATTGTGTATAACTGGTAGAAAGGTTTTGGGCATATAGAAAAAGTACCATCCATCATCCAAGTAGTACTTTCTGTTAATTTTTTAATATTGTTATTAGTTGCAAACATTATTATTCTTTTGTCCTTGCTATGATTATCATAAAATATAAATGGCTCGTCATTATGAGTAATTACAAGCTCTGGCGGTATTATGACTTCTTCAAAAGTTTTAGGCGTTGGTATATTGGGTCTACTTGCTTTTTTTGTTCTTGCTATTGTTCTTTTAATGGTAGCAATAGATGGTAGCTGACCTCTTGCTTCTTTGGGAACTTTAGGTAGTAATTCTTTCAGAATTACGTTGGTAGGTAGTTCTGATCTGGTACTTAATTCCTTGATATTTTCAAGAGTGGATCTCACTTCTATTTCCGAGATGTTTGGTGGGTGATTATGTTCAGTGGTATTTATAACACTAGTTTCCCTTGTTGTAGCACGGCCATAGCATTTATTGGAGTAATATTTTGTACACTTCCAATTCACTTTAAGGTCTTTTTGTTTCTCCTGAGTATAAATGTAGCCCATATAGCATAACAAAAATTTGCCTTTCTGAGATGTAATAAATCTTGCATTATCAGTCATTCTTGATTTCTGGTATCTAGAAAAGTTAATATACAAATATTAATATAATCTGACATGTATAATAGATTTTAAATAAAGCTAGTATTCTTCTAGTAATTTACTTACCACCACTAATGTTCTATTTATCGAAAGTAGATGCTTGTTCAGTTAGATGTTGTTCTTCTATTGCCACGGTCTGTTGAGAAATAATTAAGTATGTTATAGGAAAAGTTACAATTTTTTTCTTGGTAACTTTTGTTTTACGTTATAACGTCTCTAAAAATTGTTTTGTTTATTTGAATTTAAAAAGAGACATTTCCAATATTATACTAACAGATGCATAAAAAGAGTCATTTTCATTTCTAGTACATTCTATAGAGTTTATAAAGACTAGTTATGTTTTATTTATGATCTTACCAAGAGTATTATAGTAGTAGCATAATGTGTGTTCTTTGATGTGAATTATCTGTTTTCTGTACCTTTGAGTTCTGTGTAGAGAGAAAGTTGATGAAAATTACTAATGCGTTTATATGTAATGTAAATAATACACATTTGTTATAAAGCATTGTTACTTAATTGCTAAAAAGAACCGGGGATGATACATGTATTATGAGTAAAAGCACTAAAAAACATATTTAAGAACAGGAAGATTATAGTAACAGATGCATAACAAGAGGCATTTTATTTTTATTACTTTTCATAGAGGTTATAAAGGCTAGTTATGTTTTATTTATGATCTTACCAAGAGAATTATAGTAGTAGCAGAATGTTTGTTCTTTGATGTGAAATATGTCTTTTCTGTACCTTTGAGTTCTGTTTAGAGAGAAAGTTGATGAAAATTACTAATGCGTTTATATGTTATATAAAAAAATACATTTCTTATAAAGCATTGTTACTTAATTGCTAAAAAGAACCGAGGATGACACATGTATTATGAGTAAAAGCACATTAAAACATATTTAAGAACAGGAAGAATATATTTTTTACACAGCATTGTAACGTTTATTCCTTAAAAAAATTTAGGCTTCACACTATGTATTAAGATTTACAGGCTAAGAAAGAAAGTATAGAGTTTTAAATTAGGCCAATAATTGGCAAAGAACGTTAAGTAAATGTTAAACATATGTAGATACCTTTTTTAAATTTAAAGTGTCCTGTATCTTGAAGTTGAAGTATAACTTGATTTGTTTGTAGAGTCTGTTTAAAGGTAAAGTACATAAAGATACAAAAAATTAGGTTACAAATCTTCGTCTATAATTAATAGACAAAAAAATTAGAGTTTATTAACAGGGCTATATGATTACTTACTTGTAGTTTTAGGACGAATTTTCTTGAAGAGAAGAATATAGATGGTGCTCCCAAAATTGGCAGTATGTGGTCACGAAGAATATTTCCTGCAACTTGTATGGCTGTTTGTGATTGGTTTATATAGTCTATGTGTAATTAAGTTTGCCATCTGATTGGTCAGATATGTAAAGACGAGTTACAATTGGTTAGTTTGAATTTTTTTTAAGTAAAACATTGAAGATATATCTTCTTAAATAGTTTATGTTGAGGAATTGAAATGATATATTTATGTAAAATAAAAGTCTTGTAATAAATAAAGATTATGTAAAATGAGTACTAAGTATTAAATAAGTATGTTTACAAAGAGTTTATATACAAATTTCGTTAGTTTGCGAAAACACAATATTGTACACTAAATGTGACTTAATAATTTCTAAAAACATTAGTGAAGTAATTAGAAATGTGTGTATTACTTAGACAATAGATTTATTGGTGTTATATATAAAAAAAAGAGTATAATTTAGCTATCGATATTTTGATATTGACGAAAATAGTGCTATCGAAATTTTTGTATTCGATATTATTGTAGTGTGGTATATGTAGTATTGAGTGTCGATATTATGGTATTCGAAAATAATGCTAACGATATTTCTGTGGACGATATTTTTGTGCATCGATATAGATTGCTCGATATTATTGTAGTTTTCATGTTAAGTATAGGGTGTCGATATTAGTGATATCGATATTAGAGACTCGATGTTATAGTAGGTCGATTTTTTAGAAATCGATAATCTGTCAGTGATTCTTCAAAACCCTGTACAATGATTTATATAGAATTTAATATTTCACATTTCACTGAACATTAGACAAAATTCAATGTTGGCCTAGTGGTACCTCAACAGGGGCAGACTACGGAATTCATTTTGTAACATTAGAAAGAACTTACCACATGTTTTATATTCTGCTCCCAGATTAAAGTGGTACCAGAGGATACAGAGTCCATTCATACTATTCCATGCAGATTGATGTTGTCCCCAGTTGGTTTTCTGATTTCTGTAATTCCAAAGAAAGGGAGGGAGACCACAATTCTGGAAGCAAGGAAACAAAAGATTTATTTTAATACAACAAAATGATAATCTCTAGAGATGGAAGAGTGTCCGAGACCCACGGATTGCGTAGGTGTCAGGAGACTGTTCAACCTGTCCTTGGCATGCAGCATCTTTTATAGGATGTAGACCCTCCCCTCTGGTGTGGGGGGACGACAGAAATGTCAGTTGGTATACAGGAATTTAGGTGTGTGCAGCAGGATTTCAGGTGTTGGGGCTAACGGAAAGTCCATGGAATGTGGAAGTTCAGGAGTGCACTGGACATTTTCCTGTTTGGAGGCAGCTTTCATGCCTTGCGGGTCAGGAGGGTTTCATGACCAGGCCAGGTGTTAGGCCATTGGCAAAGACAGACCGGTTAGGGACAGACCTGTTCTGTTGTCTATACAGGTTCCAGAGATAAATGCGTGGGTGCAGTAGAAACCGGCCCAGGGCATCAACACCGGGTCACTTAGAAGACAATTTTGTGAAAGGTCAAGAAAGGGTTTTGTGAGCAAGACGGAGTTCATATCCAGCAACATTAGGAAATACAGTTATTACAGTCCCTCCTCTTGCCGTGTGCAACATCATTAGTAAATGTCAATATTACAGAGTTCTTCAAATGCCTGATGATATAGTATTTTGTTGGCTTCAGCCTGATGTGTCATAGGGGTGGATCTGCAAATGGAAGTACACATAGAACAGAGTGCTGGGCCACAATGAATGCATAGACAGCAAAAGAAGATGGTACCCAAGGGGATCATGAGGAACACCAGTATCTTCCATCCCCAAGTGATCAGAATGTTCCAAAAACTAGTTGTCCAGGTCCAAGGGGTCCCTTTGTCTGGGTGTATTTTGGTGGCAATCCGGTATAGTTTGGAGATTGCTTCGTAGACAGAGGGTGATGAATCAGGAATATAAACACAGCAGCTGGCCCCGATGATGCGACAGGCTCCTCCTCGATCTGCCAGGATGACGTCGAGCACCATGCGATTCTGAAGGGAAACCATTCCTGTAGCATCAATCTCAGCTGTGTGTTGGGTCAGTTTTCCTGCAGTGGTATTAGCAGTAGCTTCCAGGACCCTGGTGAGTCATCTGGTGTTGAGACTGTTGGACATGGGACCCTAAAAAGGTAGAAGGCCCCTCAGGGCATCACCGAATTGCTGGTTGCTGGTGTTGGTCTGGTCTATATCTGGTACTCGTCTTCTCTGTCTGTGGTACAAGTTGTTGCTGTTGAATGTAGGTGGCAGCAGGAATGCGATATAGCAGGTGCCACTCCAATCAGAAGGCAGCCAGGTGTAAGCTTTGTTTCCATACAAAGTGCAGTCCTGACGGAAGGCTGAGGTATGGGATGAAGATATTGTAGGTTATGGTAGTATTGCATAGACTGGTTCCTATAGCTATTTTTCCTTGACCTTGCAGACACAATGTACCAGGTCGTGGTGTGACTGAGATGGCCACTTCTTTCTCTTGGGTGGGAAAGAAAGTGTAACCCCTGGTGTCCTGCATAGGGGTGGACATAATAGCACGCATTTGTTGTGGGTCAGAGACATTACAGATAGTATTTTGTTTTTTGCATGGAGAGTCCAAAGAAAGGGTTGGAATGTTGTACAGTTGCCTTTGTCATAACGTGATGGAAAAATGTTTGTCAAATTATACATAAGAGCACAAGTGTAGGCGGGAGTGGCAGGGAACACTAAGAATGAGATAGTGTGCTGGTTGGCGTGAGGCAGGAGTCCGCAAACATAACAGTCTGTGGCATTGGAGACCTGATTAAATTGGTGTAGCATTTGAATAAAAGTATTATTATGAAACTTCAAGTGTCTGTCGAGATGTGTGCCCGGCCAAGATACATGAGAATGTTCAGGTGGCGTTGGTGGAACTGTTGCTTGGGGTAGTATAGTATATTTTGGTGGGGGCCATTTCTTCCTGGGTCCAGAATACTATACTGAACAAGACACAAATTGTAGTCAAGATAAACAGTACTGCTGTCCGGGTGCTACAAGTTCTCATTCTAGCTTTCTTCAGCCTTGGAGCTGGACTTGTTCTTTAGCTTAGCCTTGGACCGGAGATAGTATCCGTCTGTTCCTTTGTCACAAAGTTCCAATTCAGTGTCCGACTCAAGGTGTGGTGATGCTGATGTCTTGTGCCTTAAGACTTCTTTTTGGGCTTGTAACTGTTCTTTGGTGACCGGGTCCACTTTCCTGCAGTGGGAAGCATGCACCCACGATTTTCTTCCTTCCACTCTTACGGCTGTCCTAGTGGCCAGGAGCACCTGCAGAGGCCCCTTCCAGCGTGGTTGTAGAGATTGGGTGCGGGCGAAGTTTTTCACCAGGACAAAGTCGCCAGGGAGGATGTGGTGGCCTGGACCCTGGGATCTGTCCTCAGTAGTGGCCTGCACCTGTTCATGGATTAAAGACAGGGTTTCAGTAAGTTAATACAAATAATCAGTCAATATCTCCTGCGGTAGATGTGAAATGGACTTTGGAGAGGGTGCATTCCAAATATTCATGGGCCTACCAAAAACTACCTTGTATGGGGTAAGATGAGATTTAGAATGTGAGACTGATCTAATAGATAGTAGTGCCAATGGGAGACCATTGACCCAATTCAGTCCTGTTTCTGTGTTTATTTTAGCCAGTTTTTCTTTAAGAATCCCATTGTACCTCTCCACTAGCCCTCTTGCCTGTGGGTGGAATGCTGCATGAAATTTTTGTTTGATCCCAAGCCCTCCCAAGATGTTCTTAACTGTCTGTCCAATGAAATGGGACCCTCTTTCACTTTGCGTTAATCTACAAAAGCCATATCTAGGGAAACATTATTTCAATAAGACTTTAGCTGTAGTGATGGTAGTGTTATCCTTTGAGGGGTATGCCTCAACCCATTTGCTAAAGGCACAGACTACTACCCATGCATATTTGTAGTTATTGACTTTGTTCAACTGTATGTAGTCCATATGAGGGACTTCAAATGGTGCAGTAGGAAGGGCGAATCCTGCCATTGGGACTTTAGTTCCCCGACCTATGTTGTGTCGGAGACATGTGAGGCACTGTTTGACAAACTGCTCTGCTGTTGGGCGGAGTCGGTCGTAATCCCATGCTTCCTTGAGCATGGTAGACATGGCCTGGGAACCAATATGTGCGGGTAAGTGAGTCATAGTGAGCAAGGGGATTACGTAAGCCTGTGATAATTTTCATTTGAGCATATCTTGGGACCTCCAGCACCCCTCTTCATCCATCATCCCATCTGTTTCCCACTGGGCCCTTTCTTCAGGTGTGGCTGAACGCTGTATGTCAATTATCTGCTGTTTAGCGTTCTGCCATTTCTCAGCTTGTGACTTGAGGACGTATACTCTGGCTGGTACTTCCCCCAATGCTGTTTGTCTCGCTGCCTTGTCTGCTAAGGCATTTCCTTTCCCTACTTCATCTGTCACCCGTTTTCGAGCTGCACATTTGATTACTGCCAATTTGGTTGGTAAAGTTATTGCTTCTAAAAGGGCATTGATAAGGTCGCCATGCTGAATAGGGGTGCCATGGGAAGTAAGGAAACCTTGTTCTTTCCATAGCAGTGCAAAATTATGTACCACGCCAAAGGCATATTGACTGTTGGTATATATACTGACTGACATATTGGTACTAAGGATGCATGCTCGTGTGGGGCTGTTATTTCTGCTCAAAATCGCAAAGACCTAGCCCCAAGGGCAATAATTATTAAAGATCTAAGGGCATGTGAGGATTGTCAACAGATCATTCCACGTGCACTCCTTGTTACAAAGATAAGTGTCATGCTCAAGACTATTGCCACAGAATAAAAATAGCCAACCTCCAATAAGTCTGACACTAGACAACACAGTACCAACATTCACTAGAAGGACAACATTTAGAAAAAAGGTGTGAATAGCTAGATGACACCTCACGGGCGCACCACCAATGGGGCCCCTGGTAGGTACTCACCAGGATGGCCCTATTCTCATCATCGGTGTCAACTAGCTTAACGTAAACGTGTCCGACTCCCAAAAGAAAAGAAAAGAAGACAGTGAATGGTGCAGTGTACACAAACTTATATGTGACAAGGACTAACAACGTTCAGCATAGTCTTGAGCATGACACTTATCTTTGTAACAAGGAGTGCACGTGGAATGATCTGTTGACAATCCTCACATGCCCTTAGATCTTTAATAAATATTGCCCTTGGGGCTAGGTCTTTGCGATTTTGAATTGATTGAGTGGAGGGCGACCTAGTCCTATGTCCCTCTGAACTCCTAGTAGATGAATACTGTTATTTCTGCTGCCTGGGCTGATTTCTGGAGAATTCTAGCTGTTTCTATCACTGTAAGGGCTGCAGTGACTGCATAGGTAGCGGAAGTAGTACCGTCCGGTATTTTTAGACAAGACCCACCCACCCATAAGTGGCCTTCTGCCCCTGGGAAAGCTGTATCTTTCAGATCCACGCAACTTTTTTGTTTCAGCTTCAGTATAGAATACGCAGTCATGGTGGGATGGCTGTGTGAGGGGATCAGTAGTTGGTAAGGGTAAGAGTGTGGCTGGGTTAAGGGTGGTACAACGTTGTATTGTGATATGAGGGTTAAGAAGGGTGAGTTCATATCCATGTAATCGGGCACTGGTGAGATGTTGTGTCTTGGTTTTGTTGAGCAATATGTCCACTGAGTGTGGGACAAAAACCGTAAAGGGTGATCCCAAAACAATGCCCTCCGTTTGGCGCACTGCCACTGCAGTGACCGCTACTGCGCATAGACAGGTGGGAAAAACAGAAGCAACAGGGTCCAGGACTGCAGAAAAGTACGCACATGGTCGCTTTTGTGTGCCATGTGTCTGACAGCGGAGTGA
The DNA here is from genome assembly GCF_964263255.1 of Lissotriton vulgaris. Taxonomy (NCBI): domain Eukaryota; kingdom Metazoa; phylum Chordata; class Amphibia; order Caudata; family Salamandridae; genus Lissotriton; species Lissotriton vulgaris. The sequence goes on along the minus strand of NC_141695.1, from coordinate 1,064,275,645 downwards.
AAGGCTGCATCTAGATTGTTCGTGTACAAAAAGAAAAAATTGTTTGTGGTAGTCCGGGGTACCTAGTAGAGGAGCAGAGCATAGGGCCTAGCGTAGTGTCGTGAATGCTTCTGTGTGTTGGTGGTCCAGGGGACGGGGTCAAATATATCTTTGGTGACTAGAGAAAGGAGTGATTTAATGATGAGGGAGAAATTAGGGACCCATTGTCTACAAAAGGAAGTCAGTCCTATGGGTGCTCTGACATCTCGTTGGGTTACAGGAGTAGGAAAATTCTGAATAGTTTGAATCCTATCTGGTGTAAGAGTGTGTCCCTCCTCAGACAATAAGTGACCCGAGTCGGTCACTTGTTGTTTACAATACTGTAGTTTGTCTTTAGAAACCTTGTGTCCCTTAGTAGCAAGAAACTGGAGTGTGATCATGGATGCTTAGCGGGCAAGTTGTGTTGTGTCTGCTGCTAAAAGAATGTTGTCAACGTATTGAATTAATGCTACTCCTTGTGGAAGCTGAATCTGATCCAGTTGTGTTTTTAAAGCCTGGCCATAGATGCTGGGACTTTCAGTGTAGCCTTGAGGTGCTCTACAGAATCTATATGAGACATTCAACAATGTAAATCCAAAGAGAAAACAGGAATCCTTGTGTATAGGAGTAGAGAAAAATGCATTTTTGGATCACTGACAGAACATCGACAGACACAATATCGAGAGGACAAAATATCAAGGTCAAAATATTGACTGCAAAAAAATCGACTTCCTATCTTCAAACAGGTAAGTACAAAAATATCGACTCCAAAATATTGAGTGTAAAAAATATCAAATTTTTTTAAATGTCTTAAAAGTAAATTAAAAGTAATATAATAATAAATTAAATTAATTTAAACATATTTAAAATACTTAAATAAACGTAAAATTGAAAAATAATTAATGTAACTTTAAAAAAATACATATTTTTAATACATATATATATATATATATATATATATATATATATATATATATATATATATATATATATATATATATATATATATATATATATATATATATATATTATTTACAAAACATATACAATATTTTTACCGTAGGATAGCGAAAGGGTTACATTTACTGTAACGACTCCAGTGAGTGCAACAGTAGGTAAAGTGTTGGATAGCGTAGGTGTAAAAATTACTATTCCCACTCCAGAGAGTGCAACAGTAGGAAAAGCGTTGGATAGCGTAGGGGTTCAAATTACTGTTCCAACTCCAGTGAGTGCAACAGTAGGAAAAGCATTGGATAGCATAGGGGTAAAAATTACTATTACCACTCCAGTGAGTGCAACAGTAGGGAAAGCGTTGGATAGCGTAGGGGTAAAAATTACTATTCCCACTCCAGCGAGTGCAACACTAGGGAAAACATTGGATAGCGTAGGGTTAAAAATTACTATTACCACTCCAGAGAGTGCAACAGTAGCGAAAGCATTGGATAGTGTAGAGGTAAAAATTACTATTCCCACTCCAGTGAGTGCAACAGTAGGGAAAGCGTTGGATAGCGTAGGGGTTTAAATTACTATTCCAACTCCAGTGAGTGTAACAGTAGGGTAAGCGTTGGATAGCGTAGGAGTAAAAATTACTATTCCAACTCCAGAGAGTGCAACAGTAGGGAAAACATTGGATAGCGTTGGGGTAAAAATTACCATTACCACTCCAGAGAGTGCAACAGTAGGGAAATCGTTGGATAGCGTAGAGGTAAAAATTACTATTCCTACTCCAGTGAGTGCAACAGTAGGGAAAGCGTTGGATAGCGTAGGGGTAAAAATTACTATTACCACTCCAGAGAGTGCAACAGTAGGGAAAGCGTTGGATAGCGTAGGGGTAAAAATTACTATTCCCACTCCAGTGAGTGCAACAGTAGGGAAAGCGTTGGATAGCGTAGGGGTAAAAATTACTATTCCAACTACAATGAGTGCAATAGTAAGGCAAGTAAATACTTATTATTTAAATATAAGTAATATAAATCGGAACACCAATTTCAAATTATTAAAATATTTTACAATTGTGTAAAATATATTAAATAATCGGTTTAAAATACAAATAAAAATTATTTATTAATAAAAATTATCCTACTAATAATAATTTACCTATTAAAAATAAAATAATTAACAATTTGAAAGTATTTTTAAAAATTAACTCAAAAATTAGTTACTAAAACATGTAATTACTTACAATTAAATTACTTCACAAGCTATTCCCCTAAAAACACACAACCCACTACAGAAAATAATTTGATAAAAGTAACATAATTATCAATTAATCAATTACAATAAATTTCCAAATATATATTAACTAATTGTAAATTATTAATTAATTTATGATTAGTTCTAAATAAATACCCCAAAATTAAATTAACATATTTAAATATTTATAATTAAATTACTTCCCACCCTATTCCCCTATGAACCCACAACCTGCTACAGAAAATAAATTACTAAAATTAACATATTTATCAATTAATCAATTACAATTAATTACCAAGTATATTTTAATTAATTACCAATTAATGATTAATTAACAATTAATTCTAAATAAATTCCAATGAATAGAACATATTTAATTAATTATAATTAAATTACTTCCCACCCTATTCCCCTATAAACCCACAACCTGCTACAGAAAATAAATTACTAAAATTAACATATTGATCAATTAATCAATTAAAACTAATTTCCAATTATATTTTAATTAATTACCAATTGATAATTAATTAAAAACTAATTCTAAATAAATACCAATGAATAGAATAACATATTTAATTAATTATAACTAAATTACTTCCCACCCTATTCTCCTATAAACCCACAACCCGCTACAGAATTATATTACACAAAAAATAAAAATTAATATTAACTTACCTTAAATTCGATATTTTTGTTGTCTATATTATGTCTAGTCGATATTATGTCCATTCTATATTTTTGTTTCGATATTATGTCCATTCTATTCGATATTAAAATTTTCTAGTCGATATTTTGGTAGTTTATATTATGTCTAGTCGATATTATGTCCATTCTATATTTTTTACTCGATATTATCTCTAGTCGATATTAAGAACTCAATATTTTGACTCTACACGCATTTTTAAGGTCTATAACTGTGAATACTCTAGCTGTTGGTGGGATAATGGTGAGAATGGTGGTAATGTCAGAAACTACAGGAAATTGAGGCTGCACTATTTTGTTAATAGCTCAAAGATCAATCACAAATCTATATATCTTTTGTCCTGTAGGGGAACGTTTAAGAACTGGGAGAATAGGACTGTTACATACATTTCCTGATACCTGTTCCACTACACCAGCGAGTATGAGGTCCTGAACAATGGCTTGGAGGGCGACCTCTCCCTCTTTGGATATTTTATACTCTGGGATCCTTGGCAGAGTTGCTCCTGGTTTTACAGTGATATGCACTGGAGGCATTTGGACGGACCCAATGTCTGTGTCAGAGGTCGCCCATAGACAGGGGGAAACAGTCGCTAATTCATCTTGTGTGTGTGATAACTGTAAAAGCTCGGCAGAGGCAGAAGGTGTAATGTTATCGTACAGTATTAGCCGAACGGTATTTGTTGAACACCCAATGGTAGCTCTATAGTGTTTCAACAGATCCAAGCCTAGCACGTTCTCTGGGCATTGGGAAGATAGTAAAAAGGTAGCTGAAGTCTGTTCACCCTGCATTGAGAATGGGGTTGGGTAGGACAGGGAATTGACAGAGGGCTGACCATCGAATCCAGTCGATGTAATGAGTCTGCCGGATGGAGGAGCCCTCAGGATCAGTGGTGTGGTTAGAGTGCTACGGGATGCTCCTGTGTCTATTAGAAAAGGTCCAGCTGACCCTGCAACTGATGCTGTAACATATGGTCCCTATTGATCTACAGGTACTTCCACTGGTTCCTTCCCCCATCCTAGACTGTCCTATGCTGCCCAATACATGAATGACATTTCAGGATCATCCTCGGTATAGTCCTGAAGGGTAGCTTGAAGTTCCTGCTGTCTTGGGCCTCTATCAAATCTATTCTTCCTGTAAAGTGGTGTAGCTCGCGTCGGGGTATTATGTGTTCTGGGTTGAGTTTTCCCCGAAGTGATGTTGGCTGCTAGAATCCTACAATCACCTTTCCAGTATCCTGGTTTACAATAAGCGCAGATGTCAGTAGGTTGGGGGCCTAGTCTGGGTAGTTGGCGTGGGGTATCTGAGGTATATGGTCTGGGTTGGGGCTTTGAGACCGTTGGTCTGGGCATATTGCTGTTTGTGCGACACTTATCTATTTGACTAAGCAACACTTGTTCTTTTAATTTCTTCTTTTTGTTCTCTTTCCCATCCTTCGCTGTTTTATTCTGTGTCTCGTAATATTGAGCCATAGTCAGAATAGTGTCCGGAGTGGCCGCTGGCCAAGTACTTTCACTAGATGTTAGTCTGTTCCCTACTGAAGGTAACAGACCTTTTACAAATGTTTGGATTGAGAGGTGTTTGCCAGTTTCAGTGGTCACATCCTGACCACTGAAGTCAGCATATGCTTTTCCCAGCCTTGTGAAATAGTCAGAGACTGATTCATCCTGGTTCTGTTTACAGGCAGCAAGTAATGTCCAGTCTATTTTCCTCTCAGGAGCAATTGTTTCCAATTTTGTCAACAATATTTGGGGCAATTTTAAACTATTGTCATTTGGTTTTTCGCCCGGTTTCCTATTTGTATCCTTTAGAGCCAATTCTTTCCATGTATCCCCAAGGGCTGCCTGGTCATCTGTGAACCGTAGGGGTTTCCACAGTTCGGCCGGAAGTATAAGTCTAAAAAACTGCATTATATCTGTTAAGGTCAGAGTATATGAACTTAGAACCTGTTGGATGCTTTCATAGAATCCTGTGGGATTCTTTCGCATATCAGGGATGTTCTTCCGTAGTTGCAACATTTCTGCTTTGGTCCAGGGGGTGTATACAAAATTAAACAGCCATCTAGAACACGCATATGGGTTATTAGGGTTAGTAACATTAGACCCATCACCCCGAGGTGGGACAAAAACGGGTGCTGCTTCTTTAACAGGCATTTGCTGTACCTTTTCAATATGTTCTACCTCGTTGGAAACACTTTCTTTATGTAACGCTTTTTTAATCATTGTCAATAAAGCATCTCTCTCATCTTTTGTTGACCCACCACTTTCTACCGAACGATAGAGTTTGCGAAACGCCGTAGGTGTATCTCCATATGTATCATCGTTTTTGGCCATTAGGTGATAAGTCATCCTCTCTATTATATAGTTTTTCCCTGCTACTTGGATCTGCTCAGCAGTTGCACTGTGTATGTCTGCTGTGGTGGCACCTTTGTATATTAGCTGCTGGGATCTGTGATTTATTTTTTTCCTTTTGTGGCCTCTTAATCGTGGGTGATGGTTTTGTCTATATTCGCTAGTATCTGATTCATGACCTAGTACCAAGGATTCTGACTCAGAGTCTGAATCTGTAGCAGATGGGGCTCGCTTCTTTTGTTTTTTTATTTTTAATCTCACCACTGGTTCGGTAGAGGTAAGAACGGTAAGAGGCACAGAATCTGATTCGCTAACCGGGGGAATCGGGGCAGTTGCTTCGGATGGCTGAGCAGATTGATTTTGCGCGTTTGAGAGTACATTAGGGATGACGGGCCGAGGCTGTAGCGGTGGCATTAACAATTGTGGTTGATAAGCAGGGGGTCTAGAATACAATAGTGCATCCTCTTCATCTTGTTTAGTGGTTAGTACCGGATATTGACCTGTTCTATTTAAACTATATTTACTGTCATTTCTCTGTTTATTCCGCTCTATTTCCTTCCCTTTAAGGCTGCTACGTTTGATTGGGGTGTCCTCTTTTTCTGGTTATTCTCTTTAGCCTGGGCCTTCCTAATTCTCTCATTTATTTCTTTCTTCCGAAGGCCGAAGGAATTGAACATACTTGCTCTCACCTTCCGCCAGTGAAGTTGTTCTTCTAGGTACGTTATTTGCGGAACTTCAAATGATCCAAACTCTGGCCATTGTAATTCTATATTTGATTTTGTGTATTTCCGCCACGATTTAGTGTAAATAATGTCGAAATTACCATACTTTATGTACATTTCCTTATTAGGAGTTCCTTCCGGAGGAGCCGGCTGACTGTCTTTGAGAGTACTTTGGCCATAGAAACAGCAACATAATTTCCTTAATCTGTTAGAGGCAGGCATGTCTAAGATATAGGTATTAACAAGGATATTCTCTTATGACTGCAGTTTGTTCAAAATTGATATGGTCCGGGATGCCCGCCACCCCTTCGACCACCAATCCCAATGGTAGGAGACAGACACAGTTTGAACTTTTGGAAGGCGGGGGGGCCTCACGACCCCCCCGGCCGTATTTATTAAAATATGAAACAAAATTTAAAACTTTAAATTAAAACGTTTCATGTATCATGTACAAAATTCCATTTCCATTACATTTGATGAAGACAGGTATCCAGGCTAACCTTAACAAATCTCTAATACAAAGATTTTCCTAACCGAATCTAACATCATGACATAATGCATATGAATTTTGTACATCCTATCATTAAGGGCCAACGGCAAGGTCCTAACCGGTGTCAGATCCCTATCACCAAATTGCCGCCCTCATGTGTGAGTGGCGCGCATGCGCAGAGGACTTTACCCTTGTAGCCAACTGTAACTTCCCTTGTCGTGGGGACCCCCTTTCACTCGGAGCCATCTAAAGGTTGTCCGAGTTCCCGTGCGGGGTATCCGTAAGAAGGACAGCGTGGACTCCCCCCCTTTCCCCGCACTCTTTTCCGCCGGAGCGGATATCCGGCCCCCGGGAAATTCGTGGGGAGGGGCATATAGGCGTCTCCCCCTGGGAGGGGCCTATGGCCGTCTCCCCCAGGGCGACCCATCCGTAATGGGTGCCGCCCCCCATGGGAAGGGCCAATGGCCACCTCCCTCCGGGCGCTCCCATCCATAATGGGTGGCGCCCCCCCTAGGGACCTTGAAATCACTGCTCACCGATCATGACCTTACCGCCCGACCGAAGACTAAATAAATACGACAGTAAGTTACCTCTAGGGTAAAAAACCTATGCCTAAACTTAAATTAAAGCTAGGTATATCCAATGAATTATAACATTGCTACAAAGGAGAAAAGGTCCTATAGCAGAGAACGTTCTTTATTGCATATATTCCATTACATTTCTACTAAGGGAAAAAGGCCTATAGGCAAGTATTCAGTTGCATGCATACTTCCAGCATTGATTTCAGATGAGAGCAACGATTCCAATAAGACGTTTATTCATTACAATCAAAATTGCGACTTAGACTTTTTGTTCACTCCCAAACTTCTGCAACAGGGGCTGGTGGGTGGGTCAAAAAACTGCAGCTTGTTCCCTTGAGGGCTCACGAGCGACGAGTGGTGCAGCCTTCAGAGCGCAGGAACAAGAGGACGCTTACCTCGATTCCCGCGCCTTTTATCTTGCAGTGGGAGGGCGGGGCAGCGTCCCCATCCCGCCCAGAAGTGCACGGACTTCCGGGCGGGTGTTAGGACAACCCTTTTTAGGCAGCAGGGGCGTGTTCCAACCACGCCGCTATGGGCATACCGGCCAGGACACGCCCTTTGCCCGCAAAAGGTTTCCCGGGGATCGGGGCACCCAGCCATACGTTCTGGGTGACCGAGTGGTCCCGCCTTTCCATATGGTCCGGGATGCCCGCCACCCCTTCCACCACCAATCCCAATGGTAGGAGATAAACACAGTTTGAACTTTTGGAAGGCGGGGGGACCTCACAACCCCCCCGCCGTATTTATTAAAATATGAAACAAAATTTAAAACTTTAAATTAAAACGTTTCATGTATCATGTACAAAATTCAATTTCCATTACATTTGATGAAGACAGGTATCCAGGCTAACCTTAACTAATCTCTAACACAAAGATTTTCCTAACCGAATCTAACATCATGACATAATGCATTACTTATGAATTTTGAACATCCTATCATTAAGGGCCAATGGCAAGGTCTTAACCGGTGTCAGATCCCTATCACCAAATTGCAGCCCTCACGTGTGAGTGGCGTGCATGCGCAGAGGACCTTACCCTCGTAGCCAACTGTAACTTTCCTTGTCGTGGGGGCCCCCTTTCACTCGGCGCCATCTTAAGGTCGTCCGAGTTCCCGTGCGGGGTATCCGTAAGAAGGACAGCGTGGACTCCCCCCTTTCCCCGCACTCTCTTCCGCCGGAGCGGATATCCGGCCCCCGGGAAATTCGTGGGGAGGGGCATATAGCCGTCTCCCACTGGGCGACCAATCCGTAATGGGTGCCACCCCCCATGGGAGGGTTATAGCAAAGAGTGCCAGCAAGGGATTTATTTCAAAAACCAAAGTTTGACAGAGCAATGAGGTCTATATTATTAAGACTTATCATCTGAAGAAAACAGTCACTGTTCTGTGTACTACTATCTGTTTTAAGACCCTATAGAAGCTACCACACTAGCCCTATATAAGTCAATCAATTTTAAACAGTTTTAAACAATTTTTGCAATTCTGCTTAATGAATGAATTTTGAAAAAAAGTGTAAAGCAACACGGAAAAGTTTATTTTTCAAAGAAACGTATTATTTATATTTGAGTTCAAATTTTCAAGGGTACATAATCAAAAGTAATTGCACATAATCTTAGGTAAACGGAAGTGACAAAACAATCCATTAGTACATAAGAAAAACAATCCTGTCTATCAAAAATATATAAAAGACTTCTTTTTAAGAATAATAAATAGAAAGTCAGATGCAGGGTGTAGACATGGACTGGTGTGTCTCAAAGGTTATATCCAAAGACCATCATCAGGACAGTGAATTTAATGCAGTGTAGATGACCCCTATAAAAAAAGTTATAAAATTAACATACATTCTTGCCAAGTGTTGCTAACATACAGTCATTAAGTCTGTACTTGTCATTCATATACATATTTTTAAACTATTTACATTGCAAAAAAATGTAAAAAGAGTAGCTTGACAAACTGGTCAGTGTGGTGACAAGAGTGCTGGCTTACGAAATTACATTAGGAACTTAGTCTAAGATATTCAACAAAATAAAGTAAATGAACTTACTTATAATAAAATTAGAACTCGCTATGAATAATCAAAGCTGCAGTTCAACATGAAGGTTCATAACCTGTGAGAGATGAATATGGATGAGGTAAGATTAACCTACAGTGCACAATAATGATTACTGAGTTTGTCACGGTGAATACAAAAGTGACCAAAATCATTAATTTTTACCTCAAGGAATCGCCAAATATCCCTTGTTGTTTATGTCCATACAATCAAGTCGAATGATGTTTAATCCTTATATTTCAAACCTTTTGTTCTTATTTTCAGGATTCTAGTATGCTGAAATATATAAAGTTTATCTTGTAGCGTCAAATTTGTATGAGTTTGCTTTGTTTATTTTTAGCTAAGCGAATATATAACATCATTTGATCTTTAGTTGGAAGCCATTATTGATATTTTTATGGGAGTTGGCAACGCTAAAGAATGAACCTGTTATTGGCTCGAGCTCATACAGTTAATACATAGTGTATCAACTAGCTAGTTGTACAAGAGACAGACTGTAGTCATGTTGACAAATTATGCCAGTAGCTTATTACGAATCACGGGACCGGCCCTTCTAAAGTCTACGTAAACGGCACATATATTAAAGTCCGTGTTGTACTAGTGTAATATCAACCAAACCAAAGTCTAAAGCTCTGTTGGTGCGAGATTGTAAACAGCAACATTTTGTGCGGAGCTTATTAAAAGACGTGAGTCTATACGTTTTTGTAGTTGCCAGTATTAAGTATGGCTTCGTTTCTAAGAAATCTCTGTGAAAAGTCTAAGAGAAAAATATATACAGTGCGATCATATCACAACGCGCCATCTATCTGGCGTGGCTACCTTTTGAGTACGCTTGTCGGGGTTCTGTACATACTAGTAAATAGCAGCGTAACGGACGTGAAGGCTCCTCTGTGTCAGGTCAAAGGTGATCTGAGGGTTAGGCCAATCAAAGCGTATTTATACTACCCTAACGTTGTACGTGGTAGTCACGTGTCCTGTCTATGTTCGACATTGGTTTTTGTTGTGCAAACGGCCGCCATTTTAGAGTGGTCACATCGCTATATAGTTAAAGGTGAAACCATCAAGATCAAATGATCGTCTTTTAGGTAGTTGTGACAAAAGGCCCAGTTTCACCCATTTATGTATCAGCATTTTACATAACTGTTTAAATACTTTTTGACACGAGTGAGGTGTCATAGTATGCGCAAATTGAATTGACGATCAATAATCAGTGACACTAACGGATGTTGTGGCTCATATTGGTTCAATGTGTAGATTTCAAGTTTCTATATAAAGTAAAACATGTGAATTATCCACGATGGTATTTGCAGGACCATACACTCAAGGTTTGCCTATCTCTACGGTTGTATTTATCAGTTATATCATCTATTTGCTGGATGTCTAAATAGAGAAATATATTATTGAAAGTTCTTATAAAACTGGCGCAATTCTGTGGCGTGCACATTCTTAATATTCATGCCATTATGAAATATTCAAAACATGACATATGCATTATCCAGACTACATATTTATGCATGTTCTTATAAAACTGGCGCATTTCTGTGGCGCGCACATTCTTAAAATTCATGCATTATGAAATATTCAAAGCATGACATATGCATTATCCAGACTACATATTTATGTAAAAAAATATATACAACAAGATATATTCCACTCTGAGTAATAATATAGCATTGACTTAAGATACCTCATGCCATCTGTCGCATTAGAGTAGATCTCACATTCTCTAGGTAATCCCAAGGTATATATTATGTTACCCTTGCTGGGGATTATATTATGGCCAGCTTGGTGGAAGAGTTTCAAGTTATACAGGCCAATGTGTGCCATTCGGTAGAAGAGTTTAGTCCATTTCTGACATTGTTGGCAAGCTCAATCCATTGATTTTCTTTTAGGGTCAGAAGTCTGTCTACATTTGGTTGTCTAATGGTTGGTTTAATGACTTCTATGACCCACCATTTTATCTCTTTTTCACTGTGGTTTAACTGAAGAAAATGCTCCACGAGTGGTGCATTTTCTGTTTTACACCTGATCCTGGACTGGTGTTGTAAGATTCTTTGTTTAATCATCCGTGTGGTTTTACCTATGTATATCATGCCACAAGGGCATTGTATACAGTAAACCACATTCTGTGTACGACAGTTGGAGAAGTTCTTAATTTGCATTGTTTTACCATTGAGATTAAATGATTTGATATTGTTGGTGGTATCACAAGCAGTACATTTGTTGCATTTATAATGCCCTATCACAGGGACCAGTTGTCTCATATTATCCACAAGATTTTGGTTGTCATTTTCGTATGCATGCACTAACCTATCTCGTAGGTTTCGGCCGCGTTTAAATGAAAAAAGGGGCTTATCTTTGAATTCAGGTAGCTCTGAGAGCAGTGGCCAGTGGGAGGGGCCAATGGCTGGCTCCCCCCGGGCGCTCCCATCCATAATGGGTGGCGCCCTCCCTAGGGACCTTGAAATCACTGCTCACCGATCTCGACCTTACCGCCACAGGCCAGATAGTTGACCGACTATCTGGCCCCCCCCACTCCTCCTATAGGTCATGTCTCCTTAATCCCACTAACCAGGCTAACATATCTTCTATCAATAGGTCATTCCCCACCCTGGATAGGTGAACACCATCATCTGCATAACAGTGGTCCCCCCAGATGCACCCATGTGGTATGCTTTGAAGATGAGCGGATCGAAACAATTTCTCCATTTTATTGTTGACCCTCTTTACCGAGTGGTTCAACGCTGTAGTGGATAATCCACCCCTCCATACCTTCCTCGGAATCATGTGTGACCAAGCTATTGTACACCCCGGGAGCTTCTTTGCTAACCAACTGACTGCAGAAAGTATGTGCTCGATTAAAGCTCGTCTGCCCAACCTTACCAAATCATTGCCCCCAATGTGCACTATGACTACAGATGGCGGTGACCTGTGCCGCCCTAACAATTCCTCCACAAAACTTTGCAGTCGGTCAATACACAGGCCACCCTTCCCATGGAAGGACACCCTGAAACCATATACCTCAGATGTGTTGATCGCATCACCTGTCTTGAATATGTCCGCGGCACGCCTCACGTGTGAGTGGCCCATGACCTAGACCACTCGTCTTCCATTCCTTTTCCTGAAGTGGTGGTTAGCTGATCCTGGGCCGGTCCCAATTTCCGCCCTGCGTCACAGGTCGTGAAACTGTAATCCAAACAAAAAACAACAAGCGTGAGTGCACGTCTTCAGCAACTTACAACATGTGCAACCGCACGTACCGTTTGAAACAGCTTGAAGACCAGCGGCCTAATTGTTTAACATTGTCTGCCTGCAGACCCCCAGCCGTTGCTTCTGTAGCGGCCCCTATCCTGAATGAATGGGTCCCAAAATCACTTGGGTTCAAGCACGCAGCTGCAATCGTGCTTGCCAGCACCCACTGGAACTGAAACTTTGTTAACGGGGTGCTGTCAGCATGTTGCAGCAAGGCCCCCCCCCCACGTTGTCAACCTTTGTTTTAGGTAGGCCTCAACATGCCTCACTGGACAACAGGAACTACCTGGAGCGCGCTGTAACACAATGCTATCCCACTGGGCCTCCTGGTCTGTCTTTGACCTGGCTATCGTGATCAGCAGGGAATCCCCCCTCACTTGCGTGTGGTCCCTGCGTAGGCCCCTTTCGGTGTCCCTTTTGTTAGCAGCCACTAGTTCGCTTACCGGTAGGGCCCCATAGAAAGCCAATGCAAATGCTGCCCGGAATAGGACGACCTCGCTAGGTGAGGAGAATGTCTCCTCCAGTTTAGTCAACAAGGAGGTCAATCTGGCAAATCCTATCGGGTGCCTGGTATCCTTTTTGCGACCCTCCGGGCGCCGCCAACCGCGCAGCGCCTTTCTGACTATAAAGGAGTCCGTCGGGTCCCTGATCCCTTGGAGCTGAGCCATAAGCAATATGGCGGCCTTATACCGACTGGCGGCTGCCACCGACCGGCCTTCCTCATGAAGTGCCACTAAAAATTGGGTAAAGGACCCCTCCTGACCCCATCTATGCTCCCATGTAGGGCCCAAAAAGGCGCAGTACGAGCGGAACGCCCCTTCATAAGCTTTCCTTGTCCTGGGCACTAAACTGGCTGCCACAAGGTTTTGTAGTCCGGGGCGCCGATTTGCCATAGTGCTTCGGGAAATGGTGCTGCCACTAGCTCCGCTGAGGGTAAACAATCCCTGAAAGCCTGCATTTTGAAACGAGAGAGCGCATCAGCTGCATTATTCAGTACTCCCGGCACATGTTTTGCCCTGAATTGTACATTTAGTCTCAAGCATTTCAACACAATTTCTTTCACCAATCGAAATAACCACTTGCAGCGTGCTGCTTGCTGGTTAATGCACTCGACCACAGTCATGTTATCTGACCAAAATACCACCGAGCGGTCTCGGAACTCCTCTGGCCAGGCCGACAGTGCTACCCAATGTTGCTTGTCAAACCGTTTGTCTCCCACCATGCTGGCCATTTCTGGGCCGACCATCGGTTCCCAAGGATCGCGCCAAACCCTACACTGCCCGCAGAGTCGGTTCACAAACCCAATTCTGCTGATGAGGCCGGGGCTTTGCTCCAGACTACTCGGCCGTTGAAGTCCGCCAAGAATGCCAGCCAAATGAGCATGTCCTGATGAACCTCTGCCGACAGTCTCGTGTGATGGTGCCCCTCCTTGAGGCCAACCATGGCCTGGGCAATGGATCCTGAGAAGGGGCGAGCCATCGGAATAACCTTCAACGCAAAGTTAAGCTGACCTACTGTTTGCTGTAGTTGGTGCAGTGTCACTTTGTCGTTCCAGAGACATTGCAACAAGGAGGCCCTGAATTTGGCGATCTTCTCTGCCGGCAAGCGGAAGCAACCCTCCACGGAGTCTAGTTCGATACCCAGAAACTCCAGGGAGGTAGTCGGACCCACCGTCTTACCTGGCGCCAACGGTACCCCAAAACCCTGCATAAGCACGCAGAAATCCTGCAATGCCTGTGCACAGTCCCGAGAGCCCGCCGGGCCGAGAAACAGGAAATCATCAAGATAGTGCATCACATTTTGGTGCCCAGCGGCCTTTGCGAATACCCACTCCAAAAATGAGCTAAACATTTCAAAATAGGCACATGAAATTGAACAACCCAGTGGCATGCACATATCCTTGTAGTACTTCCCCTGAAATGCAAAACCCAACAAGTGCTGATCCTGGGGATGAACCGGAAGCAACCTAAATGCTGATTCAATATCTGATTTTGCTAACAGCACCCCGGGGCCTAGGCGATTCAACATTACCACTGCGTCATCGAAAGATGCATACCTTACACCGCAAATGTCTGGGTCAATCGCCTCATTACCGGAACCCCCCCTTGGTGCAGATAAATTATGAATGAGCCTGAATTCTCCCGGCTCCTTTTTGGGAACTACCCCTAATGGGGAACACACAAAATTGTCCGTTGGTGGTTCAACGAACGGTCCTGCAACCCGCCCCAAACGAACCTCTTTTGCGATTTTTGTGGCAGCCACTGCCGGGTTGTGTGTAACAGACAGTTGGTTTTTGCATGAGGGGGCCCCCCGAAAGTTACCCGCTGGGATCCTGAAGCCATACGAGAAACCGTCTTGCAGGATCCCAGCGGACACATGATCAGGGTATTTGTTCAGCCAGGGAGTCAAAGCCAGAATATCCACGGGCGATTGCCTGGACCTCCGAGGCACCGTGTCAATCCTGCTTGGTACCCCCTTTCCCTCCAGAATTATTGCCTCTGGATCGGCAGCTCGTTTCGGGGTGGGAGGTGTTGCCACAACCTGCGCAGGCATGCCTAAACCTGCATGTTCCCTGCGGCCTGCTACACGTTCCTTTTTTGAAACCCCAACACACCCCTTGCTTATTCCCATTCCCGCCCGATCTAGACGGAGTATGTCCCCCGTAGGTTGGTCGAAAGGGCTGAGGCTGTCTCTGCTGAAAGGTCCTGGGGCCATTTGCACCCGACCATGATCCACCCGCCGCGCCCGGCAGGAACTGCGAATGCCAAGATACAGTATCCAAACAATCCCAAGTCAGTGTTTCATTAAACTCTTTTGCTTTTCTAAATGCCACATCATACCCTTTACATTCTTCTCCTCCATATTTCTCATGGAAGCCCGTGATCCTGCTCTGGTAGCAAGCCAGGTCTCCTAACAGTTCTGGTGTACGCTCACCCACAATTGCTGCAAAAACAGAGAAAGCCCTGATCCAGTTCATCATGGACTCTTCCACCCTGAATTCAGCCATCTTTGCCCCCCATACACTGGGGTGCCACAAATCCTTCTGAGTTTTGGCATATTCTAACTCGCGATTGTCTGTCAACAATGAAAACATGTTTATATATTTATTACCCCACACCATCTCCTTAGTTGCTAGAGGAACATGTTGCGCCAAGCTTTCCCGCCTTGAGGGTGCAGCGCCCTCCCCCATTATTGGGAGCGATCTCTTACCGGCTTCCGACGTACCTCCGGTCGTGTTCGTCGAGTCCTTCCGATTTTCCACCGCAGCCGGGTTCACCACCTGCGGAGAAATAGAAGGCACATTCGCTGCCCCAGCGCCCCTTGTCTGTCTGAGCTTCTCAATAATCTGCCTAGCCTCCTCGGCTGGGTCTTCCATAGCCCCGGATCCCCCCGCTCCCTTCTTCAACCAAGGTAACACAGCCGCCAACTGAATCGCTAGTTCAGGAGGCATTTTGTCGTTATCCAGCGGTGTGATAACCACAGGGATTGGCAATCCCCCATCCGGTGTAGTACCGGGCTGGCCGCTGGTGCTACTGGGACCAGCGGGACCTCCATCGGGACTGGGGCCTCGCTAGGATCCACTTTCCCCTTCTTCTTTTTGCCCTTATCCCCCCCTGGGGTAATGTTCGGCAAAGAAGGCCCCACGATCCTCTTTGGTCGCCCTGAGGGCCCTGCTTGGGCCTCCACCTGTTTCCGGAGGGACGCTAAGCCGCGACCCAGCTGATCTACTTTACCGAACTTCTTGTCCATCGCCGACACTCGGCTCACCAGTGTGCGCAGCATTCGTTCCATCTCGGAGCTCTTTCCACTCTGCTTACCAGGCATATCTGTGTTCTGTTTTACCTCTGCCTGTTCTCCAGTAGTGATTCGGACTCCAGCTACGCCTTGATGACTGAAACAGAAAAAACAACGATTACACGTTCAAAAAACTGCAGCTTGTTCCCTTGAGGGCTCACAAGCGACGAGTGGTGCAGCCTTCAGAGCGCAGGAACAAGAGGACGCTTACCTCGATTCCCGCGCCTTTTATCTTGCAGCGGGAGGGCGGGGCAGCGTCCCCATCCCGCCCAGAAGTGCACGGACTTCCGGGCGGGTGTTAGGACAACCCTTTTTAGTGGCAGGGGCGTGATCCAACCACGCCGCTATGGGCATACCGGCCGGGACACGCCCCCTGCCCGCAAAAGGTTTCCCGGGGGATCGGGGCACCCAGCCATACGTTCGGGGTGACCGAGTGGTCTCCCCTTTCCAGAACACATTACCTGCCCTTCGGTGTTTGCAAAGACTGAATAATTTAATCCAGAATCAGAATAGCCAAAGGCATGTCTGGTATGACTTTCAGAATAAAAAAAAAATTAAACATGTCGCTCAACACGACCTTACCAGAATACTGATGTGTCCTGCTTCCAGCGGGTTCTTCTCTTTTTCCCAAAAAACAAATCAGGTGGATCAAGAAAGGATCCCCAGTCAGGACCGGGGCACTGTTGTAGAGGACACCGTTGAGGGAAGGAGATATTGTCGACGTCGGCTACGAGGACTTGAATCTGCTTTTCTGAAGTTACCGATATTTCCCTCCTCTCCGGGTCGTCAAGCCTGGGCCACCGAGTCTCTGAGTGGTCCCACGTTGATGCGCCAATTTTGTAATTCCGAAGAAAGGGAGACCACAATTCAGGAAGCAAGGAAACAAAAGATTTATTTTAATACAACAAAATGATAATCTCTAGAGATGGAAGAGTGTCCGAGACCCACGGATTGCGTAGGTGTCAGGAGACTGTTCAAAGTGTCCGTGGCATGCAGCATCTTTTATAGGATGCAGACCCTCCCCTCTGGTGTGGGGGAACGACAGAAATGTCAGTTGGTATGCAGGAATTTAGGTGTGTGCAGCGGGATTTCAGGTGTTGGGGCCAACGTAAAGTCCATGAAATGTGGAAGTTCAGGTGTGCATTGGACATTTTCCTGTTTGGAGGCAGCTTTCATGCCTTGCAGGTGAGGAGGGTTTCATGACCTGGCCAGGTGTTAGGCCGTTGGCAGAGACAGACCGGTTAGGGACAGACCTGTTCTGTGGTCCATACAGGTTCCGGAGATAAATGCGTGGGTGCAGTAGAAACCAGCCCAGGGCATCAACACGGGGTCACGTAGAAGACAATTTTGTGAAAGTTCAAGAAAGGGTTTTGTGAGCAAGATGGAGTTCATACACGGCAACATTAAGAAATACAGTTATTCCATTTCTATGGGGAGGCTGGGAGAAGGCCTATGAAAATAAAACTCAGGGAGTTCCCTCTGTGTGCATCCATAGAATTGGTTCGAGAGAGAAGGGAACCTATTCTTGTTAGACTGTGCTAAAATGATTGCATGCAAAGTGATTATCATTGTGAAATAAACAGCCTGTGAACCGTATAGTCTTACACTGACTTGACCCTCAACACCATCAGTTTCATACCCCTCTGGCAACACTGGGGAGGCCAGATGGGCTCCCTGTGTGGGTCTCACCCCTCTTGTTGACTACCACCCTGCGCCCATGTCCTCCATCTCCAATTGCATGCTTCCTCAATAATTTCGCTGGTGCTACCGCCTCCCTCAATATTGCCCCCACCCCCTGCAAATGTCCCTGTTTTCGTTTTCACCCCACCTTTGACACTAGAGGTTTATCCACATTACACCAACTTTCACGGGGCACCTGGACTAACACATCTCAACCTGTGCATGGGACTACTTCCTGCCGCTGCAACCCTCCCGCCCGATAGCTCGAAGTAAAGCTCTATATTATCTTGAATGTATGTCTCTAACACTTCACATGTTGTTGTTTGAACTGCTTTACACACCTGTATACTCTTCACTTCATCTTCGATGTTCAAACATGCCTGGTTGTTATTACCATACCTGCTACAATATATGAAAAATCTCAAAAAAATGTGTTTAAAATAAAAAAAGAACTGCCAGTGAAACATGGCTGCAAGAAGCATAGTTTCCAACCATGGCAGAAAACCGTGAAATGTTTCAAGAAGGGTGAGGTTCTGCTTCTTACGGAGCTCAATTTGTAAAAAAGTAAATGCCAGGGATTTTCTCGGAAGGCCACTGCAGCCTGCACCATGCATTGCCACTGCCGCCTGCACCATGCATTGCCACTGCCAGTACTGCCAATGACTGTACCAAAATAATACCTAACCCTCTCACTCCTATAAGTGTGACAATTCTCACTATTTCAGGCCATACAGAGCTGTAATAATGGCGTGAGAGGCTTGTATTTTTCATTTTCAATACCATTTGACTTAATAAACATGGTTGTTGTGCACATCCCAGACAGTGCCACCATGAGGTGGACTGTCACTAGAGCCAGTGCCGAGCACCTGTAACCACTGGCTCAAATTAAGCACTGCCGTCTTATCTGCATGGAAACACCACAAAGTAGCAGGAAATCTCCAAGTCGCTTCACTCCCTTTTAGCACTACAGTGTCTCACTCAGCCTGAATGGCAACTAGGAACGACGAATTAAAAGACCATGAATGAGGGAGACTAAAGGCGGAGGTTATGGGAAGAGCCAGGGGTAGAGAACAGTTTTGTGTTTGCGGTTTAAGACAATTGAGTTATAGAGAGAAAAAAGGCTTGAAAACAAAGGGATCCCAGAGATACAGTGTAAAAATGCAGAAGGGAATGTGTAGACCCGTGGAAGGAGGAGAGAGACTTAGCACACCTTAAAGAGAAGTTATACCGCCTCCATTTTTTCCAGGTTCAAATACATACTCCTTTACTCAGGGTTATCAATTTTTCCATCTCCCTTGGAAATAATGTTTTCAGTTCTGGTTTTTCTTTTATAAGTCAGTCATTGATTCAAGACTGTAACCTTCATATTTAACTAATTTCTGAAAGCACAGGTCTCTACAAGTGTTCTGAGGCCATCTGGCAATCGCGCGCACACACACACTCCCAAACACACACTATGTCCACAAATGTGATATTGCATCCAGCAAGGAAGATGGCATGATGGAGAACAAAGATAAAATGGCTGTCTATGACACACACATACACACTGGCCGCACCAAATGGCTGTCAATGCCTGGCCAGGAAAGATGGAGGCATGGAAAACAAAGACAAAATGCCCACCTATGATACATACCCTGGGTTAAGAAATAGCCACTTGGAGACATGGAAAACTAAGAAAGCATGGCTGCACTACCCTGGATAGGGCCTCTTCCCACCCTATATACCAACAGAAACGTGTAGGGTTGCAAAGATATGCACCATAATGTGATTGAGCTTATCCCTGTGCCTCGCAGCAACAAAAAACTCGAAACACAACAAAATAGACACAGTAGGAAATGTTTGAAATAAACTTTAAAAAATGCCTCAAACACACACAGCACAACACAACAAATGTTCAAAGTTAATTAAACACAATTAATCAACCATCTCACACAAACTCACATGCACAAAAATAGTGGGCGACACATGGTAAAGAAAAAAAGATAATGTTTGGCTGTAAGGTACTGGACTCTTGGAACCACCTTGACACTAGCCGCCAACAGGCATATGCAGACAAAACAATTAAATTTATCATGAATATAAAACCATCAATAGGCCTTTCAATTAATAAAAAGTATATCTAGCACACAAGCAGTGAGAATGTTAAAAAAACTAAATTAAAAAATGCTTCCAAGACCCACAACAGACTATGCTCCAAAAAGTAAAGTATACCACAGTATGAAGAGAAGCCTGAACACAATTCACAAAAACAAAAGGAAAAGGAAACGGAAGAAATGATAATTAACTCAGGTATCCACCATCCAAAAATGTCCATTATTCTGTAATCTCACATAGGCCTGTCTGTACCCTCCTTGGCTGATACTCCAGGCCATCAGCAACAAGGGAAATGAAAAAAAGAACACAGTGGTGCCTGCCAACACAAACATTTGGCAAAGAACTGCACTGAACTTATTTGACTTTCCAAAACTTTTTAAAATTCCATTTTACAAGGGTGAATGATGCAGCAAAGATTGCAGACAAAGAAAGAGTGATGTTTGCCCTCCAAGAGTCCAAATCCAAAATTACCAAGGGCTGAACAAAGCACTGGGAGTATTCTTCAGGAAGAGGAAGTTGATACTGTATGTACAGTAGCCTCACTCTTCCTAGCCATCCTCTATGTAATCTAAATCAATATTAAAAGAAGACCCTTTGTGCTCAAATGTATCCAGTCCGCTTGCCTAAAAAGGTCAGCACAAAATGACATTTCAAGTTATTTTATTGATGCTCCCTTCAAGGTAATGACTTGCTTTTGGGTCACTTACATCGTTGCCACATGTCAATCATATTGTTTTGGTGCTGCTGTGAGCTCATTTTCGCCCAGAACTGATATCTTGTTTATGCCTAATGACGCAATCTTGATCCATTACATGTAATTTTTGTGTCACATAATTCCAGAAATTATTCCAAATTATCCAATTGTAATTATGCCCTAGCCTAGTTATCATTAAGTATTTCTCGATATTTACAGGTATACCATTCTGACCATCTTTGTAATACTGCATTAATTGTAATTGACTTCCCAGTAGCAATAATTACGTTTAATTATATTAGCTTAACATTTTGTTGGATTTGGAGACGAACACCATACGGTATCAACCAATGTTTACAGGAAGGTCTCTTCTGTGACTACCATTGTGTTTTTTTCAATTAATTTTGAATAAACCACATCCTTAAAATTAGGGGCCAAAACTAAACTTTAGATGTGGAAAAAATGCACTAGTGAGCAAGAGTAGTTGTTTTGCAATATTGTGGTTAAGATTTATTTGACCCACAAGAATGCCTTCATCTTAATTAATCAGGCGAGGGTGATTGCATACTGGAAAATATTTCAAACAGCAGCCACAGATAATGACTCATTTAAACCAGACAAATGGCGTATCATTCACTTCCCATAAGAACAATACAACTGGTACTCCGAAAGAACAGACATATTTGTTTTAGAAGCATAACGTAGACATATAAATATGTAACTTTCTTCATCTGCAGATGTCTCTTTTACATAAAAGCATAGTCAAGATTCAGTGATGCTAGCTACCGCAACATCTGTTCTACATTTTCCTGTGTTTTCTGTCTCCTCGAAAACTACATATGTAGGTTAGAAACCTAGGCAACACATATGTTTCTATTTAAAGGAAAACATATTTTAAATAAAATGGTGGTATTTTAATATACAGTAATCATAATTGTTTGAAACATCAAATCAGCATTGTATATATGAATCCGGACGAAACCCATTCATGAAACAAATTCCAATTTATGAGATGGAAGTCGGGCTCTTACATATACAAATAATTTTTGTTTGGAAAAATGTATTTATGATATGCGCACACTATATACTAAAAGTAGTGGATGTAAATTCCAAGAGCCTTCACTGCTGAGGAAAAGGGCGAAATTCAATTACCCAATAAAATTTGTTTCCCTTCATAAGCATTTACAGAGAATTATGGGGCACATGCATCAAGCATTTTACCGGACGCAAAAGGGCCGATTCGCAGAATCTGCCCGTTTGCGACCGGTAAAATGCTATTTCCGATGCATCAAGCCCAAAGGCATTCGCAAATAAGGAAATCACAACTTTTTGCTATTTCCTTAATTGTGAATGCAGTTAGGGAATAACAAATTACGATTCCCTAAATGCAATGCATCATGCATTCGCAAATTGCTTTTTCGCAATTTGGAATTGCAAATTACCATCAACTTCAAGTTGATGGTAATTTGCAATTTCTTAGAAAAATGCATAAAATTGCATTTTCTAAGTGCCATGCGGTGCACATATATGCCCTTAAGGCATTTGTGTGTGCCACATGTGCACACATGCCAATTTTGGGAGTGCAGCAGGATGGCTTTTTGGCCCCCTAGCACCCTTCAAATAGCATTCACAATTTGTGAGTACCTATTTGGTACTCCCAAATTGTAAATGACTTCCCATTCATTCCTGTGGGCCTCTGCGCCCATAGGAATGAATGGAAAGGCATTACTTAATAGCGAGTCGCAATTTGCGAGTCACTATTAAGGAAAAAGAACAATTGATGGACAGAATGCAGAACAATGTCATACGTTCACCCAAGTACAGAGATATTGGCTAAAATCCATGTTTCTTTGCCCCCCATGCCATTCCAGTTTCAAACCAGCTATATGCAAATTAGAACTGATCCTGAGACCAATGGGAACATTTCAGCCCGAACTGCCAGACCGATTCCTCCCTGGATTGGAAACAAGCCTCCTAGGGCCGGTTTTGGGGTTTCACCCCTCATCAGACAGGATAGCTTGACTCCAGTGTCATGGAGAAATGGAGAACACGAGACCCACATTTGGGCATACCCATCCCACTCTGGGCGGCAAATGCAAAAAGAACAATTGATGGAGAGAATGCAGAGCAATATCATATATTCACCCGAGTACAGAGATCTGGGCCTAAATCCATTGTTTTGTTGCTCTCCATGACATTCAAGTTTGAAACCCAGTCATATGGAAATCAGTCTTGATCCTCCGCCCAATGAGAACAATCCTGTCTGAACTGTCAGGCCAGGTCCTGGAAACAAGCATCCTAGGACTGGTTTTGGGGTTTCACCCTTCATCAGCCAAGATAGCTTGACTCCAGTGGCATGGAGTGCACAGGACCTACATATGGGCATACCCGTCCCACTCTGGTGACAAATGCAAAAAGAACAATTGATGGACAGAATGCAGAACAATGTCATACATTCACCCCAGTACAGTGATCTGGGCCTAAATCCATAGTTATTTTGCTCCCCATGCCATTCCAGTTGGAACCCAGCCATATACTAATCAGTCTTGACCCTGCACCAAATGGGAACAGTCCAGCCAGAACTGCCAGGCCTGGTCCTCCCTGGACTGGAAACAAGAATCGTAGGACAGGTTTTGTGGTTTCACCCCTCATCAACCAGGCTAGCTTGAATCCAGTGGCAAAGTGAGCAAGGGACCCACATCTGGGCATACACTGCCAAATCAGGGAGAACAAAGTCGGGGCAAATAATGTAAAATAAATATGGGTGCCCAGACAGGCCCCCACACAGCCCTGGGCGCTGCCACCTCCCTGGGGCTCAAATCTAATAATGAATGAGGTCCATTGCGGCCTTCTTGGCCCCATGGGCCACCACCTCCAGAGGCAAAGAATGTAAAATAGATGTGTGGAACCCCTTCAGCCCAGGGGACCACCAACTCCCCAGGGCACTGTGTAATATAGATACAATGTCAGGACTGCCACCTACCTGGGGCAAATAATGTAAAATAAATGAGTGAGCCTGCACATCCCCCCACAGCCCTGGGGACCGCTATCACCTGGCGGCTCAAAGTAAATAATGAAGAGGTCAATCGTGGATCGCCGGCAAAGGGGACCATCACCTCCATGCTTAAATAAACATTGTGGAGCCATGAATGGCCCTGGGGACTGCCACCTCCCAGGGTCTGCTCCTGATACCTCCTGAGGTATCCACCCTTGTGAGGTTGCTGTTTACTTTTGCTTCTCCCATCAAGCAACAGCAAACATAAGAGCCCCGGCTTGCAGAAAGTGGAGTTTTCATCTGTCTTCATGCACACAAATATGCGAGAAGGGAAATAGATGAAAACATTTGCTTTCAGAGACAGGGTGCTGTCTTTCAGCATCCTCTTGTCTGTCCTGTCACAGCAATGCCAGGTGTCGCAGGAGGCGGGGAGTTGGCAGGGACCATTGCGGCCTTGAGGCCTCACCTACGGTCCCCAACAGTGTTCACCCAGAATAAAGAGGGCAGAGATGTGTTCCCCTGGGCCGATATTCACCTCGGGAGGGAGACTATGTGACATGGTGTAATGGCCAGGGCCCCCTCCCCAACAAAAATATATTTTTTAAAAAGGCCGTGCTCCGGGATATGGGGTTCCCAGGGTCGCAATTGGCCCGGGGAGCAGGGCCGCAGGGCTACCGTTGCCTATAAAGAAGGAAAAAGGCTGGCCCCAGGGAAAGTCGTCTGAGGCCCTGCCCCCTTTTTCAACCACTCTGCAGGGGGGCTCCGGGCACACAACTGTTTAGGGGATGAAGTCCCCTTGGCTGCTAGGGGGCCTTAGTGCCAACAACCTCTCCTATTACTTTTAGTAAGTTCCACAGCAAAGAGGGATTGCTGACAGGTCATCTGAGGCCCACCCACTTTCTCCATCACTTTGCAAACAACCTCCTGGTGCATTACTGATTGGGGTATAAATTCTTCTTGGATGCTGATGGTTCTTGGGGGCGAAGAACCCCTCCTCCTACCTCCAGTAAGTCCCACACAGCAGGATTGCTGAGAACTAGAGGGAGGCCCCACCCTCTTTCTCCACCACTCTGCAAACAACCTCCTGGTACATTACTGCTTGGGGTATAAAGTCTCCTTGGATGCTGAGGGTCCTAGGGGGCCAAGATCCCCTCATGCCTCCTCCAGTAAGTCCCACACAGCGGGATTGCTGCGAGCTTGTTGGAGGCCACACCCCCTTTCTACACCACTCTACAAACAACTTCCTGGTGCATTACTGGTTGGGGATAAAGTCCCCTTGGATGCTGAAGGTCCTTGATGGGGCCAAGAACTCCTCATGTTAACTCCAGTAAGTCACACAGAGAGGGATTTCTGAGCTCTCATCCAAGGTCCCACAGCCTTTCTCCCCCACTCTGCATAAGCGCATCCTGGCGTACTACTGGTTGGGAGATTAATTCCCTTGGATGCTGAGAGCTCTTGGGGGCCAAGTGTTGCAAAATATAGATGAATATCCATATAAATTCATGGGCTTGCACTTCAAAAGATTGCATTAAACGTGATGGGGTAACCCAGTAACCCTCAGAACCTGGGTGGTTAAACTGAAGAAAAACAATGG
Source organism: Lissotriton vulgaris (assembly GCF_964263255.1). Classification (NCBI taxonomy): domain Eukaryota; kingdom Metazoa; phylum Chordata; class Amphibia; order Caudata; family Salamandridae; genus Lissotriton; species Lissotriton vulgaris. The sequence continues at coordinate 1,064,250,438 of NC_141695.1, read as the reverse complement.
TTCTGTCGGAAAAACACAATTACATTGACTATATGCTGTATATACAATTAAGGGACATGATTCTACAGAGAAATTGTGAAAAACAAACAAACACCTGACCACACGAGAAGATGTAGGCAAATTATTGTTTTATAACCTTCTGCACGGTTTGAATCAATTGCAGCTGTCCAGAACATACAATAAATAAACAAACCATACACTGAAGAAGTGAGTTGTGACTGGTGACTGGGTGCTTAACGGAAGATTAGACAGAACACACATTCATGAACATACATATATATATATATATATATATATATATATATATATATATATATATATATATATATGCAATGTTTAAATCCCGTGTATCCACAATTCATTACACTTGTTTCAAAACTGATCAATTATTTCTTTCGTTTGTTGAAACTTTCTGTGGACCGATACACAAACGGAAAGTCGACGTTTCAACCCTAAATGTGATGCGCTGATTTGGCTGCATCTAAAAGCGGGTCTTCCTCAGGACTGCGAAATGTTGGACAGCCTATAAACGTAAAATGAGTATGGTCAGGGTCTGAGGTGTGACAAAATATTGAAAACACGTTCCTTTGTAATGCAAGGCCGGCTTACATTAGAAGGGAGTTATTTAAGCAGTGGCTTCAACTGTAGTGAGGAGGATGTCAGCCGGCAAACTCCTACTTTTGGTGGGTCAAGAACCTGCTGAGGGGGGTAAATTCCGGAAGCTGTTATAGCTTCTAATTTGCTCCGTAATGTGGTCAGGGCTAAGCATACCTTCTTTGGGTTTAACACCAGCCGGTGTGAAGCTCCATGTATTATGTATCATCTGAAAGGATAGAGCGCAATTCTCAATCCTTGGTACTCCTAAAATACTGAGCATTGGAGTGTGACTGAAACCAGAAGGCCTATGCTGACTATGGGTGTCACAGTCTGTCCTAATTATTATCTTCAAGGAGAGTGTGACCCATTCTTGTTTATGAAAAACGAGTGCAATATGGTGTTTAAAGACGTTCATTTATATTCCAACTCGTGCAACCAAAGTGCATGCCTACAACGTGTATGAAGGGGTTAGGTATACACCCAGGACTATAAGCACGGCAGTGCGTCTGTGGATTAGAATGGGTGCACTTCAAAAGATATCATGCTTAGATATATCACATTAACATGAGGCATGGAGCTCCAAAGGGCTTCCTTTCTGACCTTGACTGGAAAAGCTTCAACAAGCTATTCTGTGCCCCCTTGGAGGTCACCTTGCTTGTCCTGACTAGTTGATATTGCTTAATCTGGTTGTGCAAGTTGCTTACCCAGTGCTGAGCCAGCCTTTCTGGTGTGCCCATATCTGGCTGTTTATAATTTGTATTGTGGAGACATTGCACAAACAGGTTAGCCATATTTGGCCTGGTGCCTTATTCTAGTTCCGCTGACATGGCATTACTCAATGTATATAGCACCTAGAAACCTGTCACTCTGGGAAGAAGCAGTCTTAGAGCCCATAAGGCTGGAGACTTGACTTCTTCCTTGCTAATTAGTAATAATGCATGCATTTGGTACCAATAAATACATTTCACTCTGTTTCCGAGCAATCCTGCTATGTCTGGTGAGTTTCACTCATTTGCTCCAGGGAGAGTGCCAATATTTCCCCATCAGAATGTTGTCAGACAGTGGGAACATTGGATGACTGTGATGTCACCAGTTGGTAAGTGAGATGTAAGCTAAATAACTAACTTGCCTTGTTGCAAGTGACTTTTTAGACTTTCAAATGTGTATTTAACATATAGTATTAATAAAAGGGGCATTGACTGGCATTTAAAATAGACAGGGGACTGTAGAGAATGTTTTTAGAAATATTCTCTGTATCAGTACACTAATTGATATGTGGCATACACTGCAGTAGAGCCTGGGTTAGAGAATAATTTATGTGTACCTACACATATAAGAAGTAGTGAAGCAGGTGACTGATAAGTAACTAAGTTACTTTATGTCAATAAATATTGACAAATGGCTTGACCCTTTGGGGTTTTATAAAAACCATTGCAGTAGACCCTATGCTAGGATGGGGTATTGATTTTACCCAGAAAACGAAACCCTCCCAGAATATAGTGAGTGGAGACTCTGATTTGCGTATTACACAAGAACACACAGAAATGCTTTTGAAATATGTGTAGTCATGTCATGGGTGAATGACTGCATTTGAATAGGGCATTGATCTTCAGTACTGGAACACTATATTTCCTTGATTTATATAAAAAAAAAATGGAGCGCCTCAGTGCATGAGAGAAGGAAATTGGTTGTATATGTGATGTCTCTGGCTGGTCCATAACTGTTGATTTTCCTTTTTTTAACTCATTCTCTCCACTGCCTAACAACGTTTTCCTTGTTGGAGACCTTTTGAATTTATCTTTCAGGGTGTAAGCGCACATTGTGAGTAAAAAAGCAAAATTTTACAAGACCGGATCTCAGATGAAAATCATTGTAAGCTCACTAGAAAGCTGTTAAAAAAATGGCAGGAGAGTAACATTAAAATAAAGCAAAAATATGAATTATAGAAAATATGTTAGGTGGCTGCACTCTACTATGGACAGTGAAGCAGTAGCAAAGTATAGCATATAAAAAGAGACTGGATTTGCATACATTGTCCTGTATTTCATAGAAGATATTATGTGTTTGATTATGTACCTAATTGATGTATTAACAGGGGTGTGGGATTTAATAAAATATCTACTTGTCGATAAGGAAGGTTGCTTCATATATTTACTTGTCCTGTAACAAAATCCACTTGTCCCTTTTGTGCCGTGCAATGCTGCAACAAATTATGGCAGCAATCTCATTATATAAGAGTTCTTATATAGCATCTCTGGTTATGCCAGTGCTCGTACCATAGTAGGATTTGAATACTAGCAATTCCCTTATGTTGCCACGTTTCTGCAGGTCTACATACTGGGGCTGAAATTAGTGGTAAGCAATAGTTCTAGGGTTTGAATGCCCTTTTGAGTCTGTGCAAACCTGCTCTTCCACAAGGAGCATATTTACACACAAAGTAGTTTGTACAGTGCCCAGAACTCCTGTGGCAATGTGTATTTTTTAGACCAAAAAAGCGTTTTTGCTTTTGCCAATGCTTGTTAGAATGGTGAGGGCCCAGCAGCTCCAATGCTGATATGGTTTTACAAAAACCATGCCTGAAAAATAAGTCAGAGAAAAAGGAGGGGTTTGGCCCTGTAGGGAAGATGGTAGGTAGGGCCTATTAATGACAAAAAGGGGGGTTTTACCTATGCCTCTATATGTATGATTACAACATTTAATGTTCATCAAAGAGAAAACCACACTGTTAGTTAACTCAGACACTTGATTTATGTCAATTATTTTTGAAATTCATAAATTGTCCATTATTTACGACAAGAAAGAATACATAGTCAACTTCACATTGAACACAACAAAAGGTTTTTTTTGCAAGGGAAAAAGCATGAAAGACAGACGAATGAACAATTATTGTGTAAATCAACAAAATGTGCATATACATTGTACACTGTGAAGAGCAATTATCTCAAAAACAGTAAGACGCAAAACTTTCATAAAGTACAAACAAAATGTAACAGTTTGGGAGGTACGTCTTATTCATTACCAGCCCAACTTCCTGTAGTACTATTTGTTATAGTATTGTAGTTGTGTAAATACAGGAAAAAAAGCGAAACCAACATCAATTAGGACATGCCAATAATTTTGGGCAAAACATTGATGCTAAATGCCGACGCGTTTCGAATGCCAATGTACAAATCATCGGATTCTCATCAGGGCGTGGAGTTTATCCGCAATTACTGTTTGGGGAGAGAGAAAAGGGAATTGGATTTAGAGCGATTGACATTTGAAATAAGGGAGCTTTTTCCAGTCAAATGCATCGTCTGATGCAGCATACCTTGTGCGACCAGGGAATTATGGTCGTATTAGTCTTTTAAGAAATGGTCATCATATGCCGTGGGAGTCAACCTGCAATCGAGTGACATAGGCATGGTGAGTATTTATGTTATAATATATGGGCTGGCGCTACTGCGTGCATACAGTCATGTAGCCGAGGAAATTACCTCTGTGTCTGAAGCAGCCGCTCAGAGGTCGAGGCCGGAGGCAATGCGGTTCTCTGTTCAGAATATTATCCCTTTGAACAAATCTACAAACGCAAAAAGGTTGTGTGGTTTTTAGCGAGGGCGGGTGATACAATATTTGGAACCTCAAGAAAGTGGAATGCAATGGGTCGCTTACTTTTATCCGTGAATTTAGGCGAAGAAGTGTATCCTCAACGTATCCTGTGAAAAGAAAGACAGGCGGGAGGCTAATGAATGCCCTGTCTCAATTGTTGCCAAACACGAGAAAAACAAAAAAGGTTTTACGCCGTGGGGCGTCTTACCATGAACTGTGACCCTCGGGACATCGAGTCACCCGTTCGTTTGAAGGCCAGAGGTCTTGATCAAAAAATGAATCCTAAGAGGGAGGGGGAACCAAGCAGGTTATTACCCAGTTGCGCCCGAGTATAAGCGCGTGTGTATGCGCTGGCCGAGAAGCGGGTCTTACCTTGGGTTCGTGAATAACCGCGTTGTCTTTACAAATACGGGAAGAACACAACAGCTCGCCGCCGCGAGTGGCATTGACTAAGTTGTGTGTGCTGGTCACAAGACGCAAAGAACCAATCAGCGTGTGGGGCCCTCTCGCTAAGAGTTGTGGGATTTGTAGTTTGTGGGGAAAAAAGCTAATTATATTCTGGTGACTTCGCTAAGCACATTCATCCCATTGTTAACAGTGTTAAATTTCATAATGAGATAAGCCTCCTTGCGAAGTAGTGCCGCCTCAATGTCATGTGCATACTGTTTAGGATCCGCCCATGTGAGGACAGTCCATTTGAAATCATTCTCACCATAACTATTAGCGAGAGGGCCCCACACGCTGATTGGTTCTTTGCGTCTTGTGACCAGCACACACAACTTAGTCAATGCCACTCGCGGCGGCGAGCTGTTGTGTTCTTCCCGTATTTGTAAAGACAACGCGGTTATTCACGAACCCAAGGTAAGACCCGCTTCTCGGCCAGCGCATACACACGCGCTTATACTCGGGCGCAACTGGGTAATAACCTGCTTGGTTCCCCCTCCCTCTTAGGATTCATTTTTTGATCAAGACCTCTGGCCTTCAAACGAACGGGTGACTCGATGTCCCGAGGGTCACAGTTCATGGTAAGACGCCCCACGGCGTAAAACCTTTTTTGTTTTTCTCGTGTTTGGCAACAATTGAGACAGGGCATTCATTAGCCTCCCGCCTGTCTTTCTTTTCACAGGATACGTTGAGGATACACTTCTTCGCCTAAATTCACGGATAAAAGTAAGCGACCCATTGCATTCCACTTTCTTGAGGTTCCAAATATTGTATCACCCGCCCTCGCTAAAAACCACACAACCTTTTTGCGTTTGTAGATTTGTTCAAAGGGATAATATTCTGAACAGAGAACCGCATTGCCTCCGGCCTCGACCTCTGAGCGACTGCTTCAGACACAGAGGTAATTTCCTCGGCTACTTGACTGTATGCACGCAGTAGCGCCAGCCCATATATTATAACATAAATACTCACCATGCCTATGTCACTCGATTGCAGGTTGACTCCCACGGCATATGATGACCATTTCTTAAAAGACTAATACGACCATAATTCCCTGGTCGCACAAGGTATGCTGCATCAGACGATGCATTTGACTGGAAAAAGCTCCCTTATTTCAAATGTCAATCTCTCTAAATCCAATTCCCTTTTCTCTCTCCCCAAACAGTAATTGCGGATAAACTCCACGCCCTGATGAGAATCCGATGATTTGTACATTGGCATTCGAAACGCGTCGGTATTTAGCATCAATGTTTTGCCCAAAATTATTGGCATGTCCTAATTGATGTTGGTTTCGCTTTTTTCCTGTATTTACACCACTACAATACTATAACAAATAGTACTACAGGAAGTTGGGCTGGTAATGAATAAGACGTACCTCCCAAACTGTTACATTTTGTTTGTACTTTATGAAAGTTTTGCGTCTTACTGTTTTTGAGATAATTGCTCTTCACAGTGTACAATGTATATGCACATTTTGTTGATTTGTTCACTTTGATTTACACAATAATTGTTCATTTGTCTGTCTTTCATGCTTTTTCCCTTGCAAAAAAAAACCTTTTGTTGTGTTCAATGTGAAGTTGACTATGTATTCTTTCTTGTCGTAAATAATGGACAATTTATGAATTTCAAAAATAATTGACATAAATCAAGTGTCTGAGTTAACTAACAGTGTGGTTTTCTCTTTGATGAACATTAAATGTTGTAATCATACATATAGAGGCATAGGTAAAACCCCCCTTTTTGTCGTTAAAAAATAAGTCATGCATTGACAAAAACAAAAGACTGACCTCCAATTTCAGACCTACTGGCTTTGGCAATGCTTGTTTATTTTTGTTTTCTATAAAGGTATTGAAACTAGTTAAACTGATTTTCCATTATGAATATTTTTGACCTCTTGTGGCTAATTGTATCCCTTTAGCTTGAACAGAAAATGAGGCTTATGAGCCTTAAAGACCACTTCTTTGTCCTAGGACAAGAGGAAGCAGGTCCAGTCATTCATTACTCCTCCCATGTCACATATAATAGGTCCAGTCCTCTTCTGTTCTTCCTCAGGTTCAGCAGCGTTCTGAAGTGGTTGCCTGGAGATGCCACATGTATGTCTCACACCAGCTTGTGGATGGGAATGGTTCCTCAGCATGCTCTAACCAATGGTGTAAAGGTTCCCAGGGCCAACCCCACCTACTTTGGGCATTTTCAAGATGGCAAACAACTGCAGCCACACTAAATGTGGGCTCTGAAGTCTGGGTTGTGTGAGAGTAGTGTGGTATTATAATGGTGGTGTCCTCCACAACTAACACTAAAATCCAGTTTGAAGCAGCCAGTGTCCAGAGTCAATCCAGAGACAGAATTCTTGTGGGGAAAAGCAGAGTTTTTCAGCAACCAGGCAGTAGATACACAAGACTTATCTTTGTATGCTGTTCTTTACCTTTCAAATCCACCCCAAATGTAAGATGTAAACCCAGCAGACCTGTCAAGTAAGAGATGAAACACCTGTAGGATTTTACACTGTAGTGTGACAAATTAAGCTCACAGCTCCTACCCTGCATATTCTGAGAGGTTCAGAAGAGTCATGAGTGGTGGGAACCTGCTATCCTCCTCAACTAATCTGTCACCTCTGCTTCCTTCCCAGAAGGATTTTAACACATCTGAAGAGAAACCTCTGCTAAAACAAACCTACTGTAGACCCAGAAGAACTCAATAACTACTGCACATCTCCCTGCTCCCATTCCCAGCTAAAGTCCTGGAGAAAGCAATAAACAGACAACTCTTCAACTATCTAGAGATTAACAACCTCCTGGATCCATCCCAATTAGGATTGCTTGCTAATAACAGCAACAAAACTGTCCTAATTGCAGCCAGAGATGCCATTCAATCTTTCCCAATCCAGGGAGAGACAGCAGCCCTGATTCTCCATGACTTCTCTGCAGCCTTTGACACTATGAGATCCTACCCACTTTCACCATGTCACACTACAACCTTCTAAGCAGACTCCATAAGATGGGGATCCAAAGAAATACCCTTAAATGGATTGCTTCCTTCCTCAAAGGAAGAAGCCAGAGAGTCCGACTTCCACCTTATGCCTCAGTCCCAAAGAAATTGATCTGCAGCATTTCCAAGAGCCCTCACTAAGTCCAATTGTGTTCAATACATACATGGCCACCCTTGCCACGCTTGTCAAATCCTATGGTATCAAGATCATATCATACGCTGATGACACTCATCTCATCCTCTCCCTATCCTCAAACCCCACTAACATCAGAACCAATTTCCACAGGTGCATGACAAGCATAGCCAGCTAGATGCAAAACAAATGCCTAAAAGTCAACACTGAAAAAACAGAGGAACTCATCTTTGGGAGCAACACCTCCCCATGAGACAACTCCTGTTGGGCAGTCGAACTGAGCCCCTCGCCTACTCTCACAGACCACACCACAAACATCTGCATCATACTCAACAGCAAGCTCACCATGAGGATATAAATAAATGCTGTCTCCTCAGTCTGCGTCCACACCCTCCACATGCTCCAAAAAATATTCAAAGGGCTCCCCATCAACACCAGACACTCCGTTACCCAGGCCTTAATCACCAGCTGCCTGGCCTACAGAAACTCCCTCTACATAGGCATCACCCAACAACTACTGAGCAGACTGCAAACTATCCAAAATGCTGCAGTCAGCGTATCCTCGACCTCGAGATAAAAGCCCACATCATCCCCACCTCACAGCGCTTCCACTGGCTCCTGTCTCAAAAAAGGTGCCAGCTCAAAATGCTGACTCACACCTAAAATGCCCTGCACAACAAAGAACCAGCATACCTTAACCACAGACTGAACTACCAATAACACAGCAGACAACTACACTCTGCCTCCCTCTCCCTCTCCCACAGCCCCTGCTTCAACAAAAGTAGAAGCTGCAGCTGCACCTTCTCCTGTCTGGCTACAAAGACCTGGAATGGCCTCCCACTCCATCTCCAGACTGCATCCACCCTACAGAAGTTCAGAGATGGCCTGAAAACCTGAGTGTTTGACTGACAACTCCCAGCAGCAACTCTCCCGTCTGCCAATTCAGGTCAGCTTCTGGGAGGCATTTGACACTTTTTTCACACCAATTAAGTGCTAATCACTGGGTGGGAGAAGCTGGAGAGCAAATGCAAACAAGCCTCCAGGAACTCTAGGCAAGAAAAATATAACTTTTGAAAAGTTACTTATCCTTAATATTTATTGAAAGTCAAACTTTACTATTGATTTGGATTTTAATAACTATTTGACATAGTAGTTTAATTATTTTGTAGTTAGTCTCATTCCGAGATACAGAATTAAGATTTTAATCTACACTTTGATTTTCTACATAGTACAGTCTCCTGGTAGCATTTAATTTCTAGGTACTGGGTACACTTTGTACAATATACTAGGGACTTATAGTCAAGTTAAATATGCCAATTAGGAGCATGTCAATTCAACCATGAGGTAGCATAGACACTTTACTACTGGTTAGCAGGGGTAAAGTACACATAGTTCTAAAGCTAGCAAAGAAATAGCATCCAGAAAAACACCAAAGATTCTGGGATGACCACCTAGAAAAGGCAGATTTCCTACTCAATGCATATGGGATCATAAATCAAGGCCTTGAAAGTCATAACTATTACAACACAGGGACATGGTCAAAATGTCAGGTGTACAAGGAATAGGACCCTGTGGTTTGTATTTGTGAGTGAGGTAAGAAATACTGACTATACAGAGATGTGTGGGGAGGTTATGGTCTGAGCAGAGTCCTTAATTACAATTAAAGTGTGGTTGCAAAGGCCTAAATAACACTCATAATACTGCAAACTAAAACATTAATCAATGAACAAATCCACCAAAAATGTAAAAACAATTAGCACAATTTATTATGGTACCTCCCTATAAGGGTTACAATCTAATTAAAAAACATAATTCATACGATCATTATCATAAAAAAATTTTAATTGTTAAAAAACAGTCAAAAGGAAGAGTCGACGCGGCTTTAAAACATCTGTGCTTTTGATTCAGTCCGGAGGAGCCACCGTAATTTATTATTTCAATCTTTTCAATAGTTTTCAATAGAGGTCTCAGATCCCTTCTTCAATTTGGAATCACGAGTTAAATGCTCGTTTTTTGGTCGGCACTTTGTAATAAGAATATGGCTTGTCCGATGCAGCACTTCCTTTCTTTAAAAAGTCTCAATCAGTGGATTCGGCCTCCCTGCTCCTCCGTGTTCAGTTCATCCGAGATGTTTTAAAGCAGGTTTCACACTACCAGAAGAAACAGATCGATACAAAATCTCCAGTCAATCTAGAAGTCGTTTAATTGATAAAAACTTCTTTGAAAGATAACAAGTCAATTGTCAAATGTCCTGATGAAGGTGTGACTATTGTAAACAGACACCGAAACGCCGCGCCGACTCTTCCTTTTGACTGTTTTTTAACAATTTAAATTTTTTTATGATAATGATCGTATGAACTATGTTTTTTAATTAGATTGTAACCCTTATAGGGAGGTACCATAATAAATTGTGCTAATTGTTTTTACATTTTTGGTGGATTTGTTCATTGATTAATGTTTTAGTTTACAGTATTATGAGTGTTATTTAGCCCTTTGCAACCACACTTTAATTGTAAATAAGGACTCCGCTCAGACCATAACCTCCCCACACATCTCTGTATAGTCAGTATTTCTGACCTCACTCACAAATACAAACCACAGGGTCCTATTCCTTGTACAGTTCACTCCACTCCCTGTGTATATTACCGGGGGAACCTTCCAATATATTTGTTGCAAAATGTCAGGTGTGTCATGTTTATATTCTGAAATGCAAATGATGGGCTCTGCATGATTCTCAAATGAGGGATGGGGCGAACAGAGAAATAAGGCAGACATTTTCATATAAAGAGTTCTACATTGGCGAATTGACACTTAATCACAAAGAAAGTAGAAGGAGGAATGCTTGCAAGTAGTCTAAACCACGTCAATCACTCTGGGAAACATTCCAATCCAATGTTGTTACCCAATGTTCCACTCTAGAGAGAGGCCCGTCTAATGCAAAACTGTACTGACCAGGTTCCTCAAAATAACATTTTATGGCTTATTTACAAGCCCTTTGCTCTGCTAGTCCATCACCTTTTTTGACATACCGGAAGTGCAGTGCATCTGCCCATATTTACAAGGCCACATAAAGTCACCCTGCAGTACTTTCATGGCCTTGTAAATATGGGTCACTTTCACTCATTTCTCTGTGTGAATGGGGTGTTCCATGGGTGTTGCTTTGGGTGTTCCCATACAACATCCATGGACCCTGACATATTCCCAGATTTACAAAGTGTTGCAAACCTAGGAAAGCGTCAGAATCCTATGCCTCCAGGAGTGGCACAACGAGGGGAAATACTTTAATTCCTCCTCATTTTTGCTCTTTTGATGTGTGCTGCATTCTGCAGTAAACATAGAAGGAGAAAAACTCCATTAATGATTGTTTTTGTACCGTAAGGTGTCCCTTCCTGCACAACAACAATCATCCCTGCAGTGCAGGCACCCTCACAACATGAAACAAGGGTGTCTGCCTTGACACATGGCTGCTGTTTATGCAGAGGGGAGGTAGACAGGAATGCGCTGTATCATGCAGATAGGGTGCATTCTAAGCATGGGCGGAAAATCCGTTCCGCTCGCGGATTTTGAGAATTTTCGGTAAATTCGCAATCCGCGAGATTCACAAATTTCCCGCAAAATCCGCGAGCTAAATGGATTGGGTCAAAAGTTCAAGCCAACTATTGTAACTCTTTTAGAATGGCGCCGGCAAGCGGCCAGAGCCATTTTAAAATAGTTACAAAAGTCATCTTCAACAGGAAGCTCTAATAGATAAAGTAAAGCAGGTGCTGCTCAAATTCAGTTACACAATCATTAATCACCCCAAACTTGGGGTGATTAATGATTGTGTAACTTAATTGACCTTCAACTCGAGCACCTGCTTTACTTTATCTATTAGTGCTTCCTTTTGAAGCTATTTGTAGCTATTTTAGAATGGCGCTGGCAGCTTGCCGGCGCCATTCTAAGTGAGGCTGAGGGCAGAAGGGCACAAAAGTGGGACAGAGGGCAGAAGGGGACAAAAAATGAGTGGGGCAGAGTGCAGAAGGGCACAGAAACGAGTGGTACTGAGGGCAGATGGGCATAAAAAACGAGAGGGTGGCAGTGATTAACCAGGCAAAAAAAAACCCCGCGAACACGCAAAGCGCCCCGCGAACACCCGCGAACACGCAAAGCGCCCCGCGAACACCCAAAAATAAAAAACCGCAAATTCGCACGAATTCGCGAATTTTGCGGATTGCGAATTTGCAAATCCGCAAATTCGCGGATTGCGAATTCGCAAAATTCGCCCATGCTTAGTGCATTCTTGCCCTTTTATTTTGACACCTGGCAGCGCAGCAGGAAAGCTTGCTGTGCTGCCAGGCATCACAATATAGTCCATGAGGCCCCTGATCTTAAACTGCCAGTCTAGGGTCCCTTAATAAGGTTTTACAATCAACTCCACAACTGTTTTGGACTTGTTAGGCATTGTTATGGGGTTGAATCATCCAATCTGCCCCCCCTCAAGGGGGCAGGAAGACTGTTTGGGCTTTAGGAATATGAGTCAAGGCCTGATGTCATGAGTGGACAATCTGCACTCCACTTCTTGCTCTTTTTTTAATAAATCTGCCCTTAGTAGAGAGAAGCCTGATAGAGGGCAAATCATTTAATCTACCTCCCGGTAAAGCAGAAAGACTACTGGGGCTGTGATGGATACGACAATTGACAGACAATTCACTCAGAAATGTTGTTTTAAATGACAGCTCTACATTAAAAAACAATTATATGTAATTTCACAACATTTCGTGTAATTACTAGAAAGGAAATTAAATGAAGTTTGCACGTCTCTATCAGTTTAGATGGGAGGTAACAAACGCATTCAAAATTATAAATAGCTTATGATTAGTGGTAGCAAACACATAAAAAGACACTACCTCAGTACACCCTGGATCTTCTCAGAAAAAGATAGAAAGGAATCAGTTTTAAGGTCCAAGTTCTTTACTGAGTTTATTGGAAGGGGCATAAGAACCAATAAATCAGGCTTTAGTTCTTATAAAGGAGATAGTATCAGAGGACATGGAATTTCAGTTTTATCACTTTTAAGTTTAAGATGGTTTCACATTCACCCAAAGGAAGATATTAGAAAGACAGTCACAAAGTTCATTAGGCGATGACTGGGCATCAGAATAAATGTAGATGACAATCTGATTGTTGTTCACATACAAGTAAAGAATGGATCCAAAGGATTGAATGAGATGGGCAAGTGGAATCGTATAGGGATTAAACAACAGCAGAGACAGGATTGAGCCCTGAGGACCTCTGCAGGAAGAGTGGAGAGAGGAAGATGCAAAAGGTGGTAGTGAGATGTTGTAAGTTCTGTAGAGTAAATAAATCTGTAAACCAGGAGAAAGCAGCACCAGAAATTTCAAAATTGGAATGTTTTGCCAGCAAAATGGAAAGACACAAAGTATCCAAAGATGATGAAAGGTCTCATAAAATCAAAGCAGCTGAGATGGTAGCATGACAGACCACCATGAATTATTCGAGGCGGAAATAACCATTAACTCTGTACTGTGGCCAAAGCAGAAGCACAGCTGAGTGGAATGCAGCTACTAGTTAGCTTCCACAAATGTAGGCAATTGCTGGAAGGCCACCTTCTTGAGATTTTACAACAGAATAATAAGTTGAGAAATAGTTCTATAATTGGTTGGATTGTCTTGATCAAAGATAGATTTTTATAAAGAAAAATACAGAACTACAGATACCTGTTTTTAAAAAGGTAGGAGAAGACCAGGTTGTTAGAGAAGTGTTCACTATGACCTGGGGCAAGGAGGATCATAATGTCACAGGGATTCTGCTGGTAAGCACGACTGTGCTGTGCTTTGACAATACATCAGCATGTGTGGACTTTGTCTCTTTACATCATCTGTTCCCGATCCATTGGTGGATAGGTGTCATTTCCCAGGTGTACCAGTAAACAACCTTCTAATAGCACAAGGGTTCTTCTAGCATTTTTCATTCTTGATGCATGAATTAGATTCTTGTCATTTTTATCTGGTTTTGATGAGTAAAAGAAAAACCATTTTCATACCTCATTGTAGAATCTTCTATGTGGTGTTTTCACTGTGTTACTGTATCCACAAATGCACAACTGCTTTACATATTGCCTCTTATTTTAAGCCTGATTGTTCTATGCCAAGCTACCAGAGGGTGATCACTGGTTTATTTAAATGTGTGAGGACTTACCCTGTTTAGAATTGCAGTCCCTACTTTGACAGGGTTCATAAACCTGCTAACTAGAGACCTGATTTATAATAATAGCCATCTGCACTACAATCTGTATTTTTTCAGTGCACCCAAAATGGATATCCACATTGGAATATAAATGTGGTTTACATGCAATCAGCACTGTTTCACCTTCATTAAAGGTCATATATGTAAAGCCAATGGCATCCGCAACTATATGAATGACCAGGTTTGTAGTATTTACACATGTATGTAAATGTTGTGTACCAGGCAAGCCAGATTGTGGTGATCTGCATATGTCTTTATGTTCGGATGTCTAACGTAAAATGGAAAAATCAGGATGAATTAATTCATATAATGATTGAATGCGCTGTGCATAATCAAGTATTTAAATTCTGCAACAATTAAAGAATCCTAATAAGGATTGTAGTTTCTTTAGAGTATTTGGTGGTTGTATGATAGCTCAGTTCTTGAAAAATTATGGTGCAAGGATTTTTCTCTCATGAGTATGTTTGTATCCGGGTGCGTGGCTTAGCAAGCCACGATGGCTGCTGTGTTCTGCTGAGGCTCCGGGATCGGGCTAGCATCTTGCCCGGTTCCAGAGATCGCCATGAGCCTCAGCCTTCAGAATAGGCACTCGTAGTGCACTCACTCCTAGAGGCACCCTCCAGGTGAGCCGCGGACGTTGCTGGCGTGCGGCACCTGTAGAAAACATCTCCTGCCTGAACTGTGCGCCGAGCCGCAAAATGGCTACCACGGCTCCGTCCCACGGATGCCTGTACCGATGAGCCCCCATTCCCTCGATCGGAAGCCCTGAGAGGTGCAGCCAGCCGGCGGCTGCGAAGATCCTGGCCGTGTAGTGCAACCGGCCTGCGAAATTGTGATTGGAACTGGGCTCACTCCCGCAAACGCGCATCGGCGCGCAAGATGGCGGCCGTCATTCCGGAGCTTCACTCCACCCAGCGCTCCTTCCCAGCCGGGTGTCTAACCCGACTCCTGCACCGGCCGCTGCGGATTGAGAAGCGCCTGCGGACGTACCACCTACGTGGCACCGAAACCTCCTGAAGACCGCGGCGTCTCCTCCAGGCGGTGAGTGTCTGTCCCCCCCAGGGATCCCAGCGCCAGCACCCCAACAGCCTCCTGCTCCCTCTGGGGCCCACCGGAGGACACCCACCACCTCATCCCCTGGGCGGAAGGGCCGAGACGCACCTGGCACCATGGGCGGCTCTACGAACCGGGGCGCCTGACTCCAACATGGCGCCCACGGAGACCCAGACACCGAGCTCGTCGCGAGCCCCCTTCTAGGAGCGGCAGCGCTCCCCCGGAGCTGCGACGGTGGCACGCCACACCGAGGACAACCTACCACAGCCCCGGACCCCCAGGACCCTACCGCTTAGCCCTCGGCCCCAGCGACCGGCACATAGACTGCTCCTTGCACCGAGGGGGGGGCGAGAACCAGCCACCCACACACTGCCACGCTGCGGGCAGCGAGAAGCCCCCTTCTCCTGGAGTACCTTGACAGTGGGGGGGAGCCACCTGATGATGCGTGCCTGTGGATACCCGCGCAGCCCCCTACTGCACCACTGAAACCACCAGTGGCTGCGGACCCCCGCGCACTCCGGACCTGGGGAGGCCCGTGGCGAGTCCATAACCACCCCGGCACCAACAAGGACTGAGCAACCAACCCCCACCGAGTTGTCATCTGCCCCAACGAACTGGCAGTTGACGGCCCACCGTTCCCGGACTCCACAGCGGCGCAGCGCCCTTTTCTTCGGGCCAATGGGGAAACCGAAGGGCTCGCAGGTGACTGCCGTCCCTGAAACGGCCATTAAGAGAATGCCGCACATGAGGACCTGGACATAAGCCAACACGTCACATACTGACCCCACATTATCGGCGAAACTGGACCAGGTGTTGGCAGCTATTGAACTATCCCGGCTTTCAATGGAGGAACGATTGGGCGTCTTGACGACAGACATTAGCCTGATTCGCGATGACCATCGTAAGCTGGCGGACAGAGTGAAGGAGGGAGAACAGATTGTGGCCACGCTACGACCCGCGGTGAAAACGCAGGAAGCGGACATGAAGGAAGTCCTGCGCCGCATGGCGGCCCTCGAGGAACGCACGGTTGATTTGGAGGGATGCTCGAGGCGATGCAACATTCGCATCCTGGGTCTGCCGGAGGGGATTGACAACTCGGACCCTCTGACCTACATGGAATCATGGACCAGATTGTTCACCCCGAGTCAGAACACTCAGCATTCTTCTCTATTGAAAGAGCCCACAGGGTCCCCGCCCGGAAACCCAAGCCGGGTCTCCCTCCACGTCCTATGCTGGCTAAATTCCTACACTTCCGAGACCGCGATGCGGTGCTTCGCGCGGCCCGAACGGCAGGCCCCCTGCAAGTAGAGGACCAACAGATCATGGTGTTCCCGGACTATGCCCAAGAAGTCTAGCAGCAGCGATCCACCTTTCTGGAGGTTAAAAGACGCCTCCACGCAAATGATCTCCCATACTTCTTGTTGTTCCCGGCCCGCCTCAAAGTGCTGCACAAAGGGAAGGCCATATTCTTCACCATGGCGGATGAGGCACGGGATTGGACTGAGTTCCATTGTCCGCTGATCCCTAAGACCGGACCCCAACAGATGCACAACGATTCATGACGATCCAGAAGACAGGGCACGAGGCGTACCCAGACAGGCCCCTCCAAAAGCCAAGCATCCTCCCCCCCGGGCTCACCCGACCTCATGCAAATCATGCAGGAGAGGCGAGATGCCTTAAGAGCGGTGACGGAGCTACACATATCTCCCCTTGCACCGGACCTGGAAAGCCAACCGCACCTGTTCACCCCTGAGAAAGACCGAGACAGTGATTGCACAATATCGGGGTTTGGCCCAATCTCTTCCCCCCTTATTGCAACACACACAATGGACGCTACCCTGGCTGGACAACCTGGCACCTCTTCATGATAAGCGGAAAGACAATTGCTGTATCCTCTTTTCTTGGTTGCTTAATGCGCTATGTGATGTTTGTGTGCCAAGACTGCATAACCAGTTAACTATATGCGCTCGCACGCGATAGACATCTCTCCTACAAAAGCCCGATCCGCGCACAAGCCTGGCGGTAACACATGCTGCCACCCCCGCAGAATCCTGTTATATTTCTCCCCTATTGGGACACTAGTTTGGATATGCCACCCCCGGTGACATATTCCCGGTATTGGGACTGTTTCCCACCCTTGGTTCTACCTGTTGTTATCCCCGTCAGTTCCTTCCCCACACTTATGGAAGCATGGCGTGCAGGAGCACACGCGAAACACATGGCCTTATTGCCTTCGGGGACTGCAAGGGAGCCCCGATCACATACACGACAGTAATGGCGGTTCCACGGTCGGATGTTAATGTCCTCACAATAAATGTACGGGGCCTTCACACACCCAGCAAACGCTATTCCGCCTACTCCTACATTAAGCGCATGTCAGCTAGTATTGCTCTTTTACAAGAGACACATATTAACACTACTGAATTAGGCCTGTTACAAACCAAATGGCGGGGGACCTTTTGTGCCACGACATACTCAGCATTTGCGCGCAGCGCCTTAATTTGGGTTAGGCCGGGCACCCCCTTCCGAGCACTCAGGCGGGTGGTAGACAGGGAGGGCAGATATGCACTGCTGGAGGGAATTTTAGACGGACAAGGGACACTCCTGGGCAGCATTTACGCCCCTAACACTGGGCAAGATAAATTCTGGGACCACCTCACAGGAGTCTTGGTCCAGTTCACTACAGTTCCATGGATCTTAGGGGGTGATTACAATTGCACTCTGGACCCCACTTTGGACCGATCACACCCCCCGCACATTCCCCAGTCCCCTGGCAACCGGAACTCTTTAGAGCTTGGACCACACACTGGGCGCTCGCCGATGCATGGCGACACTTGCATCCACTGGCTCGCATTTACTCATTCCACTCGATACCTCACCACCTTCGGGTCCGCCTAGACAGATTCTTATGCTCTGCACCAATCCTCCCTAGGATAACCTCTTCGGACTACCTAGGTCGGATCCTCTCGGATCATGACGCCCACATTTTGCGCTTAAACTGGCACCCCCTGCACCCACCAGTCCCCACTTGGCGTCTCCCTAAAGACTGCTTATCAGACCCGGTATTCAGAGACACACACAAAACCAGCATACATGTCTACTTTTCACACAACGCGAACACGGCATCATCGGCGCTGGTGGAATGGGATGCATTTAAGGTGGTGGCATGGGGGAGTGCATCAAACAGATTGCAGGGGTTCGCCGCACATTAGAACAGACACTCCTAGCCTTGGAACAGCGCCTAGCTACACTCACTAAACAAACTAATGACTCGGAGGAGTACGCCGCGCTCACAGCCGAGGCGAAGTCAGTATACCAGGCCGCCTGTGCTGATCTCAGGAAATACAATTTCAGAGCCTATGCCTCCAGAGTCCATAAAGACAAAACGGGTGCGCCGCTTGCCTGGATGGTGTGGCAGGACACCGAAATCAAACCAATCACGGATATTATCAACCCGGAGGGAGTGCCAGTGCAATCTCAAGTTGAGATCCTCCTGGCGTTCCAACACTATTAGGCAGGGGTGTACGGGACCCCGACCCGGTACTCTCCATCATCCGTGGACCACTTCCTCATTCCACTAACGTTGCCCACGATATCGGATGCTGACAAGCGTATGCTGGATACTAAAATAGCACCCTCAGATATCACCCAAGCACTACGTGCCCTGTCTCGAAACAAAGCTCCGGGGCTCAACGGCTTCCCACTAGAATACTACTTGACGTTTTCTCCCCTGGTGATCCCCCAATTGGCTCGGATGTTCGCGGCGGCCCTCCACCTGGGAATGCTGCCCCGGTCACTGTGGGAATCCGTGATTGTTACCTTTCCCAAACCCCACAGGGATCCACTTCACATGGGATCGTATCGCCCTATCATGCTCCTGTCGGCAGACTGTAAGATCCTCGGGAAGATCCTAGCTGACAGGTATGCCCAGGTCATATGCCCACTGATCCACCCTGACCAATGTGGATTCGTTCCGGGAAGGAACACCTCAGAGAACATCCGCCGAGTCTTCCATGTCCAGGACCAGGTACGGAACAGTTTCCCCCGCGCTGCCTGCCTCATTTTGGATCTGGAAAAGGCGTTCGACACCCTCACTTGGCTGTACCTTTTCTCGGTCCTACATCGTCTCAACGTTGGCCTGACACTCATGGCGTACACACGCCTTCTGTACACGGATCTGACAACACAAGTACGGATTGGGAAACACATTTCATCTGCATTTGAGGTTCGGCGAGGCACGAGACAGGGGTGTCACCTCTTCTATTTGCCCTGGCCGTCAAACCGCTGGCGGTTAGACTGCGCCAGGAGGGAATACATTGGGGCATCCCACTCGCGGACGTTACGCATTGCGTCTCTATGTACGCAGATGACCTCCTCATATACGTCCGGGACATCGAGACTGACCTTACCCCCATAGGGGTGGCGCTTGCTGAGTTCGCAGACGCCTCGGGACTCCAAGTGAACTGGGACAAGTCCACGATCTATCCCTTCCACCCGGGCTTACCACCCCGTGACATTGGGCTGGGGACCCATAGACTCTCGTGGTCCGCGGAGGCCCCCCAGTACCTCGGTGTCCGCCTGTACCACTCTCCGGCAGACATCTTCGAAGGTAATCACTGTAAAGCGCTCGCTGGCCTTCGCCCGACTGTTGCCTTTTGGAACAAGTTCCCACTAGCCCCGATAGGGTGGATAGCCCTGGCTAAAATGGTGATGCTTCCCCGGCTCCTCTATCACTTCACTAATCTACCAGTTGTGCCGCACAGGTCCTTTTTCCGGGACCTCGACTCTCTCCTTGGTACCCTTATTTGGGGCGCAGGCCGACACAGGGTGGCCTTGAAAACCCTCCAACTCCCCACAACACAAGGCGGGCTCGGGGCTCCCTCCTTCGAGTCCTATTTCCTGGCGGTGCAGCTCCAATAGCTATCATATTGGACGGCGGACCGTTACACCCCAGACACTTCTACCCCGACCGGCAGAGTCACAACCCCAGAACTCACCTGTCTTCTCCTCCCGGGCACCAAACCTCGGTGTACATACCCCCTTCAAGTCGCGATAGCGCGTCAATGCATGATGCGGATACACCGGATGTCCTCCGGTAGAACCCCGTACTCCCCGCTACTACCACTGGTATGCTGCCCCAGACGGGACTCTTATTTCTTGGCTCCAATGCTTGCTGAATGGACGCATTGTGCCATCACAGACATGGAGTCGCTTTTTGAGGAAGGTCCGCTGAAACCGATCGACCGGCTGGTCGCGGAGTTCGAACTCCCCCCAGGTCAATTCCTCAGACACCGACAGCTACTCGAGGGTTTCCGTCCTTACTATAATCTCCAGGCCGGCGAACCTGACATGCATCCAGTAATACACACTATTCTGCACATGGGAGTGGGATGCCATTTGGTCATCTGGCTGTATAAATCGATCCGGGAACTTTCGCACGCTCCCCTGGCGACCCTACGGGCCACATGGGAGGAAGACATCGGGCGCGCACTACATGATTCTGAGTGGGCCAAGGCGCTCGAGGCCCCGAAATGCGTCTCTAGGAACGCCTGATTCAAAAAACATTCAATACTATATACTGCACAGGGCATAGCTCACTCCGGCGTTACTGAAGAAGTTTTATCCGTCAACACAATTCCTATGCCCCAGATGTCGCTCCCTCGATGCAGATTTTCGCCACATGTTTTGGAGCTGTCCCGACCTCCACTCCCTGTGGCAAACGGTGCACGACACACTGACAGATCTCACAGGCCTCACAACCCTGGCCTCCTGGGAATCCAGCGCGCTAGGCATTTTTCACGTCCCTAAACAAGAACCGCTACACAGACGCTTTGTGTCCTTGGTGCTGCTGCTGGCAAAAAGATGCATAGCCATGCATTGGCGATCTCCGGAAGGTCCCCCCATAGCGGCATGGACGGGGGTAGTCTGTAAGTGGGTGGCGGCGGAGGAGGATGCACTCAGGGAGGAGGAGGCCAGGGGTGCGTGTAAACATCCCATCTCTATGGAATGGGCCATGCTCCTTCATAGCTTCCGGCAGTCCTTACACTCAGAAGACCCACCTATGCCCCCTCTCCCCCACCCGAGTGAGCCCATAGTCCTTGGCTGCGGCCCTTCTCCCCAGTACTGAATCCCGGTGCTTCACACTCCCTCGTCAATGCCCCACCCCCATGTCTACCGTCCCACTACCCACATGCATGGGATGCCTCCACCCTCTGACCGCCCTACCTCACTGTGAGTGCACACTGGGGAACTGTTGCATCTGTACCTTTAATTTCTTTCCTATTCCTTCATGACATGTATAATGTTCCTTCATGACATGTGTAATGTTCTGTGTTCTATGATTGATGTTTGCTGTCGTGTCATTCTGTTCCGTTATCTGGACACGACAGCATCGCTCTTCCTAGCCACTTCTTGTGGGTTTTCTTATCCTGATTTATTCTGAAATAAATCCTTTTAATACAACTCCTGCCTTCTATGTTGTCTGACTTACAACATAAATATGGGGACGATGGATTGGGATCCGAAAAATATTTTATGAACTATTTTTTTTTAATTTGGCAGTTGAGTTTAATTATAACCCACCAAGAATAAAGTAAGGCTTTTGTTTTTGAAGATTTAAAAAAAAAAGAACAACAACTTCTACAGACATCGACAACATACTTTTGGTAAGATTACTTTACCTAATTTGTATGCATCGGATGTCAGAAGGAGGTTGACTGCGCGTTTTGAAATTGACCCCGTGTTCCAGTACATCGCGTGACTGCAGCTTGAGAAGGAAGCGCGTGAGTGTTCTCAGAGCTGAATGCGCGAGTAAAACAGAGCGTGTTTACGTGCTGAGCATTCGTCATCACGTAAGGTCAATAGACGTGACCCCACGCAGCGGCCATTTGTAATAAGTGGAAAACATCGCAAGAAACTGCATTTGGAAAGGATCGAACATATATTTTATGAACACAAAAGATTGTTGCTGGTAATTTTATTTATTTAAAAATTGGAATGGAAGGTGAATACTTTTAAAGCTTTTGTTTTATAAAAGAAAACATTTATTAATAAGAGTAAACATTTATTAATAAAAGAGAGTTATTTTTCAAATAAGCCAAAAATAAAAAATATTATATACATAACGGGAATAAATTGACAATGGCTTATCAAGTTCAACCTTTCCAAATAAATCCTTTTCTACAGAATGCAGGTAAACCGCCAGTTAGGTGGGAACAATGACATAAATCTTTTGAAAGCTATCTCATTGCAACAGATGGTAAGGATTATTCTAAGGAAAGGAAAAAGGCTGTTTTATATGGACTTTTAGGTGATGCAGGAAGGGAAATTTTTGACAACATACCTGAAAGTGAACCACCACCTGGACAGTTCATTCCATGGGATGAATACACAGAAGCAGTTAAAAGGTTGGAAAAAAGATTTCATGAACAGCCTAACATTATGGTAGAGAGGCATGGTTTTAATAAAAGAAAACAGTTGGCGGAGGAAAGTATTGAAGACTATGTTTCGAATTTACGCATCTTAGCTTCAAAGTGTGACTTTGGTGACATGCTTGATATTTATTTAAGAGACCAATTGGTGTTTCATTGCTTTTCAAAAAAAGTACAAGAACGTCTTCTAGCATGCAGGAATCCAACTTTAAGTGAGGTCATTGACATTGCAATCAGTATTGAGAGGTCTTCAGTGTCAACAAAGGTTATAACAGGAACTAATAATTCTGAAGCAGTATGTTCAGTAACCAATAAAACAAGAGTACAAGACTATAGAAAAGAAAAAGGATCCATTTCTGTAAAGAAGAATCTGATATGTTATCGTTGTGGTTCTAAGACTCACATCGGAAATAATCCAAATTGTCCTGCACAGGGAAAAAGATGTGCTAAATGTAAAAAAATTGGACATCTTGAAAGTGCATGCAAAACTATTTTTAAGAATAGGAATGTTTCACAAACTAGTGTAAATGCATTAGAAGACATGGAGGATGAAATTAGTAATCTTGTCATTAATGTAAATTTGATTGATTCTGAGATTACTTTCAAAGCACCTTTAGGTGAAGCAATTATTGAAGGTGTAAAATTGGAAGTAATGGCAGATTCAGGATCGCCAATAACCATTTTAGATGAAATGACTTATGCTAATTATTCTTTTCCAAGCAAGCTTTTGGTTGCTGATGTTAATCCAAAAGCTATTGGTGGACATTACATTAACATGTTAGGATACTTTACTGGTTTTGTAGAGCTACTAGGAAGGGAAATAACAACTAAGGTTTATGTTGTAAAGAAAGGGAGAGATATAATTGGTTGGCGTGATTTAGGAAAAATGGGTATCATGTTAAAACCTGGTAGTGATACACCCATTATTCTTGGTGACATTCCAATTGCTTCAATAGATGTTTGCAAAGAAACTAAGAATTCAAATGATTTGGATTCTATTCTTAGTAAATATAAAGAAATATTCGAGGACAGAATTGGTTGTGTGAAAGGTGTTGAGCATGACATTAAATTTTAAAAAAATGCGTTACCTGTGATACATAAGGTCAGAAATGTACCATTAAGTGTCAGAGAAGAGTTAAAAGAACATTTGGATAGCCTGTGTAAAGATGGAGTAATTAAACTTACGAATTCATCTGAGTGGGTTTCAGCCGTAGTTTTAGCTAAACGAAAAAATGGTAAGTTGCGCATGTGTGCTGATTTGCGCTCTCTGAATAAAAACATTTTGGTGGATTGCCACCCTTTGCTTTTGATTCAAGAGATGCTGATGGCGATAGGAAATTCTAATCGTTTCTCGCTAATTGACTTAAAGTCAGCCTACCATCAGGTTGTTTTGTCAGAAAGGTCACATGATCTTACCACATTTGTTACTCCCTTTGGTGCCTTCAAATATACGAGACTCCCTTTTGGATTAGCTTCTGCAGCTAGTGTATTTCAGAAGCTAATGGACTCGTTATTTGGAGACATCAAAGGGGTGCAGGCATTTCAAGACGACATTCTCATTTTTGGTAATGGAGTAGATGAGCATAATAACATTTTGGAAAAAGTGTTAAGCATCTTGAGCAAGAGAGGGATGACTGTATCTAAGGAAAAGTGCAATTTTTTGGTCCAAGAATTGGAATATTTAGGGCACTCAATTACTAAGGAAGGCATTAAACCTAAACAGAACCTTATTGATTCAATTATGCTTGTACCATGCTCCTGTTGATAAGGACTCACTAAGATCTTTTTTAGGACTTAGTGAGTACTATGCACGTTTTGTGCATGGATATGCATTTGTGGTTGAACCACTCAGATGTTTAACCAGAAAGAATGGGAAGTATGAATGGTCTTTGATTCATGAAGAAGCATTTAAAAAGGTGAAAGAAATGATCAAGAATGCTCCAGCTTTAAAACCTTCTTCTTGGGGTGTCAAGTGTATTGTCACTGTAAATGCGAGTTGTGCAGGTCTCGGTGGTGTATTAACACAATTTGTGAAAGGTAAAGAGAATACTATTGCCTTTATTTCAAGAACTTTAACTACGGCTGAATCAAATTACAGCACCATAGAGCGTGAAGCTTTAGCCTGCTCATGGGCAGTAGAAAAGTTCAGGAGTTACTTATGGGGAACTCGTTTAGATCTTTTTACAGATCATAAGCCACTTATATTCTTGATGAATGGAAATGGAACTGGCCAAGCAACTTCGAGATTAGTAAGGATAATTTCGAAATTACAGGAATATAATTTCGAAGTGAAACACATCTCTGGAGGAGCAAATTTTAGGGCGGACTGTTTGTCTAGAATTCCTCTTGTCAATCAAACTGGTGTTTCAGACATCTTTGATGTTGAATGCATTGTTGTTTCCGCTGTAGATGCTTGTGAAAATTCTTTGGGTTGTTTTACAGAAAATGATTGATAAGATGGTTACAAGAAGGATGTAATTCTGTTAAAAGTAAAAGAATACATCAGAAAAGGATGGCCTCCTTTAAGAAATCTTAGTAAGGATTTGGTTCCTTTTCAACAAGTGTCTTCTGAGTTTAGTCTGGAGAATGGTTTTATAACTAGATGTGGGCTTTTTGTTCCACCCAATGTTTTGAAAGAAGGTCTTGTAGAAAGAGCACATTCTGGACATCCAGGTATGTCTGGTACTAAGAAAATATTGAGAAAATGTTATTGGTGGCCAAGCATGGATTCTTTTGTTGATCAATTTGTTAACCAATGTCCTGAATGCCTTCTTTCTGACAAGCATTGGAAGAGTAAAAAAACGGTTACTTCTACTAATTTATTGCCAGAACAAGCATGGGAAAAATTAGCAATAGATTTTTCAGGACCATATAATATCTTGGGTGAAGATATGAAATATTTAATAGTTTTGACTGACTATTATTCAAAATGGGTTTCATATGATTTCGGGAAATTTCCAAGTACAGATGTTGTAATTGATTTTCTAGAAAGAATTTTTAATGTAGAAGGATTTCCAAAGAAATGAGTGTCCGATAATGGTACACATTTTGTGTCAAAAAAATGGTTGATTTTTTAAGTAAGCATGATATAAAGCATATTAAAAGTCCTTTGTATTTTCCAGCTGCAAATGGACTGGTCGAGAGAGCGAATACATTTTTCAAGGAAGGTATACAAACAGCTTTATCATCAGGCATGGATGTAAGGAAACATATAAAACAAAAGGTTTGGAGTTATTTGAACACTCCACATTCAATTACTGGTTTTACACCCTTTTTCTTGTTGAAGGGAAGAGATGCAAATGATATAATCAAACCAGTATTTGATAAAAGATTGTCTTCCTTAAAAAAATTAGATGGGCTTACTACTGCGAGTTCTATTGATGAATGTGTAAGAGATAACTTTGAGAAAAAATACAAGTTGGGTAATATAATTTCTCCACTAAAAAACTGTGAGTTTGCAACCGGTGATTGGGTGATTATCAGAAATTCCAAAAAAGTTGTAAAAGGTGAATCTAAGTATTCTTTGCCTCAACAGGTCGTTAGAGCTTCTAATTCATCTGTTATGATTAAAAACAAAGGATGGTGGAACAAAAGTGCTATTATTAAGATTGAACCTTTTCAAAAAGACATTATTTTAAAAAAAAGTTGATGGTAAAGGTCTTTTGGACAATTCTTCTTTTTTGTGTTATAAAGACTTCTTGAATGTAGCACAACCATTACATGACTCGGATGTTGTAGAACAATCTCCATTACAAGATTCAGATGTTGTGGAGCAACCATTACAAGATTCAGATGTTGTAGAACAATCACTACATGATTCATATGTTGGTGAGACAAGTTATCAATCTTGTATTAGTAAGGAAAAGGGTGAGAACAATTTGATTGATTCTGATGGTTGTGCGGAAGGTTTGTTAGAAGAAACTTCTAAAACTAATTCTGATTCTGATCAGAATAGTGGAAAAAGAAATATTGTTATTCCTTCTAGGTTTAAAGATTATTATTTATATTAATGTTTATACAATATTGTTATTCCTTTTTGGTTTAAAGATTATTATTTATATTAATGTTTATTCTTTTATTTGCTTTTCTTCTTTTGTTTATGGAAAAGAGATGTTGCATCTGTACCTTTAATTTCTTTCCTATTCCTTCATGACATGTATAATGTTACTTCATGACATGTGTAATGTTCTGTGTTCTATGATTGATGTTTGCTGTCGTGTCATTCTGTTCCGTTATCTGGACACGACAGCATCGCTCTTCCTAGCCACTTCTTGTGGGTTTTCTTATCCTGATTTATTCTGAAATAAATCCTTTTAATACAACTCCTGCCTTCTATGTTGTCTGGCTTACAACATAAATCCCTTGCCTCCTGATGCTCGACACCTGTTATCTTCTACCATGCTCTTTCTAACGCCTATATGCTCCCCCCCACAGTTCTGTCCCCCCAGTTACCTGGTAACACTGCTATGCGAACTGTACAGACCCCGATCCAATGCCCCCAAGGCGGGAATGCACATGCCCACTGTTAATCTCCTTTCTCCCTTACGGAGCACGTTCCCTGTATCCCAGCCTGAAGACTTGTCTGATTGATCTGTACTGTATAATGGAGGAAGTACCAGATTACACAAGTTTATATACAGAAATGTTGCACGCATGGCTGACCATGGCTGAATGTTGACGCCACGCCAGCAAATGATTCACTCTGTACCCTTGTTCGATGATGCAACAATAAAAAAATTTTTTTTACAAAAATGAGTACGTTTGTAGCCTTGAAATAGTACACTTAGAAATGCTATATTAGATTTATTAAAGCTGGACTTGTAGCCAGATTCAGTAAATCGCAATATTATGAGATCTAGCCTGGCTAAATGTGTGTTTAACTCATAATCTGTCAGGTAGATATCACCTACATAGGCCAATGCATCTGGGTAAATATCATGTCAAATGGACACAATACAGGCATCAAACAGTCTTGGACTATTGATGTACACCATGGGGAGCAGAGCAAAGCGATGCTGAAAGCCTAGTGACAAGAAGGCAGTACAATCCCTGCTTTCAGGTTTCCATATTCTGGCAGAAAAACCCATTGGAAATATCCAAGGTTGTTTTACGTTTTTTACTGGCTATATTATTTATAAGTGATCTACTGTGTGAATTTTGTTTTGCAAAGGTGTGTGTATGACAATTTAAAAGACTTTAGTCCAAGACTATACAATATGAAGGATCTAGTTTTAAGACAGGTAAAAGAGAATTATTCATTTGAGAGACACATGGTTCAATTACTCCCTATTACTTTAATTGTGAGAGTATTTTTCTAACAGGTGCTTTAGCATCTAGTTTTATTGGGTATACAGGCTGTATTTTTGGGCTGGACCATATGAGTATTACATGATTAGGAGAGTCTTCAGCCCAGCTGACATGATTGTGATAAAAAGCTGGGTATTGTGCAAGAGCCTTTTCCGTGGCATATGCTTGTTTGACATCATCAGAGACAAGCGCAGAAAATTATGGTATTATAAAACCTGCACATTGTGGGGAAGTTTGTTCAAACTCCAGGGGCTCATCGACCTCCACTATAAGAATGTTGCATGATAATGTGAAATTTTCCCAGACTATTACACAAATGGTGAGCAGTATGTCACCCTCAATTTGTATATCCAAATTACATAATCTATCAGGAGGGGCCATGCGACTGTCTGGGGTTTAAACTAAGCATGGGCGGAAAATCCGTTCCGCTCGCGGATTTTCGGTAAATTCGCAATCCGCGAGATTCGCGAATTTCCTGCAAAATCCGCGAGCAGAACGGATTGGGTCAAAAGTTCAAGCTAACTTTTGTAACTCTTTTAGAATGGCGCTGGCAAGCTGCCAGAGCCATTCTAAAATAGTTACAAAAGTCAGCTTCAACAGGAAGCTCTAATAGATAAAGTAATGCAGGTGCTGTTCAAATTCAGTTACACAATCATTAATCACCCCATACTTGGGGTGATTAATGATTGTGTAACTTAATTTGACCTTCAACTCGAGCACCTGCTTTACTTTATCTATTAGTGCTTCCTGTTGAAGCTATTTGTAGCTATTTTAGAATGGCGCTGGCAGCTTGCCGGCGCCATTCTAAGTGGGGCTGAAGGCAGAAGGGCACAAAAGTGGGACAGAGGGCAGAAGGGGACAAAAAATGAGTGGGCAAGAGGGCAGAAGGGCACAGAAACGAGTGGTACAGAGGGCAGATGGGCATAAAAAACGAGAGGGTGGCAGTGATTAACCAGGCAAAAAAAAAACCTGCGAACACGCAAAGCGCCCTGCGAACACCCGCGAACTCGCAAAGCGCCCCGCGAACACCCGCAAACACGCAAAAATAAAAAAATTCGCACGAATTTGCGAATTTTGCGGATTGCGAATTCGCAAATCCGCAAATTCGCGGATTGCGAATTCGCAAAATTCACCCATGCTTAGTTTAAACTGTACTAAAGTGATAAGTTGCTTTCACTGCCAGAAACTCCTGGAGATTCCGACACATTATTGTGACCTCTGCTGCGCTGTAGAGGGGAGTCACAGCCCAGCTCTGTTTCAGGAGGAGAGTTCTCATTGTTTGTGGCATATTTTGTGGTTGAATCCACAACTTTCTTTTTCTAAAATGTGGGTTTAAACTGTGGAGCCTCCACCTTCTTTATCTTTACGTCAGACGTGCATTGTGAGCCCTTTTTTATTTTCATGTACTCTTCCTGTCTGTGTTCAGAACGTCCTCCTCTCTCATATTGCTTCTCAGATGAATCCTGAAAGAAATGAGTAGGCCAATTATCAGAAGGCTGGTTTTATCCCATCACTTTTTAACTAACTCCAGGTTCTGCTTGACATTGTCCTTGTCAGACCAGGTTTGCCAACATGTTATTTATTTGGTCCGGCTCCCAAATTATTGCTGCCTATAGAAGTATATACTTCAGCAATAGTTATAGATAGTTCATGCTCCTGGTTGACTGATACAACCTGTATGAGTCGCTGGTGAACAGCCAAAGATGGTGCTTCCCCTATAATATTCTACAGAATTATTGAGTAGACCATGGGGAAATTTCCCTTTAATTTCATCCCCAAATGCCAGGCAGTAGCTGCCCCATGTTCATTCTGTATTGTTTTAATACCTCTGTCATGTCTGACATAGACTGAGTGCCAACAGATTTGGACAAGGGCGCTATTGAAGTTTTTGATCTTTATTCTTTTCTCTTCAACGTGGACTCGCTATAAAAGTGATCCTTGCAATTGCGACTATAGAAACTCTGATCTTATACTAGTTGCTTCACATCCTTCGATATTAACTTTTCGAGTTGATTATATGCCTTGAGAAAGCCCCAGCTTGTGGGTCACAGAGGGCAAAACACATGTTGACTGTGCCCCATAAAAATATTTTCTTGCTGTGATCCTTTATGACCACAAATTAATTCGGAGAACCTACGAGTTTCCAACTTCATTCTTGCTAGTCCTAAAATAAAACTAGACACTGAATTCTCATAGATACCCCTACTTGTCCTGGTACCTTTTCGAATAGACAGAGTACCATGCATGATGGTATACACTGCAGCAAAGACTGTGCCCCAAGTGGTACAGTCACCTATTTGAAGAATAGAATGGCTTGCTATAGGTAGTTTATCCCCTTCTATCTGCTGGAAACCGCTTGCTCAGGTATGGAATTTGGGCCACCATGGGAACGCCGAAGGAAAGGAACATTGGAATTAGGTCATCAGCCTTTTTTCTGCACTCATTCCACCGACAGAGGAGTCTGCATGTGACGCTGATGATGGGGCATGACGGACTTTCGTCCCTCCAACCGCCAACATATAATAAATCAGGTGGGACGACAGTTCTGATGGTGGACCATTTTTGATGGTATGGACGCATTTGCCAAAATAAAAAATGGGCCTATAGTTCTGCCCTACTCCTATTTCAATTACAACAAACATATTCAGATCTTTGCTGCAGAAGAGTCTTTCTTGGTGTGCGCAGTTGATTTCAGTGAGTCACTAAGTAAGGGTCTGTCAGAGGGAAGTGTTCTGTAGTCACACATGTTTTAGTTTGGTAAATTTCATCTAGCATAAATCCTAGCATTATTTTTCAGTTTACCGTCTCCAAGTGCACAATCCTTAACATGGCCCCAAATTAAATAGGTTAGTCAGGGAAGACACCTCTTCAATGCCTTCTGGCCAGGCAGATTGTTGTCTCTTCACTGTGGTTTGAGCATTTAACATATTTGTTAGAAGGGGTGAACCCAGGGGGGACAGAGATCGTTCTCCTGGCCACCCCATGACCCGCCTCTCCCAGGAATGCTGCCGAGCACAGGTGTGAGACCCTACAGGAGAGTGCTTTGTATTTAAGATCGTACACGCTGAGATTCCACCACTCCATATAAATGGACACCACACAGAGGTTACTGAAAAAAAGGTTCTTTATCAAACAGTAGTTATGAGGTACTCTCAGGTCAAATAGTCAGGTATTTACATTTAGATCGAGGGTTCGTAAGTTCGTGGTTGCAGGGGTGTAGGAAGCGGGACAGTCACAGTACTGGGGCCAGTACGACACGTATCCGGCGCACGGCCCTCAATCCTCAAGCCGGGGGATACGGGCTGTTGTAGGCGTCGGTCGCACTGGTTGCTCCACTCACCCTTCTTGAGTTACTTTGTTTCGGTAGCATCGTCGGTCCAGCCGGACCAGAGTACTCTCCGAGGTGCGACCAGGTCAGCAGGGCTCGGGCACAAGTGAACGGAGTGTCTTTCAGTTCTTGGGGAGCCGCAACCACGTCAGCAGGGCTCAAGCAGAGGTTGCTGTAGATCGAGGGAGCCGCGACCAAGTCAGCAGGGCTCAAGCAGAGGTCAGTAGATTTCGAGGGAGCCGCGACCAAGTCAGCAGGGCTCAAGCCGAGGTTGTTAAGGTTCGAGGGAGCCGCAACCAAGTCAGCAGGGCTCACAAAGGTTCCAAAGTTCAGGTAGCGATCTTTTCGTGAGATGGTTGAGCCGCGACCAGGTCAGCAGGGCTCTCTTCTTCCAGGATTCATCTGCCCTGCTAGTTCCAAAGCGGCCCTGGTTATAGTCCTGTTTCCCTCTGAAGTCTTAAGCCCTCGCAGGCGGGTATCTGGGGCCCGGGGGCTGATTGTTGGGGTTTCCTGCTATCCGCCCTTTGATCCTTTGAAGGTGGGTCTGGGGGTTTCCAGACACCCAGCAGGGAGTGGGGCTACCTCTCGGGGAGGCCAGAGGTGTGATCAAAACTACTCCACCCTATCTCACTCGGAGGAAGGACTCTACCCCACAGCCGGGCATGGCGCGTCTGGTGCCTGTGTTTCACTGGTGCCGGGTGATGCAGGGGGCTATGGAGTCAGGGATCTTAGGGAAGGGTGATGGCTACCGGAGGCCTTCGGGGTTGATGCGGGTTGGGGGTGTCCTGTACCGGGAAGATAGATGGCGGGATACGGGGATGGTCGTCCTATTGGTAGGGTCATGGAGGGAGCAGGGCGGACAGAAGATGGGATGACCGGGGGTTTCTGCTGTACAGGGGCAACTGTCGGGCGCTGAGGGTTGAGGGGTACCACACCACGAGGCCAGGTCTAACAATATTCAAAGTTTCCTTTCAATGCAATTAACCTCCTCTCCTGTAGATAATCCATGAACTAGAGAATGATGACTGTTCATTTCACCAGGTATACATTATTTAGTTATGTTTTTAGAGACCATTCTGTAATATTTTGAAGTTTAACTCATCATTTTGAATCACACATAGGTATTATAGAGTCAGTACTTACATTTGGCACCGGAGGCTCTCACTTTTTCCTGCGTATCAAAATAAAGTTGGAGTTTGGTTGGGAAAGCCTGCTCAGTTGTATGTGCTTTCTTTTGCCAGGCTTTATACATTCTACTCACTACCAGTTGGTACAAGTCACCCTGTGGAACATGGATTGCCAAAGTCTATCCGGTTTTTAACATATGCCGCACT
Organism: Lissotriton vulgaris; assembly: GCF_964263255.1. Lineage (NCBI taxonomy): Eukaryota > Metazoa > Chordata > Amphibia > Caudata > Salamandridae > Lissotriton > Lissotriton vulgaris. The sequence continues at coordinate 1,064,217,990 of NC_141695.1, read as the reverse complement.
GCGAATTAAAAATAAAAGCAACTCTTTTCCCAGAAGGACCCCAGAATTCAGAAAATGTGTGCAGAATCAGGAGAACTGGTGGCCATATTCCAAATCATAGCCCTCTGATGACTGATTGGCAACAATGGGGGGCACTCAGCACACTTCCTACATTACTCGTCTAATGTATTCATGGCACCACTATTGATCTTTGGCTGGTGGGAGTGACTATACAAGTCTCTGTAATCAGGTGGAATTGTTATTGGAGGTTCTGCATCCATCTCACTATGCTAGTGTCCAGGTGCTTGTAGATGGTTGTATCTGTCATAAACAATCTGTAGATGCACACCTCAAGGAGTGTAACTATTCAGAAAGCCTTACATCCACTCTAAGCAACTAACTACGGGTATCACTCAAGAAGATAAATGGCTGCGTAGTTCCTTATTTCTGCTTCACAAAGCCACACAAGGGGTGATTTGCACCTTCTTGTATGACTTTGAAAAGAAAAGTAATGCAACACAGCAGCTTGTGCTCCATTTCTTTACAATTCCAGCTGGTTGGCGTTCCATGGGTGGAGCATGGGTATTTCTGTGCATTTTATCATATATTTAACACAAATCCAGATTCACACAGACTCACAAAAGTTTGCATAACTGAGATGGCATCAAATTGGTACGCACCCAGACAATGGTGTAACGAGGCAAAAAATATTTTTTCTCCTCTTTATTGATCTTTCTATGTGTGATGCAGTTTGCATCACACATAGAATAAGGAAAAATACCTATTTGGATTGTTTTTGTGCAGGAAGGTATCCTTTCCAGCACAAAAACAATCCCCCCCTTGATGAAGGCACCCTTGAGGCAAGGCTCAAGGGTGCCTGCATTGATGTCAAGCAGAACATAGTGCGCCATCACTAGAAGGGGGCAGAAGTGTGTCATATCTTAATAAATATGGTGCATTTCTGCTCTCTCTGTTTCACGCAACATAGCACAGCAACTTTGCTTGCGGCACTGCGTGATATCAGATATCTGAAAACAGCAGGCAAAATTAACATTGGAACAGCATATCACAGCCTCTAGTTTTTGAGTTTCCCTAGTGCTTCACTTTATAAGGTCCTGTATTTCTGTAATAAATATTATGGGAGGCTCCATCTTCACCCTTCTCCACCACAGCTCAGATGCATGGAGCAGAGAATCCTGTTGGCAAAAATTGAACACTTGGCTCTGAAAAAGGACTTTGGCAAGACTTATATCCTCAATTCCACTATCAAGAATGTACAAATAAAGGGTCTTTCAGATCAGTGGCAACAGTAGGTAAAACAAATAGTGAAAGTGCTGAGTGCTGTTGAATTTGTTTGAGCTGCGCTGTGGGTTTGGATTGACTTGGTAGAGGTCTCCCCAATAGGTGTTGCTCTGTGGAGCTCTGACTCCACCACACAAGGTGTCAGATCCTGTGCATACAGAGAGGAGGTGCTGTAGCAAGCAAAATGACACCGTAGCAGCCCTTATACATCCTGACACCGTGCCCATTTTCATCAGGAGCGAAGCAGAACGATGTTAAATTGGGCACCCTTAGTAGGCAAATGAAATGTAGGAGGGATCCAGTTACAGTCAAAGTTATAACAGAGGCCCTGCTGATGAGTGGTCGGGTGTTTTCTGACCCGAGTTTCCAAAGGGGGCGGAATTATGAGCTGGGTGTTATTTAATACACTCAGTAACCACAGGGTAGCATTGCACATCTCACCCTTCATTACATTTCTGCAGGTCAAACCAGCCAGACCTTAGCAGGGGAAAACAATACAGTATTTACTGTACCATGCAGATGTTGGTGGGTAAGCAGCAAACCTGCATGCGATGCCCCAAAAGCTTGTGATAGGTGTTATTTATTTCATCTGATAAATAACTGCGGTATCATCATTTATGATGTGTGATAAAAAAGCACAGAGGAACTCGGCATCAGTGCCTAAGCGTTTTCAGGTCACAAATACTATAGAGCTCTTGTCTTAACCAGTAGGAAGTGCTTCTGGAGCTCCACCTATTTTTCTTTGTGCACCACTTGAGTGAGCAGTGCTTTAAAAGGGCATGTTATGTCAAGTATTCAGAAAATGCATATATATGCTTTAAGACTACCTGTACTTCGTACCTGTACGTCTAAGCTGCAGTTCAGTACTTTTAATGGGCTAGAAACTGCACTTGTCTTTTGCAAACAGAAACTCTAGTACGAAGAACACCCGCACTTTGTATATCCATTTTTTGCTCTAGGCCAGAGGCAAGCACAGGACGCCTTGTTAACAAACAATCAGCAACAGAGACGCGGGAAAGGGTTTTGTCAGCATTTACAAGTCACTGCACTCCAGAGAAGGCAAGCAAAACTCCCTCCGACGGATAGCAGAAGCAGACAAAGTAAATACTAAAGTGCACACTTGAGTCCAATTACGCCTCTGGAAAAGTAATTTTGCCTGAATATTTTCCTGCAAAAAAATTACATTGAGAAGTTTTATCTTCAGTAACAGAAATGCAAAAAATGTCTGCTATTGCATTAAGTCTGCTGAAGGGTAATTTGCAGAGCTATTTCTGCGGAAGGTGCAATTTGGAGACATTTCCTCCAACATTATGGGCCTATTTGCTCTTATCCAGTGTCATCATATTGGCCGCAAAAGAATCGGCATAATCTCCATGAAACCTCTCTACGCCTGCCACTGTGAGCTATAAGGCCTTTCAGTGCGGGAGTCGTCTAATTTTCAGTCTAATATTTAGTCGAATATTTTTCAGTACCAATTAGGAACTTGCCTTATATGGGCTAATGGGATTTGCCTTATGCGGGCTACTCGAGCGATTTTAAACCTTAATCAAAATATTAAGAACATTAGTGGCAGACTATGTCAGTTTCATTAACACTCACCCGTGATGCACATGTCCATCCAAGAAGTAATAGCATCCATTCACGTTCTCTTCATCAGGGGCATAAAGCGGGTACTTGTAGCCCCCGGGTCCACAGGGGGGCCCACAGCCGTCAGCCCACCAGTTTTAACCCATGGCTGTGAGTTTCTGTGAGGCATAGGAGTCTCTGAGGCTCCGCCCCACATTCTGCAGGGGGGCTCCATCACTTTTCCCCTTATATCCACACCATACCGTTACTGAATGGCAAGTATCCGCCATAGGAGGACATTTAGATTGAGAGGCAGGCTTCACATTCTCCTCTCAGTCCATTTAGTTATCGCAAATATATGGAATGAAGTACAGTGAACCTTCACTTAGAAATTAATTCACATTTTACCTTTGTAAACTGTTTGCCAGACTTATAAAGACAGCAAGGCAGCGCAGGAATCAAAGTTGGCTGCTGCTGTTTCCCCCCCAACGCTGGCACTCTTTAAGACTCTCTGGGCCCGATTCACAGAAATAACTTAAGAAAAAATCCTAAACTTACTACTTTTGGTATTCACAGAAGTTAGGATTTTGTCTTAAGTTTATCTTAAGACAGACTTAAGACACAATCCTAACTTAAGTCTGTCCTAAGTCTGTTTTAAGACAAACTTAAGACAAAATCCTAACTTCTGTGAATACCAAAAGTAGTAAATTTAGGATTTTGTCTTAAGTTAGTTCTGTGAATCAAGCCTCGAGACACCATGCACATAACATGGCCCTGTAGTGCAAAGTAGTGTGTGTTGTATAGTACATTTTTTGATCTGAAAGGGTTCCCTTCCAAATCAAAAATCATATGCCCAGGATTTTTTTCTTAACATTTCCCAGATTGGCAATAAGCTATATGGTGCTACCCATATGCAATGTTTGAAGTAACACCAGCTTTGCAATTGCCTCATAGAAGTTTCATTTTTTATACAAACCCAGGTCTGGCAATATTTATAGATCTGGCTATGCATCAAAAACCGTGGGTGTGGAACTCTGGAATACCCAAGTTTCACACGTGGAACTCTGCCTCGACACAAATGTAGTGCAACGTACTATTTGAAGTTAAAAATGGCACCTTTCCATCAAAAAATAACTGTTTTGTGCTAGAAAATAAAGAGCAAATTCAGAGTGTACGCCACTTAGCATGACTTTGCAGGAGCGCAAGCTCATGATAAAGCTGCCCTTCCGTTTTGTATCATGATTCTAGCACGAGTGTTTGTATCCTGGTAATTCACTCTAAACAGGTGCAAACAATATTTGCGCTCATATTGAAGCCAGCAGTGATGCAGAGGTTAGTGCAAACTGCACTTGTTTGTGCGCATGCGCAAATTTAATATCAGATCCATACTGGTGGTAACTGAAAGAACAAACCATAATTAAGCGGTAAAATTACATGTCTAGAGTGTGCAGAAAAAGTAGTTAGAGGTAGATTTACCAACATTTCAAGCATCTCAGTGCAGCAACCACGATTGCTGCACTGTGTACTCGAAAGGGAGAGAGCAGAACAGAGCCATATCTACTAAAATATGTTGCTGTTTCCCACTTCCCCTCTGCCAATGCTTCTTCGAGCCTGTCTTGTGCCACACACACACTTGCACAAAGTGCAAGATTGTGTATGTGATGCCAAGAATAGGTTATGCTTTGGAAGGTTATCTTTTCTATTCTATGCTAAGACATTTTAAACACTTTTCTGTATTCCATAAATATTGAACAGTACAGCCCAACTTAAATGTTGGAAAATTTTGGAGAAATTAACACATTCTTCTTTTTAACGCCTGTGTCCAAAAGCCCTATTTACCAGACCCAACGCCATGTGTACCACTTTTAGGAGATAGAGCTTTGTCAAAACCAATGGTTGGTTGTATGGGAAAACCCATGGTGTACGCCCTTCAAGTAAAGTAGTGTTACTTTGTGTTACTTTAGAGCTGCTTTTCAGTTCAAAATAAGATGTGCAATGGAAAGTAAACCTTAATTCTACACTTTGCACTGGTTTGCACAATTGGCGCAAAGTGTTAAGAAATCTAAAACAGTATACTGATAGCCATATTAATCGGAGGCATTTTGAAATTTCAGTAGGACTTTTTTAAATAATTAATTATTCAATAAGATCTGAAATACTGACCGTAAAATTTGGCAGCATCCTGATATGCAAAATGCTATATTTCACTGTTCAAACCCCATGATTGTTCAGCCCTCTTTGTCTGTTTATGACAGAGAAATCCCCAGACAGCACAGCGGCCATTAATGAACACAGCAGCCTTCTGTCTGGGACCTCCACGTTGGAATAGGTTACAAATGCAGAAGAGACAGATGTTTTTCACATTACTTCAGGCTTTTACTGGAAATGACATCATCCAATGGTGCAGGACTGGAGGCGTCCAACTGGGCGCATTACTCATGTGAGGAAGCAGGACTTTCAAACCCAGTCAAGGACTCGCCTGCAGACAAAGCCAAGGCACCTTGTCAAGACACTCTTTGTTTAAACTGCCAGGGGGAAATGAGGCAGGCCTGCTTGACAGGTATATGTTTATAATGATGAGAGGCTGCATGTAAGGAGGAAATGATACAACCTCTACAAATGTGCATCTATTGTAGACACAACTCATGATGTAATCGTTGTGGTTTTGCAATAAGATATTAGGTACCCTGCAGTGAGATGTTAAAAATAGTTTTTTTTTCAAAGGAAACCTACACTTTATGGAATAAAGCGTCTATCCGTAATACAATGCAGAAGGGAATAAAAACTGCTGGAGTCGATGAGTTCAAATTGTTGTAAGGGTGTTTTTTTAGGTCAACCACCCACCTCACATCTCCAGCTGGAGTTCAGCAGCCCCGCTCCTCACTGAAATATGCTGAGTCCAAAGAGAGATTGTCACCTATTTATTAGAACCAATGACGTACAACAATGATATGTTGTTGTGGTGGAAGTTGCAAATAATTTGGCTTTGCAACTAGTGAAGTTGCCTGTAAAGATGTGCTATCGTTTTGAGCTTCAGGAAGGTCACGAAGTTGCCCAAAAATAATCGGTGAGAAAAACTGCACACTTAGGGGCATATTTGGAAGCCTCTATCACTCAGTGACGTCGTGGTGGCGCCAGGGTAAACCTGATCTTAAACCGGCAAAACGAGGAGAAAAGCTTAATTCCTCCTCGTTTTTGCTGTTTCCAATTGTGCTGTGTTGTGCAGCACACATAGGAACAGCACATTTCCATTGATTGTTTACGTGCAGGAAGGTGACCCTTTCTGCACATAAAGAGTCACAAAACAAAAAACTGACGTTTTGCAACTTCTATATGTGCTGCATTAAGCAGCACCCATAAAAGTTACGAAACCGCATTTCAAGATTGTTTATGTGCAGGAAGGGGGACCTTCTTGCACATAAACAATCTTTCCCTCAATGCAGACACCCTTGCAATATAGTTCAAGGTTGCCTGCTTTGGCGCTAGGCTGCTAAGTTTAGCGCCAGTGCAGGGGGAAACACAGGGCTGCACCATATTGTTGTAAATATGGTGCAGTCTTGCGTTTCTGAAGTGATGGAGTGTGGCATTAAGCCAGGAAGTAGAACGCCACACTCCGTCACTTCGTTGTAAATATGCCCCTAAGACTCAAAGCAGGCTTCAATAGAAATTTCAGTAAAAATATTTTTTAATTGTGTTGTATAGCAAAGTTCAGTTAAATTCAAATGCTTGCCATATTCACCTGTCTGTGCAGGTGAAGTTAAACGTCACACTACTTAGCTAAGGGTAGGTGAGTAAAATTCTTTTCACTATATTTCTATGACTCTTCAAACCAGCCCAGCCTTGTAGTTACAGGAGATGGCTCCATTAGAAAGTGGTAAGCAAAAGCACAATATTTAGCATCACATCACACAAAAATATCCCACGCCAGGTGTAGAAAAATAGAATGTAGTTCAATAAATAAACAAGACCAAAACAATAAAAGTACAATCAGGGGAACAGGAGAAAATTATTTTTAAAGTTCTAGGTTGAAATAGCACCAAAAAGCACCATGTGCCAACAAGGAGTATCTGGTATCGCTGGACCAGGACAAAGTCACAACTTCAGGCTGACTGCGATGGAGTGAGGACTGGCTACAAGGACCAAGTTAGGTCAGCTGAATAAAGAACCTTAAATCATGGTTGTGAAGTGGTGCATAAATCTAAGGTGAAGAAGTGCTGTGCAGTTGAAGCGATGCGTTGGTTCTGAGATGCGGCGAGGTTGCGGTGTGATGTCCTATTAAGTCATCGTTGAAGATCCTTCGACGGAGCTTGCAATGCGAAGTCCAGGCATTGAGGATGTGGCATGCAGACGAGGAGATGCATTGGTTCCGATGAGCTGAGAGGCTGAGATGCGAGGGCCTGCATCGTCATCAAGCTGCCCTTCTATGAGAGATATGAGGACCTGAGCTGGAGATGTGCTGCATTCATTGGCGATGCATCAGTTCCAAAGATGCGCGGATGATGCAGACCTTCTGCACAAGGCCTAATCCATGCACCAGCAGTGATGCATTGGTTCTGCTCTAGGATGCACCACTCAGCCGAGGAGATGGGTTGGTTTTGGCGAAAGGATGCGCCACTCAGCTGAGAAGATGTGTTAGATCTGCTGCTAAGCTCCTTAGGCCCACTTCCAAGGGTCCAGGTGCAGATGCAAGGTTGTTGCAAGCATGTTATGTCCCTGAGGCTTCAGATCAGGAGGCCAGCCAACTAGCCCTTGGAGTCACACTGGGTTCAAGTGATGCAGGTCTAATCTTTCTCGCCCAGGCAAGAAGGGTAGCCGGTAGTAGGTTAGCACAGCAGGGCAGCAGTTCTTCCAGAGCCACAGTTCAGCAGAATGACAGGTCTTCAGCAGCACAACATTCCATCTTCCTGACAGAGTATCCAAAGGTCTTGAAGTGTCCTGAAGTGATGGTGTCTGAGGTCCTTCTCTGTTACCCAGTTGTGTCTTTTAAAGTGGGACAAAGTGATAGAGGCAAGCCTTTGAAGTGCATAAATGTCCTGCCCTGCCAGCCCTGGCTCCAGACTAACTGCAGGGTGTAGGCAGCCCTTTGTGTGGGGACAGGACACAGTCTATTCAGGTGTAATTGGGGCTGGGTCCAGCTCCTCCCTCCCATCCTGTCAGGATAGCCCACTCAGTCACACCTTAGCTCCCATTGTGTGTGCCTGCCTAGGTGGAATACACAAAGCCCAACCGCCAACTACACCCAGTTATGTGACCATAGACAGACTGTAGGCACCAAATGGCTAAGGAAAGAAAATGCCAACTTTCTAAAAGTGCCAATTTCAGAATTGTGATTTAAAATCCATCTTCACTATAAGTTAGGATTTTAAATTAGGATTCCAGAGACAGCAAACATGAACCAGTAATATATTCTCTTTTGAAAATTACAAATATAAAATGTAACAAAATAATCCCTATGTTATCTTATGGGAGATATAGGCCTTGCCATATTGACAAACAAACTTTTGAGTCTTTCACTGCCCGGACATGTAACTCTTCAAAGTATTTGTCCATATATTTAAATTCATTGCACCCTGCCCTTGGGGCTGTCCATTTCCTGCCCTAGGGGTGACTTATATGTATTAAAAAGTAAGGCTTTGGCCGGACAAGAGGTTTAACTAGCTAGGTCGACATGAAAGTTTACAACTACACACACAACTCTGCAATGGCAGACCTGAGACATGCTTACAGGGCTACATAAGTGGGTGGCACAATCAGTGCTGCAGGCCAGCTAGTAGCATTTAATTTACAGGCCCTGGGAACATGTAGTGCACTCTACTAGGAACTTGTCGGTACATTAAATATGCCACTAATGGGTATGCCAATCAAACTATGTTTAGGGATGTGAGCACAAGCACTGGTCAGCAGTGTTAAAGTGTAGAGAGTTCTAAGGCCAACAGAAGCACAAATCCAGTAAAAAAAGGAGGAGGAAGGCAAATAGTTTTGGGGCGACCCTGCAAAAAAAGCCATTTCGAACACTCTTCATATCCTTGACATTGTGAATCCCTGCATGCTGATTCCACTTGACTTCTGTGCAGAGTTTGACACCAACAACCGCAACATCCTCATGCAGATGCTTTAACTAAGTATGGATAACGAGGGTACAGTTTCTGTCGAAATCTTACATAGCCAACTAATCACAATTGATTAATATTGAATAAACTCTCTGCAATGGCATGCTCGTTTCTCAAGGCTCTGTTCTGGTTCCAGCACTTGTCGTCTTCTTCCTCTCTGACTGCTAGGTGACATTATAAAATAATGTGTAATTTCATATCAATATGCTGAGAACCAGATGTATCTGAAGGTATCCTCAAGAGAAGATATCTCTCTACTGGTGATGCCTCTAGCCAAAACACATTATTGAATGTCAACTTATCACTTCAATTTTAATCCCAATAAAGTGGGTTCTCATTGATTTCATCACACACCTCCTCCATACCAGTGCAACAATGACTGGATTCCCTAAAATCCTAGATTGCTTTCAGACTATCATTGAAAACACAAAATCACTTGACTTCATCCTTTATCCTTGACAACAGGTTTAACCTGTGCAAACTAGCTCAATGGCTAGATTAATCTCTTGGTGTCACATGGTCAAGACAGGCCCAGTTAGAAATGCAATCATTTTGCATGCTCCCATTTCTGAAGTTGCCTTCTCTTTTACACACAGTGAAATTTGACATACATTTACATGTGTGACCATGCAGGATAACATTCTCTTAATCTGCATTGCCTACATTTCCAATTTGTAGGCACACTTTCATGATACCTTGAACATTCAGTGCATGGGATAAATTTCATTGCACTAATGTTATTTAAGTTATTGTACATAAGGCGGCAAAGTTATACAACTAGATAAACAAATTGGGGCCTGACAGGGAATGCGACATGGCCACATGGGTTTTATTATTATATATAAAGACCCATTTCCTTTTTTAGGCAGAGGAGCACTCAGCTGACACTGCAGGGTTGCCACATGTCGAAATTCCAGCTCATCTGATTCTGGTGTACCAACACGAGGGATGTCCATCTTTACACCAAGACTGATTACACTTACCCAGAGGAAACAGAGAGTTAGTCCACCCTGGCAGGGCTTTGGAAGATGACCCACCCTAGGAAAAACTAGGTTAGGGAGCACTAGGTACAGGTACAACTATACACAGTACTTGTATGCTTGCATATATTCACAGTCTTAGCACATTGGTGGAAATGTTAATCCTTTTCACTGTTCTTGTGGTGTTAATTATGCTAATCTGTTTCATTCTACTAATGATCACAACACAAATATTGTATGCAAGAATCACAATATTTCAATAAATATTGAAAAACTTTGCTAAAAATTTATTGCGTATTTCTTTGGGTATGCATGAAAGTCCAAACAAAAAGGTTCTAGACCTATTACCACAGTTATCTTGGGTATCAGCGTTGTCATGTTCTGGGGTTGCACAGACATTTGTTGCCCTGTAAGGTTAGAGTTACAGATGGAGCACTGTGGCTAGCTAGGACATAGGCCAACTTATCCTGAGGGTGTGCATGAAATCAGTCATCTAGGCAGATGCGTCACTTCATAACCCCCTGCACTACATTATACCAGCACCAGGTATAAAGTATGCAAGGTGGGCATTCCCGTGCATCAAAGCCTCGTAGAAGTGGTTAATGGAAATCTATAAGATTTCAGTGAGCCACTCTAGGATGCAATTGTGTCAAATCCTTAGTCTGCCTCATAGCAGGCGTAAGGGTGACACAGTGCTATAATCATAGCCCTCCCCCTGCATTACTGGAATTGCGTCATGCTTCTGACACCACTCCAGCTATGCATCAGTTTTGCATAGATACATCAGTAACACAGACGTATCTGTCATTCCTTGCAACATGATGCATCTTACAGAAAATATGATGCATCAATGGTGTCGGAACGAGAGCGCACTAAGAAGTGTCACATCACTGCTTTGTCGCAGCAATGCAATAGTCCAGCCCGAACTGCCAAGCCAGGTCCTCCCTGGACTGGAAACAAGCATCCAAGGACAGGTTTCGGACTTTCAGCCCTCATCAGCCTGGATAGCTTGATTCCAGTGGCATGGAAAGCACAGGACTCACATCTGAGCATACCCGTCCCACTCGGGGTGACAAATGCAAAAACAACAGTTGATGGACAGAATGCAGAACAATGTCATACATTCACCCCAGTACAGAGACCTGGGAACTAAATCCATCGTTTTTTTGCTCACCATGCCATTCCAGTTTGAACCCAGCCATATGCAAATCAGTCTTGACCCTGTGCCCCATGGGAACAGTCCAGCCCGAACTGCCAAGCCAGTTCCTCCCTGGACTAGAAACAAGCATCCAAGGACCGGTTTCAGGCTTTCAGCCCTCATTAGCCTGGATAGCTTGATTCCAGTGGCATGGAGAGCACGGGTCTCATGTCTGAGCATACCCGTCCCACTCGGGGTGACAAATGCAAAAACAACAGTTGATGTACAGAATTCAGAACAATGTCATACATTCACACTAGTACAGAGATCTGGGTCTAAATCCATCGTTTTTTGTTTACCATGCCATTCCAGTTTGAACCCATCCATATGCAAATCAGTCTTGCCCCTGTGCCTCATGGGAACAGTCCAGCCTGAACTGCCAAGTCAGGTCCTCCCTGGACTGGAAACAAGCATCCAAGGACCCGTTTCGGGCTTTTAGCCCTCATCAGCCTGGATAGCTTGATTCCAGTGGCATGGAGAGCACGGGACTCACGTCTGAGCATACCCGTCCCACTCGGGTGTCAAATGCAAAAACAACAGTTGATGGACAGAATGCAGAACAATGTCATACTTTCCCCCCAGTACAGAGATCTGGGCCTAAATCCATCGTTTTTTTGCTCACCATGTATTCCAGTTTGAACCCAGACATATGCAAATCAGGCTTGACCCTGTGCCCCATGGGAACAGTCCAGCCCGAACTGCCAAGCCAGGTCTTCCCTGGACTGGAAACAAGTATCCAAGGACCGGTTTCGGACTTTCAGTCCTCATCAGCCTGGATAGCTTGATTCCAGAGGAATGGAGTTACTCCCCCGAAGATCGTACATGGGAGCCTGCGGGTGATGTTCATGCTCCCCGATTAGTATGTTTATTCCACTTATGTCATCCCTCCAAGCCCCGTCCTGTGGAAAGGCCTTTGGGGGTGGGGGGTACTGTTAGGTTTTAGGCGGCCTTACCTTCCACTGGTCCTCTTTCTATGGGCATGCATTGGCAGGTCAGCTGGCTGAGCATAGTCAACCAGCGTGCTTCTGGTCTTCTAAAAGGAAGCCGAGGCCGATTCCCCTTGCTTGGTTTCTTCTCCCGGTCTGGTTACCTGGAAGGACTTTGCTATTGGATCCGGTTTCTTCCTGGGGTTTCTGGGACCTTTGCTCTTCGAGTGCTGGACGCGATGTCTGCAGGCTTGCAGGCATCTGGTTGCTGTTGTCCTGGATCACGCAACTCTGCTGCGCTTCTCATCGGGATTTGCCTTTTACCCTCCTGACCTTCTTTCGTTGTGTTGCGGGACATTTCCTTCCAGTCAGCGGCTGCGGAACAGTTTCCTCAGGTGAGGACGACAGAGCGAGACCCTTCCTGGATGTTTTGGGGCCTATCCACGTTGTTGTGGGTTCTTGGGAGCATTTCGTTACCCTCAGTTTTACCACTGCCACCCTCTGGTTCACCCATGCCACCCTCTGGTACATAACTGCCACCCTCTGGTTCATCACTGTAGATTATGGGGGGGGGGGGGAAAGCAAGCACACCTGCCCTGCTTCAACTGACATGAATTAATTTGGGGTTGATTAATGTGTCACTGAATTTAAACTTCCAGTCTGGCACCTGCTTCCTTATCTGTAATTTGCTTTCTGTTGCAGTGCAATTTTTTTCACAGGACCTTTGTGGCCTACTTGTAGCTATTCTATGAGCCTGCTGTGAGTGTCAGAGCAGGGTCATAGAATAGTTGCAAGTAAGCAACTGAACTCTGGAGGGGCCCCTTAGGAAGCATGTTAGACCTGACATCATTGGCTTGAGTCTCTCCTCCATTTTTTTCTGTTTGCCTCCTCTGTTTACGATGTTTTTGCTGGTATACTGCTTTGGGCACCGTGCCACTGCTGATCAGTGCCACAGTGCAAGTGCTCCCTATGTAAAATTGCTGTATTGATTGAATTCCATGTTTGGCTTATTTGGTTTACTGTCAGTCCCTAGTCTAGTGCACCAGGAGTGCCAGGGCTTGTAAATAGAAATGCTGCTCGTGGGCTTGCAGCACATGTTGTGCCACCCACAAGAGCGGCCTAGTAAAGTGTGTCTGCAGGTCTACCATTGCTAGACCTACGTGCAGTCTAGTACTGTCACGCTGACTGCACAGGTACACCTACTTGCCAGTCCCTAAACCTTCCCTTAACTTCATGTTAGCCACCCCTATGGTAGGCCCACGGGCAGGGTGCATTGTAAGTATAAGGTAGGACAAGCCTGACCAAGTTGGCATGTCCTAATAGTGAATTACAGCCATATTCGTTTTTCTCTATTGTAAGGTAACCTGCTCTCCATTAGTTAGAATGGGCTGCCTGGGTTATTAATGCTATAATCCTAGCTGTCTCGGGGAGCATGGTGCAATGCCGAGTTTGGTATCCCTGAACTCGGGGTTTAATCACGCATCCATTGGTGTGGATGGTTTTTGGACTCTGGGTTTGAAAATAGCACTTTAGAAAGTGGCTATTTTCTTGTCTAACTATTTCTGGTTTCTGCTGGTTTGGTGTGTGTGTGACAGGAGCTGGGTGGCTCCAGAGATCTGATGAGTCAGTGTGGGATGAGTGGGACATTTGCATTGGGAGTAGGGGAAGAGTAGCTCCTGATAGCCTGCCCTGCCTGATACAATGCTGGCTCCACGTCCTGCCAGGCGACTGATGGCTCTGTACCTGCCATGGACGATCCTGGCCCCACCTCCTACCAGGAGGCCGATAGCTCTGCTCCTGCCAGTGACAATGCTGGCTCCACCTCCTGCTGGGCGTCTGAGGACCCAGCCCTGCTCAGTGAATAGGCCAGGTGCCTCTGCCTGGCTACACCCACAACAGACCCAGGATGTTGGGAAATTCCCCTGCATGGACAAAGGGATCAAAGCCAAAAAGGGGTATAAGAGAAGGACCCCTGAACCAAGAATTTAGATCACTTCTGACAAGGAACCCTGAAACCAAGGACAAGAAGCCTGCTGATCCAAGGACTTGCCTACCCCTTCTGCCAGTGTGCTGTTTGCTGAGGGGAATCCTGCATGTGCTTCTTTATTTTTGCCAAGGAACCAGGAGAGAGGAACTGTGTGTGTACTCTCAAACTTTGCTAAGAAAATCTCCAAGGACTGGAAGAGTGACAGTCTCCTGTTGAAGTCACAGGGCTAAAGGACTTCATCATTTGCTAAAAGTGCTTGTTGCTGGAACTTGAGAATCCAGCCACTCTGAAAGAAACCAGCAATCTCGACGCCGACGGACGTTGCGGAATCCAGCTCGACATCGTGAGTAACGGCTCCAGTGTCCCGCTTCCTCGACGCCGGCCGCCGGGCCCGATCGACGCCAGCAGCAACGTCAGTGAGTAGCGAGTTCGGCTCCAGCTCCAAGTGACCCCAGGTCTGCACCGCTTCTGATCGCATCGACTTCGTGCCCTCTCGACGCCGTGAGCGCTGCTCACTCATGCAACATCATCATCGACATCGACGACAACGCCGTATCCTGCTTCACCCCGTGAGCGCTGCTCCTGCCTGACATCTGTCGACGCCGCTGCAGTCGCCCCGACTCCGAGGCCGGATCGACGCCGAAGACGCGACGCCGGACATCTCGACGCCGCTGATCATCGTGTGCTTCGCTTTTCCAAGGTACTGTGTTAGGGGGGTCCGTGTGACTCCGGGCTCGACGTAGCACTCCTCGCAGTCGACGCCGAACCCTTTGGATTAACTTTGCCTCGACATCGTGTGACTCCCGTGTGGGTTACATTGTTGCCAAGAACTGTGTTTTAAAGAAGAATAGTTGCTTTTGATACTAAAGACTTTTGTGCTAAGAAGAAACTACACTTGAACTATTATTTTTCCTTCCAAGAGTATTTATTAAGATTATGGTATATTTTTGTCGTTATTTGGTCTTGTGCTAAGCCTTATATAAAAATCCTTATTTTTATAATACTACTGTGTCGTGTCCATTTGTAGTGTATTCACTTGATTACTGTATGTGGTCATAAATGCTTAACACACAGCCTCTGAGATAAGCCTGTCTGCTCTGCCAAGCTACCAAGGGGGTGAGCAGGGGTTATCAAAGGATGTGATCCCCTTGCCCTGACTAGAAAAGGTGTGTCCCTATTTGTCAGAAGTGCATACCTCTGCCAACTAGAGACAGCCGGTTCTAACAAAGCACTACAGGGAATGGTTACTAATGATGAGTTTGAACTTTTGCACCTGCTGAGTGCTTTCAGTTTTGCAAAACTCGTTTTTCTGCAATTTCGCGGGATTCACGGGGCGCGAATTTGCACGAGATCGAATTCGGAAGCCGCAAATTCGTGCAAATATGCGATTTGTTTTTTTGCGGCGTGTTTGTTCGCAAGGTTTTGTGCGTTTTAGCGAGCCGCTTGTAGTGCAACAGCGCGAAGTTACCCTCACGGTCGTTCACGGGCGCGGCCATCTTGTTTGCATGACGTATTTCCGTTTCCGGGCACGATGTGTAATCTCGCAAAGTGTGCAGCTCGCTAGTACAATTTCGCGTGTTATCGCGAGGAAAATCTCACGCGAACTTACCCACGCGGTCGTGAACGGGCGCGGCCATCTTGTTTCTCATTCATTGCTATGGTTCTGGGCATGCTTTCTGTATCCTCTCTGAATCTCTGCCATCCTTTGCTTGTTTAAAGTTTTTTTTAATCTATTTTACTTATTATCTATCCCTCTATTTTTCTAGATCTATATTTTTGTGTTTTCTGCTACTTTTGGTTAATTTTAAACTACTTTTTTAAACTCTTTTCTTTTCTTCTTCCCTATTCTATTTCTTCTTTATTATTTAGCTTCCTTTCTGCCCAGACCATGGTAAAGGGAGCCGGAAAGCATCCTGAGAAGGGGAAGGATCCCGCACCCCGTGCCCGGCTTCCGTGCGGGCGTTTGAGGGGGGAGCAGGTCACAGCCCGGGAGATCTTCAGCGCGAAGGAGGTGGCCGCACTAGTTTTTTATGTTCAGCGCCGCCTCCCCAGGACCATCATGGCAGGCGGCAGGATCGCAAGCGGCTATGGGCTCCGGGAGCGCCGGAAGCGGTGGGAGAAGTAGTGCCGGGCCATGTACCAACACTCTTGGGTCCGGCGCACCTACAACCAGGCCACCAACCATTGGACGGATCTCCTGGACCGGGAACGCGATCTGCTCGACCTGCTCGGCCTTGAGATCCTCGGGCTTGGTGAGTAGTAGTAGCTATTTCTTTACTACTCTGTTTTCTCCTGCTCTGTGTGTTATTATATTGCATATTTTTGTTTTTTACCAAGAGCAATAATGCTGCTGATTACATTGTAGGTAAATTATATTTCGAAATCTTCTGTTCATTTCAGGTGCTCTGCTCTCCTTCTCAGTAGCGTTGCTACTATGCTTATTTGTTTTCGATTTTGTGTTCATTTCATTGGCCTGTGAAATTATGTATGAGTGTAGTTTAAAGAACTGCGTAATGCTAGACACTTAGGGTCAGATTTTTAATTACCGGCGCATCCCTGCAAAGTAGCAGGGATGAGCCAGTAATTGTGCGCCACGCCACCACCACCCATGGTGCGCCGTATTTACAATGCGGCGCACCATGGGCCCAAAACGTCACCGAAACGTTACGCATCTGTGCAGTAAAGGCGGCGCATTGCTGGAGTTGCGTCGCAACGATGGCGCAGCTCCAGCAATGCTCTGGGGTGCCCTATCTCCCCAATGCTGCGTCAAGCCTTACGTCTGCTTCAAGCAGGCGCATGGTTTGAGTCACGCATCATTGTCCTCAAAGTGACTGATTGAAATCTTGTAGATTTCCCTCAGCCACTTTTAGGATGCGTTCCTGCACAGGAACGCCCTACCTTGCGCCGGAATGCCCCCTGATGGCGCAGGGCTTTACAACGTGATGCATCTCCCATATGCGTCACTTTGTTAATATACGCTGCACCATGGCGCCTCTTTTGTTCTGCCGCTGCGTCACAAAAGTCACGCAACAATGGAGCAAAAGAGCCGCAAGGGGCTTGTAAATCTGCCCCTACAGACTCAAGTCCAGTCCTTCCTTTGTACACCTGGCAATAAGAAGAAATAGTGGTGGTGGATTGATAGTTTGAGTATTTTAATGACTGGTTAATGTGGTAGGAAACTTTTTAGTGTTGTCACTGATCTGCAATCACGATGGACTTTGTCTGTCACTTCGCGTGCTGCGGACTGCTGCCTGCCAGTACTAGGCAAACCTTTTTAGTAGTTTGTTTAGTGAGTTACATAATTTTCCAAGTTGACGGTCCGCAAATCAAGCAATACTAATATTGTAGTAGACCACATGAGATAGGTCAATATATCCCGTGGAATACTTGTCTATTTGCTATATCGCCAAAATATTTTGTTATTGTTCTTTTGAAATGTTTGATTTGGTTGACAAATATCATCCATGTTTTCTGGTCTTTCTTTCTTTCATGTTGTACATCAGCTCCCCCCAGGGGCGAGAGGGCATTGGAGGAGGCTGCTGCTGCTGCTGAACAAGGCCAGGATCGGTCAGGCGAGGGCTCCTTTGCTGGCCCTGGTAAGTTTTAATTTTAATATAGAGTACCTATTTTTTCGTAGCATTCCTCATTCGATTTTTTCTAAGTCGTCTTTGATCTTCTTGTAGACTGTATCTAAATTCTTATCCTGCCTCGACTATGACTCCCTGTGGTATTACTAGATTATTCTTATTAGTCTGTCTGTGTAGCTAACAAAGGGCCTCATTATGATTGCGGTGAATCCGCATACTCCGGGCCGGCGGAAGCCACCGCCGGCCCGGAGTATGCGGATTCACCGCGGCAGACACACAAATTACCCCAGCCAGATTAGGATGGCTGGGGGGTCATTTTTTAAGTCCGCCGCTTTTCCGCTGCGGTCGCCTTCCGATCGCGGCAGGAAAGCTCTAACATGGCTGGCGGTGTCTATAAGACACCGCCAGCCATATTACGATTTGAATTTTGTAATGCCTTTCCGTGGCGACAATGCCGCCACGAAAAGGCATACAGACTTTCTTTGGGGGCCCGTTGCGGGCCCCCCGGGTGAAGGGGGTGTGGGGGTGCACATGGGGGGTACCTATGGTACCCCCCTTCATTTGCATGCACAAAGCAGCAGGCACCGCGCGGTGCCTGCTGCTTTGTGCATGCAAATGCACTGATTGCATTTTTAACATTGCGGCGGTTGCTGCTTCAAGCACGACCCCCGCCGCAATGTTAAACATTTTAGGATGTGACCACCAGGGTGGCGGTCACATCCTAATTTGTTCGGTGGGACCGCCGCTGCCCCTGCGGACGGTCCCTCCTCCTCTGGGGTGGCGGACGGACGCAGGTCCGTCCGCCATCCTAATAGGGCCCTAAGATTGCACATTTGGCTAATGGTATAAAACGAAACTCCCATTCTAGTCAGCCATAGCTCTATGCACTGAGTGCAGTCCTCTGGGATTGTCCATAATGTCTTTTCAAGTCTTCTAAATGTTTATCCTTTGACAATTAACAACAATAAAAAGGTGAATGACCACCAAGAAAGAATAAGATACTACTTTACTTTTGGTTTGGATAGGAGGACAATCCATTCTACTACTGTTGCAGGGGCAAATCTGCACAAACAGAACTATGGACACTAAATAGTGCATTGTTTATCAATTATAATAGGCGCAGGTAGACTTTCCACATACCTCAGTGATATCAGACTTTGAAGAACCCCCAATCTCCTTACTGACTAGATAGTGTGGCAGAGTCATTTAGCTGCCGAATTCATCGATGATTGATCCCCAATGATGATTATCCAACGCAGGACAAGAGTACGGAGTCACAGTCCAGAAGTGTCAGAGGCACGGACTCATGCTTGCAAATTGCAAAACTTTTTGCTCATTCACTCATGACCAAAAACCACAGAGTCTATTTAAGTTTTAAAGCTTTATTAAAAGTAAAAATATTTATTAAAATCAAGCTTGTCATAAAACATAAACCATTGATTAAAAATGGGAAAGTGATTACAGTCATTTTTTATTTCACACATTTATTGTGGGCGAGCCGAGCCCTCACCTGGTTTGAACTTTTCTTTTTCTTTTTGGTGCTGAATCATTGGTCCCTTTGTCCTAATGATTTGTTCTTAGAAGTGAAGCTTCTGTCTGTTATGAGGAAAATGGTGCGTGTTAAAAAGCAAGCATTCATCAGTTGTGCCAAAAAGTGCAGCAAGACAACACCCTTCCCTGGAAAAAGGGACATTTTTACTTTAGAGTAGACAGTCACAAATTATTAGATTGGTTTCTGTATTCACATTTCGTCACTCCTAGACAAAATACTAGTGAGTGGTGTATGTCTATGACATCTAACATTCTTAAGTGTACTTTGTAGGTGGAACATCTGGTGCTGGGCCCAGCGCGGAGGTGGAGGGAAGCTCTGGGGAGGAGGCGGAGCAAGTGCCGGACCAAACTGCTGTGCGGGTTGCCACGGTAGTGGCGGGCAGTGGTAAGCTCTTATATTCCTTACTTATTGAGATTGCAGACTGCATAGTGTGCTGCTCCCCGTGAGAAAACCTAAGGTTTGTCAAGATGAGAGACATGAAGAAGAATGATTGACATTTAGGGGCCTATTATGATGGCGGACGGACCTGAGTCCGTCCGCCACCATAGAGTAGGAGGGACCGTCCACAGGGGCAGCGGCGGTCCCTCCATGGTAATTAGGATGTGACCGCCACCCTGGTGGTCGCATCCTGTATTTTTATCATTGCGGCGGGTGCTGCTTGAAGCAGCACCTGCTGCAATGATAAAAATTTAAGTTTTGCAATTGCATGTACAAAGCAGCAGGCACCGCGCGGTGCCTGCCGCTTTGTGCAGGCAAATGCAGGGGGGTACCATAGGTACCCCCCATGTGCACCCCCCACCACCCCCTTTCACCTCTGGTGGCCCGCAATGGGCCCCCAAACAAAAATCCGTATGCCTTTGCACGTCAGAAATGCCGCCGTGTAAAGGCATGTTCCTCCAGACTTCCTAATATGGCTGGCGGGGTCTGATAGACACCGCCAGCCATGTTAGTGCTTTTCCGCCGCGGACGGGAGCCGACCGCGGCGGAAAAGCTGCGGACTGAAAAACGATCCCCCAGCCATCCGTCCTAATCTGGCGGGGGGTCTTTTTCAGTCCGCTGCAGATTTCCCGCATCCTCCGGGCCGGCAGTGGATTCCGCTGGCCCGGAGGATGCAGGAAATCCGCACTCCTAATCTGCCCCATAGTTTGAATGGATGGATGCCTGGATCATGGTACTATCTGACTCTTAGATAGCATATGTGTATCTAGAGAGAGTAGACGGTCACTGGATGAACTAAGTGTTACTTTGAAGAGCATGTAACACCGCACCCACACGTCTGTCCCAGTGTAGGAAAGGCAAGGAAAAGAAGTTGTAATTTTGTCCGAATACTACCATGAATAGTAGCAGTAGTTTGTATTGCAAGCACAGCATATATCCGGCTATTATGATGGCCACTCACTACCTCTGTTAATAAGTTTAGTAGAACTCGGTCATTCATGTGTGGATGTATCACTGTTCACTCAATAAAAAGCAAAGCACCTAAAGTCATCCCATATGTAAGCAAATACATACCATGTGCAGTGATAGATAATCAGATTATTTATCTTCTTCATTTTCCTTTTCTAGTATTCATTGGCACTGTAGGGTGAAAGTTACATTAATTAAGCAGTAGCCCTTGTAACAGACTATTCTCAGTGCCACCCGTAACAGAAAAGTAAGAGCATCACCACCTGCATGTACTGGACTGGTACAGTAACGCAAGTCTGTCTCACTCATCATGGCGGGCGTCTGTTTTTCTCGGGTGCAAGTTGACTGCGCTGGCATTATGCCGGCTTGCAGAACTTAACGTACCAATTTTGCTAAACAAGAGAGAAGAAGAATAAGACTGGTGTACTGTCATAGTCGACTCTAATGGAGTGAGTCCATAGTGCTCGTAGAATTGATTCCTTAAACTCCCACTAATGTTAGAGCAAGGGTGAAGAAGTGGGAGGTTAGATAGATACTGGCCACAATAGGTATGTACTGCACTTGCAAGTTGCTAGTTCTACTGTGACACAACTTTTTGCTGAATCATTTTGTGTTAATCTTAAAGAGCATTGGTTACAGACTATGTCTTTCTTTCTTCATATAGATGCTCCTTCCAAACTAACCCGGAAGGAGCTAGCTAGACGGGCCCGGCAACGGAGGCTGGAGGCCACTGTCGCTGAATATCGCCGGCTGGTAGCCCAGGAGGAGGGGGGACACGCAGTCTACAAAAACATCTACTGGCACAGCTGCATCCTCCTCCACGCTCCCTGGGTCACCCAGTCAGCGCAGCAGGTCTCCAGTGGTACGGAGCCAGGCTACCGCAGCCACCCGCCACCGCCGAGCAAAGAAATCAGCTGCCCCCCACAGCAGTTGCAAAAAACGCATGCACCGCCTTTCCCTGAGGGTTTCCTACCTCGAGCAGGAGCTGCTCAACACGAAAACCCTGCTCAAGACCCTCCGCAAGGAGCATTCCGACCTGGCCTGGAAATTCAACAGCAGCAGCCAGCAGTAGGAGGAGACTGTCCCTTGCCCCTTTTTTAAAGACTTCTGGGGGGTGGGAATTGGGAGTTGGGTTTTTTCACTTTTTTGGACTTTTCACGGACATTCGTTGGGGTTAGGGAGTGGGGGTGGGTTGGGTCTTGTGGGAGATTATTTTTGTCAGGGATATAAATATACTTCAAACTTTATCTTAGCATCGTGTTTTTTTTACTGCTTTTGAGGCTGGTGGGTGGGGGTTTAACAGTAACTTTGTTTTCGTTAAACTTAAGTCGCATCTTTTTTTTATTTTTTTTGGAAGACCTTTATTGCTCTTGATACAAGTACACAGCAGCGTGCCTAAAACCCATAGAGAAGGCCGGCTGCAAACAAACAACTGGAGAATAAAATGATGCATATAATCAATGACCTCTGGCATTACTGTGTGATATAAGCAAAAGCAAACGATAAGTATTGCTCCAGGCCCCGCGCGTATCTTGTATTAGCATCATACACATTAAAAGCAGTCTCATTTTGTGATTTTATATGAACAACAACACAGAACCCCAACATCCCCCCACCCAAACATCCCAGTATTCAGGTCATAGCATTGTCATGTATTACAAAAGAGGATGGGACCAGCAAGGCACAATATGCATTCAATCAGTAAATCAGTTGATCAAACCTTGCAGCCCCTGAGCACCCACCCCGGCATAGAGCACAAGCTATTGGTGCACGGAGGGGAAAGCCACGCGTTCATGCAATCAATTCTCAGGAGACAACCTGTGCAGAGGGGAAGAAGCATCACTCATCTAGCACTACTGTATAACAGGCACCGCTTATACACAGTTACACAGGACCACCTGCACCTGTCGGTGACTCCCCGCTTATACTTTCAGCGCTATCGTCATCAGCCAGGGAGAGCATGTATGCCGTATATGGGCCCCAGATATCACGTGGTCGAGACTTTGCAGGAAGCCCCTCATAATAGCAAACCAGTTGATCCCTGCAATACGCCATGTCTTTCAACCATAGTTGAACATCTGGCGCTCGTCTCCCCCCCAGGCCATAGCAACCCTGCGTTTAGCAATCTGCAGTGCCAGTACTATCAAGAGCCTCACACCCGCCGGCACACCGGAGGCCAATCCCAACAAGCACAGGCGTATGTCCAGCACAACATCAGTCGACGTCATTTTTGAGAGTGCCTCAGTCACAGCAACCCAGAAGGCATACACACGTTCACATCCCCAGGCCAGGTGTACAAAGTCTGCACTGTCCATACCACACCGGACACATTGAGACGTATCACGGAGACCATACCTAACCAACTGCACTGGTGTGTAGTACCATTGGTGCAAAAACCTATAATGAATGAGGCGAAAATTGCCGTTGGCCACAAATCCTCCCGTCATGGAGCAGCACTCGGACCACTCATCATCAGTTAGCGGTTCTGGTAAGCACCCATCCCACCTAGCCTTGGCTGTCATCGCGCCTCCTCCCTCGTCCTCTTGCGAGGCTCGGTATAGTCTGGAGAGCAATTTTATTCTATCCGTTGTGGTATATAGCAACTG
Source organism: Lissotriton vulgaris (assembly GCF_964263255.1). NCBI lineage: Eukaryota > Metazoa > Chordata > Amphibia > Caudata > Salamandridae > Lissotriton > Lissotriton vulgaris. The sequence continues at coordinate 1,064,194,790 of NC_141695.1, read as the reverse complement.
TAAAGCTCCCAGCGCCAATGGTTCCTCCGGATACGTAGGATATAAGGTATGTATGGCAGCCCGGAGCCTGACGTATATAAACGTAGACATAGCAGTGTTAGGGGAACGTTCCGTCACAGCCTGTAAGGAGAGGAACGAGGCACCCGGGAAGAGATCCCCTACAGTGTTGATCCCCGCACCCTGTAATACCTGCGGGCCCCCAATTTCACTTGAGACCGATATCTCCGCGTGATACAGCAATGGCATACTAGGGGCATACAACGGCAGTCTGTTTGCACGTCTACCCAATTCACGCCAAGCTTTAGAGGTAGATTGCACCGTGTCCACTTCCCCTTTATCAAATACCGAGTGAGTGTTGACTATCATCGCCTTTAGGGGAATGGGTAGGACCGCACTAGCCTTGAGTGCCACGTGTGGAGTATATGGTGGGGCCGACAGCCAGTAGGTGGCAAAGTGTGCCAGGGCGCATAGATAGTACAGTTTCATGTCTGGTATGGCGAAGCCCCCCAAGTCAAATGGCTTAGTCAACACATCCCATTTCACTTGTGGTTTCTTTCCAGCCCAGGTCAAGGCAATCATCAAAGATTGCAGTCTGGCGGAGAAATGCGACTTCAGCGGGAGAGGGATATTAACAAAAAGATATAAAAATTTCGGAAGTACCACCATTTTAATCAGAGACACCCGATCAGCGAAGGTGAGAGGGAGCCGAATCCAACGTGCCACCTGGTCCTCTAGTTTTGAAATGGCCACTCCATAGTTAGCCCGGATAATTTCTTGGCTATCTCTATGCATCCAAATCCCTAGATAACGCACCAGTTCCGTCGCCCATTCCAACGGGAATTCCAAGGGAAAAGGCAGTGTGACGTCGGTGGGTGGCAGCATAATAGATTTCTCCCAGTTGATGGAAAGGCCCGAGTGACGCCCAAACCGAATGAACTCCCGAAGTATGGATTCAAGATGTCGAGCAGGCTCTCGCACATACAGGACCATATAATCGGCATACATGGACACCGCCAGGGACCGAAGAGGGAACCTCAGGGCAGCATCCGTATATCTTTGCCTCAGAACACACGCCAGAGGTTCCAACACAAGAGCAAATAGTAAAGGCGAAAGAGGACAGCCCTGTCTAGTCCCCCTCCGTACAGGGAATGGAGCCGATACATGACCGTTTACTCTTACGCGCGCTATTGGATTCGTGTAGAGCAGAGTGATTAGCGATGTAAAGAAAAAAGGTACTCCCATACGACGCAGTACCGCTATCATATACTGCCATGCAACTGAGTCGAAGGCTTTCGCGGCGTCTAGCATGACAGCCACCGCAGCCAATTCTGGTTTGAGGAGATGCAGTACCGCAAATAGAGCTCTCAAATTGTGAGTGGTAGATCGGAGGGGAATAAATCCGGACTGATCCGGTAACACCATAACCGGGAGAAGCAGGCGCAGCCGAGTCGCCAGCACTTTAGCAATGTTTTTAACATCGGTATTCATAAGGGATAAGGGACGATACGACTCGCACCTATTGCACGGTTTACCCGGCAGTGCAACCAGAAGAACTTCTCTCATCGTAGCCGGTAACTGACCCTGTTCCACAGCCTCCTCCAGAACCATCGCCAGGTGTGGAAGTAAGAGATCCACATATTCTTTATAGAATTGGGACGGCAAACCATCAGTTCCAGCTGCCTTGCCGTTTGGCAGGGCCGCTATCGCATCCCTAAACTCCCCCTCCGTTATATGATGCATAAGAAAATCCTGTTGGCCCTTCGAGAGCCAGACCAGAGCTATATCCTCAAAGTATTGTGCTATCTCCTTCTCCCCCGCCGTCTCCCTATACTCATACATCTGTTCATAATATCTTGCAAAACAGTTGAGAACACCGGTCGCACTAGTTACAGTGGCATCCCCGTCCTCGATCTCCTGCACTGCACAATGTCTAGCCCATGGGTCTTTAATCCGATCCGCCAATCCTCGCCCTGGACGCCCCCCTTCACCGTAATACCGCGCCCTAGTCTGTTTGGATAGGAATTTGACCTCCTGATCGGCTAGATCATTATATTCAGTAACTTTCAGCCGAATGCTGGCCAATAAGGACTCCTCCGGTAGCGCCTCCAGTTGGCGTTCAAGCGACAACAATTCCCCTTCCAATTTAGTCACAGCATCCCTCAGCGATTTAAGCACACCCGACTGTAGACCTATACATGCTCCCCTTATGGTCACTTTAAAGGCTTCCCACACCGTACACATACTCTCCACAGAACCAACATTCTTATCAAAGAACTCTTCAATAATTGTTCTCAGCCGTTCACGCAACACCAGGTCAGTCAAGGTCCCCGGCGGCAATCGCCAGGAGAAGGGGGCCGGGTCATGCGATGGCATCCACACCTCCATGCAAACAGGCGCATGATCAGAGATCGTTCGAGGCAGGTGCCTGACATTCATCACCCAACCGCTGACATCCCGGGTAACCAACCAATAGTCTAGTCTCGACCACGTGTCATGTGCTGACGTATAACACGTGCCCTCTCTCATCCCAGGGTGTCCTAGCCGCCACGCATCCACCAATCCAAGCCCGCTCATACCATCTCGCACCGCATCAGCCGCTCTCCTATGCACATAAGGCCTATCATTTTTCCTGTCCAGTGCACCATCAAGAGTGACATTCAAATCCCCACCACAAATGATGACCTATGGGGGTAACATGTAGATCTTATTCCACAGATTGACATAAAAGTCGGGGTCATCAACATTTGGACCATATACGTTAATCAGCGTAACCAGGGTGCCACACAGCTTTCCATGTAATATGATATATCGGCCATCCTTGTCAATCTCCTCATGTAGGGGAATGAACGGTACATTTTTTTTGATTAGGATCATAACTCCACGTGCATACAATGAGTAATTCGATGCCAGTCTGGTGCCAGCTCATTGCCTACCCACAGTGTCAGCCGCCTTCCCCCAAAGGTGTTTCTCCTGAATGAAAGCAACCTGTACACCGTGCCTATTCATAAATACTAACATTTGTCTAGTTTTCTGCGGACGATTCAATCCCCTAACATTCCAAGTGATACAGGTAAGTTTACCCCCCTATCCATATGACCAGACCTTTAGAATATCCTGAAAACAGTAAAACAACCCCTGTGCCCAACAATAGGTGCATAGCATACAGCCATCAAGCAATCGAGTATCTGCGGGAAATGCCTTACAAGCAAGGCGACATACTGACCAGCATCGTCCCAACCTTTGTCCAGTCCATCCCAACCACCCACCACAGATAACGAAACAGACCGCCTTAACCTGAAATCTCCGGAAACCCCCAATCCCCCCTCCGCCCACTTCAGCACCCCCAACCTGCCAAAGCTGTCCCCAACCCCCCATACCCCAAAACCCCAACAGTGCAACCATGAGTGTGTGGGGAACTCCCATATGTGGGGGCGTAGAGGCGCACAGCTCCCGCTAGTAAACTAACTCAAGAGCAGACCGTGTAAGCCATATAAACATCCCACCCCTCCCATCCCAACTCCACAGCTTTAAGGATATAAAAGTCTCAGATTCGCACAGCGTTTGGCAAGTGCCATATAAATATCTCCAACTTCGCCTCAGTGCAACCCGCAGTTCACTTTGAACATCTCATGAATGGCCATACCAGTTCAGCAAGTACTCCCCCAAACATAGCCACCAACCCTGCAGTTCCTCAATAATACTTGGACGCGTGGTAGACCAACACAATAATCCCTGCAACTGCAAGGTACCCAATGTGTGAACCATACTCAGTAATCAAGAGTGTCTGCCGCTTAAATCATGTAGATGGAGACACTGTTCCCGTAATACAAAGCATGTGATTCAAAGGCATTAGGAATTTGAACAACCTGAAACTGAGCGGCAGCTCTACTGATAGAATTTGGAAAGCAGCAGTTAGTTACCAGTACTAGAGCAAACACTTATGCCACCTCTTCTTGCTGGTCCTCCTCCCCATCCTGCGCCACATTCGAGTCCCTCTTACGCTTTTTCTGCCTTTTTGCATAGTCCATGGCCGCTTTAGGGGAAGCAAAGATTTTGTTGTCCGATGGAGCCCCAATCCGAAGACGAGCCGGGTACATGGCATACGGGATATTTTCGGCGCGAAGAAGCTGTTTCACCAAGGCGATTTCTTTCCTTGCCGTTTGCACCGCCACGGTGAAATCAGGATAAAATTCAAGTTTATTGCCCTGATACTCAATGGCACCTTTCTCTCGTGCAAGGCGCAAGATGATATCACGATCCTTATAGTTAAGAATACGGGCAATGATAGGACAAGGCTGCGCCCCTGGTACTGGTTGTTTCGCCAAGCATCGATGTGCACGCTCCACTATAAATACTCGCGACAGTTGGTCCGATCCAAAAATGTCTACCAGCATGCGCTCCATGAACTCCTCCATTCTACCAACATTCGTAGATTACGGCAGGCACGTAACGCGGATGGTATTGCGTCTGGATCTCCCTTCCAACTCCTCATTCTTGGCCTGGATTACCGCCAACACACGCTCCATGTTGAACACCTTAGTTGTCACCATAGCGAGCCCGTCCTCCGTGGCCGATACTCTCTGTTCGACTTCGCCCATCCGTTCATTTTGTCGGTCAAACTGCGTCGCCATGTGGTCGAGTCTATGATTGACCGCTTCCATGGTGCCTTCTATGGATTGGAGCGTTTTCTGCATTGCTACCAGTGTGTCTTCCTAATTCGGGGTACCGCCAACAGCCCCAGTGGATTCAGTGTCCTGGAGCGCCTGCGAGGAAGACATCGCAGTTTTCTTGGCCTCAAAATTTATCTTGGGCTGATTTCTCTCAGGCCTGCCCATGCTGTATTCTAATCGCTACAGCGAGGTTCAACAGCAGTAGCCCGTGGGAAGAGATCAACCCAGTCGCCCTCGCAGTGCAGAGCTGTGGCGCAGTTGCAGCCAGTACCCACGAGTAGGCAGATCCAGACAGTGTTCGGGCTCCCCCGCCGGCCCAGCGACAATACCAGAGTAGGGCCCGATATCGGTATTGCAGGAGGCCAGGGATCCTCACACGCTCCGTCCTCAAGCTCAGCTACGGCACCCAATTGTAGGTAGCGCCCCCTGTAGGTTCGCAGCCGACACCACACCTCCAGCACTCCCCAGCCGCCGGGGTCCGCACCCCGCCCGTGTCCCCGCCGGTCACAGCTCGCGCAGAACGGCCTAGTGCGGCCCAGCGCCGCCTCCGCAGCCCCGGACTTGCCTAGACCCCTACCCCACTCACCGCTTCCAGCAGGGCCGAGCGCCAGATCAAAGGATCGCCGATCTCCACTGCTCCGATGAGACGTGCCCTCGCTCTCCTCAGCGTGTGCCTCCGACCTCCTTCACTGACCCCTCGACCAGGGTTGGGAGCTGCAGAACCCCGAATCAGCCGCGGGGCTCCGTGTGCAGGGCCGCACGCCACCAGGTCCGGCTCCGGCGCAGCACGTCACCGCCGGGAAAACAGTTCAGGCGTAACGCTCAGCGAAGAAAAACGGACTCACTTTTCGCCGTATCGCCTCAGCTTCAGATTGCCATCAAGCTGGAAGGTGGTAGTGGCAGGATGAGCAGGATATTGAGAGGATTTTATACCGGTCCGGCAGAGCCTCACATAAGTGCGGCCATCTTGCCCGGCGCCCTCTAGCGCCCCCTCTTAAGTGACATCTTGATTCAAGTTGTGTAATTAATTGCCCAAATGTTTTCAAAAGTAAGTGCCTCTCACAGAGTAAGTGAATTCAATAGTCCTAGGACTTTACTAGTACTAGCGTCAGTCTCTCGTCTCTCCTAATACTCCATTATACTTCCTCCCCCCCAAACGCTTATCTTAACTGTAATTTGTGTTTGGAAATAGGGCTAGGCACAGGGCTGGCTGCACGGCAAATGGTGATTAAGGTTGACAATCCTGGGCGGATGAAATGTCATCATTGCGTTGGTACTAGTGGTGTTACACAATGGCAGTTGCAGCATCTGAAAAAAAAGAAAATGAAACCTTGTTTGTCCTTACCGTAGCATTAGAACGGTAGGATAGAGAATATAGCAGGTTACAGTACACTAGAACAGTGCCACAATGTAGCCCAACAAATGGTAAAGTATTGAAAGTATAACTAGTACTTGCGTTGAATTTCTTTGACATTGGCTACTACTACAAGAAATAGTACCGAAGGTGAAGGACACAGCAGCGTAATAATTTGCCACGTCTAGGAGGAGGATGTTCTTGATGACCTATTAAGTTGATGGCGCACATGAAAATCTGCTTTTATTTGCCAATAGTGACTGAGTGTCAAGCTGAGTAAGAATAGAATATATCCTCGGATTCCTTCACCAGCCTGTTGCTATGACCTTATCCTCCCCAGCAAGTGGGTGGCATTATTGCTGTCATTTAGTCACACATCAATCAAAACCACACAGCCCGGGGAAAGAGGGTTAGGGTTTGGAAAATGGATGGGAATGGGGGATTTTGGGAAAGTGTTGTTGAGAGAAGAAAAAAAAAGCACAGCATGGACAAACAATAAATGAAAATAAAGAAATCTTTGGGTACAAAGCTAACCATAAATCTTTTAAGTGACATAAAGGAAGTGCATGCACTACTGCATGCATGGTTACTGAAAAGTAAGTAGTAATTTCGACAATCGTGAATGACAGAATGCGACGGTACAGGGCTGCAGCGTTTTCACTTGCCTATCTCTGCACTCAGAGAAACACTTCTTACATTAAATTAGGTTTAAAAAATAGCAGAAGTAAAACCTATAGAATGGCTGTAGGGATGAATTTAGAAGCAGAGAGAGATCCAAGAAATGCAGAGTCACACTCATAGAAGTTCACAGGCAGCAATAACATTACTTAAAAGATAATTAGAAAAGAACGGATACTGTATCTGTATGTTGTTGTAGTTGTCCTGTTGAATTTGGTAAGTTGCACGCATCAAACCATTCCACTTATTAGCGGGACTCCTCCATTCCAGCTGACGCTCCGTCCATCAATGTTGGTGACCAGAAGACACTCTGTCCACTGCCTGCCTGGCGGATGCTGAATTGCGGCTCGCTAATGTGAAGCCTGACTTCATCCTTTTTTCCCATTGCACAGACTGAAAGCCGGCCTGTAATTATTGATGGAAAAACAGGAAGTGATATTAGAACACCACTGACAAATAAATATAAGGTATGTACGCTGTGTAGTGCAAAAAGTCACACTTTGAGTTTCCTAATAGACAGTACAATATTTTTGAAAGTGCGTACTCTGTCTGAGTCTCCTTTTGAAGGATAAATAAGTATGGGCAAATTAATTTAGCGGATCTTTCCCCTCAAGCTAGGTGTACTGTAAACTGTGTTTTAGAACAAAATTAGACCTTCCCAGCAGTGCTCCCACCCAGACTCTTACTAAAGCCAGTCGCAAAAATGTAGAAGACCCCCAATCAGATCTCAAAAAACGAGGCCTAGTAGAAAACTGGTGACAAAACGTACTTTGAAAGTAAAAGTAGGCCCAAATCCCCCCTTACCCACCGTGGATTGTATTCAAACCACTTCCAAGCAAGCAAAAGTATCCATACCCAGCATCGCTCCAAGACTCGCAAACCCCCCACAAACAGACCCCCGCCCAAACACATGCAATACAAATACTGCTAACCCTAATGAGCCCTAAGTTAAGAATAGTGGCAAACGCTTTCTTTAACTATGCCAAATCCCCCCTTTCCCACCACGGATTTTCTTCAAATCACTTGCAAACAAAATTACACATTCCCACGAGTGCTCTAAGACCCCAGAACTCAGTTGCAAAAATCTAGAACACCCCGAAACACATGCAATCCTGCTGCTAGTGCTAACCCTAACGAACCCTGTTACAAAAAGTGCCAAAAGGTTTTTCCGAATGGATTTTCTCCAAACCAGTTTTATCCGGTATTAGACCTTCCCAGCAATGCCCCAAGACCCGCCAACCCACCTACAAAAAAGCACAACACCCACAAGCAGCCAAAAAGCCAAAATGGAAAATCTCATACTTACAATATTTTTCGGCATTCTGTCCAAACGCGCTGTGCAGCTAGGTCATAACTCCCGTTTTCCACCATGGATTTCCTGAAAAGCAAATGCAATCAAAATTAGACTGTGCCAGCAGTGCTCCCAGACCCCAAAACCCACCCAAAAACACCCGGAACCCCCCAAAGAGCACCTCAAAGACAAGCAAGTCAGCAAAAATGCAAAAAAAATTTGCCTCCGATTTGGTCCAAACCAGTTTTATTTGGTATTAGACCTTCCCAGCAATGGCCACAGAGCCGTAAACCCAGGCGAAAACAAGTAGAAGACCCCCAAACAGCCAAAAAGCAAAAGTCATTTTCAGGGCAATTTCCAGAATCAATCCGCGCGTGCTCTGCAGCTAGGCCCTACCTCCCCTCTGCCACCATGGATTTGCTTCAAACCTCTTGCAATCAAAAGTATTCATCCCCAGCATTGCTCCCAGACCCCGAAACCCACCCCGAAACCCACCCACAAACACCAGGAAGCCCCCCAAACAGGCCCCTGAAAACGCTAAATTGAGCGAAATGTCAGAAAAAGCAAAAACGTTTTCCTCATGGATTTGGACCAAACCAGTTTTATCCGGTATTAGACCTTCCCAGCAATGGCCACAGAGCCGTCAACCTAAGCGAAAACAAGTAGAAGACCCCCAAACAGCCAAAAAGCAAAAGTACAAAAATGGGTACTTAGTCATTTTCAGGGCAATTTCCAGAATCACTCCACGCGCGCTCTGCAGCTAGGCCCTAACTCCCCTCTGCCACCATGGATGTGCTTCAAACCTCTTGCAATCAAAAGTATCCATACCCAGCCGTGCTCCCAGACCCCGAAAGCCACCCACAAACACCAGGAAGCCCCCCAAACAGGCCCCCTAAAACATGATTGTGAGCAAAAAGTCAAAAACGTTTTCAAGTCTGATTTGGTCAAAACCAATTTTATCCGGTATTAGACCTTCCCAGCAATGCCCCAAGACCCACCAACCCACCCGCAAAAAAGCACAACACCCCCAAACAGCCAAAAAGCCAAATTGGAAAATCTCATACTTACAATATTTTTCGGCCTTCTGTCCAAACGCGCTGTGCAGCTAGGTCATAACTCCCGTTTTTCACCATGGATTTCCTGAAAAGCAAATGCAATCAAAATTAGACTGTGCCAGCAGTGCTCCCAGACCCCAAAACCCACCCACAAACACCCGGAACCCCCCCAAAGAGCACCTCAAAGACAAGCAAGTCAGCAAAAACGCAAAACAAAATTTCGCCTCCGATTTGGTCCAAACCAGACCAGTTTTATCCGGTATTAGACCTTCCCAGCAATGGCCACAGAGCCGTCAACCCAGGCGAAAACAAGTAGAAGACCTCGAAACAGCCAAAAAGCAAAAGTACAAAAATGGGTACTTAGTCATTTTCAGGGCAATTTCCAGTATCACTCCGCGCACGCTCTGCAGCTAGGCCCTAACTACCCTCTGCCACCATGGATTTGCTTCAAACCTCTTGCAATCAAAAGTATCCATACCCAGCAGTGCTCCCAGACCCCGAAAGCCACCCACAAACACCAGGAAGCCCCCCAAACAGGCCCCTGAAAACATGATAGTGAGCAAAAAGTCAAAAACGTTTTTAAGTCTGATTTGGTCAAAACCAGTTTTATCCGGTATTAGACCTTCCCAGCAATGCCCCAAGACTCGTAAACTCACCCACAAAGGAGTAGAACACCCCCACAACTGCAGAGTCTTTCTTCATTGGGCGTAATCCAGCCCTCTGCTTTGAGGGAAACAGGAGTCTGGAGGAGGAGGATAGAGGAGCATGTTCTTGTGAACTTGTGAACCTGAGGAATGCAGACTGCGGCACCTTCAAATCAATAAGCAAATAAGTGAAGACAGTTCTGCTGAGGGCTTGTTTTTGTGATTAGGTGATTAAAGTTTTAATTATATTAACTGTGCAAAACAAAGAAAGACAGACACACAGGAATAAAAGTGAATAAGAACGAAAAAGAAAGTTATTGATTCATTGGCTCATTTTCAGGGCTTGGTGTCAGGGAATAAGAGTTCGTCCTCATACTCTGTGAATTCAGGCGGGAGTAGGTCACCTAACAGAGAAGAAATTCCCTCATCTAAGTTGTTGTCCTCCTCGTCTTCTTCCGACGTGTGTTCTCGTACTTTGTAATCTGGTGGTATGAGGTGCTGATTCATCTTGATCATTGTTAACCTCTCCACATTTTTGGGCGAGAGGCGGGTCCTTTTTCAAGTTACAATGCTACCAGCAGCACTGAAAACACGTTCAGAAGACACGCTTGCGAGCGGGCAAGACAAGTAGTTTATAGCCAGGTTGGAGATCTCTGGCCGCAATTCTTTTTTCCCATGCCAATACGCCAATGGGTCAGCATTAACATAGACCTCTGTTGAGTCATTCAGATAGTCCCGCACCATCGACTCATGGTTCTTCACGGTTCCTCCACTTTGCTTACTTTTTGCTGGGACCTTTTGAGAACCAAACCCAAGCTGAGTTAGCCAATCCTCTTCTTCACCCAATGTTACTGTTGTGTCTGGAGCAGATGATCCAGTTGCCAGTGTCTTTAACGGCTGAGAGGTCACTTCTGCCACAGCCACAGGTGCAGAAGTGGATTCTTTTGACTGTGGATGGCCTGCTGATGCTGATGTACTGCCTTTTCCTTCAATTTTCTGCCGTTCTCTTTCAAACCTCATGGCTGACACAGCAAGCCAATGTTTGTACTTTGTAACATCTTCGTCACCAAAAGCAAAGAATTCTTTGCCTGACAGTGCCTTTTTGTAGCGTGGATCCAGAATAGTAGCACAAATGTAATGCTGTTCTGAGTGGATCATTTGAAGACGTTCATCGCCAAGTAGGCGCTGTAATGATTTCTCCGCCAAAACAAAAGCTTCTTGCTTTTCTTCATCTTTTTGAAACATAGAAGACACTGCCTTCAGTTGGTGCTCCAGCATGCGCAACAATGGGATAGCTTTTCCCAAATTAAAGTCCTCCCTGCTGACTACACGCGTGAAGACCTCAAAAGGATGAAGCATGTCTGTCAGACTTTTAACTAGCTCCCATTGCGCCGCATCTAGCCTCAGGTCCTTCTGAGCTGTACCCAGTGTTAAGAAATACTGATCGAGTACCGTAAACTGCTCATACAGACGCTCAAGCATGTAGAAGGTTGAGTTCCAAAGTGTTGGCACCTCCTAGATGAGTGCTTTCACCTTGCATTCGACGTTCATGTAGCAGGCCCCTCAGATGCTTCCGGGCCTTAAAAAAATGGCTGAAATGGTTGCACATTCTTCGGCAGGTGGTCACTAACTCGCACACTGGACTTTCTTCACTCAACCAGGTTTATACAGTGCGCCAAACATGGCACTCTGAAATATTTACCCAGATCCATGGCCTTAACTACATTGACGCCGTTATCCGTGGAAACATAACCAATCGTGCGTTTTTTTAGGGACAGCCACTGAAAGACCTTTGTGTTAAACTTCTTCAAAATGTTTTCTCCTGTATGACTTTTCTACATGCCAAACATGGCTAGTGTTGCATGTTTCCGAGCAGCTTTAAAAACGTTGTCCGGTCAACATCTGCGTTTAGCTTTGCTTTAACCCCTGAAAAAGAGACCCAGTGTGTAGTGATGCACATGTAATCAGTGCCTGTGCCACTGGTCCACATGTCTGTTGTCAGATGTATAGTGTGAACAGCACTCTTCTGCAAAGCTGCCCCAATCACCTCCAGCACATCTTCGTGTAGTGCTGGAACCGCAACTCTGGCAAAATAGAACCGGCTAGGAACCTTCCATTTAGGGCTGAGCGTTGCCACTAATTCTAGAAAACCAACCCCTTCCACAAAAGAAAAAGGGAGAAGCTCCAGAGCTAGCATTTTAGCCAGCTTAGTGTTATACAGACGCGTCAGTGGGTGGTTGAGATCAAATGGCGCTTCTGAAAACAACATGCCTCTAATTGTGGGCTGGACCATTTTACGGGATGATGATGAGGACTTCTTCGACCCAGTTACGCTTGATGATGAACTTTTTCACTCTCTCCCACTCTCTTAGTGTGGCTCACAGAGGGTGTGCTGACAGGGGTACTGGGTGTAAGTGAAGTGTTTGATGCTTCTTCCTCCTCGTCATCATCAGATGAAACATCATTGTATACAGTTTGTTGACTTCTAATTCGGGCTTCCTTGATCTCCTTTAGGTGTGCAAACCACTGGACAGTGTGCTGTCTCTTAAGATGACCTCTCTGGCCTCCCGTACCATAGTTGGTTCCAAACTTACCACGACTAACTGCAAGCTTACAAATGCTACAAATGGCTATGGTTTCCTTTTTTGGGCAAACACTAAAGACGTCCCAAACTGCGGACTTGAAATGTCTGTGGGGGCCGGAGGAGGTGATACTGGTGGTGGTCATGCTGCTAATGCCAGATGAAGTGGAGGATGTGTGTTGCCGAACTTTACTACGTTGTGCACTTGCACCACCACTAATTGAGGTGGAGGTGGATGGAGGTCCCTTGCAAGAAAGAAATATGGAAGCAGTAGGTGGTGGTGTACTAGTTAACTCCAATGACAGTGGTGTTCCCATTGCCTCCTCGTCTACAACATCATCACGCTCAGCAGCTTTTCGGGCTAGGGTCAAAATGTCTGTTTGCTGCATGCGAGCTGAGGCTGGAGTGAAGTCTATGATGACTGCGTCGTCGTCGTGAGAGTTTTCATCAGCAGGAGTATACGCCACTTCTTGTTCAGCGTCAGCATCACACTCCATAACTATGAGAGTTTCGGGGACCTTCCTTTTACGCTTAGCTACCTTTGTCAGATCATGGTGTGCCTCACTCTCAGACGGCAGTGGTGGTTCCCAAGTTTGATCCATATCATCAGAAGGAGGTGGGCTTGAAGAAGATGTAGACACCATCCTTGATCTTTTCCTTGCTAGGGATGTGGAAGACAATGAAAGATCATCAGGGGGAGTGGCTTCCTCAAATGATACCTCGGCTTGAATGTCGATTTCCTGATGTGCCCCTACTTTGGGAGGAACAACTATTGTGGGCACTTGTGCCCCTCCATGCACCTCTGCTTCCGCATCTCCTTGCGCTGCCTCTCCTTCCACATGTACTTGGGCTTGTACTTGCACATGTGGTTGTTGTTGCGGCTGTGGTTGTTGAACACTCGTCAGATGAGTTACAACAACCTGTGTTGATTGAGGGACATTGCTGCTACTTTCTTGCGATGAGCCAACATCACTGGTCGATGGTGATTGAACAAGTAGACTGGCTGCCTCTGCAGCACTCAAGGGCTTGGACTTAAGTTGGCGTGGTGGTGGTGGCACTGAGCCCAATGGAGCGGGGTGCTGCTCCCAGCTTTGTCCCCAGCAGATCCCGCTACTGCTGCAGGCGTACTTTTTTTTCCCCAAAAAATGTGGCGGGCGGCACACCAGTCTCCTTGGTAACTTGCTTCTTCTGCTCCTTACTGGCAACTTTCTTGCTAGAGGAGCTACGGGGAACTTTTTTGGGGGCCATCTTTTACAGAGGTCAGAACAGCAGGCCGCAGTTGCACGAGTTGCAGAGTTGTCTGTGGCCAGACGTGACGTCGCGTGACATTATGCTGCACACACACACCGCTGCAGGACTTCTTCCTGGCACTGGTGGTTCTCTTGAGTCTTGTGCACCTAAAAGCAATGGAAGACAGAGGAACATCAGTTCAGTTATACACCCCAAAAACTCGAAAACCACATAAAAATCAGCACAAACCCATGCCATCCATGCCCTCAATGATGTTTAAATTCAAGACACCCCACAGAAAGACTAGGCCCATGCACCACTCACTACCCCTGGGCATAATGGATGAAAGCTAGGCAAAATGGGTGCAGTCCTGATAACACTGCCTGCATTCAAAATGGCCCCTTGTCTCCCAGCACATGGCCAGGACCTGCATGTAACAGCACTCAAAATGGCCCCCACTCACATGGCCAGTCCCCATGAACACCCCAAAACATCGAAAAACACACAAAAATCAGCACAATCCCATGCCATCCATGCCCTCCATGATGTTTACATTAAAGAGACCCCACAGAAAGACTCAGTCCAAGCACCGCTCACTAGCCCTGGGCATAATGGATGAAAGCTTAACAAAATGGGTGCAGGCCTGAGAACACTGCCTGCATTCAAAATGGCCCCTTGCCTCCCAGCACATGGCCAGGGCCTGCCTGTACCAGCACTCAAAATAGCCCCCACCCACATGGCCAGTCCTCATGAACACCCCAAAAAAATCGAAAAACACACAAAAATCAGCACAATCCCATGCCATCCATGCCCTCCATGATGTTTACATTAAAGACACCCCACAGAAGGACTCAGTCCATGCACCACTCAATAGCCCTGGGCAAAAGGCCCCAACAGCAGCCCAAAAATCGAAAACCACATAAAAATCAGCGCAATCCCATGCCGTCCATGCCCTCAATGATGTTTAAATTCAAGACACCCCACAGAAAGACTAGGCCCATCCACCACTCACTACCCCTGGGCAAAAGGCCCCAACAGCAGCCAAAAGAATCGAAAAACACACAAAAATCAGCACAATCCCATGCCATCCATGCCCTCCATGATATTTACATTAAAGAGACCCCACAGAAAGACTCAGTCCATGCACCACTCACTACCCCTGGGCAAAAGGCCCCAACAACAGCCCAAAAATCGAAAGTTCCAAAATTGTAGTTGCAGCAACTGTAATGCCCCAAACAAACTTACTTATGAAATGTCTAATCCAAAAGTGATCCAAAGAAAGTCAAAAATGCCTCAAATCCAAATATCCAGCAGCATCCACAAAAAGTAATCCTTCCAGGTCAAGATCCGAATGAAAGTGACCATCACATGAAGAAAGCACTGGGAGGAGCCTGCTGGACAGGAACAGGAAGTTGGAGACTGTGGGGCACTTCTTTCCTCCCACCCCCGCCCCAAAATGGACTCCTTGCAAAAAAAAGTGCAGGTAAATGTCAACCTGAGGAGTTATTCTGATAAAAATCATCATTTTCAGAATGTTTATGCTGCTTGCTGGTGGATTTCTTGTGCAGAATTGCTAATTTTGTAATTTTGCGAGTGCGAGATTGTTGCTGCCCGCCGCATCTACGTATTCGCAATTGCGGACTCCCGCGATACGTGATCATGGCGTACTCGCGTTGACAAACTCTTGCTGTGCAAGGTGGCAACGGTAATCGCGGTCGCCAAACTCCCGCGGGATCCCGCAGCAAGATCCAAAATGGCGCAGCACTCGCAAAATATCAAGAAAAACAACTCGCCAAACGCTGAATGACAGTAAGTGAACGCCGCGCACAGCAATATTGTATCACCAAGCAAAAAAATTCGACGCGTGCGAATTTGCGGATTTTCGGCAAATTCGCGAGAGTTCGCGGATTGCAAATTTACTGAAAATCCGCAAAATCCGCGAGCTGAACGGATTTTACGCCCATGCTTACTTACCTTCTAGGTCCCTCCAATGGGTGGGACCAGGGAAGGGGGTGGTTACACCCCTTTCCCTTTGTCCAGTTTTGCACCAGAGCTGGGGCTGGAGTGCTCCAGCAACTGGTTTGAACCGGGCTTATGCATGGGACACCTTGTGTGCCCCAGGCAGTGTCTCATTTCATTCAGCCCTCCCTGCCCCAATACACTATGGCCTGTCTGGGGTAGTTCCAGCACCTCCCAAGACAGGAAACCTATTGTCCAAGCCTCCCTCCCTGGAAGGTCTCCCAGCAGCAGGAGGTCAGACTTGTGTCTGTGGCAGCAGCATCCATTTTGTGATGCTGAGGCTCTGGTTAACTTTAACCGGAATTAGTAGGAACAACATGTCTTCTCCCTCTCCAAGGGTGGAATGCTACTCCTGTTGCCAGAACTGGCGAAGTGGTAGCATTCCAAAGTGTATGACACCTTCCACGACATGTTTTGATAAAGCCAAACCAAAGTTAGCATTCAACCACGAGGATGATAATGCACTTAAGAGTATATGGTATGGCTATATCATAGAGCAGCTATAAGGACATGGTTCCGAAAGCTGCAGACAGGCTCAGCTCATGCTAGAGCACCATCTCACATAAAAACCAAACACTCTGCCTCCAGGATTGTTAAGGCCTGTCATAGGAGTGACTTATAGGTGTATATGTGTCTATATATAAGGTTAGATATAGGTATACTATATCTAAAGCAAAGGGTGATTACACAACCTTGCTCCAGCTGAGTGATAAGCCAGTTGTGTCAATTTGGATGTCCAGCCAGGGGTGGCATAATACATGCTGCAGCCCCTGGTAGGCCTTGGATGCACCTATGCCCTGGGTACCTAAGGTACACTATACAGGGGCTCATAAGGTGACCCAATGTCCAATTGGAGATGTACCTAAAGTACATGGAGTCCATTTTACAGTGAGAGCAGATAGCCTGGGGCCCTGATTAGCAGGATCCCAGGCCAACTAAGTAAAAAACCAGCGAAACACTAGGCAAAAATTTGGGGGAGAACCATAGTCAGGTATCCACCCTCCTACAGTGTCTAACAGCAATAGAGCGACTCTAACTGTGTTACTTGATTCTGGAGCAACAGGAAATTTTATGGACATCCAATTGGTGGAGAAGTTGAAGGTCTCTTGTGTGTTTCAGGAACAGCCAGAACCTGTTAGAGCAATAGATGGGACTGAATTGTCCTCTGGATCCATAACCCGCCGTAGAGAACCTTTGTGCTTGTTGTGTGACAACGGGGATTCTGAGTCCATATGTTTTGATTTAATTGATGCCCCTTCTTTTGGCATAGTTCTCGGGGTGCCCTGGCTGCAGACACATAATCCTCGGATGGATTGGGTGAGGCAGACAGGAGCTTTAGATTCTGTTCAGTGTTTACAATGTTGTTATCAGGTAGCTATAGATTGGGCTATGCCTTTGACCTGTGCTGTGGGTGACTGTGGAGAAGTGAGAGATATCTCAGTCCAGGCCTGTCAAGTGTCACGCATCAGGCGTGACACTAGCACATTTCAGTGTGGTAATCCGCATTACCGCACTGAAATGCATTGTCACGCATATCTCTGCATGTCAGCTGTCACTAAAATTGTGTCAGCTGTCACTAAAATCGCTGATAAAACTGTCTGTGGCAGTGCACCCCAGTGGCTTCCCCTTGCTGCAGCAGGCTTGGGGTCGCAGTAGAGCTATGTTTGCTGACAAGGCTTACTCAACTGCTATAATGTATCGTGTGCTTTCCAATCCGTGCGGCTCTCACTACCAGCATGACGTCATTAGGAGGAGACGTCACATCCTGCTGCAAGAGCGCGCGCGGGAAGTTTATTTTGCAAGCTAAAAGGCAGTTTGTGGTGCATATAATAGTCATGGCTCCGGCCTGAGTGCTCCCAGCCCTGTTTTCTACAGGACGCACCGGCTCGGGCTTACCGCCTCTCATCACTGTAGTTAATAAAAGTTCTCCCCAGCTTTATTCAATATTACGGCAGCCGGCGGAGAGAATAGACACCGGACGGTCTTGTGGCCCCTAGTCATGGCAGAGGCACTGCAGGAGCAGATGATTGTAACAAAAGGTCCGGCCGGGGTAGTTGACGTGACGAGCATGCTGCCTCTCGCACCACCGCGGCCTCTCCGAGGTCCACCTGGGAAGCGGCATAGAGCAGTCAAGAAAGCCATTATTAGGTAAAGCTTTTGTTTCCGTTTGTCTCAGCAGAAGAAACTAAAGCGGAACACAAAAATAAGGGAAATGGGCCCACATGCATCATTGTAACATTTGGCGATTTCTTAATTGCGAACATTAAGGAATCGCAATTAAGAAATCGCAAAATGCTATGCATTAAAAAATCACAATATTTTTTGCGATTCGGTATTTTTCCTTAATTACGATTCACAATTTGCGAATCGCAATTAAGGAAAACCCTTCCCATTGATTCCTATGGGCCAAAAGGCCCATATGAATGAATGGGAAGGCATTCACATTTTGCTAATTTCAAATTGCGATTTGCAAAATGTGAATGCAATTTCAATGGTGCAGGGGGGTCCAAAGAACCCCTCCCTGCACCCCTGAAATTTAACTTTAAGTGCAATTTACACACACCTATGAACCAAGGACATGTGTGTGTGTAAATTAAAACTTTAAAATATGCAACTAGTGCATGTTTGAAAGTTTTCGGTAAATTAGCATGAAGTTCAACTTCCAAAGTGCCAATTCGCAATTTAAAAACAATCATGCATTGCATTTAAGAAATCTGAAATTGCGATTTCTTAAATGCAATTGCAATTTTAGAAATCACAACATGGTTGCGGTTCCTAAAATTGCGAAATGCATGATGCATTCCAAATTAGTCAATTGCATTTGCAAACGGCCGAAAATTGCGATTCGCACAATTTGCGAATGCAATTGACTTTGATGCATGTGGGCAAAGGAGTCTGCACCTCGACTACATTCAGTACCCAGCGAATGATGTGTGCTCTCAAGTGAGCCCCCCCGACCCCCACCCCTTCTCCAGCGTTGCAGTCATGTTATTTTCTTTACTTGAGGTGAAAAAGTGGCAGGCACACTGCGCTGGTTTTCAAAACAGGTAATCTGACCCTACTACAATAACTGACTGATGAAATTTACAGAAACGTTCTTTTGTTTGTAGTGGTGCAGCGTGCACTGTCAATGAGAGGAATGCAGATATGAGTCAGTGTCTTTTTTTTTTTAACAGTACGATCAGTTTAGGAGGGCAGTAGGTGCTTCAGGTTCTGGTGCTTTCCATCAGTTTTGATGTGTTCTTAGAGTATCTTGTTGCTCAGATTTTGTGGAACTGCTGATATGCATGACTTTCCAGTCTTCATTGCATTATTATTTTGCTTACGAAAAAGTATAACTCATAGTCGTTGAAATGTCACTCATAATTTCACTAAAATTATGAAAACGTCACTCAGGGCAATCTGAAACCTTGATAGCTATGTCAGTCCCATATGGAATGTTTAGTGAAGTATTTGACAAGGGTCGGGCTAACATTCTTCCGCCACATCAGTCTTTTGATTGCCGAATTGATTTGTTGCCTGGTGCTACGTTGCCTTGTAGTCGAGAATATGCACTGTCTGGACCTGAGGAGCGAGACTTAAAGGACTATCTGGATGAGATGTTGGCAACTGGTTTCATTCATCCGTCCTCCTCGCCTGTGTCCTCTGCTATCTTTTTTATACCAAAGAAGGAGGGCAGTCTTTGCGTGTGTGTGGACTATAGGGCTCTTAAGAAGGTCACAATAAAGAATTAATATCCACTCCCGTTGAGCCCTGTATTGTTGGACCAACTGAAGCATGCTACTGTTTTTACTAAGCTGGATCTTAGGGGCGCGTACCATCTCATTCATGTCCGTGAAGGAGACGAATGGAAGACAGCCTTTCGGGCAAAGTTTGATTTATTTGAGTATTGCGTTATGCCTTTCGGTTTATGTAACGCTCCAGCTGCTTTTCAGTTTTTTATTAACGAGGTTTGTAGAGAGTTTTTAGGTTTGAGTGTAATAGTGTATATCAACGACATTTTGATTTTTTTCTAAAACTGTTCTTCATCATGAGTTGCACGTTTCCCAAGTACTGCAGAAATTGAAGGAATACCAGTTGTACGTAAAGATGGAGAAATGTAAATTCCATACTTCGAGTGTGGAGTTTTTGGGTTTTATTGTTTCAACAGATGGGATTAAGATGGATCCTCATACGATAGAGGCCATCATAACTTGGCTGTCACCCACGTGTGTTAAAGACATACAGGTCCTACTCGGTTTGGCCAACTTTTACCAACGGTTCATTTCCCATTTTTCGAATGTAGTGGCCCCCATGACTGCCTTGTTGAGGAAGGGGGTACCTTCTGTTTGGTCCCCTAGTGCCCAAGCTGCCTTTTGTTTGTTGGTTGATAAATTCACCTCGGCCCCTGTACTTGTTCATCCGGATCCTGCCTTACCGTTCTATGTGGAGGCTGATGCCTCTTTGTGTGCAGTGGGTGGTGAACTCTCTCGGAGGGATGTAGATACGGGTTTTATGCACCCGATTGCGTTCTTTTCTAAAACTCTGTTACCAGCTTAACGCAATTATACAGTGGCAGAGAGGGAATTGCTGGCCATAAAGCTATCTTTTGAAGTTTGGAGACATCATTTGTGGGGGGCTCGGCATTCTGTTACAATATATACAGATCATAAGAACCTTACGTTTTTTCGTTGGGCCAGAGCTTTGACCCCGAGACAGATGGGTTGGGTTTTGTTCTTCAATGAATACAATTTTGTCATAACGTATAGGCCTGCAGCCCAACAAGTGAAATCAGATGCCTTGTCACACATACATGTGGATCAGGTAGAAGACAGAAATTAGACCTATGATAGCAAATGAGAGAATTGTGGGAAGCGTTTCAGCAGAGGACTTTCTGTCTTTGGTGAAGGACCAGATGGAGAAAGTAGATCTTACCCCTTGGCTGTCCAACCCGCTTTTTTCTGTACAAGATGGGTTATTATATTGTGAGGAACGCTTGTTTGTACCTCCAGAACTTCGGGATTCAGTGCTTGAATGGTGTTATTCTTCATCCTTGGTGGGGCATCCTGGAATGAATAAGACCAAGGAATTTTGTTTACGTTGGTTTTGGTGGGAGACTTTGGTACACGATGTTCAGGTGTTTGTGGCCTCTTGCCCTGTTTGTGCCATTAATAAACCAACACATGTAAGCCATCCTCGGTTTTTGCAGCCGTTGCCTATCCCTCCTGCACCATGGCATACTATTAGTATGGATTTTGTGACGGATCTCCCCCTTGAGTCAGGGTTTACTGCTATATTAGTGGTGGTGGATTTGTTCACAAAAATGGCACACTTTATCCCGCTACCCAAGGTACCTAAAGCGCGGGAATTGGCCTCAGTTTTTGTGAATTCTGTGGTGAAGTTATATGGGCTGCCTTCGGCTATAGTGTCGGATGGGGGCCCAATTTGTATCCCATTTCTGGACTGAATTGTGCTCCTCATTGCAAATGGAGTTGCGTCTGTCGTCTGCATATCATCCGCAGACGGATGCACAGATGAAACGCACCAATCAAACAATGGAGCAGTATCTTCGGTGTCTCTTAACTTCATTGACATGTAGTTGGTTGATGGCGAGCTCTCTGGCAGAATTTGCATATAATAACCGCGTGCATTCTGCATTAGGGACGACTCCTATTTTTTGTTCTATGGGATTCCATCCAAAAGCTATTCCCATTCAACCCACAGGGGATGTACCAGCATTAGACACCCTTAGTTTGTCTCTGGTTCAGATTTGGGAAAGGGCACAGGAACAGTTGCTGAAAGCCAAGGTTAACATGAAAAAGCAAGAGGATCAACACAGGATTCTCACTCCTTCCTACGCAGAAGGAGATCAGGTATGGTTGGCAACGAGGAACTTACGATTGAGATGTTCTAGGAAACTGCAGCCATGTTATGTGGGGCCCTTTTCCTTTGTTAGGGTGGTGAATCCAGTGGCTATGAAGTTGGAATTGCCAGATGAGTTACGTATCCATCCTGTGTTTCATACGTCCCTTTTGAAACCATATATTAGGACAACCCAGAAGTTGCCTCCTCCCCCTCCTATAGAGATAGATGGACATGAGGAGTTTGAGATAAATGCTATGATGGATTCTAGGCGAAGGAGAGGGAAGTTATATTACCTCATGGACTGGAAGGGTTACTCCCCCGTAGATCGTACATGGGAGCCTGCGGGTGATGTTCATGCTCCCCGATTAGTACGTTTATTCCACTTACATCATCCCTCCAAGCCCCGTCCAGTGGGGAGGCCTTTGCGGGGGTACTGTTAGGTTTTAGGCGGACTTACCTTCCCACTGGTCCTTTTTCTATGGGCATGTATTGGCAGGTCAGCTGGCTGAGCATAGTCAATCTGTGTGCTTCTGGTCTTCTAAAAGGAAGCCGAGGCCGATTCTCCTTGCTTGGTTTCTTCTCCCGGTCTGGTTACCCGGAAGGACTTTGCTATTGGATCTTTGCTATTGGATCTGGTTTCTTGCTGGGGTTTCTGGGACCTTTGCTCTTCGAGTGCTTGACGCAGTGTCTGCAGGCTTGCAGACATCTGGTTGCTGTTGTCCTGGATCAACTCTGCTGCGCCTCTCATTGGGATTTGCCTTTTACCCTCCTGGTCTTCTTTCTTTGTGTTGTGGGACATTTCCTTCCCGTCCGCGGCTGCAGAACAGTTTCCTCTGCTGAGGATGATAGAGCGAGACACTTCCTGAATGTTTTGGAGCCTATCCACGTTGTTGTGGGTTTTAGGGTGCATTTTCATTTCCCGGTAGCTTTTTTATGTTCGTGGCCATGGCATACTTTTCCCCGCTATTACGGGATGTTTTTCCTTGGGTATTATTTGCATAAATAGAAGAGTGTTTTTTAATGTCGATTGACTTTGTCCCCTTGCTGTTGTTTTTGTGGGATTTACCTACGTGCTACAAGGGAGTTCTTTTGTGTTATCCTGGACTCTGCTCATTGCTTTTTCTACCATGAACAAGTAAGCGGCACCACGGACCTCTGGACTGGTAAGGAAGTATACTGTTGCAGCTTATTCAGGGCATGTTAATGCATGTCTTTGAATAGATAAAGGTATACATATATTGGGTACCTGATTTCTTTGTTATTTTGTCTCACAATCCAGGTCCTGGAGCTGCGAATTGCCTGTAGTGATTGAAAGGACAGAGCCCAGGCGTGGTATCCTTGTATTCCTTTCCCATCCTTTTCCATATTCTCCCACCCTCTCCCTGTGTTCTGGGGGCAAGTACACTGTGTGAGATCAGTGTTTGCTGCCACGGCAGTGGGGGCGGACTGGGCATATCTTCACTTCTGCAGTGTTGGGCATAGCAGGTGCTACTCTGACACCACACTTCTCAGAAATAAGGCTCATAGCATTTACGAATTTTCATTATGTTTATGTACTCCTTAGCCATTTTCTATACACACTATCCTTATAACCTTTCAATAAATGCTCTTCAAGTATTGGTGTCATTTGTTTAAATTGTTTTTAATTAGTTCTAACTTCAACATTACTATTCATACGGTCTGAAACATTTCCTCCAGGAGGCAGTAAGCACAACAACAGATCAACTAATACTAAAAGTATTATAATTACTAGTGTCATTCCTACAGCTTTACAGCATATGTTGTTTCCCATCTTCCTATTAGAGGCCAAAAATCTTTGTGTTGTAACAATCTAAATAAAAAAAAAAAAAAAATTAACAAGAGATGTCTGGTCACAATGATAAATGTGTGCTGTTCTGAGACTAAGGACAAACAGGGATCATGAAACAACAACATGAAATTACACTAGGCTGAAAAACTCCCATCAGCCCGCAATTGTGGCGGAATATCATCACGTGGGATACGGATGGTGGATCCAAGTCTCGCCCAACCCATCTAGTGATGGTGCAGAGATGGATTTCCGAGATAGACCTCTAGCCACAGTGTATTTCAAGTGGTGCTGATGATGTGCAGTGCTGTGAGAAGGGTGAGTGATAAGATAAAAATGACTACTAGAACAGAAAATGTGTTTAATAGGCACTGTTCTAGTGTCAAGATTAAAATAACGCCTGATAGTCTGAAAATATGACTATATAGTGGCGCAGTGCAGTATGGTCGACATTTTTCAGCTGTATGGAATCAACTATCCAGCTTTCTTCAGGACCGTGATCTAATAGTGACTGCAAAGTGAGTAATAACGTGAAAAATGATAATAATAATACCATGCAATATTAAATCATTATATTCCTACCAGGAACTTGGATCCCCAATCTAAACTGGTGGAAAAATGAATAATTTGTCCTTTCCTATAAGAGAGGGAAATAGTGCACAGAATATGTGATATCAAAAGTTTGTCAACAATGATCCCTGAGTCACAAAGAA
This sequence comes from Lissotriton vulgaris, assembly GCF_964263255.1. Taxonomy (NCBI): domain Eukaryota; kingdom Metazoa; phylum Chordata; class Amphibia; order Caudata; family Salamandridae; genus Lissotriton; species Lissotriton vulgaris. The sequence goes on along the minus strand of NC_141695.1, from coordinate 1,064,170,904 downwards.
AACAGTGGATTTTGAGTAATTTAGGTTCAAAAAAATATATATATCTATAAGCGCGCCCCGGTACGTGAATGTACACATCCAGTGAATGTGTGTCTTTCTGAAAAATAAATATGTTTTATATATGTATATGTAAAGGTCGATGAAAGAATAAATGTTTAAATAAGTGTTTAAAAGGATGTTTAAAAAAAAAATGATTGGTTAACCGCTTTTTAAGTGTATCTTAGTGAATACATATATTAGCGAGTAATGTTTAAATATTTAAATATATGTATCAGTGTTTCACTTTGTGTATAAGTGGCTGCATGGGTTGGTGAATAGCTACATGTGTGTGTATATGGGTTATTAGATGTTTTTTTAGTATCAGTATGAGGGTCTGTATGGTTTGGTGGGGGTATTACTTAGCACATAGATGCATCAATGACCAACTCACTGTTTGTATGTGTTTTGAAGACAGCATATGTGCAGGACTGTATGGGTGGATGAGTGTGTATATGTGTGTATTAGTGAGTGAATGACTGTCTCACTAGTGTCTTTATCAGTAACGACATATGTTTTAATCTAGTATATGTGAGTATTGATGTATATAAGTGAGTATATGTGAGAGTGAGAGATTGTAAGAGTTCCTGTTTAAATAAGTATGTGTTTTCTATAAGTGATTGTTTAAGAGAGTAAGTATGTGTAAGTTTCCTTAGAAGTAAGGTGGTAGTGTGTGTATAGTTGTATATGCAAATAAATGGATGTTCAATAGTTTATTTGCATGTGTGAGTATGTGTGTGAGTAACTTTTGGATGACTGTCGGTGTGTAACAGGATGTATAGGTGTATCACTCCATATGATGAGTGAGTATATGTATGAGTGACTATATAGAACTGTTGGTGAATGAGTGGATGTGTATATAGATGGTGGAATTACTGAATTGGTTGTTGTAACTGGTATGGGTATCTCCATTGTTTTGAAAATGTTAGTTTCTATTTTTGAATATGTGTTTCAAGGGTTACATTACACTGAAAGGAGGTCTGTCACTCTGTCACAAGGATGGTGTCATCAGTGATGTCATGAGTGATGTCACTGACCATGTCATGAGTGATGTAATATGTGACATCATCAGCAGTGCATTGCAGGCGCGCAAGTTATAGTGAGTCCAACTAACTATAACGTGGGAATTTCAATGGTTTTATGTCAGTAAAATTTCCAGCTAACTATAACTGGTGTCAAACCTATGTTTTTTTCAGTGAATTTAATAGGTTTTTTAAATGCTAATTCCTGTATTTCATGATTTCATGATTTTTGGACATTACATCATTTTGACAATGAACTTTTGTCTTCTAGGCACTCTCTTTAGTAAAAAAGCATTTGCATTGCAATAGGTCTCGCATTCACACGAGTTTGAGCTATTGGCATTGTAAATGACAATGCATTTTATTTAGGTGTTGGGTTTTAAAACATAAATAAAAGGCATTGTCATTTACAATACTAATAGCTTAAACTCTAACAAATGTGAGACTTATTGCATTGCAATAAATGGCTTTCTCGACCGCTTATTAGATTGTGAATATTAGAGGTGGTGGAGGTATTGGTAGTGGTGGTGGTATTGATGGTATTGGTATTACTGGTGGTGCTATTGGTGGTGGTGATGGTATTGGTGGTGGTGGTATTGGTGTTGGTGGTTCTGGTATTGGTGGTGGTGGTTGTGATATTGGTGGTGGTATTGGTGGTGGTATTGGTGGTATTGGTGTTGGTATTGGTGGGGGTGGTGGTATTGTATTGGTGGTATTGGGGGTGGTGGCATTGGTGGTGGTGGTAATGGTGGTGGTGGTGATATTGTGGTGGTATTGGTGGTGGTGGTAGTGGTATTGGTGATGGTGGTGATGGTATTGGTGGTGGTGGCATTGTTTGGTGTTGGTATTTGTGGTATTTGTGGTATGGGTGGTGTTATTGGTGGTGGTGGTTTTGGTGGCGTATTGGTGGTGGGATTAGGGGTGGTAGTATTGGTGGTTGAGGTGGTGGTATTGATGGTGGTGGTATTGGTGGTGGTAGTGGTATTGGTAGTGGAGGTATTGGTGGTGGTATTGATGTTGGTGATATTGTGGTGGTATTTGCGGTGGTGGTAGGGGTATTGGTGATGGTGGTGATGGTATTGGTGGTGGTGGTATTTGTGGTATGGGTGGTGGTATTGGTGGTGGTGGTTTTGGTGGTGGTGTTGGTGGTGGTATTGGTGGTGGTAGTATTGGTGGTGGAGATGGTGGTGTTGATGGTGGTGGAATTGGTGGTGGTGGTATTGGTGGTGGAGGTATTGGTGGTGGTATTGATGGTGGTGGTGGTGGTATTGGCGGGGTTGGTGATGGTATTGGTGGTGGTAGTATTGGTGGTATTGGTGGTGGAGGTGGTGGTATTGATGGTGGTGGTATTGGTGATGGTATTGGTGGTGGTGGTATTGGTGGTCGTGATGGTGGTATTGGTTTTGGTGGTGGTATTAGCGGTAGTGGTGGTAGTATAGGTGTTGGTGGCAGTAGTTTTGGTGGTGGTGGTGGTATTGGCAGTGGGGGTGTTATTGGTGGTGGTATTGATGGCGGTGGTGATATTGTGGCGGTGGTGATATTGGTGGTGTTATTGGTGGTAGTGTTTTTGGTGGTGGGGGTATTGGCGGTGGGGTATTGGTGGTGGTGTTATTGGTATTGGTTAAGCATGGGCGAATTTTAAGAATCTGGCGTTTGCGAATTTGCGGATTTGCGAACTTGCAATCCGCAAAATCTGCGAATTCTCGCGAATTTGCGGATTTTTTTTTGTGTTCGCAAGGATTTCTGCCAGTGCGCGAGGGTTTTGTACCAGTTCGCAATTGCGAACTTACATGTCGGCTCTCAACGGTCGATATTATGTTGTTTCTATGTCTGGTTCATCATCACAGGTTCCCAGCACCCTCTGTTTCAACACTGCCACCCTCTGTTTCACCCATGCCACCCTCTGGTACATCAATGCCACCCTCTGGTTCATCATCACTGTAGATTATGAGGGGGAAAAGCAAGCACACCTGCCCTGCTTCAACTGACATGAATTAATTTGGGGTTGATTTATTAATGTGTGAGTTTTAAAATTCCAGTCTGCACCTGCTTCCTTATCTGTAATTTGCTTTCTGTTGCAGTGCAATTTTTTTTCCAGGACCTTTGTGGCCTACTTGTAGCTATTCTATGATCCGGCTGTGAGGGTCAGAGCAGGGTCATACAATTGTTGCAACTAGCAACTGAACTCTGGAGGGGCCCCGCTCAGGAAGCACTAAAGGGAATGGTTACTAATGATGAATTTGAACTTTTGCACCTGCTGCTGAGTGCTTTCAGTTTAGCAAAACTCGTTTTTCTGCAGAACAGCAAATGTAATGCCAACAAACTTACTTGCGAAAGTTTATTTCTAATCCAAAGTGATCCAAAGAAAGTCAAAAGGCCTCAAATCCAAAAAAGGGCAGGCAAATGTCAACCTGAGGAGTTATTCTGATAAAAATCATCATTTTCAGAAGGTCTATGCTGCTTACTAGTGGATTTCTTGTGCAGAATTGCAAATTTTGTAATTTCGCGTGTGCAAGATTGTTGCTGCCCGCCGCACCTACATGTTCGCAATTGCGAACTTACACCGCACGCCGCAAAATTGTATCACCAAGAAAAAAAAATCAGCTGCGTGCGAATTTGCGGATTTTCGGTAAATTCGCGAGCGTTCGCGGATTGCAAATTTACCGAAAATCCGCAAAATCCGCGAGCGGAACGGATTTTCCGCCCATGCTTAGTATTGGTGGTGTAGTGGCAGTATTAGTGGTTGTGGTATTGGTATTGGTGGTGGTAGTATTGGTGTCGGTATTGGTGGTGGTATTGTTGGTATTAGTGGTGATGATATTGGTGGTGGTGGTCTTGGTATTGGTGGTATTGTATTGGTGGAATTGGTGGTGGTATTGGGAGCGGTGGTATTGGTGGTGGTGGAATTTGTGGTTGTGGCAGTAGTGGTGGTATTGGCGGTGGTATTGGTGGAGGTGGTATTGGTGGTGGTGGTGTTATTGGTGATGTTGGTGTTGGTATTGGTGATGGTAGTATTGGTGGTATTGGTGGTGGATATGGTGGTATTGATGGTGGTGGTATTGGTGGTTGTGGTGGAATTGCTGGTGGTGGTATTGGTGTTGTGGGTATTGGTGGTGGATGTATTGGTGGGGGTATGTGTGATGGCATGGTTGGGGGTGTTATTGGTAGTGGTGATGTTGTTGTTGTTAATAAAGCAGGCTTGCGAAAACAACCCGTCAGGTGGCTTTAGTGCAGATGGCATGTAACACAGATGTGCTGTTGCCAGCTTCAGTTCATTAGCACACGATTATGTGCTAACTGGAATTCACATGACTTAAATTTATAATAAATTCTAAATCCATTGTATTTGGAGGGTTGAAACAGACACAAGATAATGCCGGGTTAATTTGATTGAAAGTGGGCGCCGGTGTTACGGGGGCAGTCATGCTGCTCAAAATAACACAAGTGGTTTCAGCTGAAGCAGCACATGTCCGGTCTGCAGTAAGAGAAACTCAATTAAATAAATAGTGCTTACATGCTAAATAACGGATCCCATGAAAAAAACAAAGTAAAGGGGTCAGTAGCCATGGGAGGTTACAAATGAAAACAAGGCCGTTTTAAGGAGGGACTAACACGCCTATTAACAAATCCGAAGGCAGCAATTACGAAAGACAATGACACAAGCCAATGAAAAGTATGGGCGAAGGGTGGGCGCAACTTCTCTCCCATACTCTACTACAGCAGTCTCGCAGAGCAACCAGTGCATGCGCGCTGCTGCTAGGCTTGACCTAAAAATCATGCAAATAGATATCATACTGTACTGATTTTACGTTTTCTACTTTAGCATTATGTGTGATTTTTTTTTTAATTAAGTACACTTAACATCTATCCATTGTCAATATCTGACCTCTACAATGTTCTCTAATGTTTTATATGTATCATACTGATAAAATTTGTGATGTACAATGATGACATAAAACATATTTCAATATGCGTCATTTGCAGTAGGGCCAATAGCATGACATTTGTACACTGTCTTATAGGTTTACTATTGAGCCTGTCAGCACTTTATTTTTGATTGTAGTTCCACCCTTTTCCACATACCCAGGATCAGGATATGTGCCAAAATGCTTTGGGACTTTATGCCATGCTCGTCCTTAATTAAACATGTGTGTGTATGTGTGCGTGTGTGTGTGTGTATGTTTAACCTGTGCTGTGGGGAACGGCTCAGTCCTAGCAGCTTGGGTTAACCTTGTTAGAACATGAGAAACACTATCTTTGTGAGGACCAGTGCATTCTGAGAACCCTTTTTCAGTACTGTGTTTAGGTTCTTTCGAGGGAGTGTATCAAAACTGAAAACACAGTGAGATTTGCCTTATAACCTTCCCTACTATGAAAGCGTGTGTGGAGTTAAAATAGTAATTACACACTTCATTACGGTGATGACTGGTCCTCATAATAATCGGTATGTAATGTTGTGAGTGTGTGAGTGTGTGTGTATGTTTATATAACTTTAAATTCAAAGCCACCCCACTCTATTTCCACAATTAAATTGTTTCCACTTTGCAAAAACCATGGATGTGACTCAACCCCATGACGCAGAAATTTCCATTGACTGAGTAGAAAACAATACTCACTGGCCATGACATCTGACATAAAGCAAACGGTTTATAGCTTTAAACGTACCTGCTCTGACAATACCACTGACATCCATCTGGAGTTTTTCCACTGAATGAGGAATCACAGATGCTCTCTAAAATAACCTGCAGGGAAAAAGCACATACTGTGTACAGTCCATGTGAAACCATTGCCAAATACCTCCACCTACTTCTTAGATTTTCCCTGATGAATCAGACGTGCATTACGTAGGATACCTGGTAACCAGTCCATTTGTTCATATTACCTAACAGCACCCCACGAAAACTGTGAGACTTCAAATATTGTAATTAATGCAAGGTGAGATCATCCTCTTTAAAAAAGGAATGGCATGCCTGTAATTCACTAAATAATTGCCATTGTTAGTTTATTGAGGTGCTTGCTGGAGCCTTTTAAGGTCTTTATACAAGTGGACTAGTGTTGTATTATGATGGGGTTTTACGGTGTAGCACAGATTTACTAACACTTTACGTCAGGTTTGGCTTACTTTTGTATTAAAACCTGACGCAAAGTGTTGTACTGGGTTTTATAATCTAATGCAAATCACAATCTCCAATGAATTGTATCTCAAGGCTGAAGAATATGCTGCCTTCAATAAATCAATCAGAGTACTTGTACAGCACGCCAATTACCTGTGTGGGTCGGAAGGCGCTGAGGGGAGTGGGTGCCGCTACTGTTTGAAGAGCCAGGTCTTGAGAAGTCTTCTGAAGGCGAGCAGGTCCTGGGTCTGCTGTAGGTGGTAGGGAGGGTGTTCCAGGTCTTGGCCGCGAGGTAGGAGAAGGATCTGCCACTGGAGGTTGTTCGTTGGACGCTGGGGACAGCGGCGAGGGCGAGGCTGGCGGAGCGGAGCTGGCAGGTGAGGGTGTAGAAGCTGAGTCTGCTGTTAAGGTAGGCTGGTCCGGCTTTGTGGAGTGCTTTGTGTGCGTGGTTGAGGAGCTTGAAGGTGATCCTCTTGTCGACGGGGAGCCAGTGTATGTCTCTCAGGTGGGGGTGATGTGGCAGTGGCGGGGGACGTTGACGATCAGTCGGGCGGAGGCGTTTTGGTTGTGTTGTAGTCGTTGTAGGTGTTTGGCTGGGATTCCTGCGTAAAGTGCCTTGCATTTCTTTGTGTCTGGGGTTGCATTCCATTGGTGGTGCATGGGCGATCCCAAGCAACCAACCTTTGGTTTTAACACAAATCCATATCTACAAAGAACTTCAGACATGAATTTGTGCCAAAATCCTGTGTCTCCTCAAAGCAGGCATAACAAAGAGATTTTCTATAATTTCTCCTCGTTTTTTCCACTTTGTATGTGTGCTGCAATACACAGAAAACAACAAAGGGGAAAATGGCTTAAAGCATAATTTATGTACTGGGGGACCCCTTCCAGCACAAAAAATATGCTTCCCACAATGCAGACACTCTTGGACTATGTGGAAGGGTGTCCGCATTGGTCCATGACAGCCGAAAGTGAGGCAGCTCAGGTGGAAAGCATAATGGCACCAAGCCTTAACAGATATGGTACTGTTCTGCTCTCTCCCTTTCATGCAGCACAGAGCAGAATATTATTTGCTGCCACACCTTGTTTGCATTCTAAGTACATCTGGGCTGCAGGGAATCAAGTGGATTCATCTAAACAGATATTTCTCTGAGTTAGTGCATTATTTGCATATATTACAGATCGGAAACAGTGAACAAGATGTGCCTCTTTCAGCTTTTCAGCTGTGCTGTCTGAAAATAAAGCGTAACATAGAAACATATTGAGTTAAAAAAATGTAGGTGCTCAGCTCCACACTGTACCAGATAATCCCATCATGATAGGCATTTAATGCAGTATCCTGTGGCTCTTCCCCCTCCAGAGTTACTGAATTTGATAATTTTATTTTGGCATTCATGCCATAAAACTTTCCAGATAATCGCTGGCTATACAATTATATACAACAAAATAAGTAGGTAAAACATATACAGTACTCAAGATACATTGTCTTATTATTCTCATGCCACAATGGATTAGATTGTAAAATGCAAGACTAAAAAATTGACTCTACAATGCAAGCTATATTAGAGAGAAGCACTTAGCGATTAACAGTTAGAAGATAGAATCTATGTATGTACAATTGTCAGCTATAACATGAATAATACATTCATACTTTCAAGTTTACCTCCTGATGCCCCACATATGCCATAACAATGTAGTAACTTTGCAAGCACATAAGGGTCTGGCATCAGATCTTAATATGCGCTGATCAGATTCATAGGGGCATATTAGCAAGAACCTTGTTAAAATTATCGCCGTTTTAGCATCAGGAAACTGCTGCTAGAACGGCGAATAATGGGATTGCTAAAATGCGTTATAGAATTCCAATAGAAGCCCAGGATAGATGTCCTGCACATCTAACCTGGGCTTCTATTGGAATTCTATAACGCATAATAGCAAGCCCATTATTGCCGTTTTAGTGGCAGTTTCCTGCCGATAAAATGGCGATAATATTAAGGAAGTTTTTGCTAATATGCCCCATAGTTCCCAACTGACTAAAGATTTATTTGATCCACTTAGCTCGTGGAAGCTCATACGCTGGACAAACTAAAACGGAAAACGACATGGGTGACAGATTCATTAGCATCCTTGAGACCAATGCATGACAGAGTTGGCAATGAGTTATGATACTAATTACTAGTAAAGGTGTACATTGGGAGTGTACCAATTCTGAACTGGATGTAGAGCTTTCTATCGTTCAGTACCTGGATGATGTCTAAATAGTGAACCTGTGTACTGACCAATTTCAAATCCAGAAACTCACGTCTAAGTCACCCATGAAATGAATTGCTAGTCTCTGTTTGTACAACCCTTTCCAAATTATGTGTTTTCACAAGATAATTTGAGGGAAAAGAATTGGAAACATAATTATTCCAGGCATCTTGCAACTCAATATCAGACAACAGTTTCTTCACTTTACTTATCCAAGCTATCTTGTTGGAATTATCTAAAGTGCTAACTTCCTTTAGCGCATTAGCATAGGGAAGCAATTCTTGTATGAGCATGATTGTTCTCCAAAATAGCATGGGTGTACCTTTGCCTTATCAGGAATGGATTTCCTGCCCATATCCAACTTTTGGGGATGGAGTAGAGTAGTCGGAGTAAGAGCACCAAGCTCCTCAAAAACATGTGTTCAGTTCTAGACAGGTCATCTATTTTAGCAAACCTCCACAGTTCAGATGCATAAAGGGCAGAGCTTGGAGCTTTGGAATCATAACGCTGTAGGGTGCTGAGACTGGTTTGCTGGTTGATGTGAGATGTTCCTTCAATAGTGCACCAATGATTTACTTATGTTTCGAGGACATCTTGGTAATATGAGGTTTCTAAGACATGCCGATGGATAATTTTATGCCCAAGTTGTCAAAGGTGTTTACCCTCCCAAGCAAAACTCCACAAGGGTAGCCCTCCCCCTATAGGAGTTATAGGGGTTTAGTGCCATATATTTGGTCTTCGTCACGTTGACCTCATGCCCATGCACATCGTAGAAATACAGTGTGTCATCTGCAAATGGAAGGGTCACAATTGTTTCCGTCCAAAGCAGGGGAGGTTCTGCAGGATGGAGAGACATAAATTGGAGTACATTGTTCAAATAGAGGGAAAAGAGAGTTGGTGGCAAAAACGCACCCTTGTAAAACTCCTCTGTTGACATTAATTGGGTCAGTGATCTGGCCTTGATCACCCAATCGCACTCTAGCATAATTTGCCTCATGGAGGCAAATGACTAAAGATAAAATCTCCTTGGGCATCCCCATTTTGTGCAATACATGCCGCAACTTACAACATGGGACTTGATCAAAAGATGACTTTAAGTCTTTAAAGGCAACATACAAATTTCCTTTGCCAATGACAACCGTTTTGCAAAACAAGAGGAGAAAATGAAAAACCTGAACGATGTTTCCAGTCCGCTGTCTAAAGCCAGCTTGATAAGGCCCATAGTTGTAAGGTTATTTCTATCTCCCTTCTTGAATAGTGATTCACCTCTGCATCCTTTAAAGGCTCTGGAATTGGCCCACCCCCTGCTATGGTCTTTGAAAGTGACAGGATATTGAGTGACCAATAAGCCCTCTTATGCAAATAAAGAGGTTGCCGGGGATGGTGCTTTGGCTTAGACAATTGACTCAATGGAAGCCTGAATGTCACCCAAGGTGAAGAGGTCCTTCTTAACAGTCTGGGTTGGTGGCATTTGGGCTGATGGGGAGGGAGTCAGATTGCTATTGGAATAAAGGGAGTTTAATGGTACCAAGCAAAGACAGAAATATGTTTTTTGGGAGTGGTTGCCCCCATGCCTCCACCCCACACAACCAGGGATAAAAACTTTTTGGGATCTTTAAAATCACAAGCTTCCTTGATAAGATGTCACCTAATCTCATCCCATTCCTGTTTTGCCTTTGTCTGAGCATGTGTATAGGACTTTCTTAGAAATCTTATGAGGGTCATATCCTTCTATTTAAGGGCCAGGGAAAGTTGGATTCTTGACTGACTGCTCTCCCGGTTAAACCATGAGTTGGGTTACCTTTTTTTTGATCCAGGGTTGGACTTGTGCACAGGCACAGTGAATTGTGACTCTAACTGCTCGAAATAGCGAGTGTTCCCTAGGAAATTGGAGTCATGATTTCTCTGGTTCTTTCTCATTTAATTCCCATTGTTTCTCCCAGACCTTTAGCTCCTGTTACCAGCCAAATTGCAATTACAACAACTATCATAATAGATGTCTTAGAGGCAAAGTGTTTACTGTATTTCTGTTGAGTCTGCATTAAGAATGTTATGATGCCATATAAAGTTTAGCAGTATTCTAACCCTAGAATTTAGTGAGCTCAGGGAGTGGGGACTTGTAAGACAACTCTGGAGACTGTTGGACGTGGGAGATGTTAGCTCATTCCAGGTTTTAACTTAAGCTGAAGAATAAAGGAGCTAAAATAACTTCACTGTGGTGGACTAATAGACTCAACAAAGTGACGATAAATGTCTCAAACTCCATCAAACTCACGCAGCTACTCTGACCTTCTACTTCTACAACTGTAAGATCATTTTATCTTTGGTCGCAGCGTGGAAATCACTATGCTGGCATCGGCTCACAGTATTTATAAATCTTCGTACTGTTACAGGCTTTTTATGTTTTTAGTGGTGCTCTACAGTGATAGTCTTCCCTCGCATACAAGACCTACATTAAAGCGTTTGCAGTTGCAGCACTATTTAAAAGTCACAGTCATCTATCTTGGCTCGCATGGTTCTCTGCAGTGTCTATGGATGACTCTACATCCTCCCAGGTCAATCTCACACAGCGGTTGATAACACACCCTTCTATACGTCTACTGGCTCAAGCCTTGGGGGAAGTACTGCAGAAAAGAAAGCACAGAAGCATAAGTATGAGCAACCGTTTTGGATTTGGCTCCGCTCATTCAGCATCTGTGAACGCAGTGATATGCACACCAGGAATCTTTGTGTATTACTTCCTGGTGCAAATCAGTGATACGCACACCTTTGGGCGACACTCACTCATCGTTACAGCAGGCAGTGACAAGCACACCTGGAATTCAGCGTGTTATCAATTTTGTATAGAATGGTAAAATGCACACCAGTAATTCTACGCTTGTTCTTGATTTGTTGAATCGTGACACACACACCTAAAATTAGTGCAAGTTATTGCCTAAGTTGATCATGATAAGCACACCAACTGGGACTGTTCGCAAGGTGACTCAATATGAGTAACAAACTGCACAATCAACATAAGACATATTTTGTGTTTCCTTCCAAACTTTTCTAGAGTTGCTGAGATAGATACAAACTTTAAGGATTTGAACTATTGGTAAATTTATCAGTAATGCTGTTTTCCCACTAGCATAACCAATTGTGTGTAGATGCCATGACTGTACCTCAACCTTTTGTTCGCTATGTAAACAAATGATACCTGCATTTATTCTTTGTGTATTTAAATTACTTTTATGCCCATTTGAGTGAGAGGGATACTAGCAGGGGAGGGGAGACCTGTCAAGGTTAAATAGATACATTTTATCACATGCTTGGGAACAATAGTGTAAGCTTATAGAAAATCACCTCTCATTTTAGCTTCTGGAGCATCTTCCATAACCTCTATGAGAAAATCATGAGACAAAACCATTTTCTTTCAAATATGGTTCATCAAATCCCAGCAAAGGATGTTTGGGTGCATGTAGCAGGGTTGGCTTTCAAAAAAGAAAAAAGCTCATGCGCGGAGCTGGTTATATTAACGTACGTGCGAAAAAAACAGAAATTCACTGAAAAATACTAAGGTTACAAGGACGTCATAGTTATGTTCTAAATTTACTCACAAAAAAACCATAGAAATTCAGTAGTTATAGTTATACTTATTGTTACACATATCTGAAGAAACTATAACTAGTGCCATAAAGTAAATTAAGGCAATGAGTCATAGTTTCTTAACATAAGTTTAACTATACGTATAACTATAACTGCTGAATTTCTAAAGGCTGTCTAAAAACAAGCACCATGTACAGTGTCTTTTCAGAAATAAAACATGTAAAAATAATATGAACAAAACGGAGTCTGCTAAACATGTAAATTGTAAAACTAAAATGGAGAACCAAAGTTAATAATGGGGCATTTTTGTCACCATACTGCCCCCCCCTCCCACATACTTGGCCTCTCCATGAAATATTGTGGCCAATTCTAGTGACATTTTGCGTATCAATATCCTAGTCATTTCCATCCTTGGCATGTCTCATACATGTACATATTGATTGTATATTGTACCCGTCCTGACATACGTTTGGCTCAACTCCCATACCTGTGGTGTAAATCTGTGCTGTGTAATGAATATTTTGTGTATTTGATGCTCCAAAAGGAGCCTGAAAGGAGAAATTGATCTCTGTGTGAGCACTTAGAAAAATAACATTGTTCTACTTGGAGAAATTAATTCCAATTTATGCTAAATGAAAATATATATATATTTAAAGTGAAATGCCTGCTTTTTCAGGACCTGGCAATACCATGTTTCCAATAATGATACTCCATTTGTAACAGATAATTTTAAGCTGGTGTTTGGAGGAAAGTTCAAGCCCGGTTCTGAAAGCTTATTGCTGATTTTAGTTGCTTGGTACCATGTTGAATTTTTGCTTAGCTGCTATTTATTGATTTGTGAAAATGTATTTATCATCAATATTGATAAAGCTTTCTGTGATATCACTCCTGCTGTATGAGGCAAGAGCAATCACAGTTGGTATAATCTGTCTGATGGTGTAATTTATGGGTAATAGAGCAGAAGCATTACTGTCTGACTTATAAGATTTGTCTCCCTCAGCAACCTTTTGCCAGGGATTGTGAGATTTGTATTACTTTTGATTTTTCCACCCTGTCTCTTCCAATAAACATGCAGTCATATCATGACTGAGAATTCCAGGTAGTTCGGAAATATTAATTAAAAAAGGATGCTTTGCACATTTTGAAAAAAAGTTGCACCATGTGACATTGTGGAACCAGATTTGCTTAACAGTAACTAACATATGTTTCCCTATAGCCAGTTTTACCTACTCATTGCTAAAAAAACGATGGGGCATATTTACGAGCCTCCTGCGCCACCAGTACGTCACTTTTTGTGACGTACTGGAAGCGCATTTCACTTCTCCATATTTACAAGGAGAGAAAAAGCCACCCTGCATGGCTTTTTCTCTCCTTTTAAATATGGCACCTTCACACGCTGCACTTTGCGTGGAAGGGGGGTTCCATGGGTGTTGCTGTGGGTGTTCTCACAGAACACCCATGGAACGAGACACATTTCCAGATGTACGAGAAATCGTAAATCTGGAAATGTGTCTCAATGCTACGCCTCCCCAGGGGAGGTGTAGCGAGGTGCAATGAGGAGAAATGTTTTCATTTCTCCTCGTTTTATTTTTCCTCTTCTACAGCACGCATTGAAAGAGGAAAATGCCTGTAGTGATTGTTTTGTGCAGGAAGGTGTCTAATCTCCCCGTGATGCAGGCTTCCTTGCACCTTGGTGTGAGGGTGCCTGCGCCGAACATGGCTGCAGTTTTTTTACCAGCACAGGGGAGAGCACAGAAATGTGACTAATTATTGTAAATATGTCACATTCCTGTGCTTTGGATATGCAGCAGCGTAGCACAACTAAAGGAATGTCTGACATAATATCGACAGACAGAATATCGAAATACAAAAATATCGGCACAAAAATATCGACATCAAAAATATCGGAGTCATATCTTCATAAAGGTAAGTACAAAAATATCGAAAAAATAATATCGTAGTACAAAAATATCGAAATCAAAAATATCGTTTTTTTAAATGTATTAATAATAATGTAAAAATAATTTTAAAATACATATAATTTTACAAATATTAAATAAAAATATTAAAAGAAAATTAAAACTAATACATATACATTTAAAATAAATAAAACACTTAATAATTTAATGTAATTTTCTTTTTTTTAATTTCATTTAAGTGATTTAATGTAAAAAAAAATAATTTTTACCCTGTACGCCTGTACCCCAAAAACCCAAAACTGACCCTGAACCCTAAAAATATCACTGTACCCCAAAAACCCAAAACTGACCCTGAACCCTAAAAATATCCCTGTACCCCAAAAACCCAAAACTGACCCTGAACCCTAAAAATACCCCTTTACCCAAAAACTGAAAACTGACCCTGAACCCTAAAAATACCCCTTTACCCAAAAACTGAAAACTGACCCTGAACCCTAAAAATACCCCTTTACCCAAGAACTGAAAACTGACCCTGAACCCTAAAAATACCCCTTTACCCAAAAACTGAAAATTGACCCTGAACCCTAAAAATACCCCTTTACCCAAAAACTGAAAACTGACCCTGAACCCTAAAAATACCCCTTTACCCAAGAACTGAAAACTGACCCTGAACCCTAAAAATACCCCTTTACCCAAAAACTGAAAACTGACCCTGAACCCTAAAAATACCCCTTTACCCAAAAACTGAAAACTGACCCTGAACCCTAAAAATACCCCTTTACCCAAAAACTGAAAACTGACCCTGAACCCTAAAAATACTCCTTTACCCAAAATTAATTAATATTATTTAATTACCAATTAATTATTAATTAACAATAACAATAAAGTAAATATATTAGCACATTAGCTGTAAATAATTTAATTTAATAATTAATATTATTTTTCCCAATTAATTAATTAAGAATAACAAAAATTATATATAAAAAAATTACTCTAATTAATGTAATTATCTGATTAATATTAATTAATTACCAACTAATTAATAATTAAAAATATGTACAAAATTATATTAATAATTAACTAGTTAATATAAATTAATTACCAATTAATTATTAATTAAAATATGTACAAACATATATTAATTAATTAATTATTATTAAATTACTTCCCACCCTATTCCCCTATAAACCCATAACCCGCTACAGAACATATTTATCAATTAATCAATTAATTAACATTAATTAAAAATTAATTCTCAATTAATTAATTAATAATTCCTACTAATTAATAATTAGTTTAACATAATTAAATTACTTCCCACCCTATTCCCCTATAAACCCACAACCCGCTACAGTAGTAAAAGACAATATTTAATTAAATTACATTAAAAAGAAATAATAAAACATAATAAATACAATATAATATACACTAAATTTATTTAAAAATTGATATTAGTAACATTGAAGTTATTTATTTCGATATTATTGAAATCGATATTTAAAACTTCGATATTACTGATATCATACTAATATCGATATTAAGACTGTCGATATTACTTACCTTCGATATTTTGTCCCATCGATATTTAAACTTCGATATAATTGTATATCGAAATTTAAAACTCGATATTTTGTCTGTGTACCCAACTAAAGGGCTTGCGGTGCCGCGCTGCAGCACTTCCTTGTAGATCTGCCCCAATATTCGGTCTGATTTTTCAGTGTTTTCTTGAAGAGGGTGTGTCTCAACATCCCCTTGCTGAGTGTAAGACTTACCTCAAAAGTTTTGGGAAAATTAATTTTCTTACTTATTTATGCCACATCACTTTCAAAGTTCACCAGTCAGCGTATTCACTTTGTAACTTATCAATTTAAATATATCTAAATTATATTTTTATTTTATTCAATTCTGAGATCAATTTACACACGCCCCAAATTTAAAAAAATGCTTGGAGATTCCCATTTTAAGTAAAATTTGTCAACTCTTTTTCGATGAGTAAATGTAATAATCTCGAAACCCTATAGTAAACCACGTTCTCGAAGCTCCTGCTCCACTGTTGGGTCTTGATACATAAAATTCAACTATTGTAATCTGCTAAACCCCAGGAAGATACTTTCATCTGAAATAGGATTTCATGTCTTTTTTATTCATTAAAGCAATTACAGTGGGATCAGAAATTTACTGGAAAACATGGTGGAGCTAAAGGGGGGCGAAGTAGGAAGGCATACTTTTAACTTCGGAGAGTAAAGAATTCCTGCCACATCCCCCCCTCTCTCAAGTCCTCGGTGTGTAGGTGTCATCTGGAAAAGGAATTTCCTGGATGGCTGCTTCGAGCGCAGTTACACCCGTCTAAAAGTTCCAAACAGACATAAATTATACACCAGAGGCACGCTTGCACAGTTAAAGCGGAGGATGTGATCTTTTATATCTTTATTGTATTTATTTGGACTACAAAGAAGGGGTCAAGTTGAAAAGCACGTGGCTTGTTTCCTCTGTTAAGAAAGGACAAATGCAATCCTAAGGGATGAAATAAAAATGTAGATTGTAATTAATTGTGGCAATTCAGTGTCGTTCTATCGTTCCAAGAAAATATTTCAATAAAATAAAAGTACATTGACAGGTCGATTGGGCTCCTAGGCATAAGAATCCTGGACAACAACAACAACAAAAAAGTAAATATTTTTTTTGTAAGATGAGAAAATATAAATCAACTTTCTTTTCCCCCACAACATATGTAAACATAATCCTTTGCTAAGGCAAAGTTATTTAATCGAGACTCAACAGTTTTTAATATTTCATGACGAGTGGTTTAATACCAATAGACATACTAATTCAAAGCAGTCGTTCAGCCATGGGGAATGCAATCTTTTTTTGTCATTATTTTACCAATGCGCCTTCTTCCCTCAACTACATGTGTTAAAACATTTTAAAGAGACACACGCTTATCTTCTACAACAGCGACACCCAGTGGTTAGTAAATATACATCTGAAAACCACGTTTAGTATTTTCAATTTAGTTGCTCTTTGACAGTAGAAACTTTCCCCTGGAAGTTCGATTCGACAAATCTCAGAATGATGTTCCACCAGTGTCAAATGTTGCTTCCTGATGGCACATTGTGAGTTTGTTTCCTCAAATGGGGATTCAGACAAGATTTTCTTTCATTTCATTTCCTTCTATAAATTAAGAAAATTGAACAGTGTCATTCTAATGATAGTTAATTATCCGGCCAGTTGCGTATCTCTCACTTTAGCACTGTAAAATGAGAGGTAAATGGAATCTATGCAGGTGTAGAGGTCAACAAAAGCTATATGGATATTTGCAACTACAATTTAGAAAGAAAACATAAGGATCCATTCACCCAAGCACTAGAAAAACAGTGCCATCTAAGACATTTTTGGAGCAGGGCAGGACATGTTTTTGGACTCCCTGTTTGGAATAACTTTGCATTTATTACCCATTTGTAGGTAATTCCAGCCCTCGTTATGCGAAACAGTATTGAATGATGTGCTAAACATTCGGAAATGGGAGAACCCACAAAAGCACTCAAAATCCAACGCTGCCTGGCATTTGCCATCCAAACAGCATCAAAAAGTAAGCTTGAAATGTCTTAATGAAGTCTCCGTTTTTGCTCATGAATTAAGGATTTTTTTGTCTTGCAACAACATTTCACATGAAATTCAGTGATTCAGTGTCTCACATTGTAGGAAATATAGGTGTCACCCTAGAGAATGACACAACAAGTGCTGCAGTCCACAGGGACATAATAAACTTCTATATCAAAGGTGTATTCATATACTGTGGCCTTTAAGGAAACACATTATGTACACTGTAAATACTTGTAGGAAATTGGGTTTTTGGTTGAGTGGGTGAATACTCTTCTCGAGGACCGACCAAACCCCTTTTGGGTGAACCAGAAAAATGTCTAAATTAACTTGTGCTTAATCTTCTGATAGCACAGCGCAAAAGCAGGCAGGCTTAACTCAGAGGCAATGTGTTAAGTATTTATGTAGCACACAAAAAGAAATAAAGTGAAAACACACACAAGAAAAATCCCCCACCAATTTTGAAAAGTCAAGAAAAATTTAATAAATAATTTGGGATCAAAGTAACAAAAATTCAGTCAGAAGAACCGTAGAAATGCAGTTTCAAAGATTTAGATAATTAAAGCGGGTAAAAGCAAAAAGTAAAACTCACTGTCATCTGGTCTTGCTAGACCGGGGGAAAAGGACAAGTTCAGGCAGCCTGCGATATAGTGTGGGTTCGTTACATGGACCAGGTTAGTACAGCTGAAAAAATTACCTTTATAAGTCTGGCATGAAGAGTCCAGGTCGTGGTAGAAGAGGTCACTAGGGGCGAGGAGAGCATTGCAGATGGTCGTTGATGTAGTGCGAAGAACAGGCTGGGCATCACAGAAAGTTGTTGTAGAGCACAAATATCCTGTCGGGAATTGAAGACAGTCGTTGGAGATTTGCATTGGTGGTCACTGCAGGCTGTTATTGCTGATCGCGAAATGCAGATCTCATGTTACTAGTCATCACTGTTGGTTTCTGTAGTGCAGAGTTGGGTTAACCGGAGTTTCACGTTGGCGGTTGTTGCGGGCGACAAGATCTCAGCATAAACAGGCCTGTTGTTTTCTTTATATAGCGTGAACATGACCAGAAGTTATCAGGTATCAGAGCGCTTTACATGAGCACAAGTGTTTGTGGTCGTAAAGAGCCCAAAACTTCAAGATTTCTCCTTTTCTTCACAGGAGGAGCTACACTGATGCCAGTCAACGGCGCAGAACCTTGGGAGGCACATCATGGGGGTCAGTAACTATCTCAGCAGATGCCAGCAGGGCTCAAGCAAATACAGTTGAAGGTGCAGGCAGGTGCAGTGCAGCAGTTCAGCTCGGCAGTTGCAGGGAGGCCTCTGCAACTTTTTGTGTCATAGCTCAAAATGGGAGGTCAGCCACTTGATGCTTGGGTCACTATGGTAGTCCTGGGATAAAGCAGCAGGGCAGGCCTCAAGCAGCAGGACTGCCTTTTAAGTGTACAGCGCAAGCTTTAGGCTCTAGGGCATTATTCTGGTAGCATCAGGGCAGTCACCTGAGGTACAAAGCAGGCCACAAGCTGCAGGGCAGTCCTCTAAAATACAAAACAGTCTTTTGGAAGGTCCTCCACAGGTCCAGGAGTCAATTAAAGAGTTGGTTTGAGGATCCGTATTCATACCTGGTGCCAGTCTTTAAAGCGGGAGAGACTTCGAGACTTCCCCCCACATCTAGTTATGTAATATCCTTCCTACCCTGCTCAGGCTCCGAGTGGTCTAGGGTGACAATGGACTTGTGTAAAGTTATTTGTGGGTGTGCTGAGGCAGCCACTTTGAAATTTAAGTGGGGCAGAGAATAACTCCTCCCCTGCCATCCTGGTTGGATGTCCCATCCTGTCACCGCTTAGTCCCCCTTTGTCTGACTGTCTGGGAAGAATGCACAGAGAACAAATGCCCTCTACACTCACTCATGTCCTGGACACAAATACAGACACCAAATGGTTAGGACAAGAAAATGGCAACCTGCTAAAAGCTAAAATGGGATGTTGGTCGTGCACTGCTGAGTTCAAATGTGGATTAGTCGGTTGCCCGTGCTCCAAAGTATCGTCTCCCGCTCGGAGGCGTAAATTAAATGAACCAAGTTGCACCACAGCGACTGCAGCGTGTCACTCTGGGCACTGGGTTAATGTTTGCTGCGTACAGCTGGTATAAAAAAAATATATAATCTTCTCAAACTCTGAGTTGTTTTTTCAATAATCATACATTTCACATATGGTTCCAAAACAATGTATTTATAATCCATTCCTTTTACATAGAGTCATTCTTTACAAGTGAAACTTAGTTTCCCACGATGCATTTGCTTGGTGTGCACATGCTACATTCTTCCGATGTATTTCGGCGTGTCATGCCTTCATCAAGGGAATACCTGAAAGCATTAAAAAACGTTTAACGTTTGAGTTCCTGTGCTTCACTTCAGGTACAACCACCACCGTAATTGTGACTGTGTGACTATTTTAAGAAAAAGAACAAAAAAGAGCGAGTTGTGAAATGGAACCTAATTTTCTTTGTCTGTGTTTACTATCTTAGGCACCGTGATGAATACCCTATCGTGAACCTATCTGTTTAGCCGGTGTGAATTGTCAGTGAGCCACTAGTAGCCATCATTTTACACTCGCGCTTAGTGTTAACGTGCTTACCAATTACTAACGTCAGTGTTTACCACGTCTACAGTGCGCGCATGATAGCCGTGCTCCAAGTTTGAACCCGTTCACGTGTCTCTATAACAGCCTGTTTTCTCTCGCATACGAGAGGGCGTCTTCAACCAAGTTCATGTGGAGTGAATTCTGCTGGCTTACCAGTAATGTGCAGCCGTGTGTCCTTCCTCTCTGATGGCTAGACGCCGCAATGGTCTTTCGCAATGTGTGTGCGTTACATCGTGTACATTACGGCTAATGACGGCGCTTATTAGGGACCGTCTCTAAATACGATTGTACGTTTACTGATCTTGTGAAAGGGACATTCCATAAGTTCTCTTAAAGCCCTCTGCTATGGTGTCAATAAAGTGTTGCATTTATGTTGAAAAAACTATTCGCCTAATGTAGCATGTCTATTGTGTCTACTAGTGATTGTGGATAAACATGAATATAAACAGTAAGGGGCCCATTATGATGTTGGGCGGATTGCCCCCGCCAGGCTGACGGTAGCCACCGCCAGCCTGGCTGGGGCAATACGCCCGACATCCACACTCGTTTCCCCCTGCCATATTAGTATGGCGGGGAGGACCTCGGCGGACGGCAAGACCGTCCGCCGCTTTTCCGCCCCAGTCGCCTTGCGGCCGGGGTGGAAAAGGAATAATATAGTGGCAGTGTCTATTAGACACCGCCAGCCTTATTACGATGGGCCTGGGAGGTGCTTTCCGTGGCCGCGATGCTGCGTACAGCTGGTATCAAACAAAATATAATCTTCTCAAACTCTGAAAGGCATGCAGTCTTCACTTGGGGGACCCCCTGTGGGCCCCCAAAGTGAAGGAGGGGTGGGGGTGCGCGGTGCCTGTCGCATTGTGTATGCAAATGCATACATGCATTTATGGCATTGTGGTGGGCGGTACAGAGAGCACCGCCCGCCACAATGTTATAAATGCAGGATGCGGCTGCCACTGTGGCGGCCGCATCCTAATTACACCCATGGGACCCCCCTCTTATGGCGGGCAGTCCCTAGTCCCGATAGGATGGCGGGCGGACTAAGTCCGCCCGTCATCCTAATGACCCCCTAAGTGTTTGATGCACTCATGTGAACAATGTTAATGCGATGTGTTGAATAAAACCTGTAATACACTATAATAAACAATAAACAATAGTGACAGTTCTGTCTGTGGCAACTATGGTATCTGTTCCAGGAATGTTGCCATATAGTTCAAAATGTTCTTATAAGTCGCATGAAAATTCTGTCCTTGCGTTCATTCCGTTCAGTTTCAAGCTATTCAAATGGTAAATCCAGTGATTTTCTCTTCTTAGTAGTGTTATTTTATTGTCTCTTCCTTTCTTTTTCTCTACTATTTTCAAAATGCATGCCCTCAGTTGACTGGTATGATGTTGAGCTTCTGAAAAATGAGTTGCAACTACTGATCTCGTCGAATGGGTCCTATTGTTGCTCTTATGTTCATTCATTTGTACCTTCAATTTAGGCTCTGTTTGACCTACGTACACTTTCCCGCAAGGGCACTTAAGCATATATATGATGTTGGATGTGTCACACGTGGCATTTACTTATAGTTTTATTTTGTGACCTTTCATAGGGTGTTTGATGTATCCACCGCTCATGATATTGCTGCAGTTGTTGCAGTTCCAACACGGTTTTGTAACTTTATATTCAAGTGCCTTTGATTGTTTAGTGTTCTGTTTTATGATTTCTCCAAGGTTTTTGACACGTGTATGTGCAAAGATGGGTTCTTGTTGATAGATGTTATTAAAATCTGGTTCCATTTTAAGCAACATCCAATATTTTTTGATTATCCTTTTGTAATGTTTACTCATGGTGGAATATTTTCACACACATATAGTGCGTTCCATTTTATGTGGTAGCTGCATTTGCAGACGCTCTAGTCTTTAAATTAGCTCTCTGGAATGCCGATGTTAAAATGTTATACGGGTATGCTCTATCTCTGAATCGTTGTGTCATGGATTGTATTTGGTTGATGCCTTTATCTGGGTCAGAGACTATCCGTTTCACTCTCAAGAGTTGAGAGTATGGGAGATGCTGCTTTAGTGCTTGTGGGTGAAAACTGTCATAGGTTAACATGTTGTTTCTGTCGGTTGGTTTTCTATACATGTCTGTTATAAAACTTGCTCCTTGTTTAGTGATGGACACATCCAGAAAGTGTATGGTTTGATCCTGTATCTCGAAAGTTGGTTGAATTCTATTTTTTATGGTGTTCAATCTGTGTTTCCAAAGATTCATTAGTGCCTCTACATATGATGAAAATGGTATACAGTTATAATATCGAATAAAAAATATCGACTGGCCAAAATATTGAGTTAAAAATATAGAATGGACACAATATCGAATGGACAGAATATAGACTACAAAAATATTGAATAGAATAGCCAAATATTGAATAGAATAGCATTAATATCGAATCCAAAATATAGAATGAACAAAATACCGAATGGACAGAATATAGACAACAAAAATATCGAATTTGAGGTAAGTAAGTTAATATGAATTTAAGTGTTTTTTATGTTACTATATGTGTGAAAAGTGTATATTTATTTTATAATTCATTTTAATTAATTAATTTAATTGTATTTAATTTTTGCGTAATATAATTCTGTAGCGGGTTGTGGGTTTATAGGGGAATAGGGTGGGAAATAATTTAAATATAATTCATTAAATATGTTAATTTATTTATTGGTATTTATGTTGAATTATTTGGTAATTAATTATTAATTGGTAATTAATTAAAATATAATTGGTAATTCATTTTAATTAATTGATTAATTGATATTTATGTTAATTAAATGAATGTATTTTCTGCAGCGGGTTGTGGGTTTATAGGGGAAAAGGGTGGGAAGTAATTTAAATATAATTAATTAAATATGTTAATTTATTTATTGGTATTTATTTTGAATGAATTGTTAATTAATTAATAATTGGTATTTAATTAAAATATAATTGGTCAATAGTTTTAATTAATTGATTAATTGATAATTATGTTCATTTTATTAATTTCTTTTCAGTAGTTGGTAGTGCGTTTATAGGGGAATAGTGTGGGAAGTAATTGAATTATAAATAATTAACTTTTTTAAATTTATTTATTGCTTATTTTTGTTGTAATATTTTTTTTTATTAATTGTTAAATAAATTGGTGTTAATTGGTACATAATTTTTATTAGTAGGTAATTAATTTTAATATTTAAATTTCATTTGTATTTTTAATTGATTAATTAACATATTATATACAATTGTTAATTATTTTATATTATTTGTAATTGGTATTAATATTTAATTTAATTTAATTCATATATGAAGTATTTACTTACCCTACTGTTGCACTCACTGGAGTGGGAATAGTAATTTTTACCCCTACGCCAGAGGTCTTCAAACTTTTTGGTGCCGAGACCCCCCTGTCAAAATGTTTTAGGCATAGGGACCCCCTCTTGACACAAATGTCTAGAACTTGGTACTCCTCAACATTGACAACTATCTACAACCATAAACACCCCCAATTCCGACAGCAAATAATGTTTTGCAGTGGGGAAATAATATTAAACAGTGTTTATCAAATGAAAGATCGGTGAGCATGGGGGCGTGGTCAGAGGTGTAGCTAAAAACAAATTGGCGTAGGGCAGCGCCGCAAGTCTTCTTGCTGCGTTGCCCTATGCCAACGTGAAAGGGCAGGAATGCACCTCATTTATAAAATATGATGCAATCCTGTCCTTTCCCATTGCTTTGGTGCACAAATTGCTGCCTAGCGCCAATGTAGGCAGGATTTTTGTTGTGCAGGAGGGTGCCCTGAGAGGGAGTTTCCTCTTTCTATGTGAGTTGCAGAATGCAGCACACATGGAAAGAGGATAAAATACAAGGAGACATGAAAACATTTCTCCTCATTACGCCTGCTGTGGGGTAGCATATGGTTTTGGCACTGCCCCAGGTTTACATGGATTGGTAAATCTGGGGCAATGTCAAAATCCATCGTTGTTGAGTGGGAACACTCACCGCAACGCCCATGGAACTCCTACTTGACAGATTAAGGCAAGGCAGCGACTTACTCCATATGTATGAGCGCACTCATAGCCATGCAGGGTGACTTTGCGTCGCCTCATAGATACAATTGCACGCTTGTGCTGCCGGAGCTTTAAAAAACTGATTCTCCAGCGGTTCAAGCCATTAATAAATCAGCCCCAAAGTATTTTCCTAGTTTTTTCGGTCTTTCACCATCAGGTAGCTACATATAAAATAAGTGGTAGCTTAAATGAAAAATAATGTTAATAAAAGTTGCTAATGAGTAGGAAATGCACTGTAGTACATTAGGAATCCTCTGTTAATTAACGCACTGCAGAGGTCTGTGTGTAATCAGAGAGCCACAGAATTTTGGGGCACATTTAAAAGCCATGTTTGCATACTTGCAAAGGCCATTGCATCACTTTTTTTGATGAAACAACGGCACAAACAATTGGGCCACTTTACAATGTGACGCATGTAGGGAGATGCGCCACATTGTAAAGCATTGTGTCACATTATATGCAGGCTAGGCGTTCCCACACAAAAAGACATGTAGAACTAACGTAGTGAAATTTACAACATTTTACTGCGTCACTCTAAGCCTTCACTGCTTCAAAATCCCTATGCCTGCTCAGACCAGGCGTAAGAAATGACGCAGGGCTTTTTGTGTGAGACTCACCTATCTGGTGTGGCACATTGCTGGAGTTGTGACACTTTCATGAGCAACTCCAGCGATGCGTCACTTTTGTGCCAACAGATGCATCAGTATTTCTGACGCATCTGTTAATCCTTGTGCCATGGAGCACTGTATTGTAAATACATCGCATCCGTGGTGGCAGAAGGACATTTTGCGCTGGCGCAAGGAAACTGACGCACCTATGCAAATGCGTCAGTTTCTTGTAAATCTGGCCCTAAATTTAGTTGGTGCAGTTGGGAATAGTGACTTGGGGATTTTTAGTGCTACAATGTCACAGCCTGGGACAAAAAGTACTGTGAAAGTGTAAGTCATTATTTTATTCTTGTATTACATACATTATAAAGTAGACTGCTACAAACTGTGCAAATAGTTTTAGGATATATGGAGCTTCCAAAGTGTAGATTTTAGTAATACCAGAATATAAGTAATGCATTATTTTTTTGTTGCATACCTGTACCTTTAACACCTCCTCAGAGGGACGGTGCAATTAAAAGCATGCACTTCACAGCCCAGTTAAAAGTCTTCATACTACCACTTAAAAAAAAATCTTTGCCATCACAAAGCACTTAAAGCCAGAGCGCTCCCAAGCACCATTTACATTTGCAGATTTCCTCAATACACACATTATCATTTCATTCAAGTTAGCAGGCACCCTTGAACGAAGGTTTGTTTCAGGCCCAGCCACTTTGTTTCACATCACAGAAGACAATTAACTACAGCTGCAGCATTTGAACGACTGCGTCCCGGTTTTCAAAGGTAAGAGCAAGTTTTAAATTCCAGACAGAAGTGAGGCCTGGAATGGCGACCCCCTTCCCAGGACTCCACGACCCCCCTCGGGGTCGCTCCCCACAGATTGAAGACCTGTGCCCTACGCTATCCAACGCTTTCCCTACTGTTGCACTCTCTGGAGTGGGAATAGTAATTTGTACCTCTACCTATCCAACGCTTACCCTACTTTTGCACTCTCTGGAGTGGGAACAGTAATTTTTATCCTCCCGCTATCCAATGCTTACCCTACTGTTGCACTCACTGGAGTGGGAATAGTAATTTTTACCCCTACGCTATCCAATGCTTTCCCTACTGTTACGCTCACTGGAGTGGGAATAGTAATTTTACCCCTACGCTATCCAACGCTTTCCCTACTGTTGCACTCTCTGGAGTTGGAAAAGTAATTTTTACCCGTACGCTATCCAACGCTTTCCTTACTGTTGCACTCTCTGGAGTGGGAATAGTAATTTTTACTCTCCCACTATCCAATGCTTTCCCTACTGTTGCACTCATTGGAGTGGGAATAGTAATTCTTACCCTCCCGTTATCCAACGCTTTCCCTACTGTTGCACTCATTGGAGTGGGAATAGTCATTTTTACCCTCCCGCTATCCAACGCTTTCCCTACTGTTGCACTCACAGGAGTGGGAATAGTAATTTTTACCCCTATGCTATCCAACGCTTTCCCTACTGATGCACTCTCTGGAGTGGGAATAGTAATTTTTACCCCTACGCTATCCAATGTTTTCTCTACTGTTGCACTCACTGGAGTGGTAATAGTAAATGTAACCCTCTCGCTATCCTATGTTGAAAATATTGTATATATTTTGGTAATAATATATATATATATATATATATAAATATATATATGTATTAAAATTATTAAGGAGGAGCTACGCTAGCAACCAAGATGGCCGCTTAGGCTCCCGGCTCCTCCGACCTCCGTATCCTGCCAGAAGATCCTGACGATAATCCTGATTTAACGCCCGACCTCCGTGTAGATGAACCGATGCTCACTCCGATGGTGTAATTCCGAAAACTTAACTTGCTTGGGTGACGGAGCTGCGTCGAGTTGAAGTTTGCGGCCTAATCCAGCAGGAGAGCCGGGGCCTCGAGTTTTGATCTGGCCGTGTCGTAGTTGAACAACATCGGCTCTGAGAGGCAGTCAGGGTCTGGTCTACCGCAGTGGAGGTTTTTTCTTTGCCCGATCTTGACGGCGCTCATTTTGACTGACCAATATTGAGGGAGGAGTGACGTGGCACGACAGTGGCTGGGGATGGAGGTCCCTGACCCGCGGACCCGGTATGGCCTGGGTTCGGTGAGTCGGGGTCTTCGCTCGCGGAAGCGAGATACATATTGTTGCCGCGGAAACCGATCAGTCTCCTCCAATGCCGTACGTTCCGCTCCTGTCTGTTCCCCCCAAAGAAGCCGGCTCCCCGGGGGAGGTGAACATGATTGGTGTTGAGTGTGGAGAAATGGACCGGACGGAGCGTGAGCCGTCGCTAAAGATGATATTGGCAGCCATCTGGGCCTTTCATTCACATGTGGATGCCCTGATTCACAAAATGATGACGGGCTTATTGGTGATGGAGTGCGTGGAACCGGACCCTGTTACATCCCAGGTATTGCCACAAGCTACGATTTCAACTACGGCCATCTTAATTCTGAACGAGGACCCTGTGCGACAAGAGGTGCAGCAGCCCTTGGTTGGTCCCCTGGGGAATCCCAAACCCAGTGTTTTGAACATATTGACATACCTACCATCATCGCTGAGTTTGGGAGAATAGATTTGCGTCCCCTTCCCGGAGAATCCTGTGGGTGATTATCCTTGGACTTCTGTTCCATCCTTTCCCTCTTTAGCGAATTTACGATCTTGGAGAAAACTACATTGGGACTATCCGTCCATGAAGGAGTGTTCCTGTGCTGCTGAAGTTCTTGGCCACTCGCTGACTTTGAATTGTATTGTACTGAATTTACTCAGACTCTTTTTTCACTTTGATTCTCCTGCTGAAGTAATGGGAGGGGTTTACATAATGGTTCGGAAGGGCCAGTGCTAAGAGTGATTGACTGTAATTGGTATTACGGCCTTAATGGATGTAGAACTCGTGGCTGTTGGTCTCACGGAAGGTTGGGCGGTGCATCACGGCTCCCCCTAATTTATTTTTTGTGATTATAGATATTATTGACTTTTCATCATAGGGGGTGCTGGTCTCGGGCGGGGGGAAAGGGGACCGGGAGCTCATATGGAAATGCCCTCCTCCACTGTTTTTCTTTTCTACTTTTAGAACCTAGTTAGTTGGGCCGACATGCACACTGCTAGTGGGGGTTAGGCGATAGCCGTTGCAGGGGTGCAGGGTGGGGGGATGGGTTTATTGTTTTCTTTCTGTTATCGCTGATATGGTTTCCCTTTATTTCAATCTCTTTTTAGTTCTTCCTTTACTAGTAATATTGGCGAAATATCCTGATTTTGTTTTTCAAATTCTAGTGTCTGGTTGCCATGATTCTTCTGCGGTTTTGAATTAATGGGTGGGAGGGTCTTGAGGGTCCGCATTTAAACTGTTTAGCGATTGTAATGTTGCAAGACTTATTTGGTATTCATTAGCGCGGGCATCTCAGGTATTCTTCTGTTGCTCCATATCTATCCTGTTATTGTTCCTGTTCACCCTATTATCAACATATGTATGTATGGCACCGGATATGTCTATTCCTTTTTTCTTGTTTTAAAATAATAAAAAGATTTATAAAAAAAATTATAATTTCTTTTTTAAAGTTACATTAATTATTGATTAATTTTAAGTTTATTTAAGTATTTTAAGTATGTTTAAATTAATTATATTTATTATCATATTACTTTTAAATTACTTTTAAGACATTTAAAAAATTCGATATTTTGACTGTCTATATTTTTAACATCGATATTTTGGAGTCGATATTTTTGTACTTACCTGTTTGAAGATAGGAATTCAATATTCTGGCATTCTATATTTTCCCCACGATATTTTGGCAGGTTGATATTTTGCTCCTCGATATTCTGTCAGTGATCCGATGAAAATATCATCTATAAATCATAGGTACAGTGTTAAGTTGTTTTTCCGTTCTTCTGCGTTCAAGATGTGTTGTTCCTCATATTCATTCATATAAATATTGGCACATGTGGGTGCGGCACAATTTCCCATTGATGTTCCACTCTTCTGGAGATACCAACTGTCTTGCCATCTGAAATAGCTGTGCACGAGTGTAAAACTCAACAGTTCCATTAGGAAGATTTGCATGTTTTCTTCATATTCAGTATTTAATAAGACTTTTTCCACCGCCTCTATACCTTCTTGGTGTGGGATTGACGTGTAGAGTGATCTAACGTCGATGATGCATAGAACGTAATTCTCTCCGTCAGATAATATGATGTTGCCGATCTTGTTAAAAAAATCAGTGGTGTCTTTCAAAAAAGATTTCATCCTGAGTACGCTTGGTTGTAAGTATCTGTCTAGGAACTTCCCTACTGGTTCATAGATACTTCCTCGTGTAGAAACGATTGGACGACAAGGAGGTCTTTATGCGTTCTTGTGAATTTTGGGTACCATGTAAAATGATAGGCTAATCGGGTTGTCCTGTATTAAATATTTTTTAGCTCTTGCGTTGATGATGCCTTTGTCTTCCGCTCTTTGAATGATTTCCATTAAGGTGGCATTAATTTCCATAGTTGGGTTTGAGTCAAGTTGCATATATGTGTTCTCATCCTGTAGGTGTTGGTTCACCTGTTGTAAATAGTATGTTGTGTTCATAAGAACTAGAGCGCCTCCTTTGTCCACCTTTTGACAAACTATAGCAGTATTGTTAGAAATTGATCATAGTATACCAAATTCTTTGGCTGTGAGATTATTCCTAGGGCTTTTTTTCTGAAAGTTAAGTGTTGAAAGGTCCTGTTTGACGATTTGTTCAAATAAGTCTAAAGTCTTATGGCTCACTGGAGCCATAAAAGTGCTGCGTGGTCCTGTCACTGACCCAACGTATGCTGAAGGAGAATCGAGAGCAGAGTGCTAGTCAAGCACTCTGTCAGAAGAATCGGGAGTTTACTGAGGGAGAAGATTCGATGACCCAGTCGGGGTCTGAGTGTTAGCCACAGAGAGGGGTGATAACGTGTCAAGATGAACTGAACTACAGCCGTGTACAGAGATTTATTCAAATTGTTGCTCTGAGATACATTGTAACCCAACAATACGAGTCTTCGTTCCCCGTTTTCCTCAAAACTGTCGCTTTGAGACACAGTTCATTACCACAACTAAACCGGCAGTTAAAATACAAAAGAGTGGTACCTCCAATTGACGGTTTGACCGACACATAATAGCTGTTTGATGATACGCGACAGTTACCTATTTCTGGTCTTCAAACAAAAAATTACTCTACCATTACACCAGCTAAATCAATACAACAGGTTACAGGTCAACTGTATACCTATATGGAGCTACAGTCAACACACTGTCCTGAAGATGGTCTGATGGTTTAATTCCTTTGACAGACCGAAACGTTGACTCCAACATCTATCTCTACATCACATTGAGTGTTTTAATGACATAGAGAAGGTGTTAACATAGTTTTTTGTATAGGTTTTCTGACGTCACCTTACAGACTGTGTTTTTTTTGCTTTTCTCTTTCAAATTTTTAAATACATATATATTAAATATATAAATGTTTTTTTGAAATATATTTTGTTGCCCCGTGTATGATTTATTGATCATTAGATAAATTGTGATTATTTTGTATTTTTAGTTTTGATTTATTCTATTTTTCACCACGGTTTCGGGTGAGATAAAAATTGTCACAAAACGTTGTTGAATCTTAAGATAAACAAAATCCCTTGTAGGTAAACCGCTTCTTTTTGAAACTTCATTGCCCATACCTGCACATTGTGTGCATATGTGGCACACATCCATGCCCTAAGGGTATGAATGTGTGCCACATGGCACTTTACAAAAAAACAAAAAGTGATTTTTTAAAGGAAATCAATAATTACCACCAACTTGAAGTTGGTGGTAATTACCAATTTCTTAAGGCTCAAAAGCACTCTTTAATGTGCTTCCTACATTGCTTTTAGGGAATAAGTATTACCGATTCCTTAAATGCAAGAGCAATAAGGAATTGGTATTTACCGATTCCCTATTTAACGATTGCTTATTTACCGATTCCTTGCCTACATTAGGAATGGCTAAATACTGGTCGGTAATGCTGAAATTTACCGAATTTCGGCGTTACCGACCGATATTTAGCCACCTACATCTGGCCCTAGATCTTTAAAGTCTTGCAGAATTATTGCTTTAATAATTTTTTTCTTACTCGAAAAGTCTTTAGTTTCTCTATTGCGGCTGTCAACTCACAAAATATTGCATAGATAAAGTGTTTAAACATTTTCCTGAGTCTGTGGTTATTTCATTAAGGTAACTGTTATATTCTACATATTATTCTAACTCCCGTATTGATCCTTAGGACTTAGACTACAGGTGACAAGGATTTGGTAAGTCATGGTAAGTCATGGTGGACAGGTGCAAGTCCTAAAAGGGAAATTAATTTCTGATAGGCAGGAAGTTAGGCTGGATTACAGGTTCTAGGTGTCTATGTTTAGGGGCCAGGTGGGTATGGTAAATTGAGCTGATAATCCCGCGTGCCATCTGTTGTAGATGCCCGCAAATCTCAAATCATATTTCATGTCTTTTTTATGTATTAAAACAACTGCAGCGGGTCCCAGCTATTTGATTGAAAGCATGGTACAGCAAAAGTAGGGGTGAAGTCGGAAGACGTATTTTTTAACGTCAAAGATTAAAGAATTCCTGTCTCATACCCCTCTCAAGTCCTTGGTGTGTAGGTGTCATCAGGAAATGGAATTTCCTGGCTTGCTGCCTGAGCACAGCTACACCCCTAAAAATTCCAAACAAACAGAAATTATACACCAGGGGCATGCTTGCACTGTCAATGCAGAGAACGCGAACTTTTATTTTTTATTGTATTTATTTTGACTACAGAGAAGGAATCAAGCGGAAAAGCATATGGCTCGTTTCCTCTGTTAAGAAAGAACACATGTAACCCCAGGGGATAAAATAAAATTATAAATTGAAATTAATTTTGACACACCAGTGTCGTTTAATCTGTCCTTGAAAGTTTTCCTAATAAAAAATAGTAATGGATAGGCCGATTGAACTCCTACGAATAAGACTATAGGGGAAAATAAAAAATAAATAAATACGTGTTTTCTTTGCCTAATTTGAGTAGCAGGTAGTGTTTTCTGCCTATACCTTCAATGCAATGCACTAGAGTGTGTTTTTCAGGAGGTGGCTGGCTCCTGCATCATTTCTCCTGTGCCACTTGCAAAAGGCTTGTGCCCTTTTTAATCACTTTGTTTTATGATTTCTTATATTTCTCACCTTTAATTTAGCTCTCTTTGCTTTACCAGTAGTACCACTCTACAAATCCGCTTGCGGTACCATATAGCATACAAGGGGTTGCTTTACTCTAGTTTGGTTAAAATGATCTCCTACCTAGTTTTTAGCTTGTGCTGAGACGCTCTGTCTCATCAAGCCCCCTGTCATGGCCCATTTGATACATAAAAAATAATGGAGAGGTAGAGGAAAATTAGAAATATGAGGACCGTCCTCCAAAGATAAACATATAACAATCAAAAAGAGTCCCCCTGCTATGCCAAAAGGCTTTTTTTCTTTCCACCTAGATGGTAATGACGTTTTTCTAAGGAAAACACTGTAGAGGATATTCACAAGGAAATGTCGGAGAGAGGTCTTGTTGGCTTAACGTCTCTCTCCACCACTTCGGTAAAGCAAGGCTGCACCATATTAACAAGGACATGCTGCAGCCTTGCTTTTCCCCCTGCGATGGCACTAAGTTTCACAACTCAGCGCCAACGCAGGCACCCTTGCACCAGAGTGCAAGGGTGTCTGCAAGCAGGGAGGTTTGTTTATGTACAGGAAGGTGTCCCTTCCTGCACATAAACAAACCTAAAATGCCAGTTTGTAACTTACATGTGTGCTGCTTCATGCAGCACACATGTAAGTTACAAAACAACATTTTAAAAAAAAGGTTTGTTTATGTACAGGAAGGGACACCTTCCTGTACATAAACAAACCATGGCATTTTGCATTTTCCATGTTTGCTGCACAAGGCAGCACACATGGAAGATGCAAAACAAGCAGAAATACAGCATTTTCTCCTCATATCGCCAACTTAAGACCAGGGTTTTCATGGTCTTTAGTTTGGCGTTAGCTCCTATTTACGCTGCCCTTGTGAATAGGGGCAGTGTAAATATCAATGGGGGTTGCGATGGAAGCCCATCACAACACCCACTGCATGCCCCTTTCACCCTAAACACAGCGTGAAAGGGGGCCTATTCACAAGGCAGCTTTAAGCCACTTTAAGTGGTTTAACGCTGCCCTGTGAATAAGGCGAGGCCCCTATCGCCACCACAACGTCACTGAAAGTGATAAGGGCTTGTGAATATGCCCCTGTGTTTTTCTTAACCCTTAACCACCAGGCTTCCCCCTTGGTGGCATGCTTCATCATCGGGTTCTTCCCATCCTGCTGCGGAACAGGGCATGTCGCGAACTATGGAGACGTGGCAGCACTTATAGTTGGTGCTATGTGTTGATGAAGTGTGGAGGTCTAAGTGGGGAAACAAAGGTTAAAAAAACCCAGACAGAAGGATTATTACCCCTGTCTGGTATAGTTAAACTATGGGGAAATTGGGGAACTTGAAGCTAACAATGTGCCTAGGTTTCACTGATCGATATGTTTCTATCCCTACCCCAAGGCTATTCTTCAGGACCAAGGATGAAAAAAATCCCTGGTACCACTCTTATGCTAGTGATAAATATAATAATGAATAAATGTATACAGCACCCATTGGTGTCGAAATCATCATAGATAGATTATCAAATTATTGTTGCCTCTTAATTGCATCACGAGACCATACGAGGGAAAGGGGCGCCTGTAGTCACACTTGCCTCAAGTCTACTCCCTCGCATCAAGGTGAGTGCCCACCCGTTTCTCCAACTAGTGTGCGGTTTTCAGGAGGTGACTGGGTCCTGCATTGTTTCTCCTGTGCCACTTGCAAAAGGCTTGTGCCCTTTTTAATCACTTTGTTTTATGATTTCTTATATTCCTCACCTTTAATGTAGCTCTGTTTGCTTTACCAGTAGTACCACTCTGAAAGGGAGCTTGTGGTAGCATACGAGTGGTTGCTGGACCCTTATTTGAATAAAATGTTCCGCTCACTAGTTTGTAAGTCGTGCTGAGAAGTGCTGTCTCGTCAAGCCCCCTGACATACCCCCTGGATGCCTGCGTACAAGCAATTAGAACAGAGCATCTGCCCGCAGCAGGTGCGCCCCTGGAACGCCGAAGGTGTACGAAAATCATGCCTGTATGCGTTATTCCGTGCCAGGACAGTGCCCTCCGCCTGTCCTTCCCTGTCTGTTTCCATTCCACCACCTGTAGCTATTCATGGGAAGAACTACTGAAACCTCACTGCACCACCTTGGAACCTCTGGGACTATGGATACCATGAAATGTCAGGCTTGTAAGTTTGTACTAATTAGCCATAGATTTGGAAACATTAACTCTGTCAAATCAGCCACTACATACAAGCCCATTAATCAACAGATCTGTGTATGCACTTTAATTAACGTCAGATCTTTGGTAAAAAAAAAAAAAAGAAAAATGGTTTAGGGACTTCTTAAACTCCCATAAACTAGACTTGACATTTATAACTGAAATAACTGAAACCCAGGCTGACTCCTCTTCCGGGCCTAATTTGGTGGCCGCCATTCCGTCAGCATACTCCATTTTTAGAAGGGACTGACCTGAAAAAAGAGGTGATGGACTAGTAATACTTTATTGCGATCAGTTGACCTCCCCTCTTTTGATAGTCAAGTCAAGTCAAGTCAAAAAGTACTTTATTCGGCACTTAAAAGCCATAAAAGAAAACATTTTATAAAAAGATTCATTTAATCAACATAGATCCGAATTTATAAAACCTTGGTCACATAAAAGGATAACATAGAAGCATCATTGATATAAAAAAAGACCAGGATTCTGGTTTTGAAGTTACACAGGATACATTATGTAAAGAGCGTAGTGCTAAAGACCAAATGCAATGGGCAGTATATTATAAAGTGAACATACTAACATAAAATGGGCCCTAGCCCCAGGGCAAGAAAGAACTGGCTGCCTACTTCAGGGATAGCTTTTTCCTATGCATGGTAGCCCCTGTTAAAAAACTTGCTACCCCAAAACAGAACATATGGGAGGATAACATTTGAAGCTACAGTAAAGCAGGACTAACTTAAGTGAAGTGGCGATCTCTAAGCAGCGGGAATAAAAACCTTCTGTGCAGTGAATGATAAAAATCACAGAGAAAAAAAATCAAATGCTGGGTATCTTGCTAAGAGAAGTTGTCAGAGGGGCATGGTTTTAAAGTACCAGGTTTTGTGAATCCCTGAGGAAAGGCCAGAAGCCAAGAGACCAAATGCAGTTGGAATCTAGTCAACACAAAGCGATGAAAAGCGTTCCTAACAATGATTAAATACAGTTGAATTTGTTTGCACAAGGACAGAGTGACATATCTTCTCACAGTGGGCTTTGCTAACTCCTTCTCCTCCCTGAGCTCCTGCCGTTTGTCCAGGCATTGTTGTTTGATAATTCTGACAGCTGCTTTACCCAAAGGTTTGGGGGTCAGGAACAGATCAGGGCAGCCAAGCCATTTTGTCAGTTCCGCATATTTTAGCCAAGGGATGTTCATAGCCCCCTCCAGCGCTACACAATCAGTAATTATGAGTTGATTTAAATTAGTAATGGGACCGGCCCAAACTCTCAGCCAGCGCAACAGGGGTGCAACCGCTATCAGATCTGAGATGTACCCTACCCCTAATTCCTCATGTAAAATAAATGCCGGGGTAGTGACGGGACTACCAGGATATTACGCATAAACTTGTTTTCAGGCCCCTGGATATTCTTTCAGTCCTTGTAACCCCAGACATCACATCCATAAGTTGCCATGGGGATGCACTTTTCTTTGTAGATCTTCAAGAGAGCGGGGAATGGTGTGGACCCTAATCTCTTATCAAAAATTAGAGTGCCCTCGCCGCTCTAGTTAAGGTGTTCTTATTTTGTGTGATTAGTGCACACTAAGACCCACGCTCATCAAAAAGTACCCCTAAATAGGGTAAGGTTTGGACTTCAGTTAGCTCAACCCCCTTACAGTAAAATTTAGCTTTAATGGCCTTTTGGGGGCCTATAGACATAGCATGCGATTTAGTGAAATTTGTGGTCGGGTCTAAGGAGTCCATAAAAGCTATAAAACCATGCAAAAGTAGTTGTAGGCCCACGGGGGTTCTAGCAAGCAGAACCACATCATCTGAATACAGGAGTGCAGGGATCATCTTGATGCCAGCCCTGGAAATGTCTTTGCATCTAAAATAAAAAATCCCCTAACTTATTCATGTAAAGCATGAACAGCAGGGGTTCCAAGATACTGCCCTGACTAACCCCTCTCTTCACAGCCCAGGAATCCATCAGACCACCATCCCTATTATATCTGACTGCAGCAGTGGTATTTTCGTGAGCAGTATGTAAAAAGGCCACCATCTCTGCATCAAGGCCCATGTTACCTAAAATCAACCATAATTTAGATCTGTTTACACAATCAAAGGCTTGATACCAAATCATTGAAAGCCAAATGTAAAATTTCCTTCTTGACAATGGTATATTTTTCAATCACTAAGTGTAAGTTAAGACATTGATCCAGTGTCCCCTTGCCCTGCCTAAAACGGTACTACAAATCAGAAATAACCTTAAAATGATCAAGCAATGATGTTGGACGATCCAGTATTACTTTGCCCATAATTTTAACAGCGAAATCTAAAAGATCGGTCTGTAACATGTGGGGTCATCCCATGAATCATTTTTAAAAATCGGGATAATAACTGCCATTGCCCATGAAGGGGGAAAACCACATGAACACACTGCATTAAAAACGAAAGCTAAAATCTTGGCTAAACCTTAGGGTCAGCTTTACATAAGTCTGCAGGTAACTTGTCTGGGCCAGGAGCCTTGCCCCCAGATGTAGAGATGATTGTATTTTCGACATCATCTATGCTACAGTGGAGGGGTACACTAATTGGCCCACCTTCCATATGGACCTCAGAATATCCTAAATTGGTACCACAAAAAAATGACCAATGCGCTGTACCCATTGGGCAGCCGGAATTATGCAGTCTATATTGGAATTTGGCATATCAGAGAAGAATGAACTATTAACCACCAACCGGAATTTGGAGTTATATGCCAACACACTTGCTCTCTTTTAAGCTTCTTTCTCTCCTGCACTGCAAGTTTGTATGCCTATATTCTACTCCTGACCACAGCTTCATCCCTTGGGTTATGCTTAAGGGCCTACAAAAGTTCCCTATGGGCCACGGAGCAGGAGCCATCAAACCACCTCTTGGCCTTAGGGGATCTTACTCTGCTTACGGTGGTTATGTTAGATGATATCTAATTAGTAATTTGTCAAAGGCCTCTAAAGTGACTCTGCCATGTGTAGTGGGATCCAGATATGCTTGAACCTCTGTAGCACAGACATATTGTCCAGGAAACTTTCCAGGACAATCATTTCCCACTTCAACCTGCGAGCTTGAACTGTGGTGCTAACTTTTTTATTTGTGATGCAGGAGGTCGCCTCCCCTGTTAGAATGGCAGAAAGGGACAGCACAAGTGTGAGGGTATTGTGACTGCTAAGACCAGAAAAGGAGACACTCAAGTTCTCTCCGGCCAGTGATAATGGCGCAGAAAGCATAATATGATCGATAATACTGGGCCTTCCGTATCCTGCACAGGTAGGAACCAGAGCCAAGGTGTCTGTTTGCTGTAAGCGGTGTAGATTGTGGGCTGAAAGAAGACCTTCTAGGGATATGCCTCGTGGTGTGTGCTCAATATGATTAAATGATGGAAAAGGATCCCCCTGCTCCGACTTTAAAATACAATTGGAACAGCACTGATGAATGTTAAAATCCTCTAAAATTATCAGGTTGTAATGAACTAATCTATCTTCCTCACATATTCCTCATAACGTTCCAAGAGATCCTCTAGAGCCAGGAGTAATTCTAACTCATGGCTTCTGGAAAAAGAATTGTAAAAACTGACCACTAGCAGGGTGGGGGAGATTCTTAAAAGACAGCTCTACTGCTAAGACATGGGGTGAACGGCAGTCAATCATTCTGGTCTTACAAGAAAGTTTGAGAGAAAGATTAAAATCAAACCCCCTCTAGCTTTTCCCATATTTGAAGGTGTAGTATGTTTACAGAACTAAATGAAACAGTCTAACTAAAAACAATCATTTGCCTCCCATGTTTCTTGTAGGGGAATATTGTGGTGCATTGAAAGGAAATTTTCCCAGGATATAATGCCCCTTTTCGACCTAAGACCCGCAATATTCCACGAGAGAGCCTTCACACATGAGGCAACAGAAAAGGTTGATGAGGGAATAGTGCCAGGGGATTCAGCACCCATTATGTCGGGCATAAAGACTGGTGGAATTAAAGTGTTAGGGACCATATGGGGTTATCTCTTGCCCTGGATCTTTTCATCCTCCAGCTTTAGTCAGTCATTTTCATCCAGGCCCTGGAGACTGGCTAGGGGTTGAAAGTGGTTACTCATGGGTAGGATTGTATCAATATTGCTTATATGGCAGGGCCCCATTGGATTTGAGGGTAACTGCCATTGAGGAATTGCCAGCGGCTGCTTGGGGGGACAGAAGAACTGATTCTGTTCTGTTCTGATTGTGGAAGTAGAGCTATTCTTATAAACACAACCCACTAGCAATTAGCCTGCATAGAGTGCTTAAAATTAACAACTATGCAATCCCCAACTACATTTTGTATTTGGTCCTGTGGCCAATCCATCCAACTCTTCAGGCCATAATAATATCAGAAGATATGTTCTTGCCATTTACCACATTCTTATTGCACCAGTGAATAACCTTATTTATAAGATCAAGGGAGGATTCCTTAGATCCTTGAGAAGATGAGGGAAGCCCTAGTAATATTGCAACTAGGGGAGCGGATGCGGGGGGCAAGTCGAGAATTCTTTGGTGTTCGTCCTTGGACATGAAAAGTTGTGGCAGGGTGCACCTAGGTATTGGGCCTTTCTTTGATGTTAGGTGCCTGCCCATCTGAGCTATCTGGGCTGCCTGAGCTGCTGGAATCAGCTCTCTGGGTGTGCTGTTGTGTCTGGATCTACAGGACACTTCCTCGGTCTCTGGGACTTTAGTGTCATGAACCTGCCTTATCCGGCCTTGTCCCATGCTAATTGGGAAGGACCATAGCTATCTAGAATATCGGGGTGGTTCACAAACCTCATTGAAATCCACCCCTATCCCGTGCATCATGCACTTCCGTGTGAGTGCGTTTTAGTGTATCAATTTATAACGAGGCAGAAATCTGTAGTGTTTCATTATGTACTATGCAACTTGACAACATGTTGAGAATCGTGTAATTCACTGTGGCTTTACCAATGCTTGTTTTCAAAAACAGCCTTTGAGATCGTCTTCAGCTTTGATTTTGGTAAAATGCATCAGGTGACAATGAGAAGCGGTGTTGGGGCTTTGCAAGATGCTCGCGTTTACATGCTGACTCCATAGCTGCCAAGGTTTCAGACTGCTGCGAGTGACACCTTCACAATTTCAGTGTAATTATGAGTGACATTTCAACGACTATGAGTGACACTTTATCGTACGCAAAATCCAGCAAGGAAGACAAGGGTTACATATAAATAGCAGAAATTGCATCCATTTGAGCAACAAGATAGTCTAAGAAGAACCTAAAACTGCTGAAAACACCAGAAATGGAAGGGCACTGCCTGGAGACAGAATGCTGTAAGAGGGCACTGCAGCTGGTCTGAACACCTGTTGCGTGACGCTTGGCAGGACTGTGACTCCGTTATGGTTCTGAAATGGGAGAAAGCATGCAGACGCTCGTGTGCAGGTCTTCTTCTCTTGCGGTGCGGTTTCTTTCCACAGCGTGAGAACGCTTGGACGCGCATGGCTCGGCGGACGTCCTTGGTTGTGGCTGGGTGTGGCAGAAGTATTTAAGCCACACCCAACTTCCAGAAAGTGCTTAGCCTTCTGGATTTCGTCAGGACAACATCACGCTTGGGATTTATGCACCGTGCTTGGAATCATCACTTACCTTGAGGTGTCCAGGATTCCAGAGTCTTCGGTTTCATTCCTTTCAGCGAGATGCAACCTACAAGAAAGCAAAGAAAACTAAGCTAAGTGAACCATTTAATTTCTTAGGCGCCCACCGCAAGAAAGAATTCTACCAACAATTTTTGGAAACATCCTTTTTGTCAAGAAAAGGAACTGAGAGCTTTGGACTTGAATAACAGTTAAAGTGTTAATTGTTTAAAGAGACATTTTCCATAAGAATAGTTGGAAGAGACATTTCTTTCTGTTGAAAAGCTTTCCAAGTTAGTGAAAGTGTTATGTATAGTTTATTAACAGTATTCCTTTCTAGGATTTGAAGGTTGTGAGGTGAATAAGAAGAACAAAGGTTTTCTTTGAAGTAAGTTAAAACAACGTGAGCAATGTTAGTTCTGAAACAGGATTAAGAAGGAATATCCACTAATTTAATTTGCTGTTTGTTTCTCAGGATAAGTACTGCTGTACTACCCAATCTGCAGTGTTCCTAAAAAGACAACACAAAGAACGACACCCATCAGGACAACACTAAGGACAACACCTACCTGACAATATCCTCAAAAAGATGCCGGACTTCACTCATGACAACAACTGAACACGAAGCCCGATTCTGTAGATCGCAGGTAGGAACAATTTAAATAATCTTTAAAAGAAAGTGGTAGGAAACAAACTATAAAAGGATTCCTTTTGCTAAGGGCATTTCTTGTTGCTTCTCAGGTCGACTACAAGAACTTCATTAGCGTTTGAATCCGGCCCTCCTCCCTAATTACTATAATCAACCTACAGTGTATAATTAAAATCGCAGGTTGCAGTATAGGGGGGCATATTACCAACAACTAGCGATATTTATCGCTAAGTAGGCTTAGCGGCAATTTTGTTATCAGCGCTCATCGCCGGATATTATCGCTGAGATAACGTGCTATTAGCAACGTTTATCTCAAAAGCGATAATATATCCGGCGATAGCCGCGAAATCTGTGAATATCGCTGAGAATACAGTGATATTCAAGCATTATCTCTAACAGGGTCTTAGCCATTATATCCACCTCCCATTGAATATAATGGCTAAGAACTGGTCTGAGCAGGCGTTAGTTTTTGGAGCGCAAATATTTCCATCGCTACGCCTGCCTTTCTAATAGGCGATAGCGACGTTAGCGACTGCTATCAGTTGTTAACAGGTTGGGTACGCCCACTTTTCATGTCATTAGCGATAAATATCGCTGACATGCAAAGCGGGCCCCGAACCGCTCGCTATCGCCTACAAGCTGTGCTGTTAAAGACAGCTTGCTAATAGGGCGATAGAATTATCGCCGCTTAGCGGCCAAAAATGGCTGCTAAAGCGGTGATAATCACATATCGCCCACCTTGGTAATATGCCCCAGGGTTCCTGGGAGTGTGCCCATAGGGTCTCTGCGAAACACTACCAAGCACCTTACAGGTAAGAAACCAGGATAAGCAGGTAAGAGTGCTTTGATAACCCTGACATTTAGAACATAATGCCTGAAAATTTTGATTCGAGTTGTCAGACACAGAACAGGAATCCCCCCCCCCCCTCCCCCCCCCCACTGGTTTTGATCTTATGGGGCATTTATTTCATGTGGGGATTGAAGCATTAACTCTCCTCTCCACCCCTTCCAACTTTAACATTATCGGTGCTAAGGGGGCTTTAATCATTGACTCCAGTCTTACCAAAAGAGTGTCCAACAATGTTCGGCTGATAATGGAGATTTAGACAGTGGAGAATTCCTTGTGGCCTTGTTACAGCCTATTCGCTACCTCTTGGTTGGAGGATAGATCAAAACTTAATCATCACCTGCTGTTGGTTTGGCTGTCAAGGTGTTTGAAGGCGTTGCAGTCCACCAGGAGGGGCCACTGGGCGTATGGGCACAGATGCGAGAGAGCTTAAAATTCCCACTGACATACCCACAATATTCCCTGCCACTTCCTGCGCCTCACCATTCAAGGCTACAGCAGACTCCTGGGCAAGTTTCTCTGCCCCAAGCAAGAGCCGTCTCTCAGTCATTTCCTTTTGCCAATGTTGCTAGCGCTGAATTAACTAGACTTATGCGCAGCATGGTGTAAACTGATTGTAATAGACCAGGGGGAATGTTTAACACACTCTTTAAGAGAAATTCCTTAAAAAGTACCTTGTTGATGAAAAGGGGACAATGTCCTGGTCCCGTGAAAGTTCCAAATGAGATGACCATGGGACCTGGCCCAGCCCGGCCTCTTACAGGCACTGACGGTTGCAGACGGGCCCCCCTTAGCCCGGGCTTTGCCCGGGAGCAGACAGGCAAGCCCGTGCATGTCCCACACTGCGGTAGCCCTCCGTTGATTTATGCACCTCCGGTTGTGAAAGGCTCATGTCTGCACCTCCTAGCGTGGGTGGAGCTGGGGGCTGGAGTCCCCGGGACAGGCGTTGTGCTGCTGATAGGCAGTAGAGGGCTCTCGCACTGCCAGAGCCCGCCGGTGATTTATGCGCCTCCGGGCACAAAAGGCTCACATCTGCGCCTCCTGGCGAGGACGCAGCTGGGGACTGGAGTCCCCGGGACAGACGCTGTGCTGCTGACAGGCAGTAAAGGGCTTTGGTAGTCTCATCTATTACAGACTGCAAAGCACTTTTTTTAAATAGTGATTTGAACTGAAAACCACACCTTTAATGGATTACTCATTTATCGCCCTTCGGGCCCTAGATCCGCTTTTACCAAGGTAACAGTCATCTGCTAGACCTCAGATTTAACTCCACAGACTACACAGTTCTTCAATATTTTAAGTTTCAACTTGAGAACCTATCAGGCAGAGACTCAGAACTTTCAATTGATATCATGGCCAGCCTTGGCCTTGTTCAGTTTTTAAAAGTCTGACTCATCTGGCTGGCCACATTTTGGATGGTATTTTCTTAGACAGCCCATTTCTAAATATTACGACAATGTTGCCTTTGAGTTGGCCCAACTATTTGGTGGTCATGTTTAATATATAAATATCGGATAAATTACCCCTGTGCTCTGCTAGAAAGTGGCATCTGTGGCTAAAGATAGAATCAGTGGCACTAGATTTGGTTCCTATTAGGTCAAAGCCCAATTCCCTTAAATAACTGGATGTAGTATCTCAAACTATCACCAATTAAACTAAAGAACTCTTTAAGACTGTAAAAAACTTGCCAATATTCTTGAAAATAAAAACACTCACTCTAATCAAACATTCTGTAATATGCTAGCCTCATTCTTTCAGGCTAAAGATGAAGATGTGTACAACATCTTTGCTGCTAACTCCACTCTGATCTTACGTTCCCTCAATGAGCTTTCCTCTCCTTCTAAGCTAGAAACATTAGCTTCCTTCTCACCACTCATTGCAGATCAGGTGCTTAGCTTGGTCAATCCTATGATGTTAGGTACCCCCTTGAAACCATGTCCTCCGAAAACAATACAATTTGTCCAGAGAACAATATCAGACTGATATCTTTAATGGAACGTTTAGCTCTGTCTACTTTCCTAAGGCTTGGAAAAAGCATTTAACATGCCTGTAGTAAAAATGGCTAACCTCAACCCTTTGGACCCTAGCAACTATCAGCCAATATCTCGTCTGCCATTCCCGGCCAAGATAGTTGAAAAAAACATTAATCAAGAGCTGGCTTCTTTCATAAACATCAATCACTTGCTCGACCCTACTCAGTTTGGCTTTAGAAGCGAGTTTAGCGCTGAATCTGCCCTGATTGTGGCATCTGAGGACATTAGATTCACCATAGACAAAGGATGATATACCACCCTGATTCTTTTAGCCCTCTTGGCGACATTCGATTCGGTTAGCCACGACCTTCTGATTGACCATCTCTACTCTATAGGAATTAGGAGAGCAGCTCTTGCTCTTCTAAAATCCTTCTTGCCTGGAAGGGAACAATTTGTTGCTTTGGACAAATTTGTGTCCGATCCATTTTTGCTTCCATTTGGTGTGCTACAAGGGCCTTCCTGGAGCCCCATCCTTTTTAATGTATATGTCACCCATTTGGAAAGGCTTATAAAATATTTTGGTATAACAGTAATATCTTATGCTGATGACACCCAAATCGTAGTCTCAGTGTCCAGTGATCCTGATCATACTGCAGCCAAATTCCTCAACTGTATGCTGCACATAGGCAAAGGACAGAACAGCAACTGTCTAAAATTAAGCTTGGGAAAAATAGAGATACTCCAATTCAGCTGCAACATCTCCTTTTGGTCTTCCAGTTTGTGGCCACAAAGGTTAAAGAATCATTATAGTTAGGTGAAAATATCAGTTAAAACATACAGTTTTAAACAAATAAAACCACTGAAATTCACCAGTTATATTTATCTCATGTAACTATCACTATGCCCTAAATTAACTATGACTCGCGCCCCAGTCATGCACAGTGGTGTCATCAATTATGCCATTTTAGATGTTACAGTGGTGTTATCAATAATGTCATTGTACATGTCATGAATGATGTAATATGGGAAGTAATTAGCCATGTGTGTTGATGGCATGATTTGTAGTTTATATGGATTGAATAAAGACTCAGAGTTGACTCCTTACTTGGAGGATGAGCTATGTCACTTAAAAACGTGACTTTATTGATTTGATGAATGATATTCTGTTCTCCAGTACTCTACAACGTCCATACTTGTTTGATTCATATCTTATATGAAAGTTGCCATTTTCTCAATTGTAGGTAATGGGAGTCACCATTTTCCTCAATTTATGCAGCATCGCTGTCATGTCTGCCATTGATGTAGAAGTCACCTGACCTTATCATTCTAAGAACTGTGAAAGTGTCAAATTATTCAGACAGTGATATAGATATCACACCTGATGCAACATCAAGTCTGGGAGAAGTGTCTGGTTATCATAATATCAAGGTCAAAATAAAGAAAACACAGAATAATGTAGTTTGAATTGACATCCCTTTACCACATATGTTCATATGGATACACC
Source organism: Lissotriton vulgaris (assembly GCF_964263255.1). Classification (NCBI taxonomy): domain Eukaryota; kingdom Metazoa; phylum Chordata; class Amphibia; order Caudata; family Salamandridae; genus Lissotriton; species Lissotriton vulgaris. Next base: position 1,064,126,074 of record NC_141695.1, on the reverse strand, counting down.
TGAGACATACACCTTGATGTACATATTCTATGCCAGACAGTCCTAAACTTATGTCAGAATTTCCAATCTCTGATAAGATTAAGTGGGCTATTTGCGAGAATGTCACGCATGCACTGCAGCAAGTCACCTTGCTGCGCCCCACCGGATGACTGGGAAAGGGCAGGAATTCACTGTATTTAAGGCAATTAGGTGCATTCCTACCTTTTACCCTGCACTGGCACCCTTTTGGCAGCCAATGCAGGTTCCCGTGCACTGTGGTGCAAGGGAGCCTGCATTGCAAGCAGGATTATTTTTGTGCAGGAAGGGACATCTTCCTGCACAAAAGCAGTCCTGACCTTCCTGCACAAACACCATCCTGAGAGGCAAATGCCTCTTTCTATTTGTGCTGCAGAATACAGCACACAAAGAAAGAGGAAATAATAAGGAGAAATACAGATATTCTCCTCATTACGCCTCACCTGAGAAGGCGAGTCTTTTGGGGGCATTCCCACATATTCCAGTTCTGGTAACCCTGGGAATGCATCAGAAACCATGGGAGATGCATGGGAACATCCATGCAATGCCCAAAGAATGCCTTCCCAGGACAGAGTATGGCAACCCAGCGATTTGTGCTACACTGCCTTACTCCAGATTTATGGAGCCACTCAGGGCCACATAAAGTGGCATTGTGTGACTTTATAAACCACATGTAAGGTTTACGTCACTCAATGCAATCTGACTCATAAATGGACCCCTTAGTTTATATTGACTGACATTTGACCACTTCAGAAGAGGTCCTTCACTCAGATTTTCATACAAGATACTGCTGGAAATAGTCTTGACTGTAGCCAACACACCAAGAAGATGCAACATTGCACTTAATACAGATAAGGAATGAGCTGAGTCCAGGAGAAAGGCCGGTGCCGCTGCATGTGTGTTCCTTTTGCAAGGAACACTGCCTTTACATCTCACTAACTACAGCTGTTAGCTGTCAACAAGATAGACAGTGTATTGCTTCTCCCTAAGATCTCAGTTTAGGGATTGTTAGTAACCCAGAAGCAATGATTTCACTTCAACAATGTATTGGGTGGGGTTCTGCGGGGCTACAATAACCTGTATTTCACATTCAGCATTGGTGCATTGTACCAAGGTCACCTGTATCACCCGTGAGTGGCAAAGCAAATCTTGAAGTTAAAGCAACATGCAGTTTATGCTACATAACATACATATTGATTATTCATGATACTGTAAATACTGTTTATATCAACATAGTCAATGTCCTACCTCACTGCCTCTGAGGTCTCATCAAGGATGAGAAATAAGGGTGAGACTCCCCAGTCCCCCTACCCTCTAAATATTTCACACTTATCACAGCACTTGAAAATGTAACTTTGTTTCTTGATATTCATAATCAGAAATAAATCTCACTTTAAAACTGCAATCTCACTGCAACAGTGAAAACCAAAGCACTGCTCTAAGGATTTTCACCATGTTTTCCAAAGCATCATGTGACATCTCACAATGTTTTCCTTAATTATCTTCTCATGCCCACTTTCTTCTCTTCTCTTCTCTTCCTATGAGAAATAGAAATCGAGGGGTAGGAAAAGGAGAAGGAAAAAGCAAAGAGATAATGAGAAAGGCATAGCCAGATAAATGAAGTAGAGGGAACAGGGAAGTAGAGAAAGAGATGAGATAATGATACATGTGAGGTAGGGAGAGACATACTATAGAGAGAAATGTGAGGTTACTACAAAGAATGATTCAGAGAGGTAGAAAAAGGAAGAGGTAAGTACAGAAAGCAAGGTAATGAAATAGGTAATGTTTTTAGAGTGGTGAACTTGTAGCTAGAAGAAGAGAAAAGGAGAAGGAAATGCATAGATAGAAAGAGGGTGGGTTACCCAAAGCTTCAAGTTAAAGAAAGAGGTAAAGTAGACAGATAACTGACTTAGAGAGGAAGAGAAGGTAGAGCTGTATGCAAATGACATAAGTATATATAAAAGATTATGTCATATGGATACTTCGTTACATATATTGCGTTAAGTTAGCATGAGTGCATTACATGTTTAAACAGCCTTTTTTCCTTCGGCTTCAGTTTTGCACACGACACATACTTGTTGTTGTCGCTTTCACCCTAGAAGCGGTGAGGTGGTTTATTTGAGAATAATATGTTATTTCTATGCTATCAGCTTTGCTTGGTACAACTGTCTGCACACTGAGAGCTGCACACTCTAAGATTAACCTAACACAAGGTTGCTGGGAGGCCTGATCCTCGCACCACATTAGACATAACACAAATAATGTTGATGCCAACATTTTGGGCTCTACGCGGGTTTAAGATAGAGTTACACGGAATGAACGTAGACACTTGGTGCTGCGCATGAAGAGAGCTGGTAGCTGTTGATGTGATCTGCTCCTACTGACATTGAGAGGTATGGGGCCGCCCTGCTAAAGCCCGAATGAGACCTTCTTAGATATAAAATAATATGCTAGATAGGGTGCGCGAAATATAGGTGATATAGATTTCTATAGATTTTGCATTATAACATGCTAGCACCTTTTGCTTACTATGGATTAGTGACTATGCTGCTGACTCTGATTTTTATAATCTGCATTTTGGTATTATACAAGATACTGCGTTTGAGAACTTTGCATTGAATAATAAATATTTCAAACTTGCACTTGTGTTCTTTGACTCTAAGTTTTGGTTTGAAATGATTATATAACGAAAGAGTGTTCATGTGTTCCACGATTCCTGAGGTATTCTAAAGATCATGTTCTGGTTTGTCTAAGACATGGATCATTCCATAATGATCCATGAGACACTGTAGCTAGCTAGGTAAGGGGATTTCTGACACTGAGATGAGTTTTGGATCATCCTAACTCACTGAGGTTCTAGATCTCTATGCACAGTTCTGTGGGAGAACGGAAACCCTGCTACATGGCGCCCAACGGTTTGGTTGGCCTTATTTCATGACACTCGAGTAGTATATCATTCAAACCTTGACACCTTCATTCCCGTTTCCGGTAAACGGTGGTGTCGGAAAAACCTACCTATTTTTGAAATAGGTCTTTTCAAGCTTGAATTTTTCTAAAAACGGTTTCTTTGAATTACTACCCAGTTGTGCTACATAGTGCTCTTTGTCTCTTTTCACTTCCTGTGCTAACATGGCCGTGGACATAGCGCAGCATAGCCGCGTCGCGGTTCGCGACCACTTGCGGGCATATAATGTACCTGCGGAAGGCTTAGCTGTGGTTCTAGTGGTGAGTGCGGAACATGCGTACCCGTACGAATTGTTTTATTCCTGGGTAACATTTCCGGCAGTGGACGCTAATTCGGGTGTCTTCCATTCATACACTGCCTCGGATGTACCGGCGGCTTATGCTCCGTACAGGGCACTGGAAGTACCTATCGACGCTTGGCAGCACGGAGTTTGGTTTGGTGGCGCCCTACCCCATTCTTTAACGGCTCCGAGGTTAGGTCCTTTGTCCATTCCGGGCACAAATTGGCCCGCTGTGGGTGGATTTACTCCTCATCCTAATCGCGCCACTTGTAATGTGGGTGACCTGCGGCGTCTTCATGATGTCGCGGTTGGAGTGATTAGAGCGCTTGTTCATTACATTGGTCGTAATATTCATGGCGCAGCCCCCGCAGGTGCGCAGCTTCGAGCGGAACAGGCTGGTTTGAAAATCAGTCCTGTCTTGCTGAATTCCGTTATGGGCAGAAAGCCAGAGAATAAGGATGATTTTCCTTACTGGCTTGCCGAGAAATTCGACCAGCTGGAGGCTGTGTTTCCTAATACGACTCCGGGTGAAAAACACCGGATTCTTACGCTTAGTTTACCGAAAGATTTAGCCCCTGAACTTGCTGACTGTGAAACATGGGGTAAGACTTTTGCAGCGGTTTACTCGAGGTGCTATGGCACCCCGTCTGTGTCAAACCTTTCTGAGGTCCTTAAACGTGTTCAGGATGATCACGGACCAGAGTCGGCGGTTGAATTGGGTATGCGCCTGAGCGGCTCGTTTGAGACGGTTTGCGGTCTTATCCTTGCAAATGTCAAGGGGGATGCAGTGAACTTTCAGGTGGCCAATGCTCTGGCGTTAATTCCCGAGGCCGAGAAACCCCGTCAGCTGGCAAGAATTATTGTGGCGGCTTATAAAATGGTTGGCCGCACTTCTAAGGGTTTAAAAGCTTTTTCTGAAAAAGAGAGGAAGCAGCCCCAGGGACAGTCTTCGGAAACGGGTGGACAACCCAAGTCCAAAAAACAAAATTGGCCTAAAAAGCAGAATCGGGGTAAGCAACAACAACAGCAGACACAGGTTTCTAGTCCTACGCCTTCGCAGCCTGCGCAGTCAGATCGAGTTTATGATTTGCGCGATCGCGCGACGATTAAATCGCCTGAGAGATTTCAGGCTTCTGACCAACGCTCTCCTCGTTCCTTTCAGGACTCATCGGCTCCGTCAACCGGTGGTGGAGGGGGCGGCAGGGGCAGGGGTGGCCAGCAAGGACGTGGCCAGCCCTGCACGCGAAGTGAAGGGGATCAGCGGGACGACTCTACGCCAAAGAGACCGCAGTTTGCCAAGAAGAAAGTCGCAGCCTTAACGGCGCATCGATATGCCCCAGATAGTGAGAACGCGGCTTCGGAATCTGACGTGGGCTCTGACCTTGCTGGACAGCGCGGCGGAGATTACCATAGTGAGAGAGGCCCTCCGTCCACTGTTGAAGGTGACAGCGACTGAGACTTTTATTGTGATTGAAACAGCTGATACACATGTTGCTCCCCCTGAAAGACTTTTTGAAATTGTCCTGTTAATTGAAGGTGACATGCAGCGAACTGTAAAAGGGGTATTTTGGGAGAATCTTTCGGATACGTATGACATTTTGCTTTCGGAGGCTGACTGGCCCCCACCTTTTGTTCTCGCAGCTCCGCGAGGGGAGGAGGTAATCCTCCCCAGTTTCGCGCACACTGTATCGAGAGTGGAAGCGCTGCATTTTGCAGAAGAGTGGGCTCTGGCGCTTGCGCCGGCTGTGTACCGAAATCAGTGTGGCTGGGATAAATTGTCCCCTAGCCATGAGATTCCTTTACGGTCACAGCCGCAGCCACAACCCCAGTATCCCATACGGCGTGAAGCTAAAGCTTCGGTCGCGGCTATCCTTGAACAATTGGAATATCAAGGTGTAATTGAAACGTGTGTGTCACCAATGAATAATCCCCTTTTTACTGTTAACAAGCCGGACGGCTCATATCGTCTGGTTTTGGATTACCGGCATTTGAACTCGCATTGCCGTAACTGTGCAGTACAGAATACTCACGGCTCTGCCCTAGTAAATAGTCTTGAGCGTAAACGGTTCAAAACCACGCTTGACATTTCCAATGGTTTTTATGCACATAGATTAGATGGTCTAAGTTCTCAATGGACCAGTTTTACGTGCGGCGGCGTACAAAAAATGTTTAAACGACTCCCAATGGGATATAAAAATAGTCCTGGAGTGTTTTCCGCCCGCATAGTCTCTCTTTTGGAGAGTTTCGATCCAGTTGCATGTTCGTATGTGGATGACATTTATCTCACAGACGACGAACTTTGGGTGCATCTGTGTCGAGTAAACAGCATAATTTGTAACTTTGCAGACATGGGTTACAAGTTTAACTTTGCAAAATCACACATTGCGGAGTACACAGTGTTGTTTCTAGGTTATGAACTTAACCATGAAGGAAAGGGATTGGCTCCTCACTTCCTGGAGAAGTGCGCGCAGTTGCGCTCTCCGACAACGCTGAAAAAATTACAGTCTTTACTGGGTTTTTTAAATTTCGGGAGGACATACATTCCGGAATATGCCCAGCGTATCAAGCCTTTATATGCCTTGGTACAACCATCTTTTTCCAAATCATGCTGGCTGCCTGAGCATTCAGCCATTCTGCAGTCTTTGCAGGCTGATTTGCTCACTTCTGACTACTTACAGACCCGTGATAACCAGACCAACCTGGTGATAAGAATTATCCCTGGGACGGTGGGTTTCACGTACCTGACTTTTAATGAGGGGGATACTGTACCTATTGCTTACAAGTCACACTTGTACACTTCGGCTGAACTGCGTTTTTCCACTGTGGAGAAAGTTTTAACGGCTGTGCAGATGGCAATTCTTAAAGAACGTGCCCTGTCGCAGGGAAAGCGCATGTTGGTTGTTACCCCGTGTCCTGCCTTGGAGGCGGTCACGAAAGCCAGTGTACCGAATTCTAAAGCTTTGCACCCTCGGTGGATTCAGTGGGCTACATCCTTGACATCTCAGGATGTCACGTTTATTTTTGACGCCGCTTTACGGTCGCAGGAGTATTTACAGTATGAATTTGTTCATCCTGCTCCTTTAGCAATGCGGCCGTTGGAGGATTTCCATTGTATCATTTACACGGATGGTTCGGCGCAGGTTGCGCATGGCTCTAAACATGCCTACGTTTCCGCTTGCGCCATTGTGGTCGGTGCCATGGTGAACGATGAGTTCAAGTCCAGTGTCGTGCACACGCAAACACTAGGAGACTGCACCGCACAATTAGCAGAGCTTCGTGCTCTTATGCTCGCATTGGAGTACGCTGATCCTTGTGTGACGACTTTAATCGTAAGTGATTCTTACTACTGTGTCCAGTCTTACAATGAGAACTTGTTCTTTTGGATTCAGAATGATTTTCGTGATTCCAAGGGTAGCACAATAAAACATAAAATGATCTGGGTCCGAGTGGCGGAACTTAAAGAGAAACTGCCGCTCGTGTTTGTGATTCATACTCTTGGCCACCAGCGCGTGGGGGTCCACGCTGTTGGCAACTCGCTTGCTGATGAAGCAGCGAAGTCAGCGGTATCAAAATACTTAGTTGCAGCAGTCACGAGGTCCAAAAGCAAAATAGATGATGACATCTTGGCGGCTGTTGCTGCCACGGAGAAGGGAGGTAAATATCCTGCCGGGTTCCCTTCGAAGTACACATACCACTTAAGTCCCGATAAGGTTCCTTATGTGAAAATTCCTGAAGTTGGAGAGCGTCTAGTTCCCAACTCGGATCGCAGAGCTTCTCTGATTACAGCGGCTCATGAAGGTGTGGCGTCTGCGCATGCGGGCGTCTCAGCCACTGTATCTCAGCTACAACAGAGGTTCTGGTGGCGGGGACTGTACAAACAGACGCGCAATTATGTCCTTATGTGTGACATTTGTCAGCAGATCAAGCCTTCTACTGCTGCGCGTCCGCCTCAGACACAGTTGTACATCTCTAATAAACCACTTGGTTGTGTTTATTGGGATCACTGCGGTCCTTTTTCTTCTGATACTGCGTATAAATACATCTTAGTAGCAGTTGACTCATGCACACGCTTTGTATGGGTATGGCCGCATCGAAGCGCTGATTCGCGAACTGTCATTAAGGATTTGCGTGTCTTTGTGGGAATCTTTGCTTGTGGTGCTTTCCATTCGGACCAGGGTCCGGCTTTCGCCTCTAAGGCATATAAGGATGCTATGGTTTCATTGGGAGTACAGGTGAAGTTTTCAAGTCCCTACAGGCCTGAGGGCAATTCTGTAGTAGAAAGAATGAACCGCGACTTAAAGCAATCTTTGACAGCCCGTGTTATAGGCACTGGTAGAAACTGGCTGACCCACCTCTATGGCGTGCAGCGTGCGCTTAATAATCTCCCTAGAAGGTCTCTGGGTGGGCGGACCCCATACGAAATGCTCTTTGGTATCAAGATGTACGTACCTGACCTTGATGGTGCAGACTGCCAGGCCCAGGCCGCGGCCTTTGACGTAGATGAACATTGCAATGTTTTACAGGATCTACAAAAGACCAGAGACAGTCTTGCAAAGGAACACTTGCCCTCCACGTCGGATGATGCGTTGCAGATCCCGGTAGTTGGCTGGCTACCCCAAGTTGGAGAACTGGTTCGAGAGAAGATCGATAACAAGAAAGAGTTTGGTCCCTCATATCGTGCACCAGTTCGGGTTCTTGGAGTGAAGGGCACAAGAACAGTCATTTTACCACCACTTCCAGGTCGTAAAGAAAACAGATTTATTTCTATTGACAATGTCAAGACACACAGGGTGGCCGATTCTTCATAGCATGACACCGGCTGTATCCTGTCCTTCCATGGTGAGGCACTCTGTGCTGGCTATTACATCTGGTGCAGATCAGGAGGTGTCCCTCGAGATGCCTGCCATATCCAGTCCTTTATTAAATACTATTCCTGTTACTAACATTGATGAGGTGACCTATGCAGATCCTGCTGATTTATCTATGCCACGTTGTTTAAAAAACATTTTTTAATTCCACCTTGGACATACATTTGGCTGATACTATTTTCATTTTATCTTTTTATGTCAATTGGTTTTGTGTTTTATTTTTTCCGCCTGATCGATGGCCATTATGTGAAAGAAAGAACAGGAATTCGGTACCTTAATGGAACATTGGCCCCTCTTTCCTCCTCACATTCAGCACACAGACTAAAGAGAGACTTACATTCAGTAGAGATTACTGCTTGGCCTGTCCTTGATGGGATTGTGTGGGATGCGGTTAGGTTTCAGATACATGGCCCCACAGAAGTTATTAATGTTCCTAATGTGCTTAGAGTAAACATGGGAGATGTGATTAAGCAAAATATTCGTTCTGATGATTGGGATCTTCAGGCCGTAGAAGCATTGTTCTCTGATTTGAAATATTATGCGGCCTTTGATGCTGAGGATTTGTACTTGGATTCTGTTAATTATGGTGATTTGTTTTGCTATCAACATTATGGGAATCATTTCTTACACAAAACGAGTTCCGTGAGGGTTCCGGTAAACTACACACAGTGGGAACATTGTCCTGCGCCTTTGCAAGGGAGCTCGAGTACTTTCCTGGGAAAATACTTATATTTTACAGATTTTAATCAATCAAATCCTGAGTCGTTTTATTTTAAAGTGAAACAGAAATTCATGTCCAAAGTCAGACTTACCGATACAAAATTGCTGTATTCAAAGTCCTTTCTAGACAGGTTAGCTGTAGATGGCTATGAGTTATGGAAGGAAGCTATTGACCTTAAATCGGTTTGGGGTACCAAAGATTGGCAGGTACAAGGCACTGAGGCTTTGCATCGTGCATGTCTCATTCCGAATCACATGTTGTTTTTAAATTCTACTATTTCCCAGACAACATGTTTTGGATTGGCTACATCTAAAAAATTAAACGAACCGACCATCCCTGATTTGGAAGAATATTCAGGTTGGAATAATTTCACCACATTGTCCATCAGTGAGATGCGAGACCTATTGCACAATTCCTCCTTTAATATTTCCAGTTTTGATCCGGAGGGGTGGCTTTTATGGCAAAAAAGCTCTGATTCTTGCCAACGTCGTTTTTTGGGTTTGGCTGAAGGTTTTAAACACATCAGGCCAGATCCCCGTTTTTATACAGATCACATGGTTACTACTTATTCAGTAGGCAAATTGTGTCAGAACTGGTTACAACATTCCACTTTGGCTGCAGTAAAACTGCATCTGTCACGTTTGAATGAAAATATAGAGCTGAATGATTTTATAAAAGGCCCGGCTAGGGGTAGATCTAAATGCTTTATTTATGCTGTTTACAATGAAATTTGGAAATTTTCACAAGTTGAGGCAGCTAAACGCCTGAGGGCTATTGATCAAGCAAATTTGGAAAAAGTGCTTGCAGTGGTCGATAACAGTATTAACATGCTTTCTTCCAGAATTTACACATTGGATAATATTGTTTCTTCTGTTGTTGATATTGTACATGATGAAGTGTCCACGTTATACCATGGTCAGAATCAATTGCGTTCTGTAATGCAGTTTGCCTGGACCTTACAGACACTTAAGGCTGGTCGAGTTCCCTGGACCTCATTGAACGTTTCATCCCTTTTCGCCCCTTTTAATCTGACTGAAAAACAGCGCATGCTTTCAATGCGTGATGCTTCATTTTCTATGTTACATATTGAGAAGCTAGAATCCTTGCCTTTCTCTGTTGCTGAAACCACTACTGCCACGTGGCTTATTCATGGATTAATTACATTACCATTTCCCTTATATAAATTTACTAACTGTATGCGGTATATTGCTATAGGACGATATGAACCACTAGGCAATGCATTCCTACATGAGGCATGGTCATTACCATACACATACAGATGTCTGAAGGATGGGAAAGAAGTGAATCTTAATGGTGAGGAATGCACACAGTCACCTGACCATTCATTAATATGCAGACACATTCAGTTACACGGTTCTTGTAATCAGGACCGGCCAAATTTAGCATGTGTTTTAAAAGGCACGCCAGTTCCAGCAGTAGTTCCCACATTTACATTATTGACTAATGGTAGTTATTTGCTTTTAAACAACGAAGTATGTTGTGGGTTATTAATTGGTGTGGCTTATGTGGTAACTGTATCAGAGCGTGTGGTGTGTTGCAAGAATGTTCTATACCCACCCACGCATGGTTCTTCAGATGTCTCCATCTGGCCACGGATTCCAACCTTGGAAGCAAAATTCAATGGTTTAAGCAGAATAAGGGCCCTTTTGTCTCAAAAACAAGTGACCCTGAGTTCGGCCCGGGAAACTTATGTCCTTCACATAGCTAACACCCGCACAGAGGTGCAGGCGCTTTTAAATACTGATTTGCCGTTTCATTTCTGTGAGCTGGTGCACCAGATTTTTAATGCTTCTTCAACGACTGGGCTTGCACATTTTTTTAAATTAGTAAGCAGTGGCCTCGTGACTACGTTTGAAAAAGTTTTTGGTATCATTCCCACGTTTTTCCACTCTATTTTTTCGAGTTTGTTTGGCGGACTACCTGTGTTGCTGGCTGTAGCCGCTGGCATTTTATTGGTGTTTTTCTTCATAAAACATGGATGCCCGTCCTGCACAAGAAGCCGTTCAACGCCTCCTGACACTGTGCCGTAATCGGATGCTCAATTACTATGGAACATTGCCGCTTGCAGCATTAAGCACGGCCTATGGATTGTCATTTCGGTTCACCGACTTCACGTGTGTCCAACCTGTGTTTCACTGCCTGAGCTGCGAGTTCGATTGGGCCATTGATTTGTGCCTATGCTTGAGGACTGCTCCTGACGTCGATTTTGATCAGCTAATGCGTCCCGTGGTGGCTCACGAGCTGATCTGTTCTGGCGAAAGAGTTATGGCCTTGGCAGCGATAAATGGAGTTCTGGGCCAATGGGAAATCTCTGCAGCGGCGGATGCCTTTCTGACACACAGCGATCTGGTGAACCCACCGAGTTGTCCTCTGACGTTACAGGAGGATCCGATGCTGGAGGAGCACGTATGTTCTTTCCCATTGCTGAATTGGATTGCTGAACTATTTTCGGATGATGGCAGTGATTTCATACTGGAGGCTGTTGCAACTTTCTTTGCATATACTTTCCAATCATGACATGCCTGGGAGGAGTGCTTTGTTGTGAAATATGACTTTCCCCTCGCTGAATTGGAGGGATGGACTGTGTTCAGCTGATGGAGAGTTCAATCACGTGATGTCGCTGAGGATAACGTCAATGTGGCACATGACTTTGGATATCGGATAAGTGCCTTGTTTTTTCTCTTACAGACATTTGAATTGATGCGGCCTGGTCCTACATTCCATATTTTTGAGACCTGGCGGATAACTTTTGGTTCGAAAGTTTTGTTTTTATTTTTAGACTTGAGGCCACTGTAGGCATTCATACATATTCATTCATACACATTTTTAGCTTATTTTAGCTCAAGATTATTGAACTTTGCTTTCAATTTTTGTATCTGATTTAGTATTGCCTTTTCCCTTATGTTTGACGGTGCTCGGACCAATGGGGGGGTGTCATATGGATACTTCGTTACATATATTGCGTTAAGTTAGCATGAGTGCATTACATGTTTAAACAGCCTTTTTTCCTTCGGCTTCAGTTTTGCACACGACACATACTTGTTGTTGTCGCTTTCACCCTAGAAGCGGTGAGGTGGTTTATTTGAGAATAATATGTTATTTCTATGCTATCAGCTTTGCTTGGTACAACTGTCTGCACACTGAGAGCTGCACACTCTAAGATTAACCTAACACAAGGTTGCTGGGAGGCCTGATCCTCGCACCACATTAGACATAACACAAATAATGTTGATGCCAACATTTTGGGCTCTACGCGGGTTTAAGATAGAGTTACACGGAATGAACGTAGACACTTGGTGCTGCGCATGAAGAGAGCTGGTAGCTGTTGATGTGATCTGCTCCTACTGACATTGAGAGGTATGGGGCCGCCCTGCTAAAGCCCGAATGAGACCTTCTTAGATATAAAATAATATGCTAGATAGGGTGCGCGAAATATAGGTGATATAGATTTCTATAGATTTTGCATTATAACATGCTAGCACCTTTTGCTTACTATGGATTAGTGACTATGCTGCTGACTCTGATTTTTATAATCTGCATTTTGGTATTATACAAGATACTGCGTTTGAGAACTTTGCATTGAATAATAAATATTTCAAACTTGCACTTGTGTTCTTTGACTCTCAGTTTTGGTTTGAAATGATTATATAACGAAAGAGTGTTCATGTGTTCCACGATTCCTGAGGTATTCTAAAGATCATGTTCTGGTTTGTCTAAGACATGGATCATTCCATAATGATCCATGAGACACTGTAGCTAGCTAGGTAAGGGGATTTCTGACACTGAGATGAGTTTTGGATCATCCTAACTCACTGAGGTTCTAGATCTCTATGCACAGTTCTGTGGGAGAACGGAAACCCTGCTACAGTAATGTTTTTAGAGTGGTGAACTTGTAGCTAGAAGAAGAGAAAAGGAGAAGGAAATGCATAGATAGAAAGAGGGTGGGTTACCCAAAGCTTCAAGTTAAAGAAAGAGGTAAAGTAGACAGATAACTGACTTAGAGAGGAAGAGAAGGTAGAGCTGTATGCAAATGACATAAGTATATATAAAAGATTAGTAGAGAGTGAGTGGTGAGGTATAGAGTGAGTGGCTGAATAAGAAGTGAGGTGTAAAGAGAAAAGCTAAGCAAACAGAGTAATGAGGTGTTAGAAAGGTAAATTAGAGGGCTAATTGGCAGAAAGGGAGGCTGAATAAGAAGTGAGGTGTAAAGAGAAAAGCTAAGTAAACAGAGTAATGAGGAAGTTAGAAAGGTAAATTAGAGGTCTAATAGGCAGAAAGAGCGATGAGCTGAATTAGAGAAGCAGGTGAGAAAGAGAGGTGAGGTTCATACAGAGATAGAAATACAGTGATAAAAAGAGAGTAGTGAGATAGAGAGAAAGATGTGAGGTAGAGAGAAAGAGGTGAGGTAGAGAGAGTGATTAACTAGAAGAGCTACATGAGCAAGCTAAGAGTGAGAAACTCAGAGATTGGGGAGGTAATGCTAGAGATAAAGGCACAGTGAGAAAGTAGTAAGTTGGTGAGAGAGGTGAGGTCAAGGGAGCAGAGACAGCATAAAATCAGAGGTGGAGATATTAGATAGCCAATGAATGGTGAGGAACAATGTGTAGTCAGAAAGCAAGAGATGGTGATCTAGCAAGAGGTGTGATAGTGAGGAATGAGGTTGTGAGCAAGATATGAGGTACAGAGAAATGAGGTACAGAAAAATGTGAGAAACAGTGTGAGTAAGGGGGCAGGGAGAAACAAAGTAGAGAGGGGGATGGTATGACGAGATGATGAAAGTTAGAGAGGCAAAAAAATAAAGAGATGAACCTAAGAAAGATGTGAAGTGATGGAGCAAAGCAGCATGAAAGTGAGATGGAAACAAGACAATGAGGTGCAGAAGAGGACTGAAGTAGACAGAGGTGAGTTAGATAGAGGGGTTAGAGTGGTAGGGATGGCTAGGGTGGTGCAAATATTCAGGGGAAAGAGTATGAGAGAATGGTAGAGGAAGGTGGGGTAGAGAGAGTGGTACATCATGAGGTTGACAGGAAGGTGAGGAGTAAACTAGAGGAACGTAGGCAGAGAAACAGAGAGGTAAAGAGGGATGAGGTCAGGTATAGGAAGCGATATAACAAAGAAAGAGATAGATGAAGAGACAAATGGTAGGAATAAAGACGGAAGTGAGGACAGGGTAGGTATTCAGAAGTAGAGGTAGGGAGTGAAAGGAAGGGAGATGCAGACAGAGAAAAGACAGAGATGAGAAAAAGAGATCTCTTTAACAGAGGGCCCATTGAAGGTGAGGATCCCACCAGTTGCAACTTTGTCTCTGCCTTTAAACAGCTTTGAAGAAAGCCTGCTGAGCGAAAAATACAGCTTGTATGAAGACCACTCAGGGCACAGATACATATTGTCCCCTGGCACTTATAGCAATTGGAGACTGAAAGGAACAAACCCAAAACTCAGCTGACCGTTTGAAAGCACATCCATTTCAAAGATAGGAAAAAGGAGGAATCAGGAACTTTCCTGAAATACAACACCGATTTGGTATCTTTCAGCATTTGCTTTGTCTTAACAAGTGCAATTACTAACTAAAGGACCGTGTTTTGTCCCCAGTCCAGGAAATTATGTTTTGACTGTAATATAGAGATTTTTTAAATTCTTCCCCAAAACTTTTGCTTAAATCTCTCCTTTTTTGCTGAATTCTTTTTTGTTGGCATTAGGACTCTAAGCACTTTATCACTGCTAACCGTGCTAACCAGTGCTAAAGTGCTTGTGGTCTCCCGCTAAAACATGGTAATATTGGCCTACACCTAATTGCCACATTTAATTTACTTAAAAGCCCCTTGTATATGGTACCCAGGGCCAGTCAATTAAATGCTACTAGTGGAGCTACTAGTGGAGCGACCCTTGACCATGTTCTCAGGTAGGTCGCTCCCCACGCCGCGCAGCGCCACCTGACTGTGCTGTGTCTCCCGCCCCACCACTGCCACTAGTTCATGCCGCCAGGGCCCTCCCTGGTCATTTCCTCTGTCGTCCTCAGCAATTACTTTTTGCCTTTTTTTGCCTTTGCCTTCCTATTTTTGTTCACCTGTCCAGCTCTTACTCTCTGTTATTTACTTCTCTGTGATGGTGCATTCCGCCCCTTGCCCTTCCCACCCTCCTCCTTCCCGCCACTCGCATTCCCACTGCTGCATCCCCTGCCACCCCGCTCGCTCACCCATTCGACCACACCCGCCTCCCAGCTGCTCCTCCCTCCCACCTCCCCTTCTTAATGGCGGCCACTGCACGGTAAAGAGAGAGACCCTTGACCCTGTTCTCAGGCAGGTTGCTCCCCATGCAGCGCAGCTCCACCTGACTGTGCCATGTCTCCCACCCCACCGCTGCCGCTAGTTCAGGCTGCCAGGGCCCTCCCTAGACATGTCCTCTGTCGTCCTCAGTAATTACTTTTTGCCTTTTTTTGCCTTCCTATTTACGTTCACCTCTTCTGCTGTTACTCTCTGTTATTTATTGTTATTTACTTCTCTGTCCTTAGAGCATTTCCACCCCTTGCCCTTGCTGCCCTCCTCCTTCCCGCTGCTGCATCCCCTGCAGCCATGCCCTCCTCCCTCCACTCATCCTCCCTGGACGTCGCTTTCCTGATGGAGACTTGGATGAACACCTCATCGGCACCAGACGTTGCCATAGCCACCCAGATGGCTACAAGATCACCCGCATGGACCGCACCAACACACCAGGAGGAGGAATCGCCATCGTCCACAGAAACACCCTCAGAATCTCGGCCAACACCGAAGACACTCTCAGCTCCACCGAACTCCTGCACCTCCAGGCCCACATCGATCCCAACACCACCCTCAGGGGAACCCTCGTGTACAGACCCCTCGGACCCCAGACACAGTTCAGTGACCCCATCACAGATGTCGTCAACCTGCACACCTTGGCCTCCACAGAAAACATCCTCCTTTGAGACCTGAACTTCCACCTCAAGAACACTGACAAGAGCAATTCCACCAAACTGCTGGACAACCTCGCCAACCTCGGTCTCAAACAAATCATCACGACAACCACCCATTCCGCCAGACACATGCTTGATCTCATTTTCTCTGACACCAACCACGCCACTTTCAGCTACACCATCGAACTCCATTAGATCGACCACCGCTGCATCCACTTCTCCTTCCAGAAAACCAATGTACACAACCACCAGCAAAGAGTCCCCCACCGTAGCTGGAACAAGGTCACCGAAGACCAGCTAATCAACACCCTCTCCCGTGACCCACCAACGGCCACACCGACACCAACACAGCGGCCCGCAACCTCAGGCAATGGTTTGACGACTGCACCAACACCCTGTCCCTGATCAAGAAACCCTCAAACAGAAGCACCAACAGAAGTGCCATCTGGTTCACTGCTGACCTCTAGGCATTCAAGCAGACATGCTTAAGACTAGAGAAGAAATGGCGCCATGAGCAAACACTGGACAATCATGCAGCCCTCAAAAACACCAGCCGCAGACACCACCAACTCATTAGAACCGCAAAAAGAACCTCCTTCAGGGAACGCATCAAGAACAACGCACACAACAGCAAAGAGCTCTTCAACATCGAGAAGGAACTTGCCAACCCCAGCTCCAGCTCTAACGACATCCCGCCGTCACAAGACCTCTGCGACTCTCTAGCCATCTTCTTCCACCACAAGATCATATACATCCATGACAGCTTCAACTTACAGACCCCCCCGACAGCCGCCGACACCATAGACTCACCGCCCCCCAGCCACAACGGCCTGCTACCCTCCTGGAACCACATCAATGACGAAGACACCAACAGAACCATGAACACCATCCACTCCGGATCACCATCAGACTCCTGCCCTCACCGCATCTTCAATAAAGCGAGCTCCATTATTGCACCCCAACTCCGAAAGATCTTCAACAGCTCATTCGAATACGCCACCTTCCCAGAAATCTGGAAACACGCAGAGATCAACATCCTACTCAAGAAGCCCAAGGCAGACCCAAAGGAACTCAAGAACTTCTGACCGATCTCCCTGCTCCCGTTCCCGGCAAAAGTTATCGAGAAGATCGTCAGCAGACATCTGACCAACTTTCTTGAAGAGAGCAACACCCTGGACTTATCCCAATCCGGATTCACCAGCAACCACAGCACCGAAACCGCCCTCATTGCCCCCAACAACAACATCAGGACCCTGCTGGACAACAGCGAAACTGCGGCCCTCATCCTCCTAGTCCTCTCGGCCACCTTCGACACCGTGGGCCACCACACCCTATGCACACGTCTCTACAATGCAGGGATCCGTGACAAAGCCCTGGACTGGAACACTTCCTTCCTCACCGACAGAACCTAGAGAGTCCGCCTCCCGCTATTCCGATCCGAAGCCACCAAGTCACCTGAGGCATACCCCAAGGATCGTCCCTCAGCCCGACCCTCTTCAACGTCTACATTACACCGTTCACCAACATTGTCCGATCACACAACCTCAACATCATATCATACGCCGACCACACCCAGCTGATTCTCTCCCTCACCAAAGACCCCACCACTGCCAAAACCTTCCAAGATGGAATGCAGGCCGTCGCCGAATGGATGAAGAACAGTCGCCTGAAACTGAACTCGGACAAGACGGAGGTTCTCATCCTCAGCTTCACCCCCTCTGCCTGGGACAACTCCTGGTGGCCGGCCTTACTGGGAGCTGCACCGACACCCACCAACCATGCACGCAACCTGGGGTTCATACTAGACTCAACTCTGTCAATGACCCAGCAAGTCAATGCCACCTCCTCCTGCTTAAAAACACTCCACGTGCTTCGCAAAATCTACCGATGGATCCCCACCAGACCCAGAAATATGGTCACCCAGGCCCTCGTCACCAGCAGGCTGGACTACGGCAAACGACCTATGTGCTGGAACCACGGCCAAACTCCAGAAGAGACTACAACGCATACAGAACGCCTCTGTATGCCTCCTCATCAACATCCCCACCACAGCCACCTCACCGCCCACCTGAGGAACTTGCACTGGCTCCCCGTCAACAAGAGGATCACCTTCAAGCGCCTTACCCACACTCACAAAGCACTCCACTAAGCCAGACCAGCATACCTCAACAAACGACTCACCTTCTACACCCCGAACCGCTGGTCCACTGACCTCACCACTGGTCCACTCTTCCACCAAACGACCACTGGCATCAGATCCTTCTCTCACCTCGTCGCCAAAACATTGAACACCCTCCCCATCCACCTGCGACAGGCCCAGGACCTGCTGACCTTCAGGAGCCTTCTCAAGACCTGGTTGTTAGAACAGTAGCAGCCCCCCCCCCCCCAGCACCTTGAGACCCTCACGGATTGAGAAGCGTGCTCTACAAATGACTGATTGATTGATTGAGTGGGCCTGCAGAACTCATTGTGCAACCCACTAATGTAACCTTTTAAAATCCGTCTCAGGCCTGCCATTGCAGCCTGTAGTGCAGTTAGCAAGTGCCATTTCGACCTGGCAAAATAAACTGTTTGTCAGGGATAAACTTTCCTTTATAATACTTATAATTCACCCCTAATTTAGGTTCTAAAATCTCCTAGAGCAAGGAGCAATGTATTCAAAAAGCTGGACATGTGACTGTAAGTTTTACATGTCCAAATAGATAAAACCATTTTTCGGTCATTTTTCAGCCTTTATCCCCCTTAGGCTAACATTGGGTTAACTTATTACAATAAATAAGCAATAACCTAAGTTTGGGAGCAGGTAGAAAAATGATTTTTACTCGCAAATGAATTGTAATTTGAAACCCTTTTAATGGTAAATTAGGATTTTAACAAAATTCAACACTAGGGCCCCCCTGTTATCAATGGGTCAATGGGGCAAGAATCATATTTTAATACACACAAGAAGAACCTTGGTCTGACCTTCTCAATTGATCAGTGTTAAATTTGGGGGTCTCTAGTTGGCAGAGGTAGGTACCTTTGACAAATAGGGACCCTTGCGTCTAGTCAAGGGTAAGGGGGGACACTCCTAAAATAACCCCTGCGCACTCCCTTGTTAGCTTGGCACCAGCAGACGGGCTTATCTCAGAGGCAGTGTGTAAAGCATTTATGAACACATACAGTAACCCAGTGACAACACTACAGATGGACACCACACAAGTTGTATATTAAAAATAAGTATTCTTTATATAGATTTAACACAAGACCACAAACGACAAAAATACACAATACTGTACTTAAAATGGTAGAATTCGCTTAGTTCTCTTTAGATGTTACAATACGACACTTTGAGTCAATGTACCTTAAGATGCGTAAGACAACGAAAGTGTTGCAAGGACTGTAATGCGTTGAAGATCTGGTGCAAAGAAACAAAGATGTGCATTCTTCTTTTTGCGACAAGCTTCCCGGTGATGCGGCGGCGTCTGCTGCAACGCCGATCCTCTTCTCCAGCGATGCAAGATGTTTCCACACGATGCGAGCCGCGACAGACCCTGCGACATGCTTTCCAGTGATGTGGCCGCATTTGCTGCAATGTCGATCCTCTCCCCTGGCGATGCGAGTTGCTTCCACAACAAAGCGAGCGCGAGAGGCCCTGCAGCACTCTTCCCGGTGATGTGGTGGCGTCTGCTGTGACGTCAATCCTCTTCTCCCGCGATGAGCAGCAAAAGGCCCTGTGACATGCTTCTTGGAGATGCTGCGGCATCTGATGTGATGTCGATCCTCTTTTCCGGCGATGAGCAGCGAAACGCCCTGCGACATGCTTCCCAGTGATGCGGCAGGGTCTGCTGCAACGTCGATCCCTTGGCAATGCGAGGCGCTTTGGTGCCCTGCGATGACTCAACGATTCTTTTGAGCTGCGACAACCTCTACGACATACTTCCCCGTGATGCTGCGGCATCTGCTGCGATGTCGATCCTCTTCTCCGGCGATGCGAGGTGCTTTGTGTTGTGAAGCATTTACAACAAGGGGTGGTGAGGGACAGAGTCTCTGAATTAAGCAGAATACTCTCACCCAGTCAAGAGATCAGGGCTAGATCCAACACCGTTTTTTAGCTCACTGCACCATCCCAGTTTCAGAACCTGGCTGTATGCAAATTAGTCTGTTCCTGTCCCAGTGCATGATGGGAACAGGGCAAACCAAACTACAAAAGCCAATTCTTACACTGGGAAGGAAACAAGCTACCGGGGACCGGTTTCTGGCATTTCAGCCGTCTTCGGCCCGGCTTGCTTGAATCCTGATGGTGCAATGAGCAAGGGACTCACATCTGAGTATACCCTTCCACGCTTAGGGTGGACAAAAATATTTACAACAAGGGGTGGTGAGGGACAGAGTCTCTGAATTAAGCAGAATACTCTCACCCAGTCAAGAGATCAGGGCTAGATCCAACACCGTTTTTTAGCTCACTGCACCATCCCAGTTTCAGAACCTGGCTGTATGCAAATTAGTCTGTTCCTGTCCCAGTGCATGATGGGAACAGGGCAAACCAAACTACAAAAGCCAATTCTTACACTGGGAAGGAAACAAGCTACCGGGGACCGGTTGCTGGCATTTCAGCCGTCTTCGGCCCGGCTTGCTTGAATCCTGATGGTGCAATGAGCAAGGGACTCACATCTGAGTATACCCTTCCACGCTTAGGGTGGACAAAAATATTTACAACAAGGGGTGGTGAGGGACAGAGTCTCTGAATTAAGCAGAATACTCTCACCCAGTCAAGAGATCAGGGCTAGATCCAACACCGTTTTTTAGCTCACTGCACAATCCCAGTTTCAGAACCTGGCTGTATGCAAATTAGTCTGTTCCTGTCCCAGTGCATGATGGGAACAGGGCAAACCAAACTACAAAAGCCAATTCTTACACTGGGAAGGAAACAAGCTACCGGGGACCGGTTTCTGGCATTTCAGCCGTCTTCGGCCCGGCTTGCTTGAATCCTGATGGTGCAATGAGCAAGGGACTCACATCTGAGTATACCCTTCCACGCTTAGGGTGGACAAAAATATTTACAACAAGGGGTGGTGAGGGACAGAGTCTCTGAATTAAGCAGAATACTCTCACCCAGTCAAGAGATCAGGGCTAGATCCAACACCGTTTTTTAGCTCACTGCACCATCCCAGTTTCAGAACCTGGCTGTATGCAAATTAGTCTGTTCCTGTCCCAGTGCATGATGGGAACAGGGCAAACCAAACTACAAAAGCCAATTCTTACACTGGGAAGGAAACAAGCTACCGGGGACCGGTTTCTGGCATTTCAGCCGTCTTCGGCCCGGCTTGCTTGAATCCTGATGGTGCAATGAGCAAGGGACTCACATCTGAGTATACCCTTCCACGCTTAGGGTGGCCAAAAATATTTACAACAAGGGGTGGTGAGGGACAGAGTCTCTGAATTAAGCAGAATACTCTCACCCAGTCAAGAGATCAGGGCTAGATCCAACACTGTTTTTTAGCTCACTGCACCATCCCAGTTTCAGAACCTGGCTGTATGCAAATTAGTCTGTTCCTGTCCCAGTGCATGATGGGAACAGGGCAAACCAAACTACAAAAGCCAATTCTTACACTGGGAAGGAAACAAGCTACCGGGGACCGGTTTCTGGCATTTCAGCCGTCTTCGGCCCGGCTTGCTTGAATCCTGATGGTGCAATGAGCAAGGGACTCACATCTGAGTATACCCTTCCACGCTTAGGGTGGACAAAAATATTTACAACAAGGGGTGGTGAGGGACAGAGTCTCTGAATTAAGCAGAATACTCTCACCCAGTCAAGAGATCAGGGCTAGATCCAACACCGTTTTTTAGCTCACTGCACCATCCTAGTTTCAGAACCTGGCTGTATGCAAATTAGTCTGTTCCTGTCCCAGTGCATGATGGGAACAGGGCAAACCAAACTACAAAAGCCAATTCTTACACTGGGAAGGAAACAAGCTACCGGGGACCGGTTTCTGGCATTTCAGCCGTCTTCGGCCCGGCTTGCTTGAATCCTGATGGTGCAATGAGCAAGGGACTCACATCTGAGTATACCCTTCCACGCTTAGGGTGGACAAAAATATTTACAACAAGGGGGGTGGTGAGGGACAGAGTCTCTGAATTAAGCAGAATACTCTCACCCAGTCAAGAGATCAGGGCTAGATCCAACACCGTTTTTTAGCTCACTGCACCATCCCAGTTTCAGAACCTGGCTGTATGCAAATTAGTCTGTTCCTGTCCCAGTGCATGATGGGAACAGGGCAAACCAAACTACAAAAGCCAATTCTTACACTGGGAAGGAAACAAGCTACCGGGGACCGGTTTCTGGCATTTCAGCCGTCTTCGGCCCGGCTTGCTTGAATCCTGATGGTGCAATGAGCAAGGGACTCACATCTGAGTATACCCTTCCACGCTTAGGGTGGACAAAAATATTTACAACAAGGGGTGGTGAGGGACAGAGTCTCTGAATTAAGCAGAATACTCTCACCCAGTCAAGAGATCAGGGCTAGATCCAACACCGTTTTTTAGCTCACTGCACCATCCCAGTTTCAGAACCTGGCTGTATGCAAATTAGTCTGTTCCTGTCCCAGTGCATGATGGGGACAGGGCAAACCAAACTACAAAAGCCAATTCTTACACTGGGAAGGAAACAAGCTACCGGGGACCGGTTTCTGGCATTTCAGCCGTCTTCGGCCCGGCTTGCTTGAATCCTGATGGTGCAATGAGCAAGGGACTCACATCTGAGTATACCCTTCCACGCTTAGGGTGGACAAAAATATTTACAACAAGGGGTGGTGAGGGACAGAGTCTCTGAATTAAGCAGAATACTCTCACCCAGTCAAGAGATCAGGGCTAGATCCAACACCGTTTTTTAGCTCACTGCACCATCCCAGTTTCAGAACCTGGCTGTATGCAAATTAGTCTGTTCCTGTCCCAGTGCATGATGGGAACAGGGCAAACCAAACTACAAAAGCCAATTCTTACACTGGGAAGGAAACAAGCTACCGGGGACCGGTTTCTGGCATTTCAGCCGTCTTCGGCCCGGCTTGCTTGAATCCTGATGGTGCAATGAGCAAGGGACTCACATCTGAGTATACCCTTCCACGCTTAGGGTGGACAAAAATATTTACAACAAGGGGTGGTGAGGGACAGAGTCTCTGAATTAAGCAGAATACTCTCACCCAGTCAAGAGATCAGGGCTAGATCCAACACCGTTTTTTAGCTCACTGCACTATCCCAGTTTCAGAACCTGGCTGTATGCAAATTAGTCTGTTCCTGTCCCAGTGCATGATGGGAACAGGGCAAACCAAACTACAAAAGCCAATTCTTACACTGGGAAGGAAACAAGCTACCGGGGACCGGTTTCTGGCATTTCAGCCGTCTTCGGCCCGGCTTGCTTGAATCCTGATGGTGCAATGAGCAAGGGACTCACATCTGAGTATACCCTTCCACGCTTAGGGTGGACAAAAATATTTACAACAAGGGGTGGTGAGGGACAGAGTCTCTGAATTAAGCAGAATACTCTCACCCAGTCAAGAGATCAGGGCTAGATCCAACACTGTTTTTTAGCTCACTGCACCATCCCAGTTTCAGAACCTGGCTGTATGCAAATTAGTCTGTTCCTGTCCCAGTGCATGATGGGAACAGGGCAAACCAAACTACAAAAGCCAATTCTTACACTGGGAAGGAAACAAGCTACCGGGGACCGGTTTCTGGCATGTCAGCCGTCTTCGGCCCGGCTTGCTTGAATCCTGATGGTGCAATGAGCAAGGGACTCACATCTGAGTATACCCTTCCACGCTTAGGGTGGACAAAAATATTTACAACAAGGGGTGGTGAGGGACAGAGTCTCTGAATTAAGCAGAATACTCTCACCCAGTCAAGAGATCAGGGCTAGATCCAACACCGTTTTTTAGCTCACTGCACCATCCCAGTTTCAGAACCTGGCTGTATGCAAATTAGTCTGTTCCTGTCCCAGTGCATGATGGGAACAGGGCAAACCAAACTACAAAAGCCAATTCTTACACTGGGAAGGAAACAAGCTACCGGGGACCGGTTTCTGGCATGTCAGCCGTCTTCAGCCCGGCTTGCTTGAATCCTGATGGTGCAATGAGCAAGGGACTCACATCTGAGTATACCCTTCCACGCTTAGGGTGGACAAAAATATTTACAACAAGGGGTGGTGAGGGACAGAGTCTCTGAATTAAGCAGAATACTCTCACCCAGTCAAGAGATCAGGGCTAGATCCAACACCGTTTTTTAGCTCACTGCACCATCCCAGTTTCAGAACCTGGCTGTATGCAAATTAGTCTGTTCCTGTCCCAGTGCATGATGGGAACAGGGCAAACCAAACTACAAAAGCCAATTCTTACACTGGGAAGGAAACAAGCTACCGGGGACCGGTTTCTGGCATTTCAGCCGTCTTCGGCCCGGCTTGCTTGAATCCTGATGGTGCAATGAGCAAGGGACTCACATCTGAGTATACCCTTCCACGCTTAGGGTGGACAAAAATATTTACAACAAGGGGTGGTGAGGGACAGAGTCTCTGAATTAAGCAGAATACTCTCACCCAGTCAAGAGATCAGGGCTAGATCCAACACCGTTTTTTAGCTCCCTGCACCATCCCAGTTTCAGAACCTGGCTGTATGCAAATTAGTCTGTTCCTGTCCCAGTGCATGATGGGAACAGGGCAAACCAAACTACAAAAGCCAATTCTTACACTGGGAAGGAAACAAGCTACCGGGGACCGGTTTCTGGCATTTCAGCCGTCTTCGGCCCGGCTTGCTTGAATCCTGATGGTGCAATGAGCAAGGGACTCACATCTGAGTATACCCTTCCACGCTTAGGGTGGACAAAAATATTTACAACAAGGGGTGGTGAGGGACAGAGTCTCTGAATTAAGCAGAATACTCTCACCCAGTCAAGAGATCAGGGCTAGATCCAACACCGTTTTTTAGCTCACTGCACCATCCCAGTTTCAGAACCTGGCTGTATGCAAATTAGTCTGTTCCTGTCCCAGTGCATGATGGGAACAGGGCAAACCAAACTACAAAAGCCAATTCTTACACTGGGAAGGAAACAAGCTACCGGGGACCGGTTTCTGGCATTTCAGCCGTCTTCGGCCCGGCTTGCTTGAATCCTGATGGTGCAATGAGCAAGGGACTCACATCTGAGTATACCCTTCCACGCTTAGGGTGGACAAAAATATTTACAACAAGGGGTGGTGAGGGACAGAGTCTCTGAATTAAGCAGAATACTCTCACTCAGTCAAGAGATCAGGGCTAGATCCAACACCGTTTTTTAGCTCACTGCACCATCCCAGTTTCAGAACCTGGCTGTATGCAAATTAGTCTGTTCCTGTCCCAGTGCATGATGGGAACAGGGCAAACCAAACTACAATAGCCAATTCTTACACTGGGAAGGAAACAAGCTACCGGGGACCGGTTTCTGGCATTTCAGCCGTCTTCGGCCCGGCTTGCTTGAATCCTGATGGTGCAATGAGCAAGGGACTCACATCTGAGTATACCCTTCCACGCTTAGGGTGGACAAAAATATTTACAACAAGGGGTGGTGAGGGACAGAGTCTCTGAATTAAGCAGAATACTCTCACCCAGTCAAGAGATCAGGGCTAGATCCAACACCGTTTTTTAGCTCACTGCACCATCCCAGTTTCAGAACCTGGCTGTATGCAAATTAGTCTGTTCCTGTCCCAGTGCATGATGGGAACAGGGCAAACCAAACTACAAAAGCCAATTCTTACACTGGGAAGGAAACAAGCTACCGGGGACCGGTTTCTGGCATGTCAGCCGTCTTCGGCCCGGCTTGCTTGAATCCTGATGGTGCAATGAGCAAGGGACTCACATCTGAGTATACCCTTCCACGCTTAGGGTGGACAAAAATATTTACAACAAGGGGTGGTGAGGGACAGAGTCTCTGAATTAAGCAGAATACTCTCACCCAGTCAAGAGATCAGGGCTAGATCCAACACCGTTTTTTAGCTCACTGCACCATCCCAGTTTCAGAACCTGGCTGTATGCAAATTAGTCTGTTCCTGTCCCAGTGCATGATGGGAACAGGGCAAACCAAACTACAAAAGCCAATTCTTACACTGGGAAGGAAACAAGCTACCGGGGACCGGTTTCTGGCATGTCAGCCGTCTTCGGCCCGGCTTGCTTCAATCCTGATGGTGCAATGAGCAAGGGACTCACATCTGAGTATACCCTTCCACGCTTAGGGTGGACAAAAATATTTACAACAAGGGGTGGTGAGGGACAGAGTCTCTGAATTAAGCAGAATACTCTCACCCAGTCAAGAGATCAGGGCTAGATCCAACACCATTTTTTAGCTCACTGCACCATCCCAGTTTCAGAACCTGGCTGTATGCAAATTAGTCTGTTCCTGTCCCAGTGCATGATGGGAACAGGGCAAACCAAACTACAAAAGCCAATTCTTACACTGGGAAGGAAACAAGCTACCGGGGACCGGTTTCTGGCATTTCAGCCGTCTTCGGCCCGGCTTGCTTGAATCCTGATGGTGCAATGAGCAAGGGACTCACATCTGAGTATACCCTTCCACGCTTAGGGTGGACAAAAATATTTACAACAAGGGGTGGTGAGGGACAGAGTCTCTGAATTAAGCAGAATACTCTCACCCAGTCAAGAGATCAGGGCTAGATCCAACACCGTTTTTTAGCTCACTGCACCATCCCAGTTTCAGAACCTGGCTGTATGCAAATTAGTCTGTTCCTGTCCCAGTGCATGATGGGAACAGGGCAAACCAAACTACAAAAGCCAATTCTTACACTGGGAAGGAAACAAGCTACCGGGGACCGGTTTCTGGCATATCAGCCGTCTTCGGCCCGGCTTGCTTGAATCCTGATGGTGCAATGAGCAAGGGACTCACATCTGAGTATACCCTTCCACGCTTAGGGTGGACAAAAATATTTACAACAAGGGGTGGTAAGGGACAGAGTCTCTGAATTAGGCAGAATACTCTCACCCAGTCAAGAGATCAGGGCTAGATCCAACACCGTTTTTTAGCTCACTGCACCGTCCCAGTTTCAGAACCTGGCTGTATGCAAATTAGTCTGTTCCTGTCCCAGTGCATGATGGGAACAGGGCAAACCAAACTACAAAAGCCAATTCTTACACTGGGAAGGAAACAAGCTACCGGGGACCGGTTTCTGGCATTTCAGCCGTCTTCGGCCCGGCTTGCTTGAATCCTGATGGTGCAATGAGCAAGGGACTCACATCTGAGTATACCCTTCCACGCTTAGGGTGGACAAAAATATTTACAACAAGGGGTGGTGAGGGACAGAGTCTCTGAATTAAGCAGAATACTCTCACCCAGTCAAGAGATCAGGGCTAGATCCAACACCGTTTTTTTAGCTCACTGCACCATCCCAGTTTCAGAACCTGGCTGTATGCAAATTAGTCTGTTCCTGTCCCAGTGCATGATGGGAACAGGGCAAACCAAACTACAAAAGCCAATTCTTACACTGGGAAGGAAACAAGCTACCGGGGACCGGTTTCTGGCATTTCAGCCGTCTTCGGCCCGGCTTGCTTGAATCCTGATGGTGCAATGAGCAAGGGACTCACATCTGAGTATACCCTTCCACGCTTAGGGTGGACAAAAATATTTACAACAAGGGGTGGTGAGGGACAGAGTCTCTGAATTAAGCAGAATACTCTCACCCAGTCAAGAGATCAGGGCTAGATCCAACACCGTTTTTTAGCTCACTGCACCATCCCAGTTTCAGAACCTGGCTGTATGCAAATTAGTCTGTTCCTGTCCCAGTGCATGATGGGAACAGGGCAAACCAAACTACAAAAGCCAATTCTTACACTGGGAAGGAAACAAGCTACCGGGGACCGGTTTCTGGCATATCAGCCGTCTTCGTCCCGGCTTGCTTGAATCCTGATGGTGCAATGAGCAAGGGACTCACATCTGAGTATACCCTTCCACGCTTAGGGTGGACAAAAATATTTACAACAAGGGGTGGTAAGGGACAGAGTCTCTGAATTAGGCAGAATACTCTCACCCAGTCAAGAGATCAGGGCTAGATCCAACACCGTTTTTTAGCTCACTGCACCGTCCCAGTTTCAGAACCTGGCTGTATGCAAATTAGTCTGTTCCTGTCCCAGTGCATGATGGGAACAGGGCAAACCAAACTACAAAAGCCAATTCTTACACTGGGAAGGAAACAAGCTACCGGGGACCGGTTTCTGGCATTTCAGCCGTCTTCGGCCCGGCTTGCTTGAATCCTGATGGTGCAATGAGCAAGGGACTCACATCTGAGTATACCCTTCCACGCTTAGGGTGGACAAAAATATTTACAACAAGGGGTGGTGAGGGACAGAGTCTCTGAATTAAGCAGAATACTCTCACCCAGTCAAGAGATCAGGGCTAGATCCAACACCGTTTTTTAGCTCACTGCACCATCCCAGTTTCAGAACCTGGCTGTATGCAAATTAGTCTGTTCCTGTCCCAGTGCATGATGGGAACAGGGCAAACCAAACTACAAAAGCCAATTCTTACACTGGGAAGGAAACAAGCTACCGGGGACCGGTTTCTGGCATTTCAGCCGTCTTCGGCCCGGCTTGCTTGAATCCTGATGGTGCAATGAGCAAGGGACTCACATCTGAGTATACCCTTCCACGCTTAGGGTGGACAAAAATATTTACAACAAGGGGTGGTGAGGGACAGAGTCTCTGAATTAAGCAGAATACTCTCACCCAGTCAAGAGATCAGGGCTAGATCCAACACCGTTTTTTAGCTCACTGCACCATCCCAGTTTCAGAACCTGGCTGTATGCAAATTAGTCTGTTCCTGTCCCAGTGCATGATGGGAACAGGGCAAACCAAACTACAAAAGCCAATTCTTACACTGGGAAGGCAACACTCTACCGGGGACCGGTTTCTGGCATTTCAGCCGTCTTCGGCCCGGCTTGCTTGAATCCTGATGGTGCAATGAGCAAGGGACTCACATCTGAGTATACCCTTCCACGCTTAGGGTGGACAAAAATATTTACAACAAGGGGTGGTGAGGGACAGAGTCTCTGAATTAAGCAGAATACTCTCACCCAGTCAAGAGATCAGGGCTAGATCCAACACCGTTTTTTAGCTCACTGCACCATCCCAGTTTCAGAACCTGGCTGTATGCAAATTAGTCTGTTCCTGTCCCAGTGCATGATGGGAACAGGGCAAACCAAACTACAAAAGCCAATTCTTACACTGGGAAGGAAACAAGCTACCGGGGACCGGTTTCTGGCATTTCAGCCGTCTTCGGCCCGGCTTGCTTGAATCCTGATGGTGCAATGAGCAAGGGACTCACATCTGAGTATACCCTTCCACGCTTAGGGTGGACAAAAATATTTACAACAAGGGGTGGTGAGGGACAGAGTCTCTGAATTAAGCAGAATACTCTCACCCAGTCAAGAGATCAGGGCTAGATCCAACACCGTTTTTTAGCTCACTGCACCATCCCAGTTTCAGAACCTGGCTGTATGCAAATTAGTCTGTTCCTGTCCCAGTGCATGATGGGAACAGGGCAAACCAAACTACAAAAGCCAATTCTCACACTGGGAGGGAAACAAGCTACCGGGGACCGGTTTCTGGCATTTCAGCCGTCTTCGGCCCGGCTTGCTTGAATCCTGATGGTGCAATGAGCAAGGGACTCACATCTGAGTATACCCTTCCACGCTTAGGGTGGACAAAAATATTTACAACAAGGGGTGGTGAGGGACAGAGTCTCTGAATTAAGCAGAATACTCTCACCCAGTCCAGAGATCAGGGCTAGATCCAACACCGTTTTTTAGTTCACTGCACCATCCCAGTTTCAGAACCTGGCTGTATGCAAATTAGTCTGTTCCTGTCCCAGTGCATGATGGGAACAGGGCAAACCAAACTACAAAAGCCAATTCTTACACTGGGAAGGAAACAAGCTACCGGGGACCGGTTTCTGGCGGCAGTTCGGCAACATGCTTCTTGTTCTTGAGTCACACTTCAATCTCCTTGCGACACGGAGTTCTACAGAAAGTCCAGCACAACTGCAGGCACTTCCAAAAGAACTCTTGGGGAGCTGGTGGATGAAGTCTGTTGTCCCTGAGACTTCAGCAGGAGGCAAACTCTTTTCTCAAGCCATTGGAGACCCTTCAAAAGTTAACAAAAGTACACAAAGTTACTTTCTCCTTTCTTTGGCAGTCAGACAACCACTGCAGGCAAATCCCCCAAGCAGCACTTGAGCTTAGGGATAGTCTCTCCTCAGTCTCTCTGCTTCCTCTCCTCAGCAAAGGTTTCTTCTTGTTTTCAAAGTTCTGGGGTTTGAGCCCCCTCTTTTATACACAGTTTATCTTTGTTCTCTGAAGGCAGAGAGGTCTTTGCCTAGTCCAACCCAGTTCTGGTCAGTCCTGGAGCACTCAGTTTACATGACTCCTTCTTTCCTTTCACAGTGCAGGGCAGAGTCCTCAGAAACACCACAGGAGATGGAACCAGCATTGTGGAGGGAAGGCACAATCCTATTCAGGTCCAAGGTGCAACTCCTCCCTCCCATCTAGATGCAGATCTTTCTATTCAGCACTGGGCTGACTCACCCTGTCTCCTGGAATCCCCAAGCCCCGGTCACTCAAACTCCAGACAAGAAATAATCAACCTAGCAGAGGCAGGCTTGTATAGTTAGACAAGAAAATACCTACTTTCTAAAAGTGGTATTTTCAAACACAGAATGTTAAAACCAACTTCACTAAAAGATGTATTTTATCATTCTGAGTTCAGGCATACTAAACTTGAATTTCTACATAGTTCCCTGAGTCAGTTAGGATTATAAGATGTAATAGTCTAACTGCCTATTCTGGCCTATGGGGAATAGGTAGCCTTGCACTAGTGAAAACGAAAATGGCTGTAGTTCACTATTAGGACATGCCTCACACATCAGGGCTTGTCCTACCTTATACTTACAATGCACCCTGCCCTTGGGCCTACCATAGGGGTGTCAGATATGAAGAAAAGGGAAGGTTTAGGGACTGGCATGTGGGTGCATTTGCCTAGTCAGCATAGTAGTACCACACTGCACACAGGCTCTGCACTGGCAGACCTAAGACACACTTTTACAGGCTGCTTCTGTGGGTGGCACAACCAGTGCTACAAAACCACCAGCAGTATTTGGTTACAAGCCCTGGGCACACTCAGTGCACTGGACTAGGGTCTGACCAGTAAACCGAAATCAGCCAATCATGGAATCACTAATCCATACATCATTTTACAATAGGGAGCACTTGCATTGTGGCACTGGACAGTGGTGGCACAGTGCCCAAAGCATCGAACACCAGCAAAAACACGAGGCAACAGCAAAAATGGAATGGAGACCCAAGCCAAGGTGCCAGGTCAAACATATGTCCCCTCCAGCTGAAATGTGGGGAGAACTACCCTACCTCCTGGGAGGTCTCATCACTAAGGCAGAAAAATCTGGACAGACCATCATCATTGCCGTGTTCCTTACCAGGGTGATTTTCCACCGTGAAATCCATCTCCTGTAGGGAAACGGACCACCTCAACAGCTTTGGATTCTCACCACTCATCTGCATTAACCATCTGAGGGGCCGGTGGTCTGTCTGATCCCGGAAGTGAGTCCCAAACAGGTTTTGTCTCAGCTTCTTTAGTGCCCAGACCACAACAAATGCCTCACGTTCAATAGCACTCCACCTCTGTTGCCGTGGAAGTAACCTCCTACTGATGAAGGCTACAGGTTGATCTAGGCCCTCCTCATTCATCTGTGACAAAACAGCCCCCACACCATGCTCTGAAGCGTCTGTTTGAATGATAAATTCTCTGGAGAAGTTGGGTGCAAGGAGCATGGGCGCCGTGCACATGGCAGCTTTCAGGGCCTCAAACGCTTTCTGACAGGCGTCAGTACAAATCACTTTCCTGGGCTGCTTCCTGGAAGTCATCTCTGTCAAGGGTGCAACAATGTTGCTATACCCCTTGACAAACCTCCTGTAATACCCAGTGAGTCCTAAAAAGGCTCTCACCTCTGTCTTGATTTTGGGGGATCCCAAGTCAGTATGGCTTCAATCTTGGACTGTAGGGGCGCCACCTGGCCGCTCTCAACCTGGTGTCCCAAATACACCACAAAACGTTGCCCATTCTGGCATTTACTCGCCTTGATCATGAGGCCTGCCTTCCGCAGTGCCAACAACACTTCCGAGAGGTGGTGCAGATGTTCTTCCCAACTGGTGCTGAACACTGCAATGTCATCCAGATAGGAGGCACTGAACTCTTCCAGTCCAGCCAACACCTGGTTGACCAACCTCTGCAAGGTGGCAGGGGCATTCTTCATCCCAAAGGGCATAACCCAGAACTGGAAGTGCCCATCTGGTGTGGAGAATTCTGACCTCTCTTTTGCCCCATCAGTCAAGGTGATCTGCCATTACCCAGACGTTAGGTCAAACCTGCTGAGGTACTGTGTGGAGAAGTGTGGCTCAGGGGTTAGAGGCGGCAGACCCGGAAGCTGAGATCGGCCCTGGACTAGGGTTCAATTCCCTGCCTCGGCGGGTCTTGGGCTCAAAAATTCCACGGACTCGATAATTCTCGCTCCGGGGCCTTCTCGACTCACGGGTTCACACTCTGCGACTCTGGGCAATAGCTTGCTTAATCTCCACAACGGCTCCTCGCGGCGGGATGCCTGGCTTTCACCTTGTGGATACCCTGCCGGGGTTATCTCACAGGGGAATACCAGGACGGGTTCCCTAAGCAAGCGCCGGGAAACCCTTTGTGGGTAGCTGTGCGCTATATAAGCTCAAATACATTTACACATTACATTTACTATACAGGAGACCATTCTCCCAGTATATCCAATGTGATCCAGACTGATCACCTGCTGCCTGGCTTGCAGCCAGCTGCCGCAAACCCATTAGAGAAGGGCATTCTCTCTGCTCCTTGCAGAAGTCCTCCCTGGAGGGTACTCCTTCCTGCTGCCAATGGGTCGGCTCAAGCAGGTCCCTCAGTTCAGCTACCTGTTCCCCTGTAGGCTCCAGGGCAGCCCCCTCAAGGTCTATATCCTCCTGGACTGTGGGAACTTCGGGCCGGTTTCCCGTGCCGCCCTGCCTCTTCTCTCTAAGGCAGGTCCCTGGGCCTCCCTCTCAGGCTCCAGGTCCTCTTGGACACCCCTACAGGCTGCCATTGACCGGGTGGTCACACACGCCCAGTCAGGCAGACCCAACATCTCCAAGTGAGTACTCTGCTCTACCTTTCCCCAAGGTAAGCTCTCCAAATCATTCCCCAACAAACAGTCAACAGGCATGGTGGGCCTCACAGCTACACGAAGAGTACCAGAGACCCCCCTCACTCAAAGGGAACCTTAGCCATTGGACAATGGCTCTCTGTGCTGTCGGCAGCAACAACTCGGCAAAATGCATGAGGGACAATCTGCTCTTGAGACACCAGGTGACACTTGACAGCTGTCACACTGGCTCCTGTATCTCCAAGAGCCTCTACCTTATGGCTATTGATGTTCATTCACTGCCCATATTTCTTAGTGTTGTTGGGCAGTTGGGTCCCTGGGAGTACCTCACAGACTCCTAAAGAGACAAGGGACATCTCTGTGGGCCCCACCCACCTTGGACACCAATCTCCTCCCCCAAGGCTACACTCGCCATCTGCTGGGGTTGAGCACCAGGGGGTGCTGTCTCTCCAAATAGGCGGCACCTGGGGTCCTTCGCCTTATGACCCAGGGCCCCACACTTGTAATACTGCAGGGGTCCCTGGTGATCAGGACTACCGGTCAGGCCCCTTGCTTTCTCTCGGGGGAGGCTGGGAACCTTTCCCTTGGTTCCCTTAGGAATTACTTTGGGGCCCTTTATGGAATTCCTTCTGTTTACCCTTGTCCCCCCACTCTTCTGCTGGGGACCCTGCCCACCTTTGGCTGAGTCTCCCATGAGACCCTTGTGGACCGGGGTGCTCACCCAACGTTCCGCCTCTTCAGCAAGCTTCTTAGGGTTAGTCAGCTTACTATCAATCAGGTGCTGGCGTAGCTCTGGAAAACAATTACTGGACAAATGCTCCCATGCAATCAAATCAAAGAGCTCCTGAGAATCATTAACTTTGCAGCCCCTCACCCAATCATCCAATGCTCTGCAAAAGAAAGCAACATATTCCACCCAGGTACTGCCCTCTATCTTCTTGCAACTCCTGAACCTCTGTCTATACAGTTCAGATGTCAAACCCTACCTGGACAATAATGCATCTTTCATGTGGCTATAAGAATTATGGACTTCAGAAGGTAAGTCTAACAGTGTGTCCCGTCCCTCACTAAGGAACTGCGCCCACAACCCCGCTCGCCAATCTCTCTCAGGGACCCGGTGGAAAGACATGGCTACCTTATAGGCTCTGAACCACTGCCCAATATCATCATTCTTATAAAATTCTTTCACCACACCTTTAGGAATATACACCCTAGTTTCTACAGGCACTGATGGTGTGCTGCCACCAGAGAAAGTAATTTCTAACCTCTTGGCCTTCACTTCCAACTCCCTCAAAACCGTCTCATGTTCAAACTGCAGTTTCTTTTCTTCCAGGGCTAATTTCCTAGTTTACAGCTCAAAATCTAACTGCCCAATTAGCTTGAGCGTTCGTCAGCTCCATTTTGTGCATCCTACTCTCTTTCCTGTCCTCCAACTCTTCTGGAGACAGTCCTCTGGCAGAAACCCTGCTACTTGCTGGGGAGACTACTTTCCTCCCTACTGGACCCAATGTCCCTTTCAGCTGCCCATCTGCATTCACACCCCCTTCCTCATTCTCAGGGGTATTCCTAGCTTCCATCCAGGCCCTCAGCGCCTTTTGGAACTCCTCTTTTCTGGAGATACTGGTCATAGAAACTTTGAACCTCCTGCAGAAGTGCTTACGCTGGTTAACAGTGTAGCATTCCAATTTCTCCTCTTCCCAATCATTATCAACTGATGCTATGGATGCTGCTTTATCCATGGTAGTTAACCTTGGCAAAAATAAAAAGTCACAGAAACAAATAAATCTACCAAAAGTATGTGGTTGCGTTTTGGTGTGCACTCAGTAGTAGTGTTCACCAATCACTGTATATGATTCACAAATGCAAGTCCAGAATCCTCACCGCTGACCACCAATGTTAGATTTGGGGGGCTCTAGTTGGTAGAAGTAGGTACCTTTGACAAATATGGACCTTGAGTCTAGTCAGGGTAAGTGTAAAGCATTTGTGAACACATACAGTAACCCAGTGACAACACTACAGATGGACACCACACAAGTTGTATATTAAAATGAAAGTATTCTTTATGTAGATTTAACACAAGACCACAAACGACAAAAACCCACAATACGGTACCTAAAATGGTAGAATTAGCTTAGTTCTCTTTAGATCTTACAATTCAACACTTTGAGTCAATGTACCTTAAGATGGGTAACGCAAGAAAACGAAAGTGTTGCAAGGACGGTGATGCGTTGACGATCTGGTGCAAAGAAACAAAGATGGTGCTTTCTTCTTGATGCAATAAGCTTCCCGGTGATGCGGCGGCGTCTGCTGCAACATCGATCCTCTTCTCCGGTGATTCGAGATGTATCCACACGATGCAAGCCGTGACAGACCCGGCGACACGCTTCCCAGTGATGCAGCAGCATCTGCTGCGACGTCGATCCTCTCCTCTGGCGATGCGAGTTGCTTCCACACTGAAGCCAGCTACAGGCCCTGCATCACTCTTCCTGGTGATGCGGTGGCATCTGCTGCGACGTTGATCCTCTTCTCCGGCGATGAGCCACGACAGGCCCTGCAGCATGCTTCCCGGAGATGCTGCAGCATCTGATGCAACGTCGATCCTCTTCTCTGGTGATGAGCCATGACAGGCCCTGCGACACGCTTCCCAGTGATGCGGCGGCGTCTGCTGCGATGTCGATCCTCTCTCCTGGCAATGCGAGGCACTTTGGTGGCCCTGCGATGACTCAACGATTCTTCTGAGCCGCGACAAGCTCTGCGACATAGTTCCCGGTGATGCAGCAGCATCTGTTTTGACGTCGATCCTCTTCTCCGGCGATACGAGGTGCTTTTGTGTTGTGAAGCGGCAGTTCGGCGACACACTTCTTGTTCTTGAGTCGCGCTTCCAGCTCCTTGCGACACGCAGTTCTTCAGAAAGTCCAGCAGAACTGCAGGCACTTCCAAAGAACTCTTGGGGAGCTGGTGGATGAACTCTGTTGTCCCTGAGACTTTAACAGGAGGTAAGCTCTTTTCTCAAGCCCTTGGAGATCCTTCCCAAGTTGACAAAAGTACACACAGTTCCTTTCTCCTTTCTTTGGCAGTCAGGCAACCACTGGAGGCCAATCCCCCAAGCAGCACTTCAGCTTAGGAATAGTCTCTCCTCAGTCTC
The DNA here is from genome assembly GCF_964263255.1 of Lissotriton vulgaris. NCBI lineage: Eukaryota > Metazoa > Chordata > Amphibia > Caudata > Salamandridae > Lissotriton > Lissotriton vulgaris. The sequence goes on along the minus strand of NC_141695.1, from coordinate 1,064,089,896 downwards.
TCTGGTTCCTCTCCTCAGCAAAGGTTTCTTCTTGTTCCCTAAGTGATCTAAAGTTCTGGGGTTTGGGTCCCCTCTTTTATACACAGTTTATCTTTGTTCTCTGAAGGCAGAGAGGCCTTTGCCTAATACAAAACAGTTCTGGTCAGTCCTGGAGCACTCTGTTTACATGACTCTTTCTTTCCTTTCACAGTGCAGGGCAGAGACATCAGACACGCTACAGGAGGTGGAGCCAGCATTGTGGAGGGAAGGCACAGTCCTATTCAGGACCCAGGTGCAACTCTTCCCTCCCATCTAGATGCAGATCTCTCTATTCACCACTGGGTTGCCTCACCCTGTCTCCTGGAATCCCCCAGCCCCCATCACTCAAACTCCAGACAAGGAATACACAACCTAGCAGAGGCACTCTTGGATAGTTAGACAAGAAAATACCTTCTTTCTAAAAGTGGTATTTTCAAACACAGAATGTTAAAACCAACTTCCCTAAAAGATGTATTTTAACATTCTGATTTCAGGCATATTAAACTCGAATTTCAACCTAGTTCCCCGAGTCAGTTAGGATTATAAAAAGTAATAATCTAACCGCCCATTCTGGCCTATGGGAATAGGTAGCCTTGCAATAGTGAAAAGGAAAATGGCTGCAATTCACTGTTAGGACATGCCACACACATCAGGGCTTGTCCCACCTTATACTTACAATGCACTCTGCCCTTGGGCCTACCATAGGGGTGTCTCATATGATGAAAAGGTAAGGTTTAGGGACTGGTAAGTGGGTGCACTTGCCCAGTCAGCATGGCAGTACCAGACTTCACACAGACTCTGCAATGGCAGACCTGAGACACACTTTTAAAGGCTGCTTCTGTGGGTGACACAACCAGTGCTGCACGCCCACCAGCAGAATTTAGTTTACAAGCCCTGGGCCCACTCAGTGCACTGTACTAGGGTCTGACCAGTAATCCAGATCAGCCAATCATGGAATCACTAATCCATACATCAATTTACAATAGGGAGCACTTGCACTGTGACACTGGACAGCAGTGGCACAGTACCCTAAGCATCTAACACCAGCAAAAGCACATGAGGCAATAGCAAAAATGGAGGGAGACCCACGCCAAGGTGCCAGGTCTATCAATTGGCGTATGTCCTAACATAACATGAATGTGCAATAGGCTCAGAGCAACTTTTGTTTGAAGAATTAAAATTGTTTTATTTAGTCGATTCATATTTTTTATGAAAGGAAACACTAGGCCAGTGGTATTGTTTATAGGTTTCTAAGGCGCCAGTCAGAATATCTCACTAATGTGGTGCGACCAGTATCTGAAGAACGGTGCTATAAGGTAAAGGGAACCACAACTCCCGCTAAGTTAGGCAAGGGCATGTACATAAGCAAAGAAACTCCCTAGCACACGTCAAAAATCAAGTTCTTTTCAGTTTTTTCAAAATTATGCATTCAACATTCTTGCATTCAGAAATTAATTTCGTTCGTATAATCCGGTTGTTTCTTTTGAAGTTTTATTCTTGGACTCTCACAGCCAACACGTGTTTCGTCGTATTGGGAATGTAACCCAACATATACGCACTTTACTAATGATCATGCCATATTGACCTACGGCTTAATAATATAAATAGAATGTAACTTGTCGGGCTGATTAGACGAATATCAACCTTGTGACTTTATCTAATAGCATAATGTTGAATAAGAGTTCATTTCCTTTCTTTTAACACACACACACTTTTTTATTGAGCATGCCTAATTGAACTGCGATATAATAGTGTAAAAAGAATGCAATGTATCGGGCTAATGAGGCGAATATCAACCCTGTGACTCTATCTCTCGTAGCGAATATTACGAAGAGCGGTTATTTTTAATATATATGCACGGTACGTCTGATTAGATCTTACCGCAGTTACCGAGATATTTAATAATGAAAAGACATGGATTTTTGATAAATAGCTTCTCTATAAAGACTAAAGCATTTTTATAAATAATTAGAACCCGTACGTTATTCCTACAGCCCTACATATGAATGAACAGAGTTAAGAAGCTACACTCCTTGACTTCTTACACTGAATTTTACTGAGACGCCGAGATCGTCCCCTACAGAAACCCACTGCGGGTTGGAAGTATCACCGCAAAATATGTGAGTAATGCGACTAGCTAGGTGAATACGGCGATGGACATTAATCCAGTATATTGAAACTAAATATCTCTTTTTGTAAAATTTATTTTATTCACAGATACGACCGCTTTACCACAAAGAGGTATTCTTTTAGGGTATTTTGACACTCTTTCACCAGATATTGTGCATGTAATATCGCACCAAGATATATATCCCCTTCTCACGACCTTCCAGAACTCCTTACTAAAGAGTTCCCTAGTTTAATAAATCACCTCTGAATACGATAGTACCTCGAGCACCTGCACCTATTACATAGTTGTTCATATCACGTGTTGATCTCTCCATCTTACTACGAGTTCATAGACCTACTGAATACAGGGGTACATTATGTGTTATATTATTTAATGAATACGAACAGTCACATCTACGTAAAGAATGACTTTTTCTAAAAAATATCATTTTAAAACATTGTTTCAAAGCACGAAGTTGACTGACTAATCACCACCTGTGATACTTTGTTGCATGGCAGGAATGAATAACAACGAACCAACTTGAGCAAGAACTAATAGTTAACAGTGTGATTTTTAACACTGTGTCAATGGTACTTGTTGTATTAGGTCCTCAAAAAATTGTGTATGTTCTTTTCTTTTACCAATGCAGTCTTGAAAAAGTCGTGGGTTACATTCCCAATACGACGAAACACGTGTTGGCTGTGAGAGTCCAAGAATAAAACTTCACAAGAAACAACTGGATTATACGAACGAAATTCATTTCTGAATGCAATAATGTTGAATGCATTAATTTTGAAAAAACTGAAAAGAACTTGATTTTTGAAGTGTGCTAGGGAGTTTCTTTGCTCATATTTTTCATAACTGATTTATCTCTGATGGGGGATCATGACACTTATCACATAAGAAAACAACCATCTAAAATAGTGCAAATAATGTTAATAACACGGATAAAATCCCTAAAAAACTATTCATTTCATACAAAAGTGTACATCTCTCACACTCCCCACTCTGTTGTTCAATATATAAAAACAGCTTTTAGTCAGTCTTTCAAAGTCTTGCTTAGTACTAATATAATTGAAAGTATACATGATGATACTCAATATTGCAATTATCTTGTATCCTGATACACTGCATTGATTGATACATCAAATCGTCACATCTGAGATTGACTCAAGAAATTTGCAATGATGTCTTTCCCAATCTTGTCCTTTTAGTTGTTCCTTATTCAGAGTATTATTTTCTATTTTATTTCATGATGTGGCTTGATAGATAGAAAGTTGGATTTTATGTCACAGTTCTGAAAATGTAACTTTTAGAAAGTTGCAATTTTCTGTGCTTAAACCAGTGTGCCTTTCTGCCAGTGTCCTGGGTCACATGACTGTGGATGGCTCTACTGTTGTGGAATGTGTATTTCTCCCAGACATGGGGACAAAAGGGGCGTAGGTGTGACAGGATGAACCATCCTGGCAGGATGGCTGAGGAAGTAGTTGTGCCAAGCCCTGAATTACACTTCAAAATACCTTGCCTGTAGCACACACAAAGGACCTGACATTAGCCTTTTCTCACCCAAGGCATTAGGAAGCCAAACCCAGGAAGGGCAGGGGAGTAGGCCAGGTGTTGCCCCCACACAAAGGTTGGCATTGCTGGTAAAAGGTGGCACTTTCAGACCCCTAGGTCAGATAACCTCTGGACTTGTGGAAGACTAAGAAGAAAGACTGCATTGCTTCCTTGCTGCTGGAAGGACTGTCCTGCTCCCCTTTTGCGAGAAGGACTGCCCTGCTGCCTGAGGAATGAAGACTGAACTTGCTCCTAGAATCCAGTACCATCAGAGTGACTCCAAGGGTGAGCCGCTTATCCTCCTGTGTGAGTTACCGGGACACAACAATTTCCAGAGACTCTTAAATTTACTCTCCTGATGGTCCCTCCCGAGTGAGTCTTAGCCCCCAAGTGGTGCCCTCCCAGCTAATAGATCTTTGATGTGCTGCTAAAGGGGCCCACTCCTACCAAAATCCAAAACCTGTAACATACAAACTTTTTCATCAAAAATTGCCTTCAGAACCAACAGGAGACCAGGACATACCTGCAAGCTGATCTGACAAATGTGTATCACAGGTGGGCTTGACTTCGCTTCTGCTCCTGCTTAATTCTTCTCCACAGCAGAAAATCCCTTTCAGCTGAACATTTAGATGACTGTATCGCTCCTGGAGGAGCCCCCTTCCAATACAGCCTACGGCCTCATCCCACTAGGGTATTCCTAGCTCCAGAAAAACCTCTAAATACAGAGGTAGAAATCTTCACCAGCCTCAAAGACGACTAGCACCCATTTACTACTACAACCTCCCTAGCCTGAAAATTCAACTTTTCCCACTCTGAGCTTTACAGCCATCATCAATGGCCTCACCAAGACTTCGTCCAGTGACTCCCTGCCATTGATAACTAGTCTTCACATACAGCCTAGTGCCTTGCTCTACTCTACCCTCTCAAGAGCTTATCTGAAATTTCTTAAAAATCTGAATAAAAGCCAGTACTGGGACTAATCAACCCATTGTATCTTACCCATGCTCCATCACAGTCAGCCTTAACTTTTGACTTTGACCTGGTCTTGCCCAAGCAGATACTGTGGTTTGCTCTACACAAAAACTTACATTTGTAACTCCTGGTTTACTAATTGGATTTTTTTCATTTTGTGTCATCTTCTTTATTAAAATATTTTCTATTTTTCTAAAGTGGATTGGGATTTTTAATGTTTTGCGTTTTCACTTTATTATGTTTAAGTGCTGAATAATTACTTTACACATTGCCTATAAATTAATCCTGCTTGTTTTTTGCCAAGCTAACTGAGAGTTAAGCACAGGTTAATTTAGTGGCTTTTTGAAGTTCAGACGGACAAGGATGTTGTATATTAATTTAGTTCTTCATTAGTAAGCAGCTGCTTTTTTCAAAAGAACAGCTGTAATCATGTCATCCTTTATGAATATTCAGCAGGAAGAGCTTGAATTATTGCTGAGAAAAGGCCTCCAGCCTAGCAAGGCTGACATGGCCCCTAATGGAAACAGAAAATATGGGCCTGCCGTCCTTCAGTTGGGCAGTATGGAACAGCTATAACCTGGTCCACGGTGCTATTGCCTATAATCACTTCTCTGTAAAATCCCACAAATACAGCAGACTTCTCACAAACTGTTGCCAACATAAACAAAATCAAAGCAAACATTGACATAATTGCAGAAGTTGCAAATTACCATTAAGTACTAGCGGTTCAAATCACCACCATGAACCCAACACTGTGCAGAAGATGCTCACTCAACACATGACTACTTAACACAGTGCACCATCACACAAATTCACATAAGATATAACATTATACATATGGATCTAAGAAACATAATTTCTCCTGCATTTGGCATACAGGTTAATGGATTTGAATGGTTACACAAGTGATAGTAAGGTATCATCTCCAGCTAGGTCTGCTAGATTAATAGTTTGTGTGCATGTTACGCAATTCAACAGTCTATCACTGTGTACACACATATCTATACTATTGTTCTACCACATGAGTGGTAAGTATTATACACAATGATGATGGAATTAAAGACACACAAGAAAAAAAGGTAAAATATGTGGAATATTTGCATTCATTTTTAAAGAGAAGGCAACTTCAGGCCTGAAATCCCGATTGATGGACTAGGAGCAATCTACAAATTTGGTCTATTGCACATATAATCATGGACAAGTGATAAGGCTACACATGTTATGGATGTACATCTTATCTTACGTATAGTTGAAAAGTTATGAATATATTACAAAAGTGTGATCCTTTACATGGCCTGTGCAGCCACTTTGTGTGTACTACTGTGACACAGTAACACTGAAAGTGACTGAAATTAAATGATACTGTAAAACTTCCTAACAAACTGAGTGGGCATCAGGCAGAGTAGGTCCTCCTACCTCTCACACAGTTATTTCAGGGATAGGCAACTATGAACCTCATTTTGTGATTGGCAGAGCGAGAGCACCACTGAAAATCAACTGTACTCCTGTCATGTCAAACTTGTGGTTTCTGTTCTCTATTTGGAGCCTGGGAAATGCCATTGTTACATTGATGGTACCTCCCAAGCTTCCCTAATGTAACATTTTTTTCAAAATGTTATTTAATCACTGCATTTGTTAATTACTTACGTGAATTTGTGAAATTTGTTTGTTTTTAATGTTATCAATATTTTGTTGTTTTGAAAAATTGTAAAACACGTATTTATTATTATTTGTATTAACCCCAGCCCAATCCTTCTACTCTCAAATCGACCAACATAAATTCTCATTTCACATAAGTAATTAGAAATAGTACTAATCTGTGTATGAGCAGCAATAAAAGAAGATAGAAGGCTGCGTGTTCTAGCATATTATGCATGTTGTTAAGTTCTAGATTTCTAAGGATGTTCTAGTCTAATTCTAAGTTCTTTGTTGCTACTGTGAGTGAGGAGTAATAAAGGAATCATACATAATATTAGCCTCCGCGCCTTGCCATGAAATTGTCACTAAGGCCACATCTGCCAGCTGTCTAGACTAATTGAATGCCCTTTACTCTAGCATCCCTGTCTAATGAAGAGCATGCAAACCATTTAAAATGTGCCAGCTCAACTGGTGTTCAAATTCTGGCCTGCACCGCAGTGGCTGACAATCTCAAAGGTGCTCCTTTTAAACTGCTATGTCACAGCCACAAGCTATTCTTAACAAAGGCCCACATTTTCTGTAATCCCTCAGTAAGCCATTCCAAGTCCTTCATTCTTCCGCTTTAGAGCTAGCATCAGTTCCAATTGCTGTTCCTTCTCAAAATATATGTCAATCACCCTTAATCCATGGCCCTCTACGTACAAAGAGAGAGCCAAAATCCTCTGTAGCACAGATGCTTCACCCTTCCCATCCCACCTTTTGAAAAAGAGTAGAACATGCAAAGGGCCAAACTCAAAATACAGTTCAGAATATTAGGAGTGTTCAAAGTAATTCATTCTGCATTCACAACACAAGTCAAGAGGTAAATTCAACATCTCAATCTGAGGCAATTTATGAGAGCTCATGAAAGCTCACCTGGATCACAGTCACATAAAAAACACAAACATAACTCACACTGAGTTCATCCCATCAAAAATAAGTGGTGAAAATGAGTCGACCAGGATCATGTGAGTAACATGCGAAGACGCAGTTTTTGTCTACGAGTTGAAAACAATGTTCAGGGAATGGGGGATCGAATCCATCAAACCAACTACGGAGAGATATCCACTAATTCTCCTTCCTTATGAGAAAGATAGACATAAAACATCTGAAAATCAGAAGCAAAAAGTTCCAATCATCAATTCTGAAAAACACCTCTGGCACAAAAAGCTAAGAAAAATATTGAATTCATAAAATGGAGGTTATCTTCACAAATGACCCTGTGAAAAATCTAAAGTCTACCACTAATCAGAAACACAAGGAAAACTGGACCTGGCTTTCTCTGCAGCATAAAGAAAAAGGCTTGACCCACTAACTTCTATTCTTACCAAAACCTAAAACAGTCATGCTCATACAATGTAGGATGCCTCAAAAGGCAGCTGAAAGATGATGACATTCTTGCTTATTTCTCGAAACTCGTAACGAGGAAACATGGTGCGAAACAAACGTATTCATACCAAGCTTTCAATCAATTAGAAAATATGCAAACTTGGACAATACATTAAAAAGAACAGATCTTGCACTCGACAGCAACTCAGTCCAAGCAATGTGCACAGAAAATTGGAGATAAGCACAAAAAATCATTCCACTACTGTGAGAAAGTGGCACTATATTTACTGGACCAGAACAAGGTACAGTGTGTATAGAGTCCACAAACCCCAGAGGTATAACAGAGGTTAAAGCCTGGTGTGACCGTACTCTCTAAAGTGGTAGCTTGGTTGAGCAGTAAGGCAGTACCAGAGGATAGTGTAAAGCATTTGTTGTACACACTCAGTCAGCAAAGGGTTTCACACACTCAAAGACTGAACTCCAGGCCAATTGTTTTTATATCAAAAGATGTGTTGTTTTATTTTTAGAACCAACAGGTATCAAAATATACTGCTCTCAATATGAGAGGTCTCATATGTGTACTTTGCAGAAAGGCAAAAGACTTTGTAAACACAATAGGTACAGGGGTTGTAGTAGGAACACAATTCTACACACAATTTAGCATTGAGCTCAATAGGTTATTCAATGTAAACACAGTTGATTACTTTGTAGATTACTTTGGAAGTTCCAGGACTGGATCCTAGATTCAGTCTTAGGGTCTAAGCTGAAAACAATTTAGTAAAAACGTTTTAGTTGTTGCAATGATTTTGAAGGAATGTAAAGCTATTTTAAAAGTTCACAAAGAAACTTTTCAACAGAAATCTGGCAATGTTATCCAATGGGAGAAAATTCAGATTGCGGGTAAAGTGCGATCTCGTTACTTTTGTAATCCAGTACTGGGGTCCTGGGTCCAGCACTGGGGTCTCAACTGTAAACAGGTAAGTAATTACGTTTCAGTATTTCGTATGATTTTTAAAGAATATTTCAAGTTTTCAAAAGTATGCACTTAGAAGAAATTTCATAGAAAAGCAGACCATGGATTCCTATGAAGAAAATACAGATTAAGGGTAAACCCGGTTCCGATTACTTTTTTGGTTCTATACTGGGCTACAAGGTACAGTATTGACTTCTCCCCTCATCACAGGTGAGTACTTCAGAATTCGTTACTCGGCTGATTTTATAGGAATATTTCATGTTTTCAAAAGTAGGCAATGGTATCCAATGGCAGGTAAGTGAGTTACAGGTTTCAAGGTGAAGTTAAGTTTCTGGGCATAGACTCAGGGGTCCCCCAGGGTCAGGTAGGTACAGTTGGTTCACCCTCAGCGGCACAGGGGCAGCCGGGTGCAGAGGTAATTAAGCCCAATGTTATCCAAAGAGGGGCAGGGGGCCTCCGGTTGGTGGCTGCTGGCTAGCAGGCCCCGCGGCTGTGGGAGCTGAGCTCCTGGTCACTTGCTCAGGGCAAATGGGGAAGTAGGATAGGGCCAAGGTGGCACTGCCAGCGACACTCGGGCGGCTGGGTGCAGGGTGCTTTTAAGCCTTCAATCGCTCAATGTTGTTCAATAAGAAAGGTCACAAGCGAACAAAGGCTGCAGGGTCAGGGACGGAGACTCTGCAGGGGCGACCACCACTTGGAGAGGTACGTTGGGATCTTGGATCACAGGTAGGTACCCCAAAGGAAGGCACAGGGGGCTGTAGGGCACCAGGTGCAGGGGTGTCTTTAGGAAAGCTTACCCTCGGCTGGTTGCGGTTGGAGGGGCCCCTGGTTCTGAGTCTGCAGGCGTCGTCTGGTTCGTCGAGGAGGGTTTTTGGGCACTGCACTTTGGGTCCCAGTCGCCGGGGGGGGACGTCCTTGTGGTCTTGGATCACTTGGGCACGGGCCTGGCTCAGTGGGGTGCTGAGTGGGGTGGTCCGGAGCTTCCTGCTGGCACAAGTGGTGTTGTTGCAGCAGAGCTTCTGCTGATGGGAGTCCCAGTCTTTAAGAGGGTCAAGGCAGGCAGGTCCTCTGGGTGTCCCAAGATTGCTGTCCACTCGAGTCGCTGGGGTTTGGGCAGGAGCAGGTTCCAGGATCGACAGGCCGGTAGGTCGGGGGCCAAGTCAGTTGTGGTTGTCCTCTTGTTAGCAGCTGCACTGCAGCTCCTCCTCCTCTTGATCTTTTCGTATCGGGATCTGAGGAAGGAAGGTTCAGGGAGCCCCTACATACTGAATGTAAGGGGGGTTACAGGTAGGGCAAGGGCAGGGAGCAATAGGTCCCTGTCCTGGGGTGGGTACACCCCCTAGCATGTTCCTCTCCTGTGGGAGGGGGGCAGGAGCCTAGCTGTGATTGGGCAGGGCTCCTCATCTTCAAGATGGCCAGAGCCCGGGGTCGTGCTTCACCTTGCCTCCCCCACCTGAGGGGTGGGGTTGGCACAGGCTGGCATACACCCCTTCATGACATAGTTTTTCCTGCCAGTCTTCCCGCCAGAGTGGGGGTCAGGACTGGTGGGGGCCAGTTGATGGGTACAGCAAATGGTCTGGAGAAGCTCACAGAGGCAACAGGCCTTTGAAGCTTTCCCCTGCCCATCCTGAGGGAGGAGACCTAGCACCTCACCCAGGATGTGCATTGTTGCAGGCCCAGGAGAGTGGGGGGCTCTACACCCAGGAGTCCAGCAACATGTCTGCTGTGTGGCAGCCTGGGCATCCTCTCAGTCCAGACGTGGATTGTGGTTAGGTTTCAGGGGGCATCTTTAAGATGCCCTCTTTGGTGCATTTCTCATTAAATCCCACACTGGCGTCAGTGTGGATTTGATGTGCTGAGAAGTTTGATACCAAACTTTTCAGTCTTCAGTGTAGCCGTTATGGTGTTGTGGAGTTTGTAATGTCGACCTCCCAGCACCATATACTCTTAATGGCATCAATGCACTTACAGTGCCCAGGAATGGCCCTGGGTACTGTAGGGGCACAGAGCTCAGACACCTGTGCCCACACCACTGGCAAAGGGCACCCAGCTAGAGGAGTGACTGATGTATGCCAGGGCAGTGGGTTTGTGGGCATGGCACACAGGGATGTGTGCCCATATCGACTCTTTAGTTCTGTACTTAGGCACTCAGCCTGCAAAGGCAGTGTGTGGGTGCCAGGGTACAGGGCCCCTAAGGGTGGCACAATAAGTGCTGCAGCCCTTAGGGGTCTTCTCTGGTCACCATGCCCTGGGTACCTAGGGTACCATTTACTAGGGGCTGACAGATAGCCAGAGATGCCAATTGGGTTTTAGTTTCAACACAGTTTTAGGGAAGGAACACAGGCCCTGGGTACCTGGTTGGCAGGAGCCCAGGGCACACTCAGTCAAAGCACATCAGCAGTCAGAAAAAAAGTGGGGGCATACCAATGCAAGAAAGATGGCACTTTCTCACAACTACTAATAATCAACATATATATCAACTCAATGTCTGAAAATGAATACATGAAAGAAAGCCAGGAATAATAAAGTTCATACACAAGTGATTTCAACACATAGGTAATGGCAGGTCATCAGTGTGAGGACAACGTCACCATACAAGATAAAGATCAGTCTACTTAATAACAAGGAAAGATAATCAGGGCGAAATGTTACTAGCAACTTTGCAGTCCTTAGCCCTCTAAGTGGCAGGTTCCCACAAGACCGGCCTGCTAATCCATACCAGTATTACTCATCAAGTGTCTCCATCCTGGATTACACATGTCAATGCCCAATTGTTCTCATCCATCTCAAATTTTCAAATAATAAAAGAATGGAAGGTGATCACATGCCTCAAATATTTGTCATTATTTAGCAGAGCAGTGTTTTAGAAGCAAAGAAAACTACATTGTGATTCCCAAAATCAGACAACCTTCAAAAGGCTAAAGTGAAGGTAAATACGTATGGATCTTTACAGATATAACAGCCAACATGTACCATCAGCTTGTTCTCCACTAAATAAAACATGTTCTAAGCTTCACCCTAACTGAAATTATAATATGGCAGAAATTCTCAGAAGTTGGAGTCCTCCCATCAAATAAATATATACCTCAATAGGGAGGAATGTAAAATTGTACCTCCTCATTTAGCAAGGTTCCTCTACATGATCAGAAAAAGGCGATGCAAAGGAAGTTCAGAACACAACCAAAAATCCTACAGGATAATTTTTTCGTATATACTGGTCAGGAAACATAAAACAAGGACTGCCCTAGGGAGCAAGCTATATACTACAAGAAATAAGAAAAACCCTAGGGGCCTCATTTATGAAAAGTGACGCATCGCTGCGTGAAAACAGCGATGCGTCACTTTTCACTGCGCACTCCTTGCGACACCAACGATGCGTCATATTTAATGTATGACGCATCATGTCGCAAGGACTTACATGTGGAAATCAGTATCAGTATTTCTGACGCATCTTTAAGCGCAAAAGTGACGCATTGCTGGAGTGTGTCACAAAAGTGATGCAACTCCAGCAATGCGTCCTTTCACATGGGGTAAGCCCCATGTGAAAGGGCTTGCGTCAATCTTGCGCCTGCTGTGAGGCAGGCGCAAGATTTTGACGCAACGGCATCCTAAAAGTGACGCAGTGAAATCTCATAGATTTCACTGCGTCACTATTACGAGGCTTTTTGCGGGGGCACGCCCCCTCTGCATACATTATACCTGACGCAGGTATAATGTGGCGCAGGGGTTTAAAAAGTGACGCATCTACCTAGATGCGCCACTTTTTAAATATGGCGCAACAAGTCGCTTTTTGTACGCCGCTGGTGCGTCACAAAAAGTGACGCACCGGCGGCGCAAAACTGAAGCAAGGCCTCATAAATAAGGGCCTAGGTACTTTTGGCCACATAATTGTTTTAACAAATAATTGGGTAAGACCTCACAACACATATCTAAAGAAGGTTAGTACCAATTCTTTATGGCTTTTTATGTCCAGTGTATCATTCTGACAGTCACACTAATAGAAGTGCATCATTCAATGCCTGACCATATCACCAAAGGCACATCTAGCTCTCTTCCTACACCGCCCTACAAGATGCAAGTTACCTCTTTGTGTGCAACAATAAAAAAGGGTGAGACAGGACAATGCCCCAGGCCCTATTGCCTACAGGTAGCACTTTTCCAAAACAAATTCGGATTCTGGGCCAAGATAGTTATTCGACTTTTTAATTCCTGCTTAACAACCCAAGCTATTCCAAAAACATGACAAAGATTCATAATAGAAACAATTATCCAAAAGGAGACCCAGAGAACTGAGCAGACTACCAGCCTATTGCCCTGTCACACAGTAACCCACAATATTATGCAAAATGCACTTTGCATGATGTGATGGGTTGGGCCAAAAAACAAAATCTCAATCCTTTTACACAGAATGCCTTCCATCATGCCTCAGAAATAGAGCAAAAATCTGTGTGGGAAATGCAATAGAAAGTAAGTCAACTTTATACTCCACGTTTATAGATTTCAAAGCAGACTTTGAAAAGGTCCAGCGCATCACACTCAAGTAAAGTTACAAAAATGTGGGGCGCTAGAGGGCGCACTGCGGAATGGCTGACTAGAGTGTCAGCTCCGCCGGGCGGGCGCGTTCCTAGCGGCCTTTGACCCCTCGGAACCGCCGCTATCACCCTGAGACAAATAATGTCGGCCGTCGGAATGCGGGACCGACCTACTCATGGCACCCTTGTGTCATTCTAGGAGCCGTGAACTGACATAAAGGCGAAATTTAAAATCGGCTCCAGCACGGACCCAAAATGGCCGCGCCCGATGACCGGAGCAAGTGAGGAAGACTGCGGATCTAGGAGCGGTGCGGACGTCTTCCACTCCACGGATGGGCAGCCTGGAGGTGCGGTGAGCTGTGCATGGTTGTGGGGTGGCCGAGGACCGCTGCGGAGAAGGGGAACATTGCGGACCGAGATGCGTTCTAGCGGCCACAAGATGGCGGCGGCGCTGGAACGCAAGTGATCTGCTGCGGCGGCTGCCCGTGCACCGGCTGACCAGAGCAGTGAATGCGGCGAGTTTGTCACAGTGAGGCAGACAGGGGGAACAAATGACCTAGAGAGCACTGGCGGCCACAACAGTGAGAGCTGGCTTCCGACCCCCGGCGCAATACGACAGCAATGCAGGACAGCCACAACGGGAGGCGAGATGCTGCTAACGCAAGCCGCGTGGTGCACCTGAGCGGAGAGGCACGCTGATGAACACGGATATCCAGGTTGGTGCTCATTTCTGTGGGTGTGCCAGGCAGTTCGCTCCAGGGTGGACATCGAGCAGCTTCTAAGTACTGCATGGGAACACTACGACTCATGTGTGCAACGTGGGGGGCCCCAGATGAATAAAACAACTGGTCACCTTGCAGCCATCGCGTGGGCCGACCACTACCGGCACACACACTAACCAGCGGATGAGTAGAAGTGTCTCACAGCGGGGAGCCACAGCACCGGCGCGGCGCACCGCGTCTACTACGGACACTCCAACGGCCATAAGCCCGAGGACATCGGGACACAGCCCACCTCTGCCACCCAAAGACATGGGGAAGCCAGAAAAACAGCAGACAAAGCTCCCTTTCGAAACCAGGAAACAGGTAAAAAATACCGCTACAGTTTCGGAGGTGGAGGGTGAGCGGGAAATGGCGGAGGGGTCGGGAATGGAGTCGGTGCTACGTGCAATCCAGCACAGTCTGCAGGAGATGAATGGCAAATTGGACAACGTAATGCTGAGGGTGGACAACATGGCGGCGAAGATAGGAAAGCATGACGAGCGGATTGTCGAGGCGGAGCAGCGGATTTCCAAGGTGGAGGATGAATGTCGATCCGCGACGAAAGTCTGCGGCGGCCTGGAAAAAACGGTGGAGAACCTACGCGCCAAGGTGGAGGACCAGGAAGCCAGGTCGCGACGCAATAATGTCCGCATTTCGGGCCTGCCGGAGACCACCAACACAGGCAAAATGGAAACCTACATCGAGGCCTTGCTGAAGGAGATCTTTGGCGCTGACAAACTCTCATCGGTGTTCCTGGTGGAGCGTGCGCACCGCTACCTGGCGCCAGCACCTAAACCCGGGGCTGCCCCACGCATGATCATTGCCCGCGTCCTCAACTACAGGGACAGAGACACGATCCTCCGGCTTGCCAGGGAAATGGGCAAAATTGCATACCAGGGGAGCACCCTGGAATTCTATCCTGATCACACCATGGCGGTGCAACTAGCGTGAAAAGAATTCGCCCCAGTTAAAAAGAAACTGCGCAAGCTCGGAGTGGAGTACGCCATGCTCTACCCGGCGAAACTCAAAATCACTAACGCAGGAAAACCAATTATCCTACTGTCAGGGGGTTCCTACCTGCCACGACTCTGCTGCTGATGTTTGTCCCTCTTCGTTTCCGCCTCGGCACACACAGGATGTTCATGCACCTTCCACGGCCGCCTGGGCTTACCCGGAGGCGGGGCCTTCCTCGGTGACGTTGTGCCCTGATGTCCAATCATCTTCCACGACGGCGCTGATAACGCGAGGTTTCGAACAGGAGGGCGCGAACGCCGGAGCAGCACAGGAAGCATCGGACGTCTTCGCCGCTGGACGGAAGGAACCCGGAACCGGATTGCTCGAGGAGACTGAAGCAGGAGACGGGGAGAGACCGACCACAGGGGTGCCAGGAGGCCAACGGAACCACGCTTCGCCCAGCCACACTTCACCTGGAGAAGTGTGGCACCGCAAGGTACGAGCTCGTATACTGGGACTCTTTCAGTCGGAGGGTGGAAACGGTTAAGGGGCGGGTGCGAGTGACTAAGGGACGGGAGTGTATAAGGTGCCGCCTTGGTAGAGAAACACGACAAAAGGTGATGGTCCCTGGTGTCCCCCCTCACGCCCCTACCCTATCCTTTCCACGTGTCAGATAAACAACGCAGTCCAGTAATGTGGCGTTTTCTTTCTTTCTTTTCCTCTCCGCGCCACGCCCCCTGGGAGTAAGAAGATCCTCCTCCAGATGTACCATCCGGGGACCCTGGCCTGATGGAGGAAACTACTTTATAACCGACCTACAGTTCTGTTGTCGTATAGACTTTAATAAATCCCTCAGTACCACTATACTTTCCTCTGTGGTTTTGCCTCATTACTTGCTACCCATCAGTCGCAACCCTTACAAGTGGTGCCGTGACTCGGATTCCCCTTTGAACCGTCCTCTGATACAAGATGGAAGCTTTAATACAACAAATGAAAGAGGCTCAGACCAAACTCGAGTGGACAATAGGTCAGACCGCTACTCAGGCTGACACTGACCGCACAACGTTTTCTAACGCCATACAGGCTCAAGTTGATAATCTGGTGAAGTTGGCTGAGGGACAGAATCAACTGTTGGCTGTGTTGGGACAAGGCACAACCAACGCCCCTGGGCCCGTTGTTCCGCTACAAAAATTCACTCCGGGTGACGATCCTTTGGCTTTCTTCCTCAACTTTGAAAGAGCCGCCAGTGCTTGGCCGGGGGATAGGTGGCCATTCTACCATTAACCGTTGTTTACTGGGGAAGCCCAATCCGCTTACCAAACGGTTAATAGAGACGGCACTGCAGTGTATGCCGTCGTAAAGAAGTATATCTTGGATCGGCTGGGTGTTGATGAAGAGACTCACAGACTCAAGTTCAGACAGGAACGTGGCACCCCCGGAGACCTTCCCAAAACTTTGTTTTACAAACTTAAAGCATCCGCAGATCTCTGGTTGAAACCGCACGAAGGTAACATAGACGATGTAATGAATAAAATTTACCTCGAACAATTTTTAGAGGCACTCCCTTATGGCACACAACGCTGGTTGAAACAGCACGCAGGACTAACTCTTGAACATGCCATTGAAATGGCCACCTCTTATGCCCGTGCTCAGGGTCGGCCCCCGCTAAAAGAACCGGAAAAACCTCTGAAACCCGTACCAGTGAAAGTCGAGAAAAAGTATGTAAAACCTCTGTTTGAACCTCAGCGACCACGCTATCCCAAGCCTGAGGTACAACCTACTCCTGGTCCTCAATGCTATGACTGCGGAGAGTGGGGACACATAGCGAGGTTTTGTAGAAAAAAACCAAAAGAAAGGGAGGAAGAGCCCATGGATGTCAGTTATGCACCGTATTCTCTTCTCTTTGCGGAAGAAACTGGACCGGTGTTTTACGTAAGTGTCACCATACATGGGAAGGTAGTAAGGGCCCTACTAGACTCTGGGTGTAAACACTTGGTTGTGCGCCAAGAACTAGTACCTCCCTCGTGTTTAATGGCGGAAAAAACTGTACATATACGTTGTGTTCATGGGGACGTTAGGGAATATCCCCTAGCCACGGTTAGTTTGTGTACTGCTGCAGGAACAGTAACAGAGGTAGTGGTGGGAGTAATGCCTTCTCTGCCGGAACCCGTGATCATAGGCACTGACAACCCGGGATTTTCTGCCTTGTTAAAGGATGCCTTGCAAACTGGTCCACGAAATGCGCTGCTTGTCCCCGAGCCCTGGGCTAGAGATACGCACTTTAGAACAGCGCAATTGAATGACGCTACTCTTTCCAATGCCTGGCAAATCGCCCGGTCCAGTCAAGACCCTTCACAGAGAACCTTCCCCAACTTTATTGAGAAAAACGGGTTGTTATACAGGTTAGCCAAACCCGATGACACCCCACAGCTCTTAGTTCCTGTCGACTTCAGAGACCAAATACTGTTTTTTGCACATGCACATGTTGGCAGGCCACTCAGGGGCAGAAAAGACAGGACAGGCTATTCTAAAACACTTCTTTTGGCCTGGAGTATATGCACAGATACAACGTTATTGCCAGGAGTGTCAAATTTGCCAGCGAAGGAATCCTTATGTTCCTCCACCGGTTCCATCGAACCCCCTACCCATCATCGGAAAGCCGTTTGATAGGGTAGGAATGGACCTTATTGGGCCCTTACCGAAGTCGACACGGGGACATTTGTATGCGCTAGTCTTAGTCGACTATGCCACTCGGTACCCTGAGGCCTTCCCTCTCAGAGCAGCCACTTCTACAGCCATCGCTCAGAAATTGGTAGAAGTCTTTTCCCGAATGGGCTTTCCTCAGGAAATCATTACTGACCAAGGAACCCCCTTTGTATCACGACTCATGGCCCAAGTATTTAAACAACTGGGAGTAAAGCATATCAAAACCTCTGTATACCATCCCCAGACAGATGGCTTAGTCGAGCGGTATAATGGTAGTCTAAAACTTACACTAAAGAAGCTTCTGTCCGGGGATGGTAAGAATTGGGACCAGTTGTTACCTTTAGCCCTTTTTGTCCTTCGAAGCCAAAAACAAGCTAGCCTGGGAACATCCCCGTTTGAGTTGCTGTTCGGTCGTGCTCCCAGGACACTACTGGAGATTACGAAGGACAGTTGGGAAAAAGAGGGAGTTCAAGAGGCCGAGGCTCTCTTGGATTATACACGACAACTCCAGTCAAGACTCCACAAACTTAGAACGCTGGCCCATGAACATCTAGCGGTAGCCCAAAAGAAGCAAAAGACCTTTTACGATAGAGGAAAGAAGTGGAGGGAATTAGACGTGGGCGACTGGACTCTAGTATTGTTGCCATCCTCTACACACAAGCTCAAGAAAGAGTGGCAAGGACCCTTTGAGATTCTCCGGAAAATAGGAAAGACCACCTATGTGTTACGCGTAAAAGGGAATAAGACCCAAATGTACCACATCAACCTCCTAAAAAAATGGTTGGAAAAACCTCCCCAGTCTGTACAAACTGTTGAGGTCATCCCTCATACGGTGCACAATACCCCTATCAACCCTGAAATAACGGAGACTCAAAGAGAATAGATACTGTCCCTACTTCTCCGTTACAAGGATGTCTTTTCTGATCAGCCCGGTAAAACCAACATAGCGGTTCACACGATTCCCACCCCCCAGGGGGACTGTAGTGAAACAAAAACCCTATAGGATTCCAGAGGCCCGAAGACAGGCCTTCCAGGACGAAATCGACCAGGTGTTATGTTCTGGAGTCATTGTACCCTCGAAAAGCAACTGGTGTTCTCCGGTTGTTCTTGTTCCCAAACCGGATGGCAGTATCCGTTTTTGTATTACTTTCGAGCTGTCAATAGGGTCTCAAAACAGGATGCTTATCCACTACCTCGTGTGGAGGAACTGCTAGAGCGTCTTGGTGAGGCACAATACATTACAACTATTGATCTCACCAAGGGCTATTGGCAGATTCCCCTACACCCAGCAGATCGGGAGAAAACGGCCTTCTCCACCCCCTCAGGCCATTTTCATTTCACTGTTCTTCCTTTTGGCCTCCATGGAGCACCGGCCACATTCCAAAGAGCAATTGACACAGTACTATCCTCACATCAGCAGTATTCTTGCGCTTATTTGGACGACATTGTTGTCTTTAGTAAAACATGGGAAGAGCACAAAGACCATCTTGAGAACATACTCTCTAGTCTACGCAGCACGGGGTTCCACATCAATGCCAAGAAAACCCGAGTAGCCTTCAAAAAGGTTAAATACTTGGGGTACGTGCTCGGCAATGGACTGATTGAAC
This sequence comes from Lissotriton vulgaris, assembly GCF_964263255.1. NCBI lineage: Eukaryota > Metazoa > Chordata > Amphibia > Caudata > Salamandridae > Lissotriton > Lissotriton vulgaris. The sequence continues at coordinate 1,064,070,700 of NC_141695.1, read as the reverse complement.
CCCAGACTGAGAAAATAAAAGCTATCCTGGACCTTTCCTATCCCAAAACCAAGTGGGAGTTGAGGGCTTTCTTGGGTTTAGTGGGCTACTACAGGCGCTTCATTCCGCAGTTCGCTGAATTGGCCGGTCCTCTCACGGACTTATTGAAGAAGACGCAGTCATCCCCAAGGCTGCCGGCCCCTGGTCCTAAGGAGTCGACCGCCTTTCAGGCCCTACAAACTGTCCTTACGACTTCGCCTGTTCTGGTTTCGCCTAACTATAGGAAGCCTTTCATTCTTCAGACTGATGCCTCTGGGGTGGGTATAGGGGCGGTCCTTTCCCAGGAGGATTCTGATGGACTCGAGAGGCCGGTTCTTTTCATCAGTCGTAAACTCTTCCCCAGAGAACAGGCTTACTCCACCATTGAAAAAGAATGTTTGGCTGTCCGCTGGAGTGTGGAAAAACTCCGGTACTATCTGGAGGGTCGTCCTTTTGTCCTGTATACGGACCATGCCCCTTTGACTTGGCTGCAACGCAACCGTGGCCACAATGATCGCATCCTTCGGTGGTTTCTTGCTCTCCAGCCCTTTCAGATTGAGGTTCGACACCGTAAGGGTCGTGATCAGGGCAACGCTGACTTCTTGTCCCGGTTTCCTCTTTCCCCCGATCGGGGAAATCCTGGGGGAGGGATGTGTCAGGGGGTTCCTACCTGCCACGACTCTGCTGCTGATGTTTGTCCCTCTTCGTTTCCACCTCGGCACACACAGGATGTTCATGCACCTTCCACGGCGGCCTGGGCTTACCCGGAGGCGGGGCCTTCCTCGGTGACGTCGTGCCCTGATGTCCAATCATCTTCCACGACGGCGCTGATAACGCGAGGTTTCGAACAGGAGGGCGCGAACGCCGGAGCAGCACAGGAAGCATCGGACGTCTTCGCCGCTGGACGGAAGGAACCCGGAACCGGATTGCTCGAGGAGACTGAAGCAGGAGACGGGGAGAGACTGACCACAGGGGTGCCAGGAGGCCAACGGAACCACGCTTCGCCCAGCCACACTTCACCTGGAGAAGTGTGGCACCGCAAGGTACGAGCTCGTATACGGGGACTCTTTCAGTCGGAGGGTGGAAACGGTTAAGGGGCGGGTGCGAGTGACTAAGGGACGGGAGTGTATAAGGTGCCGCCTTGGTAGAGAAACATGACAAAAGGTGATGGTCCCTGGTGTCCCCCTCACGCCCCTACCCTATCCTTTCCACGTGTCAGATAAACAACGCAGTCCAGTAATGTGGCGTTTTCTTTCTTTCTTTTCCTTTCCGCGCCACGCCCCCTGGGAGTAAGAAGATCCTCCTCCAGATGTACCATCCGGGGACCCTGGCCTGACGGAGGAAACTACTTTATAACCGACCTACAGTTCTGTTGTCGTATAGACTTTAATAAATCCCTCAGTACCACTATACTTTCCTCTGTGGTTTTGCCTCATTACTTGCTACCCATCAGTCGCAACCCTTACACCTACCGACAGTGCAAGCGGCACAGGAATATCTCAAAAAACTGGGGAAGCGACGAAAGGCTCAGGAACGAGATGAACCGACGAGTGATGTAGACTGAACGGACAGGACCATGCACGTTCCAGACTACTCTACGGGTCAGCGAGGATGAAACCGACCGGATGTCGAGATGTTCTGGAGAAGGTTCTGCTGAAGGATACGAGAACTGTGCTTGAAATGGACTACTACAAATGGGTGAGATCGAGAACGTACTGTGCATGCTGATTTTATAGCTGATCTCCCACTGAACGATATCCGACGCAGTGAGTAACCAGGGGACATGTTGTAGATAATGGTTGCAGGTCGGCCCTCATGGCCAAGGGAGTGGGGGGCTGCCACTTGGCTGAAGTTTCAGTTACACGTGTTGGGTCAGAATGTAGGGGGGCGACTGAAGCTGGATTGCCCGGTCACGGTAAAGGCCCCTAAAACTAGTATCTACCTGGAGACCGCACATGGGTCAGATGAGTGCGTGAAGGGATAATGCATTGCTGAGCTGTATGGCAGCGCCGCTGTGGACCTAGATGGCTGCGTTTCTGGGTCATGCCACGAGCGATTCGGGTGGGCGGCGGGGGAAAGGGTGAAGGATTATTATCGCAATGTTTATGTTAACAGCACATGCGTCCGTCCACGTCCACTATGTGGATGGAGATGTGTGAACCTGACGACACCCCCAGGTGGGTGAGCCCCAAAACAAGTTCTATACTGAAGTTGAATGTTGATGGGGGATGGCTTTGGCAATGTTTGGGTGCTGAAGTGGGTGGTGGGTGGGCGGGGGAACAGGGTTTTTTTGAGTCATTACCTCTGTGTCTGAGAAGCATGGCGATCTCCGCATTCATGCACTACCACGAAACAACCGATGGGTGTTATCACACACTATTGCTATTTAATTGTCTATTACACTGGCATGTAGACCTCTCATACCGGATGATACGAATGTACCCAGCAAGAACTGACAAACTGAACACTGTTAACCATGTCTCAAGCTAGTGCTCTTAAACTTCTCACGTGGAATATACGAGGCCTAGGCAACCCGAAGAAAATTAGACAGCTGTTTGCATACTTGGACCGATTGCACATTGACATAGTTTTCCTGCAGGAAACACACCTAGCGAGCAATTGCACGTCCACCTTGGGCACTAAGTGGGCAGAAACTGTTACCAGCTCGAACTACTCGTCTTACTCTAGGGGGGTTAGTATTTTGGTGCGGAATGGGATACTATTTGAGATCACACACACGCACAGGGATACAGAGGGGAGATGTGTTATTATAACAGGTATGGTACGGCAGCGGCGAATAATGTTGGTAAATACATATGGCCCTAACATTGATGATCCAGGGTTTTTTCGAAAGGTGTGGCAACACGTAATTGACAATCAGGCTGACCACATAATATGGGGTGGCGATTTTAATGTAACCTTGCGAGACAAACTAGACAGGGCGAAACACACACCGGAACAACATGGTAATGCGAGGGCAATGCTCAGGGATGCCATGGATGACCTACAGATGGTAGATATGTGGAGGGTTCGTCAACCGGGGGAGGAAGTAGCGACACACATTAATGCAGCAAACAATAGTTGGTCCAGACTAGACTACTGGCTGGGCACGCAGGAAATACTGACATGGGTCACAAACATCAAACACTTACCTAGAACACTATCCGACCACAATCCGGTGCTGCTGGAGGTTACCATCCCAAACTATGAGCCGCCGCCCTTCACTTGGCGTTTCAATGCGGCTGCGTTGAGAGACCCATTATATGTGGACACCGTTCACAAAGCTATAGTAGATTATTTTGATACGAACGGTCCCACGACTGAAGACCCATGTCTACTATGGGAGGCCTTTAAAGTCACGATACGGGGGGTGTGTATCAGCACGACTGCAGGTATCCTGAAAGATATCAGACAGCAGCTACAAACAAGAGAGAGAGCCATACAGGCACTAGAGCAGGTCTACACGCAGACGGGCGACACTAAGGTACTGGGAGACATTCAGACCCTGTTGGTGGAACATAGACAGTTTGCCTCTGACGAGCTGAACTATGTAACCAAGCGAACGACTGCTCGGAGAAACGGTGAGGGAGGCAGACCGGGCAGGGCGCTGGCGGAAAAAATTTGCTCGGGGAAAGTACCCCAAAATATAACATCCATATGCACTCCAGCAGGAGAAGTGGTTAGAGACATTAGAGGGATAACAAAAGAATTTATGGCAACCTATAGCGTGCTCTATGCAGCGCGTCCGTCTCCCTCACAGGAGGACCTCCTAGATCATATGGCGGATGTGGAAATCGCATGGCTGGCAGATGGCCACAGGGAATACTTGGCGCGCCCTATTACCGTAGAAGAGGTCAAGGATACAATCAAAAGATTACCTAACAGCAAAGCACCGGGGCCCGATGGCTATGTGATGGAATTCTATAAAGTGTACTCAGATATACTTGCTCCACACTTAGTGAGCTTGTACGGGGCCGCGCACGAGGCCCAGACATTGCCAGGGACTATGAGGGAGGCCTTGCTCATTGCGCTATTAAAGCCGGGCAAGGAAGGAGATAAATGTGACTCATATCGCCCCCTTTCATTGTTAAATGTAGACATGAAGATAATTGCAAGCTTGCTAGCGGATAGGCTGAAACCGCTTATGCCCCTGTTAATACGACCTGATCAATCTGGCTTTATCCCGGATAGGTCCACCACACATAACACGCGCACGCTGTTTGCTTTGGCGCACTATCTGGTCCCTGAAACGAAGGCTGTGGCAGTGTTACTAGATGCTGCCAAGGCATTCGATACCATTAGCTGGTCTTTTATACAAGCTGTTTTGATACGAATGGGATTTCCCCCTATCTTCATGGGATGGATCGCAATGTTATACACCAACTTAACAGCGAGAATTAGAATAAACAAGTATATCTCAGAGCCCATTCCAATATGCCGAGGCATGAGGCAGGGGTGTCCACTCTCTCCGATGCTCTTTGCATTAATATTAGAACCGCTAGCTTGCAAAATCAGACAGCACCATCATTACTCGGCCATACAAATGCCCAGACGTCCCATACACATATCACTGTATGCGGACGACATGGTACTATATGTTAAGAACCCAGAACAACACTTGAATCCACTCTTAAGGGAATACATAAAATTTGGTCAACAGTCCGGGTTACAAATCAACTGGGATAAATCCCTTATACTGTCGCTCACAGATAGCACACGCCCGACACCTCTGGACTATCCGCTGGAGTGGCAAGATGAACCGACAAAGTATTTAGGGGTATGGTTCCATAGAGATCCGGAATTGGTCATCCGCACTAATTATGGAAGAGCCATAGCGTCCCTCGAAGATAAAATTAAAAAATGGAATAAACTACCCCTCTCTCTGGCAGACAGGGCAGCAATAGTGAAAATGGTACTTTTGCCTAAACTCTTGTATTTGTTCAACAACATCCGGATAAAACCCCCAGCTGGAGTATTTTGAAATATCAAAGCATTGGTGCTCAATTTGCTCTGGGCGGGTAAACAGGCGAGGATGGACCTACACACCATGACATTGCCATATGCTCAGGGGGGTTTCAAGGTCCCTGACTTCTATCTGTATTACTTATGCGCTCAGGCGCAGTTTGCCCATTACTGGAACCACGAAGTACCCTTCCTGACACATGTGGCAGTGGAGGCGGGAGATACTGACCGGATCCCACTGGATAGCATGCTACTGCATAGACGCCCTAGGCTACACGACCATGACATCAATCCCGTAAACACCACCACGGAGGCGTGGAGACTGATGGGGAAAGCGGCAGGCTGCTTGCCACTTTACGCACCTGCACTACCACTTGCTCACCACCCAGCACTTTCGGTCACACAAGAGCAGGTTGGCATGGATATGTTACGGAGGGTGGGAATAGACAGACTAGGAGACCTATATGTCAACGGCGTATTTCAGTCACTGGACAAACTACAATACATTAGCAACCCATCCCTACTTTTCAGTTTTAATTACTACAGGCTGCAAAGGGCCATTAGAGAACACTACCCGACATATCCGGAAGAGCCGAAGGCACTTGCACCTTTACAGGTGCTCCTCACCACACCAACGGCATCTCACCTGGTTTCGAAACTATATACAAGTATACAATGCGCCGTGGGGGGTAACACAAAAAAGGCTAAAGACAAATGGAGTGCTGTACTAGCAACACCGCTGACTGATGATGAATGGGCTACTGCCTGTATGATCACTAACATGTTGACGCCAAACGGAAACTTAAGAATCATACATTATAAGTACTTGCATCAGGTGTATTATACGCCTCAGAGGTTACACAAATATGGTCTAAGGGAAGATTCCATGTGCAATAGGTGTAAACAAGAGAATGCCAACTTCATGCATTTGGCATGGCACTGTCGTAAGGTGGCGGGATACTGGAGCAAGTGGTACAGGTGCTAAATGAAATGCTTGGGGCCTCTGTGCTGTGTGATGCAAAGTTCTGTCTGTTGGGTATTGCCCCGCAACTGAGAGCTCGGAGGCGCAAATTCTGTGTTATTGCACTGTTGTTGGCTAAGAGGAGAGTGTCACTACATTGGGGTAGTAGGAAGGCCCGGGGATCAAAAACTGGCTGGAAGACCTAACGTATTGTCAAGACACGTTAAACACATGTGAGGAGGAGTTGCCGGCTAGATCTAGGCCTAAAGACTATTGGTCTTTCTTGCGTGACTTTTTGCTAGAACATGGCACAGGAGGACGGGTAATGGTGAGGTCTAAGGATGAATGCACGCAATAGAACACTAAACGGTAAAGTGGTGATGAGGAGGGAGGATGCTGTGGCACAGAGTATTTGTTGCTAGAGGTTACTTTTTATTTCAGTTAGCAAATTTTATGCTGTGTTATCTTATGGAACAACAATGGGAAGGACAAAAAGAATAAAAAAGTAAGATCACCAACATGCATGTCAGCGACTATGGCACTGTTCTAAGTTTCTTGACTTACTATCCGCTACGCCGCCGGTCCGATGGATGTCAGCTGATGGGCTGTGTAACACTGAAATGTATTTTGTACCATACAAAACCATAAAGCCGGCCTGTTGAGGTTGTAGACGAGATAGCGTGTACTGTTTATCTAGGGAAAAGTGCAATAAACTTCTTACACCAAAAAAAAAAAAAAAAAAAAAATTACAAAAATGTAATATTTCTCTCCTTTTGTTGAAAACCATTCAAAAGTTATTCTCCAATGCATGAGTACAGATTAAAATCGCAAGCAATACAAATTATCCATGTATGTAATGACCCACAATTGGATGAATCAAGAATGTGTATTGAACTCTATTTTACTCAGTATTTATATTGAATTTATATATAACATTTATATGCTATTAAACAGCAGCAAGTAGAACTCTCTTGACTTGGTCTTAGTGGTCTCCCAATTCTGCAATACACAGGCAATACAGTCCTATTCAGTAAAATATCAATTTGTCTGCAGCAATCACTAGATTTTTTAAGCTCTTTCTGTGACACCAATTAGTTGGAAGCTAACATCGACAGAACAAATGCAATACCTTTTAGGAGGAAAATCCAAAAAAGGGTTCCTGGGATTTTCACAAAAAAACTAATAGAAACTGCACATGAATTGGCATCATTTTTGATGAGCAAGGTATCTTTAAACAACATACAAATTCATTAGGCCTAAAAGCTAACTCTTTGGCCATGGAATTTATATCTTTATCAAACAATTTACTCTGCCCTTCCTGTTCTCCTCTCCTTCAGGTTATGAAACATAAGACCTTGCCATCACTAGTATACGGTCTCATTGCCTTGCCTCCATCAGTAGCCGAATAGATCAACTTCTTGACCTGTAAAATTGATAGGCAAGCATTCAATCTCCAACCAAACTTGGTGCAATCACAGATAAGACTCGAGTTTTTGCTAAATAAGGCTCGGATTATCCATCAGATGTCTTATATCAAATTGTTGCTCAAAATAAGAACTAGCAAAGGCAACACATTAGGTCAGTGCATATGGAAAGTAATTAACAGCGACATGATGGAACAAAAGACTAATGGTTGCACCTTTTAGATTCTGATTGAAAGAACTGAGTCTAGAAGATGATTACTTCCCATAGTCACAATGGGCCTAATTTATGAGGCTGTGCGTCACTTTTACTTTTTGTGACGCACCAGTGGTGTAAAAAATGTGCCTTGTTGCGCCATATTTACAAAGTGACGCATCTAGGTAGATGCGTCACTTTGTAAACTCCTGTGCCACATTATACCTGCGCCAGGTATAATGTATGCAAGGGGGGCGTTTTGACGCAAGAAAGGGTCATGGAAGTGACGCATTGAAATCTATAAGATTTCACTGTGCAATTTCTTGCCCGCTATTGTGTCAAAATCTTACGCCTGCTTCATGGCAGGCGTAAGACTTATGCGGGCACTAACAACATGGGACTTGCCCATGTGAAAGTACACATTGCTGGAGTTGCATCAATTTTCTGACACACTCAAAAATGCGTCACTTTTGCGCCATATAGATACATCAGAAATACTGACGTATCTGTAACTCCTTGCGCAATGATGCGTCATACTGTAAATATGACACATCATTGGTATCGCAAGGAAGGCGCAATGAAAAGTGACACATCGCTGTTTTCACGCAGCGATGCGTCACTTTTAATAAATGAGGCCCAATGTATTTAACAGAATGATAAATAAATGCTATAAGCAACATTCCATTTCATTGGACATTTAGTAATCCCACACATGCACGGACAGTAATGAAAGGTGCTTAGACAAAATATAGAGAATAAAATATCATGTGGACACAATATAGTCTCCAAAATACTGAGGACAAAAGTACTGTTAACCGCTTCGCTGCGGCGGCTTTTCCCGCTGTGCGCGGCAAATTCAAAATTACCGCGTTACGTGACGAGCTGGCCTTGTCATCCGCGCAGGACAGGTAAGCGCGATGACGAGCCCAGCTCGTCAATAGCCCCGAAGGGGTTAAGGTAAGTTTTAATGTGTAAGCAAAGTTTGCTACAGTTAACTCTACATATATGTACCTTGGCTATATATATCTTTAACGTAAGAAGATGTGAAGTTAAGAATACTATATCTATACTTACCTATTTGCACGTACCTTCTTGATATTTTGGTCCACTATATATTAGACACACCATTTTGTCCACACAATATTTTTGACGTCAACATTCTATTGGTCCATCATATCACAAAGAAGTAACCATATCTAGGATAACGCTTCACCATGGGCTCCACAAACCAAAGATAGAAGCTGCTGATTGTGTGGCTACTATGACAAATCAGTTTTACACATTCTTTGCACTTGCCCGTTAATAGACTTAGCATAACTCATACTCCTTAAACCAAGTTTATTATCTTTTTAAATGTGAAAATGCCAATAAGCATTACAAGCTTGCCTCGCCCGATCACACATTCAACTAAGCTATGTTTTCATCAAGTATATGATACATGTTGAGAACCTTTTTAACTCCCTAACCTAGCTCAACCAGTAGTGATTTTAAGCTGAAGTACTTTTAAGCTGGGTGGTATTCAAATTTCCTATAAAACGTAATATTACGCAACACTTCATTCTTTTAAGTGTTGTTAATTTGCACACAGTAAATATTTTAAATGCACTAGAGAAATTTTAGAAGTTGCCTAAAAATGAATTTGTTGAAATAGTATGTAAAATCTGACAGAGAATTTCATTTACAGCAATTTGTACATTGGAAAGATTTTTAAATAATCACATTATATATATATATATATATATATATATATATATATATATATATTATATATATATATATATATATATATATATATATATACATATACAGGCAAGATTCACTTCACCCAAGAAAGAACCGGAGGGACACAAGCAGGGGGTCATGAAGGAAGCACTTTAATGCAGCACTGGAGGCATGACGCGTTTCAGGAAGAGTCCCTTTATCAAATGCCAAACACCGACTGATGCCACCTGTAGCTTATCTGTGATCCATCTTGCTGCCATTGGTGGAAGCCCAGCTGAGCCAAATTTCCTGAACGTCTGGACGCTGTCTCGTAGATGACTTCGTTTCCCAGCATGCACCATCGTGGCTGCCAGGTAAGCATTTTTCAGTTAGGCTCAATGAAACCCCAAAATAGAGTGCTGGCGATCGTGATCAAGCTTGTGTAGGTGCAGTTAAAATTAAACATTGTCCTTGCTGCTCCAAAGTTCTGCCCCGCCCCCTTGATGTCCCACTGCAATTCTCAAAGTCCATAGCGGTGTGGAGACTCAGCTGCAGTGATGCCGTGATGCCGATCCCTCCGTGCAGTCACGGACTGCATATGCAGCAGCACGGAAATGTTCTTTGGTTGCGGGTACCAGAGCTGTTCCGATACCTCAGATCCCACGAAAAGCTGCAAAGCAGATACCCTTGGGCTCCGGCCACAAAGCGAGACGGGTCCCTCAATCACACCCAGGGTATGGCATGAAAATTATCCAGGCAAGATTCACTTCACCCAAGAAAGAACCGGAGGGACACAAGCAGGGGGTCATGAAGGAAGCACTTTAATGCAGCACTGGAGGCATGACGCGTTTCGGGAAGAGTCCCTTTATCAAATGCCAAACACCGACTGATGCCACCTGTAGCTTATCTGTGATCCATCTTGTTGGCATTGGTGGAAACCCAGCTGAGCCAAATTTCCTGAACGTCTGGACGCTGTCTCGTAGAAGACTTTGTTTCCCAGTATGCACCATCTGGATGCCAGGTAAGCGTTTTCAGTGAGGCTCAATGAAACCCCAAAATAGAGTGCTGGCGATCGTGATCAAGCTTGTGTGGGTGCAGTTAAAATTAAACAGTGTCCTTGCTGCTCCAAAGTTCTGCCCGGCCCCCTTGATGTCTCACCGCAATTCTCAAAGTCCATAGCGGTGTGGAGACTCAGCTGCAGTGATGCTGCGGTGCCGATCCCTCCGTGCAGTCACGGACTGCGTATGCAGCAGCACCGTAATGTTCTTTGGTTGCGGGGACCAGAGCTGTTCCGATACCTCGGATCCCACGAAAAGCTGCAAAGCAGATACCCTTGGGCTCCGGCCACAAAGCGAGACGGGTCCCTCAATCACGCCCAGGGTATGGCGCGAAAATTATCCAGGCAAGATTCACTTCACCCAAGAAAGAACCGGAGGGACACAAGCAGGGGGTCATGAAGGAAGCACTTTAATGCAGCACTGGAGGCATGACGCGTTTCGGGAAGAGTCCCTTTATCAAATGCCAAACACCGACTGCTGCCACCTGTAGCTTATCTGTGATCCATCTTGCTGCCATTGGTGGAAGCCCAGCTGAGCCAAATTTCCTGAACGTCTGGACGCTGTCTCGTAGAAGACTTCGTTTCCCAGCATGCACCATCTTGGCTGCCAGGTAAGCGTTTTCAGTTAGGCTCAATGAAACCCCAAAATAAAGTGCTGGCGATCGTGATCAAGCTTGTGTAGGTGCAGTTAAAATTAAACAGTGTCCTTGCTGCTCCAAAGTTCTGCCCGGCCCCCTTGACGTCTCACCGCAATTCTCAAAGTCCATAGCGGTGTGGAGACTCAGCTGCAGTGATGCCGCGGTGCCGATCCCTCCGTGCAGTCACGGACTGCGTATGCAGCAGCACCGTAATGTTCTTTGGTTGCGCGGACCAGAGCTGTTCCGATACCTCGGATCCCATGAAAAGCTGCAAAGCAGATACCCTTGGGCTCCGGCCACAAAGCGAGACGGGTCCCTCAATCACGCCCAGGGTATGGCGCGAAAATTATCCAGGCAAGATTCACTTCACCCAAGAAAGAACCAGAGGGACACAAGCAGGGGGTCATGAAGGAAGCACTTTAATGCAGCACTGGAGGCATGACGCGTTTCGGGAAGAGTCCCTTTATCAAATGCCAAACACCGACTGCTGCCACCTGTAGCTTATCTGTGATCCATCTTGCTGCCATTGGTGGAAGCCCAGCTGAGCCAAATTTCCTGAACGTCTGGACGCTGTCTCGTAGAAGACTTCGTTCCCCAGCATGCACCATCTTGGCTGCCAGGTAAGCGTTTTCAGTTCGGCTCAATGCAACCCCAAAATAGAGTGCTGGCGATTGTGATCAAGCTTTTGTAGGTGCAGTTAAAAATAAACATTGTCCTTGCTGCTCCAAAGTTCTGTCCGGCCCCCTTGACGTCTCACCGCAATTCTCAAAGTCCATAGCGGTGTGGAGACTCAGTTGCAGTGATGCCGTGATGCCGATCCCTCCGTGCAGTCACGGACTGCGTATGTGGCAGCACCGAAATGTCATTATTTGCATCAGTTCCACATATCGGCCACGCAACAGCTGGAGTATGCTCCTTTTCCTACCTGGCAGCCTATAATTAGAACCTTCTAACTTTCGCACATCATCTCCTCTACCCCTTTTTTATTCCAGCTCGATTCAGTGAATAGTTCCATCACCAGGACACTTCTCTGAAGGTGACTAGATCCTCTACAGTTCACTTAACAAAACAATTCATATTTTTAATTGTATTGGCTTTATGTTTATTATGCTTGATACATTCCTATAATAATTATTATTATTTAATTTATTGGTGTGCAACTGTGTAGGGTTGGAGATATTGATAAATCTATGTTTATTAATTAAAAAAATATATTTATGAAAGAATAGTATGTATAATAGTTTATTAAATCTGTGAATTATGCATGTTAATATTGTATAATTAGTTTAAATATATGTTTTGGATTTGGTTTCAATATATAAACATATATATATGTATATATATATATATATATATTCACTGAAAAAACCATAGGTTATAGACCATATATAGTTAGGGATTAGCATTTAAAAAACCTTATTTTATTTGCACAAAACCATTGAAATTCCATATATAGTTAGTTGCACTAACTATATATCGCGGACCCGCAATCCACTGCTAATGATGTCACATATTACATCATTCATGACATGGTCAGTGACATCACTGATGACATCACTGATGACATCTCAAATGACATCACTGATGACATCACTGATGACAACACCCAGTGACTGTATGTTTCTGTAAAGTTAAAATATGTCTTACATATTGAAGAATGAGTGGATGTATAAGTGTCTGGATGAAGGATTTAGTAGGTGCATGACTGACTGTATGAGAGAATGATTAAATGTGTCTCACTGAGTGCATGTGTTAGTGATTAAAGTGTCTTAATTTGGCAATCATTATTTATGTTCTTCTGTAAACTGCTGCATGTTTAAATCAGTAGCTATATCAGTAACTATATGGGTTATTGAATGGTTGCCCAAGTATTTGTATGGGAGACTGAGTATGTGTGTGGGTGGCTGGGAGGTGTATAACTCTGTGCATAGATGTGTGAGCAGTTGATTCCCTAGGTGTATGGCTTCAAAAGTGGATGTAGAAACAGCTGTATGGACAGTTGACTGTGTGCATGAGTATATTGGTGAGTGAATGGATATCTCAGTTCTACATGTCAAAGTAAGTACATATGTAAAACACACTCCATGTGAGAGTTGACATATATAAATAACTGAACATAAGAGCCAGTGAATGTGAGAGTGGCTATATAAATCACTGTGAACTTGTATCAAGGATTGTATAAGAGAGTAAATATGTGTTAGTATATGTTTGAATAAGTAAGGTGTGTATAACTGTATAGTTGAGGAAATGGAGGTGTGATTGATTCTTTGCATGACTGACTAGGTGTGTGAGTAACTCCATGGATGTGTGACAGTCTGTGAGTACCTGTTTACACTGAGTGTATCTAAGGTTATATTAGAGTCTGAAGATGTATTATCACATAAATGATATCATCAGTGATGTAATCAGTAATGTCAAATGAGATGTCAGTGATGTCATCAGTGATGTCATTTGAGATGTCATCAGTGATGTCATCAGTGATGTCATTTGAGATGTCATCAGTGATGTCATCAGTGATGTCACTGACCATGTCATGAATGATGTAATATGTGACATCATTAGCAGTGGATTGCGGGTCCGCGATATATAGTTAGTGCAACTAACTATATATGGAATTTCAATGGTTTTGTGCAAATAAAATAAGGTTTTTTAAATGCTAATCCCTAACTATATATGGTCTATAACCTATGGTTTTTTCAGTGAATTTTCAAGGTTTTGTAAATGCAAATTCCTAACTATATATGGTCTATAACCTATGGTTTTTTCTGTGAATTTCATTGGTTTTTTAAAAGCTAATATCTATAGCTGTAAAATATATTCTTTATTAAGTGACGTATCACGTAGCCCGTGAGACGCCTCATGATGCATCGTATAACCGTGACGTATCGTCTCTGCAGCGCAAACCAAACCCAAAACGTAAGCGCGCCAAAACACGCTTAAAGATATATATATTTTTTTTTAACCCTTAATTAGACAAAATCCACACGTGCACATATCACAAACGTTCAAAAAACACAATATGTCGGACTCCCGTTACGCTGCCGGTTAGCTGCCCGGTTAACGTACCAGGAAGCACCTTTACCGCGAAAAATCGCATTTTTTTTTTCACCCCCCAGGGATCTTTAATATCCCCCTCATCAATCCTAGGGGTTCAGGAGGGGTCTGCCTTACCCCTTTCATTCATTTACACCTTTTTTTTTTCCACCTCTTGTCTCTCGATCCCACAGAGAGACAAGATGGCGGCCGCTCCAGACTGTTTACAATGATAACAGCCAATCAGCTTCTCCTCAGACTCCCGTTACACTGCCAGTTAGCTGCCCGGTTCGCGTACCAAGACGCGTCTCTACGGCGAAAAAAATCGGAATTTTTTTTTGGGGCCCAGCGTGGCTCTATAATATCCCCTCATCAATCCTAGGGGGTCAGAAGGGGTCTACCTTGCCCCTTTCCTTCATTTCCCCCTTTGTTTTGGCCTCCTCTTGTCTCTCGATCCTACCGAGAGACAAGATGGCGGCCGCTCCGAACTGTTTACAATGTTGACAGCCAATCAGCTACTCGTCAGACTCCCGTTACACTGCCGGTTAGCTTCCCGGTTAGCTGCCCGGTTCGCGTACCAAGACGCGTCTCTACGGCGAAAAAAACAGGATTTTTTTTTTTTTTTTTTTTGGGCCCAGCGTGGCTCTATAATATCCCCTCATCAATCCTAGGGGGTCAGAAGGGGTCTACCTTGCCCCCTTTCCTTCATTTCCTCCTTTGTTTTGGCCTCCTCTTGTCTCTCGATCCTACCGAGAGACAAGATGGCGGCCGCACCGGACTGTTTAGAATGTTGACAGACACTGGAGAGCCAATCAGCTTCTCATCGCAAAGTTCCGATAAGCAAAAAGTACGCGAACCGGATCGCTGCCCGGAGCGCTGTTACAGATATATATCTTGATTTAAACGTTAATTTCTCAAAATCCACTGAAGCACATATATTGAGACCTAGCAAAGGCACATCGGGCTAACAGTCCCTACAATTTTGCCAAGTTTCGTGCAAATCCATTCAGCCGTTCGAGCTAAAAGTGAGGCCAACCGCCCTATGGAAATTAACATGGGAAAAACGCGTTTTGGGACCCCCCTTTTTTCTCAGCCCCTCCTTGACGAAACCCCCCCAAATTTCTAGGAGCTGCTCAGAAACAAAATGTGCCATTTTCCTGAAAATTTCAGCCGATTCCGTCCACAAACGCCAAAGTTATTAGACATAGAATTTTCAGAAATCCCATAGAGAAAAAATCCTAACTATATATACCTACTGGCGACCGCCAGTAGGTAATATATATATATATATATATATATTCCTCAACGCACTTTCACCAGTCGTTGCTCCATTCGTTACGGGTGCTTCCTCGGCGCGTGGTGAGATGCGCAGTTACACTCCCAACTCCGGTCTTTGACTCGCTTCAGACCTTTCACTCGAGTGCACTCAAAAAAGCCAATATGCGGGGTTGAGTTCAAGCAATTTCCAATTATTTAATGCAGCGCTTCTGCAGCCAGTTTGACAAACGAGTTTCAGCGTTTCCACCTTCGACACTGACGCTGCATTAAATAATTGGAAATTGCTTGAACTGAACCCCGCATATTGCCTTTTTTGAGTGCACTCGAGTGAAAGGTCTGAAGCGAGTCAAAGACCGGAGTTGGGAATATATATATATATATATATATTCCAAGGAAAATCCGGCTGCAAGGCAGGCTCAGCTCGTCCTGAAAACACGGACACGGACCCAAGTTTTGTGCAAGTTGGTTTATTCGGTGTTAGTGCTCCCAGCCATCATGACGCGTTTCGCGCTACACAGAGCGCTTGATCACATGACACAGGTAAGTTTTTGGCATTGGTTTAAATACATTGCTGACGTTACAGGTATTGGCCTACAGGTTACATAAAATAGAAGAAATCATGGTTTGTGAACTACAAAATCTTTTTCTTTTATCAGTTCATTTTGAATACCAAAGATGCTGTGTATGTAAGTTTTGCCACTAAAAATAAATGCAAACCTGTGTACTAGTATAAAAATATACAATGCCTGATTTTCGTGAAGGTGAGAAAATAAATAAACGTGAATAAAATAAATAAATTCATTATTGTTAAAGTAGTGCGGCTTGAATCCTGATGTTTGTACTAAATCAATAGACTTAGAGTATAGCAGCATGTTTTCCTTAAATCCCTGGGTGTATTTTTGGGTGGATCAGTATGAAGCCCCATACGCTTGAAATGTCCAATAATTACAGGTCCTAAAGGGATGGAGATATAGTGCAAATGGGCACATATATATCCAGAAATAAACACCCAGTTCGTATGAACAGTCAGTCGTACTCGGACACTATTTATTTGCTAGTGCGCAAAAGTTTATTAGGCAGGAAACAACGCGTTCACCTTTACGGCTTGTTCACGTTGAAACGTGAACAAGCCGTAAGGTGAAACGCGTTGTTATATAAATATATATGTTATATATATATATATATTACATACTGGCGGTTGCCAGTAGATAGTTATAGTTAGGACCTAGTTCCCATAGGAAGAGCATTTTTACATTTGCCAATAACTTTGGTGCCATTTGACGAATTTTCACGAACTTTTAAAACTGATATGACACTCACTTCAGTTGCTGTCTTGAAAGTTCTGGGGTGATCTGTCAAGCGGGGGCCAAGAACCGGGGGGGTGCTTAAAAGCGCGTTTTCCCCAGGGTAATTCTCCTAGGACCTTTAGACAGGGCTACTGCCCGATCCGCTGAACGGAATCGCACCAAATTTGGCAGAAGTGAAGATGTTGGACCGGAAAGCGTGATTTTCTGATTTGGTGTACATTTATTTAGTCGTTTTAGAGATATTAAAGGGCAAACAAATACAGATATAAAAGGACGCAGATCCTTACAGTGGACTCACGAATCCGCGTGCCAAAGAAAGAATATGATTATCTGGCCACTACCTCACAGAAAGATTTTGGCCACCATTTTAAAGGAAGTACCTTTTTGTGATTTGGTTCAGTAGTTTCGAAGTTATTTAAAGACATTTCTAGTTGTATATATAGTGATGTGGGGGATCCGCAACCCTTCCTGATCTTGTGCTGAGATCTTATTGGATGCCAACACTTCAATCCAGGAAGTGTGGCAGCATTTTGTGACAGGAAAAAACATTAAAAAAATAAAAGGGGGCATGGTAGAAACACTATGACACACTAGGCCTCTTGGGGGAGTCCCACTGGGACTCCACTAGGCCAAAAAGCAGGGAGTCGAGCTAGATCTGTGACTCTCGCTGAAAATGTTTTAAAATATGAAGTGCGGGCATTCACGCTTTGTTCATTATCAACCACCGGGTGGGCCAAATCCTGGGGGCATGGTCAAATTCAAATTAAACAAAGGAGGGAGGCACATGGGTCCTCCCACCTAGCGTAATGTTATACTCGAGGACAGCCACCTCCCTGGGGTTTATTTTCCCACAGGGGGCCACGCAGGCCCCCAGACCGAAGAGACTGACAAGTCCCCAGGGCAAATTAGTAAGAAATTGAGGGGGCATCACAGACCCTTTCAGGCCCAGGGGATCACCAACTCCCAATGGCCATTTTAAAGGAATTTGGGGGACCTCATGACCCCCCTTTACCCTGGGGTCCACCAACTCCCTAGAGATTAAATATTTGTATTAGGGGCCTCACGGACTCCCCGGGCCCTGAGGAGCGCCACTCCCCCATGGCCAGCTACTGCAATGTCCCGGGTTGCCCATCCCCGGGGACATTACAGTTTGCAATGGCTTGGCTGGACCATTACCACTTCCGCCTAGCCAGAGCAAACTCTGCTCTGCTTCGAGTAACCATGCAAAATGCTCTCACTTACTTGAAGCAGAGTATAATTGCTTTTGGATAGAGGGTGCTGCATGTTTAGCAGCTCCCTCTGTCCAAAAGCAATGCTGGATCTGGCAGGAGAAGGGGAGCTGGCAGGGAAAACGGGGACCTTGAAGCTCCCCCATAGTCCCCAACAGAAGAGACTGGGTGCCCTGGGTGGGGACCAGGGCACCCATGGTAAACTACACTATGTGAGGAGATAAGTGCAGGGACGGCGGTCTCAGCTTGATGAATTTGTGAATACAGGGAGCCACCATCACTCCCATGCCTGTTCGAGCTTCAACAACTGCAAAACTCAGTACTACTGCAATATGTTTAAGCAGCCCCAGACTAAAGCGGGCCTACCTTCAACCTACAAAACTAAGGTAGGAAATAAGGGGAAAATAAGGGATCTTAGGTCCTGACGAAAGCCATAAAGACCTGTTTTAGGGCTACATCTAATCGGCTGAAACGTGTTGACAAATATGCAGATAGGATGGGTGAGGGGCTACTAAAAATCCCTGACACCACCATCCTTTTTCCATTTTAATCCTGACCAGGAAATCTAGGAATAAAGCCTACCGGCGGATCTTGCTGAGCCAGTTTTACACTTTATGTTCTGCACAAACATATTTTATTCGGATCCAATGAGTTTATATTTGTATTCTCTCCCCTTCCCTTTTGCGCTAGCCCAGGTGTTGGTCTGCGCAGGGGTGTTGTTTAGAAAGCCCTAAGATGAAGCATGCCACAAATTGTGGGTGAGGCCAGTTTTTAAATATTTAGCACATGCCACCAAACATAATAGTATTAATTCAAATACTCCTACTTCTCTTTTCTGTGGGTGGATAGTTGTAGGGGAGGCTATCATCAGAGTGTTTCCTCTCCCCTCTTTATTGTGTGTGATTCACCCACTGGGAGATGGGATCCACAGGGCCAAAATCGGCCTGGGAAGGGCCCCTACCCCCTTCCCTTAAGAAAAAAAACAGAACAAGCCGGGCCTTGGAGTTGGTGGCGTCGTAATTGGGTCATGGAGGGGGGTGCGCAGCCCCCCTCCCGATTCTAAAAATACGAGGCCTATGGGATGGGGTGCCCAGGGCCGCCAGAATCGCCCCAATGACGGGGGGATATGCAGCCTCTCTTCCCTAAAACAAGTAAAGAAAAGAGTATTAATGTATTATATTTTATTCATATCTACTCATTTATATATTAATTTGGGGATATTTTTATGTTTTTTAATTATTTATTTGAAAGTTATATATATTTATATTATATTTCAGTTCATAAATGTGTATTCATATTTTCATTACTAGATAAATTATTAAATACATGAAAAGATTTTTTTAAAGTTAATTTATATTCCTGAATGTATTATATTGATATATATATATATATTACCTACTGGCGGTCGCCAGTAGGTAGTTATAGTTAGGATTGTTTTCCATAGGAAATCCTCAACATTCTATTTGGAATAACTTTGGCCCTGGTTGAAGAATCTTCGCGAATTTCTCATAGAAGATGGCTCGGTCCGCTGCGCTCCTTCTCTGAAAGTTTGGGGGGGATTGGTCAAGTGGGGGCTGAGATATAAGGGGGGTCCCAAAACGTGTTTTCTACATGTTATTTTCCATAGGACCTTTAGACTCGGCTACAGGTCGAACGGCTGAATGGATTTATAAGAAATTTGGCAAAACTGTAGAGTCCGGTTCGCAGATTACGCTTTTTTCGGAATGGTGTAAATCTGTTCAGTAGTTGTTGAGAAAATTAAAGTTAAAGTCAATTATATATCTATAGGCGCGCACGCGTGCGCGCACTCAAGCGGCTGCGCGTGAGCGGAATTTTTTTTTGCTGCGTGACGTCTGTTAACGTTCGATTCGAAGGAAATCAGGAAGTTTTGTTCGCCATTTTGTCACTGCGAGTAAATATATTGTTCATTTCAAAGCGTTGAAACATGGAAAGGGGAGAAGGTAGAGATTGTTTTGCTGCGTAGCTTTTCTCGGGGTGTGCAGTAAGGGCGTTAAACGCAAAAAGATATAATTTTTCCCGAAAAAAAATACGGGGTGCACGCACCCGGTCGCGCACACCTATTTACAAGAGTGTGAAAATGGAGATAAATCAGAAGTTTGAGTGGTTAGATATAAGGTGGCTCTGAAAAGAGCCCTTGTGTTAATTGAGTGTTTTCTGCATTTATAAGTAAGTACCGATGCAGAGCCTGATGTTGCAGAGGAAGATTCTGTTTCCCTCATTCGTGAAATGAACACCGTCTCTCCTATAGACGTCTTGCATGTGGTATCGCAAGTTGTTGTGGTAAATAGAATCCATGCTATAATCTCTCAGGAGAGCAGAAACAGATTTATTTACATGTCTCCTTGCTTTCTCAAATTGTGCACAATGTTGATTGGACCAATTCCATTTCTGTCTTTGGCATATATTGGAATATACCAAGGCAGATCGAGGAAAAAGTGTCATCAATTGTCGAAAGGTGTCTTTTAGAAGCATTTCCAGACCTACCCCAGTGATTGTGCCTAGATCGTTCCCACCACAGTGCACAATTATAAGGTCTGGTTCTGGGAGATGCATAAAAGTTTTCACCAATGGAATCAATTGGTGACATTTCAATCCTCTTTTGCCAATCCATGTTATGTGTACATTTGGTAAGCCGAGGTTGCAAATTCGTCTGCTTACTGCATATTTTTCACTCCAGTGAATATAACTGTGTCCTATTAGCCAGACCTTCATTTTCAAGGGATTTGTAGTCGTCCTCCGATCGGTTCTGGAAGTGGAATGGGAGTTAGAAGTTGAAATTCTAAATAAAGAAAAAGGAAGAGGCTGGGTGTGGTTAAAAAAATAAAAATGATTGGTTGATTGTAATAAGTGGAGATTGAACAGTACGTTGCATGTTAATGTTTATGTTAAACGAAAAGTACTATTGGGTGTGTAAAAACAAGACATGTAACAGAGCTGTGGATTGGCAGTTGTTTCTGGAGGGAAAATAGTCTTCTTAGTTTGTTGTAGAACGTTGAGACATGAACTTTTGACCTGTGCCTTCAGCAAGGTGCAGAATGAGGTGTAACCATGGAAACAGCCGGAGATGGCAGTTGGTGATGGGTTCACTCTTTGGTGCCTCTGCATCTGCACTCTGTTCTGTGGTGGCAGGCGGAGAACTGTTTGTTATTGTGGAGATGAAAGTGTGATAAGGAGAGAAATACGACATAGCGTTTGGCCTGTAGAAGCGTGGGAGCAGTGATTAAGTCTGAGTGAAGCGGAACTGTGGCGGTGCTTGGTAACAGTAAAAAAATTTTTTTAACAGTGGTATAACTGTCTGTACGGTGCGCGACCTACTAAGAAAGAGTTCACGGGCCGTAATTGGCTTGCAGGTTCTAGTATCAGTAAGTGAGGTCGAGAAAAGAAAACATTCAGGACTTTATTTATGAAGGCCTTGCGCCACCGGTGCGTCACTTTTTCCCATTTTAAAAAATGAGGCACCGGCGGCGGAAGGTCTTCATAAATAAGGTCCTCAGTGTCTACAGTTAAGGTTATGTGGAACCCATGAATAGTTTTTCAATATGAAATCATTTCAGTTGAGATTATGGATTAAAAGAGAAACCGTGAATATTTGAAATGTTTATTTAGAAATGTACTGTTTTAAAGGCAAATCATTATGTAATATGAGTACAGAAATTGCAAAAAACACAGTAATTGGTATTGTCAGTAGTACATGGAATACAAACGCTATAGTTGAAGAAAAATGAATATAGTTGGAAAAAACATTGTACACTCTTATAAGGAAGTATATCATATTTTAATAAATGGAAGAAGGTCTCTGGCCTTTCAGTTAGGGAACGATATATGAAAATGCAAGTGGTTATACATCATTACTTTATCAATCAGCTGTCTACATGCGAAGCACTATCAAGTTTGTGTTATGTTACTGTGTACGGGGAAAAAAAGGCGCCAAAAGCGACAAAAGGGCGAGAGGTGCATGTATGTAATCTGTTGGATGGTGCGCAAATCAGTATTGAGGAGAACTACTGTATTGATATATCTTTTGAAGGTTGCAGTATTGCATTTGAAATACAGCACAAGTAACAATGGAAATATTGTTGAAAGAACATATTTTTCTGTAAAGTATTTTCAATTAATAATTTTATAGAAAATTAAAGGAGCAGAGGCGTGTGAGGCGGAAATAAGCAGTTGAGATGCGAAATGGCGTTTACAGTTATAAAAAACTCGTTTAAAATTTACACATTAATTAGGGTACATGTAGCATATATTAGCGAGTTTTGCATCGAGTACGTTTGAAATAACCTTACATAAGATATGCAATAGAATTGTTGAGATTAGACTGTAAAAAAATAAAGTTGAAAATCGAGTAGCTGAAGAAACAAATGTAGTCCACATAAAAGATCAAAATTTAAACAACACGAAATCATAATGTCCACTGTTAGTAAAGCCAATAGGTCTGTTCTTCAAAAGAAAATATGGAAAAGAACATGAAGAATATAGGGAAGCAAAAGGAAATGAAGACGTCAATGGTTTGTATAAGAGTTATTGAAGCATTGTTTAGGCAAAATAGGTAGCTTCTGCTTGTAACAGGAAATCACTTTTATCATTTGAAAGTATGTCAGCCATCCAATGGAAAAGAGTAAAGCAGTACTCATGATCTGTTAAAATCAGAGCCTCTTTTATTATCAGGTCGGTGGGTTTTCGATGTAGTTCTCTGTTAGGAAAGAGTTAACCGTCCATTGTGTAGGCAAAGTATGCAGCAAGTGCTTCTAACAGGAAATCACTGTTATCATCTGAAAACATGTCAGCCATCCAATTGAGAAGAGGAAAGCAGCATTCATGATCTGTCATTATTGGAGCGTCTTTTACCATCATAGGGCAGCTCGGTGGGTTTTCGATGTAGCTCTCTGTTAGGAAATCTTGCGCCGCTGCGAATATATTCCAATGACCCAGAACTCCTTGTATCGCTGCAAAGGCCATAAACCCTCCGTTGTAACAAAGCTGTTCATGATCAAGTAACGGATTCATGAGGTGATTGTAATTCGCTTCAGGAGGTACCAAATTGCAGAGACATAAATCCAGGGCCCACGTGAAATCACAGCTCAGGCAATGAAATACAGGCTGCACACAGGTGAAATACGAATATCGAAATGATAATCGATATGAAGTATTCAAAGTTGAGAGTGGTAAGGTGCCGTAGTACAGAAGCATTCTCTGTTGAAATAGTTCTAAGTGGTCCGGCTCGTTTGCGAAGGCAGGAGGGACATCCATTTTGAATTTCCCAAGATGGTAAAGGAAACGGCACAGCACTGCCGGTTGTATAGCAACTCCACAGAATTAGGTCGCCGGCTATGCAGTGGAGAGGAGCAGAATGACTTGATAAATTTTCTAGGAGTCTAGTCACTTATATATTGCTTAGTAGTTATCAAAAAAGTAGCTTTTCTTGAACTGGAGGATGCGTTAAAAAATAAGGGAGTGATTTGAGGAAGTTGTAAAGCAAGGTCAATTTTTTTTTACATCAATGCTGTTTTCTGTGAATGTTAGCTAA
Organism: Lissotriton vulgaris; assembly: GCF_964263255.1. Classification (NCBI taxonomy): domain Eukaryota; kingdom Metazoa; phylum Chordata; class Amphibia; order Caudata; family Salamandridae; genus Lissotriton; species Lissotriton vulgaris. The sequence continues at coordinate 1,064,047,351 of NC_141695.1, read as the reverse complement.
GTGAAAGATATGTGTGTGAGCAGATGCAACGTTCAGTTTTAAATGTGACAATGGCGCTCTTGTTCATGTCTTCCGATTCAAGGTCGGTATTCGCTGCCAAATACAAAGATAAAGAAACGCATGCGTGGGGTAGATAGTCTGCATTCTTAAAGGAAAGCAAATGAAGGGTTATTTTTACCGCGTTAGCATTGTCGTTTAAAAAGTTACAGTGATTTCCATTATATGTTAAGAAAGTGTCACTGATGAAGACTGAAAATAAATCCTTATAAATAACAGGGACTGGTGTATTTTAGAAAAGGTGTGTAACATTACATGAATTGTGAAAAAAAAATAATGTAATTGAAAGTGTATGGTTTGAAAATGAAAAGTAGAGGTTTATAGTTCACGTTTTGAAAGCAGTTCTAGAGGGTCAGATGCATGATAGATTTATAAAAAACAGAACATGTTTTTCAATAGTATTATGGAAAAAGTATGTGTCTTTATGTACTATTTACATTATCTGCCTGTTGCCTATTCTTTGAGTTTTAGTAATCCTGTGTCTTATAAGTTTTCCAGGGGCGGTTTGAGGTTCATGGTGGGTTTGGGCAGGGAGGGTAGGTTGGGGGTTTGTAATAGGGGGTCCGGGTGGGGTGGAGTGCGGAGTTTAGTGAAGAGTGAAGGGGCAGGGGTTAGGGTGTTTGGTAATGGAGCAGAGTCAGAGGACGCCACATTTCTGTTATGGGGTGCCACGGAAATATGTATTTATTCTCAGAGGTTTATTATATTAAGGATATATATCAACATGGTGGCTCTTGTCGTTTTGTGGTTCTGTGCATGTTTATAATGCTGGCCCTGTAGTTTTTGTTTATGGACCTTATTACGACACACAGGGGAGCCACGTTGCACAGTTGGAGATCAGAGACTTAGGAAATAAAACTTTATAATTGTAAGGGCTCTAAGCGATACAAATCGCCCGTTCTCGGTGTAAAAAATATCACCGCTATTGGTGGTATTTTCTAAGGTGTTAGTGCTCGAAGGAGAATAGTAACATATATGTGAAAGAAAATTCTGTAACAGGCTCAGCATTTCACATTATCGCGTGAAAACAAAAGTTGTTCTCACATAGCAATAAGTCTCTTGTAATTAAGGGACGGAGTGTATCTAGTGCTATTTACTACACTGCTATGTGAACGATGTCGAATGTTTCATAAGGGGAGGCTTTAAAAGTTTTTCGATAAACTGGTTTTCCAGGGAAGTGGGTGGAGTGTTCCGTGTAAATTGCAGAATAGAAACTAGTAAGAACCAATTGGAAGTGTTGTTTTAAAGTCACATGACTGCACATGCGTGTCTCGACGCCTGTACGCGATAGGTGGGTGCGCGCACCCAGTCGCGCACTGAAAGAAAGCGGCGAGAAAATATCAGGTAATATGCTCTTGAAGCTTGTTTTGGTACATAGAGTTAGTTCTGAAAAGAACTTTTTTTTTTTTTTTTTTTTTGGAAACAAGTGTTATGATGCTTTTGATTTCTTAAAGTTGCTACGACATTTTTCAGTATGTCATACTATCCAAATAAAGTGAAGAAATGTAACTTTTCTTGGAGCATTTATGACTCTCAATTTTGTGTTTAATTAGAATAAAGCTTTGCTCTCCGTATACAAGAAGTTTTCCACAGTTCTTGCATTTCATGTGCACGTTCGCCAGATATGGTTTCAAGTCCATTTCAGCACTCGATGGAGATACAGGTCGTCCACCGGAAGATGTGCTGATTATTTCTGATGGTAATAGCGTGGCCTCCGTTTTTCTTGTCAAAGGTGGTCGCTCATTTCCTTCAGATTCGGAAGATGAATGCGGAACGGTAGCCATTGTAGCGAAGTCTTCGGGAAGATGTTCGACGTTGTTCTCTCTTGAGAGTAGAAAAGAAAGTGATGGAAGTGGGTGGAGTGCTGCGTGTAAATTCCAGAATAGAAACTACCAAGAACCAATTAGAAGTGTTGTTTTGAAGTCACATGACTTCACATGCAAGTGTCAGGTCCTGTACGCGATAGGAGGGTGCGCGCACCCGGTCTCGCACTAAAATAAAGCGGCGAAAACACATTTCATAACATGCTCTTGGAGCATGTTTTGGTGGAAAGAGTTAGTTCTGAAAAGAACTTTTTTTTTTTTTTTTTGGGAAACAAGTGTTATGATGCTTTCGATTTCTTAAAGTTGCTACTACATTTTTCAGTATGTAATACTATGAAAATGAAGTGAAGAAATTTATCTTTTCTTGGGGCATTTATGACTTTCAATTTTGAGTTTAATAAGAACGAGGCTCTGCTCTCCATACAAAAGAATTTCTCCACACTCGTTGCATTTCATGTGCACCTTCGCAAGATATGGTCTCAAGTCCATCTCAGCACTCGATGGAGATACAGGTCGTCCACCAGAAGATGTGCTGGCCACCTCTGATGGTAATAGCGTGGCCAGGGCTCTTGTCGATGCTTTTGCATAATGCTCAGGGTGCCTCTGTTTAACATGCCGCAGCATGGTGTGTATAGAAAAGGAATATTTTCTATTTGGATTTCCCCTTGAGAGCTCCGAATTGCATATCGTGCAGGTTACTTTTGGCGCATTCACTTTCTTTTGATCTACAGGATAAGTAAAAAATTGCCAAATGAAAGATTCCTTTTTTCTTCTTAACGGTGGTCGCTCATTTCCTTCAGATTCGGAAGATGAATGCGAAAGGGCAGCCATTTCAGCAAAGTTTTCTGGAAGATGCTCGACGTTTTTGTCTCTTGAGAGTAGAAAAGATTGTGAGGAAAGTGGGTGGAGTGCTTCGTGTAAATTCCAGAACAGAAACTACTAAGAACCAATTGCAAGTGTTGTTTTCAAGTCACATGACTTTACATGCGCTTCTTAGGACGTGTAGGCGGTGACACTATGTAGTTACGAACGTGATTTCATACTTAGGAACTAGCATTCAAAAAACCTATGAAATTCACTGAAAAAAACATAGGTTTTACACACGTTATAGTTAGGAAATAGCATTTGAAAAACCTATGAAATTCACTGAAAAAACCCTAGGTTTTACACACGTTATAGTTAGGAAGTAGCATTTAAAAAACCTATGAAATTCACTGAAAAAAACATAGGTTTGACACCAGTTATAGTTAGCTGGAAATTTTACTGACATAAAACCAATGAAATTCCACGTTATAGTTAGTTGGACTCACTATAACTTGCGCGTGTAATGCACTGCTGATGACATTACATATTACATCACTCATGACATGGTCAGTGACATCACTTATGACACCATCCAGTGAATGTGTGTCTTTCTAAAAAATAAATATGTTTTATATATGTATATGTAAAGGTCGAGGGAAGAATAAATGTTTACCTTATTGTCTTAATGAATGTTTTTTTCAAAAAGAAATGATTGGATAACTGGCTTATTAAGTGTATCTTAGTGAATACATATATTAGCGAGTAATGTTTGAATATTTAAATATATGTATCAGTGTTTCACTTTGTGAATAAGTGGCTGCATGGGTTGATGAGTACCTACATGTGTGTGTATATGGGTTATTAGATGTTTTTTTAGTATCAGTATGAGTGTCTCTATGGTTTGGTGGGGGTGTTACTTATCATATACATCCATCAATGACTGACTCACTGTTTCTATGTTTTTTGAAGACAGCATATGTGCAGGACTGTATGGGTGGATGAGTGTGTATATGTGTGTGTTAGTGAGTGAATTCCTGCCTCACTAATGTCTTTATCAGTAACAAGATATGTTTTAATTTAGTATATGTGAGTATTGATATATATAAGTCAGTATATGTGAGACTAAGAGATAGAAAGAGTTCCTGTTTAAATAAGTATGTGTTTCTATAAGTGATTGTTTAAGAGAGCAAGTATGTATAAGTTTCTTTAGAAGTAACGTGGTAGTGTGTGTATAGTTTTATATGCAAATAAATGGATGTTCAATAGTTTATTTGCATGTGTGAGTATGTGTGTGAGTAACTTTTGGATGATTGTCGGTGTGTAACAGGATGTATAGGTGTATCACTACATATGATGAGTGAGTATATGTATGAGTGACTATATAGAACTGTTGGTGAATGAGAGAATGTGTATATAGATGGTGGAATTACTGAATTGGTTGTTGTAACTGGTATGGGTATCTCCATTTTTTTGAAAATGTTAATTTCTATTTTCCAATATGTGTTTTAAGGGTTAGATTACACTTAAAGGAGGTCTGTCATCAGTGATGTCATGAGTGATGTCACTGACCATGTCATGAGTGATGTAATATGTAATGTCATCAGCAGTGTATTACACGCGCAAGTTATAGTGAGTCCAACTAACTATAACGTGGAATTTCATTGGTTTTATGTCAGTAAAATTTCCAGCTAACTATAAATGGTGTCAAACCTATGGTTTTTTCAGTGAATTTCATAGGTTTTTCAAATGCTATTTCCTAACTATAACGTGTGTAAAACCTATGGTTTTTTTCAGTGAATATATATATATATATATATATATATATATATATATATATATATATATATGAATATATACATTTATATAATACTAAGCACATATTTATTGTTGTAATTTTTGTAATTGACAGAATAAGTATGTAGAGTTGATATTTTTATCCTCAATCTGTTTTTTGCAATATTTTTGTATCACAATATTGTGTTGTTATAGAATACAATCCAAGGGTTTGAAGCCATCAATGCTCTTGACATTGCGACAGGGTTAGATTATTTCTTCAGCGTGATCCTTGGCAAATGATGGGGGGCAGAGTAGACATTTAAAATTGAGTTGTATGTAATAGGTCTGGGAAAAATGTAAATTATGCGGGTGTAATTTGTATAATTCAGGGAATGTTTCGGTATGCCCATTACGTGAAATTCCTGAAATTATATCATAATGGCACTTTGCATAATTTTGCACTGTCTGTGATTAAGATTTACAAGGAATGGTGCAATTCTGGGTAATTCCTGGTAAAAATGTACTGCAAACACACAGGAGCAACAATTGTTGTTCGGGGTGCTCCTTTTTACATTCACCCTTTCACCAAAAGTTGACGCCTGGATGCATTTTGTACTAGATATATATGCAAAATTATGGATTAAGGTAGGAGGAAAGCCAACGAAGGAAATTTCCGGGGAAACCTATACTGAATTTGCGGGGCGGATGATGGTGAGATAATCAATGGTATTGAAATAGACTGAGAGGTCCAGCCATATCGGGAGGCAGTGGTCATCCCGATTTGAGGCCACAAGTGTGTCATCTACGATGAGACAAAAGAGTCACAGCCCCTCCTCCCCTTACGTATGACCGACTACAGAACAGACCAGCAGAGTGGAATATATAATCCATGTAATTTCTCTCCAATGTGGCAAAGGAAGATGAAGTCCAATTAATAAAATGTGGTATTAACTCTCTTCAGGATAATTTTCTCTTTTCTGTTTTGTGATTTGTGTATTGTTTCCTTGATCCACGGACATCTGTTCTAGGGTGATGACATGAGGAGAACATTATCTTGGGTAGCTTTTGCTGTACTATTCTGAATTAGAAGATCAAAGCCTTGATGTGAGCTGACTCTGAGCACTTTCACAGTAAAATCAATGTGGTATTTGAATTAAAATCTGTTTTTTCTGAAGAATCATGCACATACACGTGGTAGCTTCCACATGGAGAAATGCATTTTGCAGAGTAAAGCAAACATGTATGACATATAAAGAGCAACGGCAAATCAGCTTTACAGTTAAGGAATAAAAAGTATATATTCCCTGATAAAATTTAGATTACAAAATATATATCTAATTGAAATGGCACACAAATGAAGCAAATCTGATGTAGGCATCAGTAGATACAAAATAATAAATAATGATAATTTTTCCATCTAAGGCAACCATGAATATGAAAACACTAATTATCATTTTTGGTACTAAAAAAGCAACTACACTCTGTTTAAGAAAAGATTGGTTCTTGAAAAAATGCGGCCCTTTAAAACACAGTTTTACTTATGTACAGCAAATGACCATGTTCAAAACCTAATGACAAAAGTAAATGACCAAGCGTTTATAATTTTCAGCCAATTTTTTTGATCTTCTGTTCCAGTTCTCCACATCATCCCTCATCTGTGTGAATAGCTCTTTGGACACCATACCAATAGTTAAAGTTGAAAAGAGACAAGTGTACAATTTCAATCAGGATCACAGCAATATTCCTATCACCATTGGTCTTGCTGGCTTTTTCAATTTGCAACTGCACCAGACTTTGTTCATAAGACACTCTTCTTTTTCTTGCTTTAGGAAATAATAGTTGCTAGAAATGGGGCGTCTGGTTCACTAGGGTTTAATCCCAAGCCAGGTAGCCACCACCTCTCTAGTCAGGGTAAGTCAGATATACAACATAAATGAACTTGTGCTCAACCTCTGGTATCTTGGCGCAGAGCAGTCAGGTTTAAGAGGCAATGTGTAAAGTATTTGTACAACACTTCGTACAGTAAAATTGTGAAACCCCCACACAAAAAGAACACACACCAGATTAGAAAAATATATCTTGTTTAAATAAACAAAGCAAGACCAAAACAACAAAAATCCAATAAGTAAATCACGAGTTATGCACTGGTAAGGAAATCTAATCAGAAAGTAATATCTCAGGATTGGGCTCTCTTTAGAGCCATTCCGGTAATTTTTGCCAGTTCCAGAATATGTGCTGCAAAACATATGCTCTCATTTTCGGAATTATGATAGACCTTGCTGCTGTAATGTGTTAGACTGACTCTTGACAGTGTTGTCTGCAAGGACCTGGATCATTGGATTTCAAAGTCTACTCCTAACTTTACCTGACACCTGGGATTTAGGAACATTTTGGCTTAAAAGACTGCAGAGGATGAGGACCAACCTGCTAAGCTATTCCGATGAAGGAGAGTTGCCGCTGGGCCACAGATTCAGGTTGCTCCTGCTCCTAGCTTTTCTACAGCAGCAAATATGGTTCAGCTGAGCCTCATGGAGAATGTGTCCGGCTCATGGAGTGCTCCTTGACTACAGCCTGCAGCCTTGCACTGCTGTAAGAATCCAAGTTCCGAAAAAAGACACTAAGTACTGGGGAAGGTGCCAAAAGTATCTGGCCAATGAAGGACCTTTCTTGGGTATGAAATTCTAATTTTTACTGCTTGGAGCTTTCCTGCCAAAAGTCAACAGCTTCCCTGAGACCTCATCCAGCAACTATCTGCTGCCCAGCCCAACTCAGAATTTTTGACTTTCGTTTCATAAACTAAATCAGAAGGTAAAACTTTCGAATGGAACAAACCTGGAGCGTGTATCCAACCTGCATTCCATTGCAGTCAGCCTTAACTTGTGTCTGGGTACCGGACAAGCGCAACAAGATTACCGCTGCTCATGCTTAACATTTTTGGGCACCAGTTTAAACCTTTATCCTTTTGTTTATGTGTTGTCATTTAATTTACTAAAATTTACTTTATATTTCTAAATTGGTTTGGGATTTTTTTGGGGTGGAGTTTTGACTTCATTACTTTTCCAGTAGTGCATAAGTACTTTGCACATTGCCTCAAAGTTAAGCCTATCTGTTCTGTGCTATAGCTACCAGGTGGTTAAGCTCAGGTTAATTTTCTGACTTTAAGCGTTTACTCTGTTGAGGGTTATAGTTATTTCTTGAGGTGGGTCCTTGCATCCCTTAACTAATACAGCAATTTCTTACAGATGCAAATTCATTTAATTCCAATAGTTGCCAAAGTTTAGTGAAATGCACATATGTTAGGATGTTGCTGTGCAGACCTTGATTTTCCAGAGATCAAAAACATCAGCTATGTAGACCAATATAACTAAAAGAAATCTAAGAAACACTTGAAAAGCACAAGTTGCCATACAAAGAACATGCAGTCTGGCTGCATCTGTTGGCTCTGTGGCTAGCTGATGTATGTGCAAATTGTAGGATGCTTAATATGTATGGAGAAGTGTGGCTCAATGATTAGAGAGGCAGACCCTGATGCAGAGGTCTAGCCCGGGACCAGGGTTCAATTCCCCGCCTCAGCGGGTCTAGGGCTAAAAAATTCCACGGACCTGATCATTCTCGCCTCGGTGCCTATTCCAATCATGGAGTCCCACTCTGCAACTCTGGGCAATAGCTTGCTTAATCTCCACAACGGCCCCCACAACGCTAAGGATGTCTGGCCTCCACCTTGGGGGTGCCCAGGAGTGGACGCCTCACAGGGAAAGCCAGGATGGGTTCCACAGCAGTATTCGTACAAGCCCCTTGAGATCCTTGTTGGTGAGTAGTGCGCTATACAAGTATCAAATTACATTACATTACAATTATCAGTGATCTAGGAATCCCTGATAAAATGCATAGTGTTATGTTAATTTTACTTATAATGCACACAAATCACTCCGGGAATGGTATCTCAGCACAGCACAGATCTCAGGCAATAAGAGAGCGCTTAGACCAAAAATAGCTCAGTCTTCAGAAGTTTTCTGAATCTAAGGTGATCATTACATTTACACTGGGGAACAGAACCTGATTCCAATATAACGAGGCAAGATAAAAGAAGGATCTACCTCCTGAGTGAGGCTTTCTGATCTGATTGACTATGAGGAGAGCTTTATCAGTAGATCTCAGGAGTCTGCCTGGTTGGGGGGGGATAAGTTTCAAGGAGAGAAGCTTGGGCCTTTGCCATTCAGAGATGTGTGCGTTAAACAGCAGATTTAAAAATAATTCTTTAGGTAACAGGTAGCCAATGAAGTGAATGCAAAAGGGGAGAAAAAGTCGACCTGGATGAGAGATTTTGAATGAGCTGAGTAGCTGTATTGTGGACAACATGAAGTGTAGTTAATAGTGTCTCATTAGTAAAAGACAGGAGGACATTACAATAGTCCAGGTAGTTAATTACCAACGCTTGGACCATTGTTTTCTTCACAGAAATAGGAAGTAGAGGAAACTCTTCTCAGCAATCACATTATATGGAAGCAGGTGCCAGTGGTCGCCCAACTCTGTTCTTTCATGGTCAGTGACTGATCAAGGAAAACACCCACGTTTTTAACTGCTATTTTGGGAATTGGTGCTGAGCCTAATTCAGAAGGCAACCAGTCTCAAGTCTAGAGCTGTTGGGCCCAGCCAAACAGCATAATGCGGGTATTGTTGGTATTAAGCTGGAGACAGTGTTCTGACATCTAGGCTGTGATGGCTTTCATCCCAGCTGCAAAGGTGCTTTTGCTTGATTCAGATCTTTATCGATATAGATTATAAGCTGTGTGTCATCAGCATATGAAAGAGGTTCGAATCCAAATGCTTAGAAGATTGTCTCTACGGGGGGCCATATAGATATTAAATAGCGCGTGGCTAAGGCAAGAGCCCTAGGGCACACCCTTGTCTAGCACTTTAGTGTGTGATTTAAAAGAGCCCAGGTTGATAGTCTGGGTTCTGTTAGATACGAGATCAGTGAACCACTGTAAAACCATGCCATGGATTCCTATAGCCCGCAACCTCTGAAGCTACCTAGAATGAGGCACAGTATCAAATGCTGCGGCAAGTCCAACAGCGAAAGCACTTATTGCTTGGCATCATCAAGAGAACATGTTTTGTGATCAGTGATGGCAACAAGAGTTGTTTTAGTGCTGTGCATAGGTCTGAACCCAGACTGTGATGTGTACAGGATCATGTTTGATTCTAGGTACCTTATAAGTTGAGTGTTTAGTTGCCCTTCTAGCAGCTTGCTCAGCAAGGGAAGCAGAGGGATATGTCGATAGTAGGTCCACAGATGCTAGATTGACCTTCTTTGAAATAGGTATGACATGACCTGCTTTACAAGCTAAGGGAATTTTCCCAAATCTTAACGGTAGGATATGTAATGCAGAACACTATCTAAAAGTATTATATATGGAAAGGATTACGCTGTGGGTTTTAGAACAAAGCTATGGAATCTGTATTACCTCACTGAATGGTTATGAGAGTTAGGAAGTGGAAAACTCACAATATCAGTTGTTTGCAAGTATGGTGTCACATACATTCATTTGCTTCTGCCTCTTTACATTTTCATTTTTAAGTCTCAGTTGTTTTGAGAGACACTAGAGCAGATGTAATTTCCTCCTATGGTAGGTAATGCAAACCTACATTTTGTTTCATTCTATTTACGTTTGGATTTAATCAGTTCCTTGCCTCTTGGCACTTTAGGTTCTTGTTGCAATAATGTTTGTGCTTTTGCCCAAAGGTTGATGTCCTTGGAGGGATAGACCAATCAACATTCCCTTGCCACTAATAACCTAAGTGCAGATAACAAACTTTGCAGGGGGAAGGTTTTCCTTACTTTGGTGTACCACGAGGAGAGGAAGCTCACATAACTTTCCAATCTGACCTGTAAGAATTTAAACTATGTCATAGACTGACTCTGTGTTATGCTCTACCGAGGGCTTTAGCTCTTGAAGACCTCCAATCTCTGTTCTTGCAGTATTGTTAACCATTTTGGAGTTCAATAGAGTTCAATATATCTACATATCAACAAAGGGTCGTGTGCCATTCATTTCACAATTTGAGATATAAAGGAAACAAAGTCATTCTGATCTCTTGTCTCCATTTCTTTTTGTACGGCCAGATCTGTATTCTTTTCACTGTGTTTGTCTATATGTCAATCAAGTCTCACTTTTAGTCTGTGTTGCTCTGACCACCTGCCTCTTCTCCCCAGGTTTCTCGATCCTCGTGTATATTTATCCTCATCAAATGCTATCTTTCAAATTCCCCGTCCCTGGACTCCCAGTTTTTTGGTTGTTTGTCCCTTGAGATTAATGTTCCAAAGGTCCCATGTCCAACAGTTTCTCAGTCACAAATACAATTATTTATACATTTTAATTGCCTCTTGCTCCCATTCTCTAAATCTCCTACCACCTCTGTTTTGAATGTTTATTATAAAAATATATCTGGTTCATCATCCCTTTGACGGTACACAGACAAAATATCGAGCTTTAAATTTCGATATACAATTATATCGAAGTTTAAATATCGATGGGACATAATATAGAAGGTAAGTAATATCGACAGTCTTAATATCGATATTAGTATGATATTAGTAATTTTGAAGTTTTAAATAGCGATGTCAATAATATCGAAATAAATAATTTCGATGTTACTAATATCGATTTTTAAATACATTTTGTGTATAATATATTGTATTTATTATGTTTTATTATTTATTTTTAATATAATTTAATTAAATATTGTCTTTTAGTACTGTAGCGGGTTGTGGGTTTATAGGGGAATAGGGTGGGAAGTAATTTAATTATGTTAAATTAATTATTAATTAGTAGGAATTATTAATTAATTAATTGAGAATTAATTGAGAATTAATTTTAATTAATTGATTAATTGATAAATATGTTCTGTAGCGGGTTATGGGTTTATAGGGGAATAGGGTGGGAAGTAATTTAATTATGTTAAATTAATTATTAATTAGTAGGAATTATTAATTAATTAATTGAGAATTAATTTTTAATTAATTTTAATTAATTGATTAATTGATAAATATGTTCTGTAGCGGGTTATGGGTTTATAGGGGAATAGGGTGGAAAGTAATTTAATTATGTTAAATGAATTATTAATTAGTAGGAATTATTAATTAATTAATTGAGAATTATTTGTAAATAATTTTAATTAATGGATTAATTGATACTTATGTTCTGTAGCGGGTTATGGGTTTATAGGGGAATAGGGTTGGAAGTAATGTAATAATGTTTAAATAATTATTAATTAGTAGAAATCATACATTAATTAAAAATAATTGGTAATTATATTTAAATATTTTGGTAATTATTTTTAATTAATTGATAAATGTGTTCTGTGGCGGGTTATGGGTTTATAGGGGAATAGGGTGGGAAGTAATTTCATTATGTAGAATTAATTATTAATTAGTAGGAAGCATACATTTATTTATATTAATTGGTAAATAAATTTAATTAATTGGTTATTAATTTTAAATAATTAAATAATTGATAGATGTAATTTATAAGTATGTAATTTAAACCCCTACGCTATCCAACACTTTCCCTACTGTTTAACTCTCTGGAGTTAGAATAGTAATTTTTACCCCTACGCTATCCAACACTTTCCCTACTGTTGCACTCTCTGGAGTGGGAATAGTAATTTTTACCCCTATGCTATCCAACACTTTCCCTACTGTTGCACTCTCTGGAGTTGGAATAGTAATTGTTACCCCTACGGTATCCAATACTTTCCCTACTGTTGCACTCTCTGGAGTGGGAATAATATTTGTTACCCCTACGCTATCCAACACTTTCCCTACTGTTGCACTCTCTGGAATTGGAATAGTAATTGTTACCCCTACGCTATCCAACACTTTCCCTACTGTTGCATTCTCTGGAGTTAGAATAGTAATTTTTAATCCTACGCTATCCAACACTTTCCCTACTGTTGCACTCTCTGGAGTTGGAATAGTAATTGTTACCCCTATGCTATCCAACACTTTCCCTACTGTTGCATTCTCTGGAGTGGAAATAGTAATTTTTACCCCTACGCTATCCAACACTTTCCCTACTGTTGCACTCCTTGGAGTTGGAATAGTAATTGTTACCCCTACGCTATCCAACACTTTCCCTACTGTTGCACTCTCTGGAGTTGGAATAGTAATTTTTAAGGTACACAGACAAAATATCGAGTTTTAAACTTCGATATACAATTATATCGAAGTTTAAATATCGATGGTACATAATATAGAAGGTAAGTAATATCGACAGTCTTAATATCGATATTAGTATGATATTAGTAATTTCGAAGTTTTAAATATCGATGTCAATAATATCGAAATAAATAATTTCAATGTTACTAATATCGATTCTTAAATAAATTTTGTGTATATTATATTGTATTTATTATGTTTTATTATTTATTTTTAATATAATTTAATTAAATATTGTCTTTTAGTACTGTAGCGGGTTGTGGGTTTATAGGGGAATAGGGTGGGAAGTAATTTAATTATGTTAAATTAATTATTAATTAGTAGGAATTATTAATTAATTAATTGAGAATTAATTTATAATTAATTTTAATTAATTGATTAATTGATAAATATGTTCTGTAGCGGGTTATGGGTTTATAGGGGAATAGGGTGGGAAGTAATTTAATTATGTTAAATTAATTATTAATTAGTAGGAATTATTAATTAATTAATTGAGAATTAATTGAGAATTAATTTTAATTAATTGATTAATTGATAAATATGTTCTGTAGCGGGTTATGGGTTTATAGGGGGATAGGGTGGGAAGTAATTTAATTATGTTAAATTAATTATTAATTAGTAGGAATTATTAATTAATTAATTGAGAATTATTTGTAAATAATTTTAATTAATTGATTAATGTCAAGTCAAGTCAAGTCAAAGAATTTATATAGCGCTCTACATACCCAGAGGGTCTCAAGGCGCTTGAGGAGGGGAGGGGAATTACTTGTCAAATATCCACGTTTTAAGTTGCTTTCTGAATGCTAGGTGATTCTGGGTAAGGCAAAGGTGAGTGGGAAGGGAGTTCCAGGTTTTAGCTGCCAGGTAGGAGAAGGATCTACCTCCCATGGTGGTTTTGTTGATGCGAGGTACAGTGGCAAGGGCTTGGTTGGATGATCGTAGCTGGCGGGAGGGGGAGTAGAAGGACAGTCGTGTGTTGAGGCATTCTGGTCCAATTTCGTAGAGTGCTTTGTGTGCGTGGGTTAGGAGCCGGAAGGTGATCCTCTTATTGACGGGAAGCCAGTGGAGGTTTTTCAGGTGACCGGAGATATGTTCTTTACGCGGGATGTCTAATATGAGCCTGGCTGAGGCGTTTTGAATTCGTTGGAGTTTTTTCTGGAGTTTAGCGGTAGTACCGGCATAGAGGGTGTTTCCGTAGTCCAGTCGGCTCGTGACCAGGGCGTGGGTGACCGTTTTCCTAGTTTCGGTGGGGATCCAACGAAAAGTTTTTTTGAGCATGCGAAGAATGTTGAAGCAGGATGAAGAGACGGCGTTGACTTGTTTGTACATTGAAAGTGAGGAATCCAGGATGACGCCCAGGTTCCGTGCATGGTCTGTCGGGATGGGTGCTTTTCCAAGGGCTTCTGGCCACCAAGAATCGTCCCATGCGGAGGGGGAGGTACCTAAGATAAGGACTTCTGTTTTATCAGAGTTCAGTTTCAGACGGCTATGTTTCATCCATTCGGCAACTTCTTTCATTCCTTCGTGTAGGTTAGTTTTGGCGGTGCGAGGGTCATTGGTGAGTGATAGGATCAGTTGAGTGTCATCCGCGTAGGAGATGATGTTGAGGTTGTGTTGGCGTGCGATGGTCGCGAGGGGGCTCATGTATACGTTGAAAAGGGTGGGGCTAAGTGAAGATCCTTGTGGAACGCCGCAGATGACTTCAGTGGCCTCTGACTTGAATGGTGGAAGGCGGACTCTCTGGGTTCTTCCAGTGAGGAACGAGGTGATCCATTCTAGTGCTTTTCCTTGGATTCCAATGTTTCTGAGGCGCTGTAGAAGGGTGTTATGGCAGACTGTGTCGAAGGCTGCGGAGAGGTCGAGGAGGATGAGGGCGACTGTGTCTCCATTGTCCAGTAGGGTTCGAATGTCGTCTGTTGCTGCGATGAGGGCGGTTTCAGTGCTGTGTTTGGCTCGGAAGCCGGACTGTGAGGAGTCGAGGGAGTTGTTGGCTTCGAGGAAGGCGGCGAGCTGGTTGTTGACAGCTTTCTCGATGACTTTGGCCGGGAATGGAAGGAGCGAAATGGGACGGTAGTTTTTGAGTTCGGTGGGGTCCGCTGTGGGTTTTTTCAGAAGTGCGCTGAGTTCTGCGTGTTTCTAGCTTTCCGGGAAGGTGGCGGAGTTGAGGGAGCAGTTGATGACGTCTCTGAGGTGCGGTGCTATGATGGAGTCTGCTTTGTTGAAGATGTGGTGAGGACATGGGTCAGTTGGGGATCCTGAGTGTATGGAGTTCATCAGGCGGATAGTGTCCTCAGTGGAGATTGGGTTCCAGTCATGAAGGATGTTTGAGGGTGGTGAAGGTCCAGCAGATGGTTGGGTGGGTTGGTCTCCGGGTTGATTGTCGAAGCTGTTGTGGATGTCTGCAATTTTGTTGTGGAAGAATGAGGCTAGGGAGTCGCAGAGGGCTTGAGAGGGGGTGATGTCATTGGAGTTGGCCGAGGGATTGGTGAATTCCTTGACGATGTTGAAAAGTTCCTTGCTGTTGTGGGCGTTGCTATCTAGTCGGTCCTTGAAGGCGGTTTTCTTGGCTTTTCGGATCAGTTGGTGGTGTGTGCGAGTGGCGTTTTTGAAGGCTTCCTTGGTGCTGGTGGTTGGGTCTTTTTTCCAGGCCTTCTCCAGGGAGCGGCAGAGTTTCTTGGATTTCTTAAGATCATTGTTGAACCAGGAGGCTTTCTTGCTGCCAAGTTTGATTTGTTGTTTTTTCAGTGGTGCTAGGATGTCGGCACTGTTGGATAACCATAGGGTGAGGTTGGTGGCGGCTTGGTTGGGGTTTGAGGAGTGGGCTGGGGGGTTTAGAAGAAGCGATGAGGAGATCTGGTCGATGGTGATTTTGTTCCAGTTTCTTTGCAGAGTTGGTTGGGGGTGGTTGTTGGGTTTGGGCTTGTTGTAGGTAAAGTGGACGCAGCTGTGGTCAGTCCAGAGGAGAGCCGTAGTGTGGCTGAAGGATACATGGTTGCTGGAAGTGAAGATAGGGTCGAGTGTGTGACCTGCGATGTGGGTGGGGGAAGTGACCAGTTGTTTAAGTCCGAGGTTGGCGAGGTTGTCCAAAAGGGTGGTGGAGTTATGGTCGTTGCTCTTTTCAAGGTGAAAGTTGAGGTCTCCCAGAAGGATGTAATCTTTGGATGGGAGGGCGTGTGGAGTGATGAAGTCCGTGATGTCTTCACTGAATTGTGCGCGGGGTCCTGGAGGTCTGTAAAGGAGGGTGCCTCTGAGTGTGGTTTTGGGGTCGGTGTGGATCTGGAAGTGAAGGTGTTCAGAGTTGGCGAGATTGACGTCAGAGCTGGTTGAGATGTGGATGGATTTCTTGTGGACGATAGCGATTCCTCCTCCTGTGTGGCCGGTTTCGGTCCTTGCGTATGATCTTATAGTCTTCTGGGATGGCAATGGTGATGTCTGGGGCGGAAGAGGCGTTCATCCATGTTTCTGTTAGGAAGGCGACGTCCGGAGATATGGAGTCTAGTAGATTCCAGAGGTCGATGGCGTGCCTGAGGACTGAGCGGGTGTTGAGCAGGATGCATTTTAGGTGGTTGGGGTCGGATATCTGTTGTGTGTTCGTAGATGAGGAGTTGTTCTTGGTGCCGTCGAACTTGCAGGAGTAGCAAGAGAAGGGTCCATGGGTGTGTCCAGGCGCGGCTTGGACGCAATTGGGGGAGCGGCCGGGGTTAAGGGCTAGGAGGGTGATGGCATCGTAGGTAATGCGGGAGGGCTGGGCAATGCGAGGGCCAGGGGGTATGGCGCTGGGCGCGGTCCAGGCGCGGACGGGCGTAGACGGGCTTACCTTTGGCGCACCTTCGGCGCGGATTGGGCGCGAACGCTGCGCGTGTACGCTGCACGCATGGGCTGCTGTCATATATGGATGGTGGGAAGGGGGAGGGGCGAGGGCGGCTCAGCTGGGAGGCGGGGCGGGCTCAGGTCAACGCACACGGAGCACAACAACAACAGGGACAAAATGGAGGGGGGAGTAGAGCAAGGCGCCGAGGGATATCGCGCAATTAATTCAATGTCAATACAGATATGGTGCAAGCAGGCGAGGTAAATACAATTACTTTCCAGTTGAAAATACAGGCACAGTCAATTACAATGCAGCGCAGTTCTACGATACCGAGTCTCGGTGGAGAGACAAGGGAGCGACCACTCAGGGCAGGAGCGATGAGGGATCACAGCGTTTCTAGGACTGGGAGCGCTGTAACTAGTTAGTGGGAGGGCGGCTCAGCTGGGAGGCGGGGCGGGCTCAGGTCAACGCACACGGAGCACAACAACAACAGGGACAAAATGGAGGGGGGGAGTAGAGCAAGGCGCCGAGGGATATCGCGCAATTAATTCAATGTCAATACAGATATGGTGCAAGCAGGCGAGGTAAATACAATTACTTTCCAGTTGAAAATACAGGCACAGTCAATTACAATGCAGCGCAGTTCTACGATACCGAGTCTCGGTGGAGAGACAAGGGAGCGACCACTCAGGGCAGGAGCGATGAGGGATCACAGCGTTTCTAGGACTGGGAGCGCTGTAACTAGTTAGTGGGAGGGCGGCTCAGCTGGGAGGCGGGGCGGGCTCAGGTCAACGCACACGGAGCGCAACAACAACAGGGACAAAATGGAGGGGGGGAGTAGAGCAAGGCGCCGAGGGATATCGCACAATTAATTCAATGTCAATACAGATATGGTGCAAGCAGGCGAGGTAAATACAATTACTTTCCAGTTGAAAATACAGGCACAGTCAATTACAATGCAGCGCAGTTCTACGATACCGAGTCTCGGTGGAGAGACAAGGGAGCGACCACTCAGGGCAGGAGCGATGAGGGATCACAGCGTTTCTAGGACTGGGAGCGCTGTAACTAGTTAGTGGGAGGGCGGCTCAGCTGGGAGGCGGGGCGGGCTCAGGTCAACGCACACGGAGCACAACAACAACAGGGACAAAATGGAAGGGGGGAGTAGAGCAAGGCGCCGAGGGATATTGCGCAATTAATTCAATGTCAATACAGATATGGTGCAAGCAGGCGAGGTAAATACAATTACTTTCCAGTTGAAA
The DNA here is from genome assembly GCF_964263255.1 of Lissotriton vulgaris. Lineage (NCBI taxonomy): Eukaryota > Metazoa > Chordata > Amphibia > Caudata > Salamandridae > Lissotriton > Lissotriton vulgaris. The sequence goes on along the minus strand of NC_141695.1, from coordinate 1,064,029,600 downwards.
ATACAGGCACAGTCAATTACAATGCAGTGCAGTTCTACGATACCGAGTCTCGGTGGAGAGACAAGGGAGCGACCACTCAGGGCAGGAGCGATGAGGGATCACAGCGTTTCTAGGACTGGGAGCGCTGTAACTAGTTAGTGGGAGGGCGGCTCAGCTGGGAGGCGGGGCGGGCTCAGGTCAACGCACACGGAGCACAACAACAACAGGGACAAAATGGAGGGGGGGAGTAGAGCAAGGCGCCGAGGGATATCGCGCAATTAATTCAATGTCAATACAGATATAGTGCAAGCAGGCGAGGTAAATACAATTACTTTCCAGTTGAAAATACAGGCACAGTCAATTACAATGCAGCGCAGTTCTACGATACCGAGTCTCGGTGGAGAGACAAGGGAGCGACCACTCAGGGCAGGAGCGATGAGGGATCACAGCGTTTCTAGGACTGGGATCGCTGTAACTAGTTAGTGGGAGGGCGGCTCAGCTGGGAGGCGGGGCGGGCTCAGGTCAACGCACACGGAGCACAACAACAACAGGGACAAAATGGAGGGGGGGAGTAGAGCAAGGCGCCGAGGGATATCGCGCAATTAATTCAATGTCAATACAGATATGGTGCAAGCAGGCGAGGTAAATACAATTACTTTCCAGTTGAAAATACAGGCACAGTCAATTACAATGCAGCGCAGTTCTACGATACCGAGTCTCGGTGGAGAGACAAGGGAGCGACCACTGAGGGCAGGAGCGATGAGGGATCACAGCGTTTCTAGGACTGGGAGCGCTGTAACTAGTTAGTGGGAAGGCGGCTCAGCTGGGAGGCGGGGCGGGCTCAGGTCAACGCACACGAAGCACAACAACAACAGGGACAAAATGGAGGGGGGGAGTAGAGCAAGGCGCCGAGGGATATCGCGCAATTAATTCAATGTCAATACAGATATGGTGCAAGCAGGCGAGGTAAATACAATTACTTTCCAGTTGAAAATACAGGCACTGATACTTATGTTCTGTAGCGGGTTATGGGTTTATAGGGGAATAGGGTTGGAAGTAATGTAATAATGTCTAAATAATTATTAATTAGTAGGAATCATACATTAATTAAAAATAATTGGTAATTATATTTAATTATTTTGGTAATTATTTTTAATTAATTGATAAATATGTTCTGTAGCGGGTTATGGGTTTATAGGGGAATAGGGTGGGAAGTAATTTCATTATGTAGAATTAATTATTAATTAGTAGGAAGCATACATTTATTTATATTAATTGGTAAATAAATTTAATTAATTGGTTATTAATTTTAAATAATTATTTAATTGCTAGATGTAATTTATAAGTATGTAATTTAAACCCCTATGCTATCCAACACTTTCCCTACTGTTGCACTCTATGGAGTTGGAATAGTAATTGTTACCCCTACGCTATCCAACACTTTCCCTACTGTTGCACTCTCTGGAGTGGGAATAGTAATTTTTACCCCTATGCTATCCAACACTTTCCCTACTGTTGTACTCTCTGGAGTTGGAATAGTAATTGTTACCCCTACGCTATCCAACACTTTCCCTACTGTTGCACTCTCTGGAGTGGGAATAGTATTTGTTACCCCTACGCTATCCAACACTTTCCCTACTGTTGCACTCTCTGGAGTTGGAATAGTAATTTTTAAGGTACACAGACAAAATATCGAGTTTTAAATTTCGATATACAATTATATCGAAGTTTAAATATCGATGGTACATAATATAGAAGGTAAGTAATATCGACAGTCTTAATATCGATATTAGTATGACATTAGTAATTTCGAAGTTTTAAATATCGATGTCAATAATATTGAAATAAATAATTTCGATGTTACTAATATCGATTTTTAAATAAATTTTGTGTATATTATATTGTATTTATTATGTTTTAATATTTATTTTTAATATAATTTAATTAAATATTGTCTTTTAGTACTGTAGCGGGTTGTGGGTTTATAGGGGAATAGGGTGGGAAGTAATTTAATTATGTTAAATGAATTATTAATTAGTAGGAATTATTAATTAATTAATTGAGAATTAATTGAGAATTAATTTTAATTAATTGATTAATTGATAAATATGTTCTGTAGCGGGTTTTGGGTTTTTTAGGGGAATAGGGTGGGAAGTAATTTAATTATGTTAAATTAATTATTAATTAGTAGGAATTATTAATTAATTAATTGAGAATTAATTGAGAATTAATTTTAATTAATTGATAAATATGTTCTGTAGCGGGTTATGGGTTTATAGGGGAATAGGGTGGGAAGTAATATAATTATGTTAAATTAATTATTAATTAGTAGGAATTATTAATTAATTAATTGAGAATTATTTGTAAATAATTTTAATTAATCGATTAATTGATACTTATGTTCTGTAGCAGGTTATGGGTTTATAGGGGAATAGGGATGGAAGTAATGTAATAATGTTTAAATAATTATTAATTAGTAGGAATCATACATTAATTAAAAATAATTGGTAATTATATTTAATTATTTTGGTAATTATTTTTAATTAATTGATAAATATGTTCTGTAGCGGGTTATGGGTTTATAGGGGAATAGGGTGGGAAGTAATTTCATTATGTAGAATTAATTATTAATTAGTAGGAAGCATACATTTATTTATATTAATTGGTAAATAAATTTAATTAATTGGTTATTAATTTTAAATAATGATTTAATTGATAGATGTAATTTATAAGTATGTAATTTTTACCCCTAAGCTATCCAAAACTTTCCCTACTGTTGCACTCTCTGGAGTAGGAATAGTAATAGTTACCCCTACGCTATGCAACACTTTCCCTACTGTTGCACTCTCTGGAGTGGGAATAGTAATTGTTTCTGCTACGCTATCCAACACTTTCCCTACTGTCGCACTCTCTGGAGTGGGAATAGTAATTTTTACTCATACGCTATCTAAAATGTATTTAGATTTTTTATTAGTATTATGTTGTTATTAATTGTTATTTATGTGAATATTTTATGTAAATAAATGTATTAGTAATTTATTAAATTTTTATTTGTTTTTAAGTTATGACAATAATTAATTTAGAGTTATTATTAATGAAAAATACATTATGTATTATATATTTATTAACATTAATTTGTATTACATTATGTATTAATTTTAAATATTATAGTACGTTTTTAAATATGTTTATTACATTTATAAGTATTATTTTGTTAATATTACATTTTTCTTATATTAAAAAAACGATATTTTACAAAAAACTATATTTTTGTCATTCTATATTTTATTTTCGATATTTTTGTACTTACCTTGTTAGGGATAGGATTCCTATATTTTTGACTTCGATATTTTTGTTCCGATATTTTTGTATATCGATATTTTTGTTTTCGATATTTTGTCAGACATTCCCTTTGACTCCCTATCCTTTGGATGGAGGGATAGGTGGATATTTAGAGCGACAAAGAGGCATATACATAAACAGAAATAGATTAGTTGATTGATAGACAGGTGTGCAGCCAGCCAGGGTTTGATTAGTTGAGTAGCAGACAGCTCTGCTCTCCATAACAAGTGAGTAATAGGTCTGATGTTTGCATTTTGCAAGGAAGCAAAAATGAGGAATATCATTACTGCATAAACAGTGAGAGGGATATATGAGGTGAGCCAGTGACCCACATTCTACAAAACCTCAGTCCATTGAATCAGGACAATCAGGTAAATTTAGACAAAAGAGGAGAAACTACTAGAGGCAGACTGGCAGACAGGCAAGGATGTTTTTCAATGAACTAAAAAACAGACCGGGAAACCTGAACTCAGCACCACTCTGGAATTTGAATGGAGGCTTGTGTGTAAATAGGTATCAACAATAGGCATCAAACATACAAATAGGGATAAAAGGAATGCTTTCAAAAAGGCTAACCACTAGCAATCACTCGGGGTACTATTCCAACTTATTTTTCTTTTTCCCACCATGCTACCTCAGATCAGACCCAGCCATATGAAATTCAGCCTTGATCCTACTCCAATAGAGCAGTCTAGCCCAAACTGCCAATCAAGGTCCTTATTGAACCAGAACACAAGCAACCCAATATCGGATTTGGCATAGTTAGGCCTCTTCACTTGAGTGCAGCTTGGCTCCTGTGGATAAGTGACTACAGGACCCATGTCTAGGAATTTTCTTGGTCACTTAAGGTGTTACATCAAACGAACAAAAAGTGATGGGAGTGATGTATGAAAAAGTCTAACCACTGGCAATCACCCAAGGTAGCAATATAACCCATCATTCTTTTGTACACCATGCTACCTCAGATTAGACACAGCCATTTGTAAATCAGCCTTAGTGCTGCTTTAATAGGAACAGCCCAGCCCAAACTGTCAAGCCAGGTCATTTCTAAACAGAACACAAACAACCCAAGTCCGGTTTTGACTTAATTGGGCTTCATCAGTCAAGTGTAACTTGGTTCGAGCTGTACATTGAGTACGACACCCATGTCTGAGCTTGCCCATGGCCACATAGGGCATTATAATAAATGAGGGAAGGCATGCATTAAAAACAGTCTAACCATTGGAAATCACTCTGGATAACATTCTTTTGCAAGCATTCCTTCCATCACTTTCTGAGTGTTTGATCAACAATAGGCATGGAATATACTTAAAAAGAGACTAGCATAGTTCTGAGAAAGTCCCATTAGAGGTGAAAGCCCGTATTGGCTTTGTTGTGAGTGTACATACATATCTCATGGTGAAGTGAGCTGAACAATGATGATGGATTCGACCCAGATCCAATAGTGACTGTGGGGTGAGTGTCTCAAAAGATTCAGCACTCCTTCCATCATCATATTGTGTTTCCTTTGTTTGCTCTATGCTGGCAGGGTATGCCCAGACGTGGGTCCCTTGCTCACTTTGCCACTGGATTCAAGCTAGCCTGGTTGCTGAGGACTGTTAGCCTGAAACCGGTCCCAGGATGCTTGTTTCCGGTCCAGGGAAGACATGGCTTGGTAGTTCGGGCTGGACTGTTCCCATGAGGCACAGGGTCAAGACTGATTTGCATATGGCTGGATGGGAACTGCTGTGGAGAAGTGAGCTAAACCAGTATGCTGTCGCATTACCAGAAGCAAATGTGGAAACCAAATGTAGCCCTTGAGAAGTTAAATACTCTGGGCCCGATTCACAGAACTAACATAAGACAAAATCCTAAACTTACTACCATTTTGGTATTCACAGAAGGCACTTACTCGTTTTGGTATTCACAGAAGTTAGGAATCCTAACTTTAGAACTCCTAAATGCCTTCTGTGAATACCGAAAGTCTTAAAGTTAGGATTTTTCTCAGTTTAGGAGTAGTAAAGTTAGGACTCCAAACTTTAGGACTCCTAAATGCCTTCTGTGAACTCCGAAAGTATTAAAGTTAGAATTGTTCTCAGTTTAGGAGTAGTAAAGTTAGGAGTCCTAACTTTAGGACTCCTAAATGCCTTCTGGGAATACCAAAATTCTTAAAGTTAGGATTTTTCTCAGTTTCGGAGTAGTAAAGTTAGAAGTGCCTTCTGTGAATACCAAAAGGGTAGTAAGTTTAGGATTTTGTCTTATGTTAGTTCTGTGAATCGGGCCCAATGTGGCTATACTCAAATGGTTTCCAATGTTCCCTAAATATCATGTGTGTTTAATGAACGATGTGCAAATGGGCACTTCAAGATCAAAAGAATGGTAATTTAAAAAAACATCAGCAACAGAACCCAGATTATTCAATTTGCAGAAATCACGAAGTGATGTTTTTATTTGTGATTGTTGATTAAAAATCGGGTGACATGGATATCTTTAATTAAGTCTAAGTGAACTTCTAAGAAGTCTGAGAGGAAGTGCATGAAGTGATTGGACTAATATTTTTTAATGCATTTTCAAATATGGAGAGCTGTATATGATGTGAACATAGACAACATACCAAGCAAAATGAGTACAGCCATTAATTCACCATGTGCAGTGATTCCTCCTAAGTGCCACTGAAGTCTTGAACCGTAGAGAAGATTTAACAGAAGCATGTAGTGAGTGCTGAACAAACTGACCAGCTTCATGTTGATTTTCTTGAAGATCCTATGTTTATGTTTTTCATGCTTCGGAATGCACTTCACTTGGAATGTTCAAATATTATTTGCTTGACTCTTATTCTAAAACAGAGAATAACAATCAGCCGCGGCTCATGCAGGTAAGAGTGGTTGGGCGGTGGAGGCAGTTAAGGGGGGATTTCGATGGATGATGGTGAGGGAAAATGTATTATTTATTTAATTTTCCCTCGTCATTGTCCATCAGAATCCCCCCTCACCCAGCCCCACCGCCCCACTGCTCTTACCTGCATGTGCCACAGCTGAGAACAATATTTTATTTATTTATTTATTGAGTTTTCTATAGCGCATACCAGACCCAGGGTAGGGTATCAGAGCGCTTGACAATGAGTACACAGAAGAAATAAAACAAGTATCAAAATAAAGCAATACATAAAATCAGCATGTTTTGTCAAAGATCGGAGGGGCACAGGGGTCAAAGTTGTTCTGAGCAACAGGTAATCGGGGCGAGGGAGTCCTTAGTGGGGGAGAAGAGGCAAGTATGAGGGTTTAGAAATGGAATGGTTCCTGTGAGGTTCCCGGGAGGAATTTGCACATCAGGAATGATTTTGCTTCTCTTTTGAACAGAGGATTAGAGGAGATTTTTCTGATGTAAGGAGGGAGTGGGTTCCATATTTTTGGTGCTGCTCCAGAGAATGCTCTGTCACGTGTTTTTTTGTTGAAATGTGAGGGTGATAGAGCGCCTACAGCACTCTAAATTGTATGGGTGCATTATACTCATGGTTCAAACGCACTCACCTATATTTGCATCGTATGCAGTGTAATATCTTTATTAAATGCATTTATACAACATCTAAAGCATAGAAATGTAATGTGTGCCTTTAAGTAGAATTTTCATGTATTAGAGACATTATCATTCATGTCTGTATGCATAATGTGCAGGATGACATTATATTCACATCAATATAACTGTGTGTTGTTTAAGTTGCCTGCATTGTAGGCCCAGAGCCGCAAGTTGTTGACAGTTTAAAGTCCTTGGTTGCTAAAGAAATAATTAAATGAATCTCTTATGTGTGCCAGAACAGTATACTCTCATCCCTCTGCAGGTAAAATAATTTGACCTTGTTATTCTTAGTTTAAGGAGATAACCGGAATGTCTGAGAAGTGAGAAGGTAGTAAATCTTCTGTGCCTGGCCTACCTGAACCTCAATGCCACTGGAAGACAAGAAGAACTTATTTAAAGAAGTAAAGGAAAGCTACTGGGGAACCTTGCAAGTGAAACAATGCAACATGTGTGTCAAGATCCGTAGGCCGGTAAAACACTGACTACCGCGGTAAACATCAGGAAGTGCCGTAAAAAACTACACTTCCCAGCGTCCTTCTCGTGAGCACGCTCCACGTGACTCCGACACTGGTTGAACCCGGAAATAGGGACATCAAACGCCTCTAACGTTGCCAATTAATCCTGGATATACCGCGGCTGCAGCAGTGTTCCTCTTAGGCTAATTTGAGGCGGTAAGGGTGCTTCCAGTAACTCGCTCTGATTCTTTGTTCTATTTGCACTTTGTACTTGTTCGCTGAGAACTGCTTTCTCGGAAAGTCCTTGCCCCTTGTTTCTCTGTTAGGGAAAACAGCGCTTTCGGTTGTTTTCATTCAGAGAAGCATAATGGGCAGCATTGTACTGGTCTCTTCAGAGTAGAAGAAGTTCCTACCTTCCTTGTTCTTGTTGATGGAATCACTCAGTCAGGGATACTGTAAGTTGAGACGCTTGTGGCTTAACAGCGTTTTGCTCTTTTGCTATTTCATTCCCTGTTGACAAGACCAGTAGCTCCTGGATTCTCATACAGGGAGTGAATCTGTTCCTTTTGGCATTTCCTATTTGGATGAAGTATAAACTTTCTTGGGGATTCCCTGCATTTGAGGATATACAAACCTTGCTTTCCTCTTACACTCTCACCTAAGCACATCTCTGGAGGGCCATTAGAGTACTGAACTCCTCCCATGGTATTGTGGTGAATACATTGTGCAGACAATTTAGTGCACCTCGTTCTTAGTTCTATTCACATATGGTTTGTTCTTTTATACAATTTACTAGGAGAGAGAGAGATAAAAGAGGGCGTTTTGGAAGTTATGGATGGCATTTGGGAAAATTCCATACATGGCCCGGATAGGTGGAGTAAATACATGTTCTTCCTATATTAGAGTGTATTGTGAGGGTATGTGTAATTCTCATGGATGTTTTCACCCTCGTACAGTTGTTCATGTTGGAAGTCTGCAATCACCCTCTCCTCTCTTCTGGTAGAACTTTTCTTTGTTTCCTTTACAGGTAGAGTGTAATGTAGATTCCCTGAGATATCCTCCTAGAGCGTTCATCTGTTTTCACTGTATTGTTGCCTCACAACTGGGTACTTATCTTGTTTTTCATGTGTCGTCCATAGGTCTCCCTCCCTGCTGTTCCTACCCTTTCCTTCCCTCGATTAACCACCCCACTAGTCCGCGTGTTTCTATATTCCGGAATTGGGACAGTTGAGAGGTGGACCCCTTTTGAGCATCAGCACAATCCAGAGGATTCTGGACGGTGGAACCTGACAGACTATTCGGCCCACGAATAGTGTATCCTCTTGATTGTGCTGGTGACAAACATGGCCACTTTAGAAGACGTCATGGCCGCTTTGGCGTTGGTACAAACAGAGCTCACTGCCTCTTGACGCGAAATCGCTGTTCTCCATGCCAGGGTAGAATCAATGCAAAGAAACCCTTTCGACAACGGGGGTCTCTTCACCCCACGCCTCCTTCAGTCGTGGGTGAAATGCCTGCTTGGATACCGTTAGCCCCTCCTGAAAGGTTTTATGGGGACATTAAGAAAGTTTAGGTATTCATAACCCAAGCACTACTACACTTTACATGTAAACCTACATTTTTTGCAACAAACCAGGCAAGGGTGGCATTTGTGACTTCATACTTGACAGGTGAGGCAGCACAGTGGCAGGTCCCCATTGTTAGACCCCCAACGCAAACATGCGCGGCTCTCATAGAACTGACTCGCAGTTGGACCACCGGCTAAAGGAGCGAAGAGGCGACCTCAAACAAAAGGACTGGGTTTTGTCACAGGGAGAATGTGCTCGTTCCTCAAACAATGGAAACTCCAAACCCGAACCCATGGACATTGGGGCCGTTAGAGCATCGCTGACGCTCAGCGAAAGAGACGACCGCCGTAAACAGGGCTTGTGCTTGTATTGCTGGAAGAAAGGCCATTACCTCCGTGAGTGCCCTGTGAAACCCAAATACGGATGTCCTATACCTGGACAAGTGGCTACCATAGTAGCCGGGAACGAGGCGGAAAACGGCAGAGCTTGAGGGTGCAGGAAGGGGAACCTTCAAGCGGATGTATGATCCCTTTGGTAAACCACTACATCTCCACAGACTCAGTGCATTTTTTATACCGTTCACCATTGAAATAAATCAGGAGAAAAAGCTAATACAAGCAATGGTGGATTCCGGAGCGACGGGGTGTTTTATGGACAGTGAGGAAACGCTAAGGCTTGGGGTACAGTTCATCCACAAAACCACCCCTGAACGTGTGTATGCAGTAGACAGCAAGGAGCTGGAATCTGGACCCATCAACTATGCCACCCCCGAATACGAACTGATTTACGATGGATATCATCATGAAAAACTAACATTCAACATCGTCCAAGCTCCCATGTATAGAGTCATTTTGGGCCTCCCTTGGCTGCAGAAGCACAAACTCACCATAGAATGGACCAACAGAACTATGCAGATGCAGTCTGCATATGTTTTCTGTCGCTAATCACTAGCCAGTATGAACCATATTGAATCAAAAAGACCAACAGCTTAACATGCCATCTTGATGTTTGGGAAATATAATGAAATGTTATAAATTGAAAACTGATAAATATCTGCTTACGGAGATGGTTGATTTGACTTTTCTACTAAACCACTTGCAAAGGTTATTACTAGTATCAAACTGTAGCAACTGAAATATCCACTTGACCTTATTACGCACAATTAATCAGTGGCAGGTTTATACATCTATGAGTAGTATGTTCATAGTGATAAAATGTGAATAGGATCCTTTCCTATGGACCTTGGGTAAAAAGCTTTTTGTACATATATATTATTGTTTTTTTGTATGAATAATGTTGGTGTAATGTTATGTGTCATTCTCTGAATTGTATATTACGATATGATGTTTTTAAATTCTGGAGCAATAGCCATGTGACATTAATTCTGTTCTTTCAGCTGGTTTCAGTTTTTTATGTACAGGGTTATTATTGGATTATGTCAAAGTGTGTATAGAATTTAAGGCATATTTTATTTGAATTTCAGAAATTTTGGGAAGACAGCTAATATTTTCCTGATGAAGGCGGCTATATGTTAACTGTCCGTCGAAACGCGTTGAAACTAAGGGAGAAGTGCAATACATATTGATCAAGGAGAATTCTGGTTACTGCTGAATATACCTTATTTGTACCTCCCTCATTAGCTTTATGAAATGGATTGGATGAATTCATGTATATGATTTGTTCCTTTTCTTATATTGTCTGTGTTCCCAAGTTATATATACTTTTTTAATGTGTTCCTTTTTAACAGTTTTTAAATACATAAATAAACTGTGCATACTGAATTTATTTGTTTTTACAGAATTTTGTTATCTACTGCATTGCTCCGAGTGATAGGTCTTTATGTCTGAACAATTGATGTTTATTTTGTCTGTATTAGTTGGTGTGTTTACATTAAGGTGCCCAAAGGGAATTTCTTTTTGATACAAAGTGCGTAATGTCAGAACCAGTGTATCCAGGGGCTCATGAGTCCTTCTCAAGCTTTGACCTTCCAGCATCATGTCGCAACTGCAGCAGAGAAAGACGTGGTCCTACCAGGATGTTATGTGGAATATGCAGAGGTCTTCAGCAACACCAAGGCGGAAGAACTCCCACTTCACCAGGTTTAAGATTGCCGGATAGACCTGGTTCTAGGAGCAGCGGTTCCTTGCAGCAGGATTTATGCTCTCACAGTGCCAGAAACCCAACACCTAAGACATTACCTTGATAAATACCTTGCTTTGGGTTGTGTTCATCCTTCCCGCCCCCCGGCTGCGGCACCCCTTTTTTTTAAATACCAATGGCCAACTGCGAATTGAGGTGTTGTATTGACTTCAAAGCAGTGAACCTCATCCCCGTTAAAAATCAATACCCTTTACCTCTAATTCCAGTGCTTTCGGAACAAGTTACGTCTGTCAACATATACACCAAGCTTGATCTCAGAGGGGCATACCATTTGGTCCGGATGTGGGAAGGCGACGAATGGAAAACGGCCTTCAAGATGCGGTTCGGATTGTTTGAGTATCTAGTTATGCCATTTGGCCTGTGCAACGTCCCTGTGGCTTCCCGGTTCTTTCTCAACGATAGTTTGAGAGATTTATTGGACCAATTTGTCGTGATATACATCGATGATATCTTGATATTCTCCTCCAACGAGAGGAGCACATACTCGATGTATTTTTGCAATGGCTAAAGTACTTCAGGCATTGCGAAAACCTAAGTTGTTTTGCAAACTAAGCAAATGCGACTTCCATGTTACTACCGTAGAATTCCTGGGTGTCTTGCCCACTCCCTCAGGACAAGAAATGGCAGAGAGAAAAATCAAGGCCATCACTGAATGGCCTCGCCCACAGATTGTGAAAGATATTCAGAGGTATCTGGGATTCGCCAACTTTTATAGGCGGTTTATCCAACAGTTTTCTGACATGGTATCTCCGTTGTCCAGGTTGACAAAGAAGAAGGCTCCTTTCCTTTGGTCAGAGGAAACACAAACCGTTTTTGAATGTCTCAAGAGAGCCTTTACCACAACCCCGGTCCTTAAGCATGCCAAACCTGAACTACCCTTCATCGTGGAAGCGGACGCTTCCAATATAGAAGTAGGGGACGTATTGTCACAAAGACACGAAACAACAGGGTATTTACACCCCATTTCTTACATGTTTAGGAAGCTTAACCCTGCTGAACAGAACTACACCATAGCCGAGAAAGAGCTGCTTGCCATAAGAGATGCCTTTCTGGAATGGAGACAATGGCTGTTGGGAGCGACTCACCAGGTGGCTGTGTATTTGGACCACCGCAACTTACAATTCATGCGAGCAGCAAGACATCTGATCTTACTCCGCGTCAGCCTCGTTGGATTCAGTTCTTCGCTGAATTCCACTTCGTGGTAACGTTCTGACCTGGTAAAGAGAAAAAAAAGTGGACGCCTTAACTCGGCAGGAAAACCCGAGGCATCAGGTGATGGAGACAGAAAGAACAATTCTGAAATCCAGTCAAGTTCTCTGTGTCACCCAAACAGATGATTTCCTGCAGAAAGCGACACTAGGGATGCGATCCTTTGCCTGGAAGAGCTGGATGAAGCATCACCCAGAATGGCAGTGGCAACAGGGATTACCGTTAAAAAACCAGCAGGTACTGGTTCCCACCAAAGAGTTGAAAAAAAAGGCTTTCGATGGTGTCATGAACTTCCCTGTGCCGCACATGGAGGAGAAAAGAAAACTGTGGAGAGGGTGCTACTCCAGTTCTGGTGGCTCACGATTCGTTCCGACATGCTGTTGTGGGTAAAAAGTTGTCCTACGTGCGATCAGATAAAGTCCGACCACAACAAAACCCAAGGCCTTCTTCAACCTATGCCCACTCCGGAATCCCTGTGGGAAAGGTTCTCCGTGGACTTCATTATCGGACTACCCAAAGACCAGAGATGTACAGCAATTGAAGTAGTGGTCGACTATCTAACAAAGATGGGCCATTTTATCGCCTGCAAACAGGTTCCTTCTGCAGGTCTCTTGGCACACTTGTTATTGGTGAATGTCGTCAGACTACACGGACTCGCCAAAGTAATCGTTTCCAACAGAGATGCTGAATTCACAGCCCTCTTTTGGAAGACCTAGTACTCCGAACTGAAGATAACATCCTCATTGTCCACCAGCTTTCACCCCCAGACAGAGGGTCAGACCAATTGGCTGAACCAAACCCTAAAACAGTTTCTCAGGTGTTACGTCAGCAGTCAAATAGAAGCCTGGGTGGAATGGTTATGGGTGGTGGAGATAGCATACAACAGCGCCCAGTATCCGTCTACACTACATACACCTTTCTACAGCACATACGGTTTTCAACCACGCTTTACCCCATTGATACTCCCCAGACAGAACACCAAGGTACCAGAGGTACATCAACGATTGCAGTAGCTCCGCTCAACCCTGCTTGAGACACGGAACAATCTGCTCTGTGCTAAAGTATGGTATAAATCCCAGGCAGACATAGGAGACCAGTTTCCACATACTCAAAGAGGGAGAAGGTCTTGTTATCTACTAGAAACATCAGGTTTAAGAAGTATAGTGCCTTCAGCCCAAAATACATTGGCCCTTACAGAGAAGTCAAACATGTAAATCCTGTGACAGTAAAACTACAACTGCCCGCTAGTCCTCGTATCCATCCTGTTTTCCATGTTTCTCTGCTAAAACCTTCACATTGCCCTGTTAAGAAACAACCCATACCCATTTGTGTTCAACAGGACCCCGAATATGAGGTTAAAGGTATATTGGACTCTAAGGTGGTTCATCACAAACTGTGGTATCTGGTGTCTTGGAAGGGATATGGTCCTGAGGAGGATTCGTGGGAACCAGCAGGGGCGGTGCATGCCGTGCGTCTGGTTGCGGCTTTCCATCGAAAACATTCAGACAAGCCTGGTGTCAGTCAGTGTGGAACTCGAGGGGATGTACTGTCAGGATCCGTAGGTCAGTAAAACACTGACTACCTGATACAGTGGTAAACATCAGGAAGTGCCAAAAAAACTACACTTCAAAGTGACCTTCGCGTGAGCATGCTCTACGTGACTCTGGCGCTGGTTGAACCCGGATATAGGGACATCAAATGCTTCTAACGGTGCTGATTATTCCTGGGTTTCCTGCGGCTGTAGCAGCTTTCCTCTTTGGCTAACTCGAGGCGATAAGGGTGCTTCCCACACCTCGCTCTGATTCTTAGTTCTATTTGCACTTTGTACTTGTTCGATGAGAACTGCTTTCTCGCGTGTCCTTGCCCCTCGTTTTTCTGTTGGAGAAAACAGCGCTTTTGACTGGTTTCATGCAGAGCAGCAAAACAGGCAGCATTGTACTTGTCCCTTCATGACTGGCTGTTTCTGAGTAGGACAAGTTCCTAACTTCCTTGTTCTTGGTGGTGGAATCACTCAGTCAGGGATACTGTTAGGTGAGACGCTAGTGGCTTAACAGCATTTCACTCTTTTGCTATTTCATTCCCTGTTGGCGATAAGAGTAGCTCCTGGATTCTCATGCAGGGAATGGATCTGTTCCTTTTGGCATTTCTTTTTTGGATGAAGTATAAACTTTCTTGGGGATTCCCTGCATTTGAGGATATACAAACCTTGCTTTCCTCTTACACTCTCACCTAAGCACATCTCTGGAGGGCCATAGGAGTACTGAACTCCTCCCATGGTATTGTGGTGAATACATTGTGCAGACAATTTAGTGCACCTCGTTATTTGTTCTATTCACATATGGTTTGTTCTTTTATACCATTTCCTAGGAGAGCAAGAGATAAAAGAGGGCGTTTTGGAAGTTTAGATTGCATTTGGGACTATTCCATGCATGACCCGGGTCGGTGGAGTAAATACATGTTATTCCAAATCAGAGTGTATTGTGAGGGTATGTGTAATACTGATGGATGTCTTCTCCCTCGTACAGTTGTTCATGTTGGAAGTCGGCAATCACCCTCTCCTCTCTTCTGGTAGAACGCTTCTTTGTTTCCTTTATTGGTAGAGTGTTATATAGATTCCCTGAGATATCCTCCTAAAGTGTTCATCTGTTTTCACTGTATTGTTGCCTCACAACTGGGTACTTATCTTGTTTTTCATGTGTCTTCCATATGTCTCCCTACCTTCTGTTCCTACCCTTTCCTTCCCTCACTTAACTACCCCACTAGTCCACGTGTTTCTATATTCCGGACTTGGGACAGTTGAGAGGTGGACCCCTTTTGAGCATCAGCATAATCCCAAGGATTCTGGACGGTGAAACCTGACAATGTGGTACATTTAGCGGGGACTGAGTTTTGTCTTTTTGTATTACGTGCAGGGACTGAAGATCAGACTTCTAAATTTGCGGAGGAGAAGGAGCATCTCTAGAGCAAGCTCCATAGCCTTAAGCTATTTTGACCCATTTGACGTGAGTACTTCTTAGGAAGTATACACATGCTGACACGTTTGGGAAAGAAATAAGGTGATATAGCCAGGAACCTCAATGAGAATAGTGTAGGGAAAGATAACTTATGCTTTTCTTCCTAATGAATAGGTATCTAGACTCAGCCTCCATTCTATGTTGTATTTTAATTATGGAGTTTGTCACATTAGGCTTTTTATGCAGAATGAATTATATTAGTTGGTTTGGCTCTTTGTTGATTTTTATGTACCTATATTCACTGATTCTTAGATGTGTTTACATCCAGTTATTTTTGGCCTTATAATAAAATCCATAAACTGGAATTTAGAGTTTGTGGTCTTTTAAACATGACTAAATTGTATGTATAATCTTGAAGTGTTTACTCCCCTGACCACTTTCAGCAGGCAAATAAAAGACCATCAGTGCTGAATTTGGAAGGTAAGGGAAGGCAAGGATTAGATTTAGCGTAATCAAATGGTAGCAGAGGATGGTTTGCCTCAAAAGTGAGAGGAAAATTAGGGATTTAGAGTAAAAGTGGAGGAAATGTTGCCTCTGGACTTGGAGTAGATGACGGCAAGAAAGAAGATTGATGGAGGTCGGCGGATGCTAATGGTGTGGCGGAAACAGTGGTAGCGTGAGTATGAAACTATGTGGTGTGCTAGATTGCGGTGATGAATTAATTGTGTGTTCTCTTGCGAAGTGAGAATGCAAGTCGATTGATTGTGGGTTAATCGGTTTACTGGTCTGGACACGTGAGGGTCAGGATGTTTTCATGAGCGGACTCAAGAGAAGTCCAAGATCCTGGAATAGGTTTTAATATGTGATCGTCTGATCAAAATTGTGGGTGTCGTGAAGCACTATCGACGATCCACTTGAGATAGGGAACTTTGTGTGAATCTAGGAGTAACGTTGTGGTTGAAAGCCTCAGGTACCGGGGGTAGACTACAGCGATTGGGTGACCAAAGTAGGTCAGCGGTCACAGTGAATGTTCTTGTAAGAGTGTTCTATCGATCTTTTAGCAGACCGACAATTACTTGTTTATGTGACTGTAAGTTATTGTAGCTGTAGTAGGAAGCAGTTACTTGGTTAATAACTTTGGTCATACTGTCACTTGTGTACGGATGTGTGAGCGAGTGTACGAAGTGATATTGGAAAGGAGGGTGAGCCGCTGCAAGGACGGAGTAGTGATGTCAGTGTGAGCCGCGCTGCGGTTGGTCGGTTGGTGTAATGCCGCGCTGGGATTGGTGGAGGTTCGTTCGAAGTTCAATATTGATTTCTGGATTGCAAATAATTGATTTTCACAATGAGATGTTTTAAGGTGTTGAGTGATTTGTGTAGAGGCGACACAGGGGTGGTGACCCGGGTGGGAGGAGAAGCTCCACCGGAGGATACCCCAACACATTACATGGCAACCAATGTAGGACTCCATACTATGATGTGGCTGCAAAATAGGCACACAATTACAGAGAAAGAGGGAGAATTGGCTTCCCCTCTTTATGGGTCATTTTGGATGGCGATGCTATAACAGCTAAGAGGAGTGATGTCTTCTCTGAAGCCTCCCCCTAGTCCAACGCAATTTGAGGCATTAGATGCGTGGATGACGGCAGCAATGATGAAGGGAAGAGAAGCTTTACAGGGAAGAATGAAGAAAGCAATGAAGGCATATCAGGATGCTAGATGGGATGCACAATTGAAGAGGTGGATAGTAGACACCATTGAGGGAGAATGCTTATACCCATTCAGGTTGCTAAAAGGAGGGTCTGAAGGACAGAGTAAGACAGAAGAGGACAGTGATACAGATGATAACTTTCTAGAGAGATTGCTAGCAGAACGTCCTCCTCCTTGTGATTCCAGGTTGGAACTGGAGAGAACGCAGCAACCTGAGGAAGCTTTAGGAGTAGGTCGAACAGGTTCAAAAGAGCAGACAACAGGCGTAAGAGGGAGAATGGCAGTTGGAATAAGAATTCCTCTGGGGTCTGGAGGGCCAGGATACTCAGATCCTGAGCACAATGAAAGTGTGTGTACCATGCAATTACCAGACTCTCTTACTGTACCAGTTACAATTGGACATGTGGTTTCAAACTATAACTCAAATGAGAGGGCAATTGAAAGTCAACAGCAAACCAGAGAAGGGGAAGAGACTATGTCAGGAGGCAGGCTTACAAAGAGTGGAACAGGTATGGTTCAGATGCCAGTGGAATCTAGTACTCCATTGCCAGCCACTGCTGACCCATCAAGGATGGACAGTGGGTCAGAACGAAGATGAACAGGAGCTTTGGAAAATTCTAGGTCAGATATCAGAATGTGGATTCCACCATTGAGTGGGTCAATGCTATCGAGAAAAGAGCGGGATAGGAGAGAGGAAGCCCCTAGAGTAATGTTTTAACCACAGGGTTTGTGTGAGATTAACCATTAGAAAAGTCGAAGTTGTGAAAGAGAAAGTCTGCCGGTGTTAAGAATGGAGTGGAGTGCAGGTCCAAGGAGGGCACAAAGCTGCAGCAGGGAAGAAACAGGAAGTGAGAGGGGTCAAAGAACCATACAAGTAGCAATGAAAGCACCATTGTTAGATGTGGTCAGATTGAAAATTGAAATAGAGGAAATGATAAAAGGGAACCTGCCAGTGGACAGGATTGAAACATATGATCCAAGCAAGTTATTCGTAGTTAAGGATGTTACTAAAAAGGCAAAGCAAGCTCATGAAGCATTGATACAGTTAGCAAAACAGCATGAGGTGGATTTAACCAAAATGAAATTGATGAAGGAAAGCTGCAGATCGAATTATACTGATTAAGATTTAGAGGTAAAGCGAACAACAGGATTAAAGGCACAAATCAGAGACTTGGTTATAGCAATGCAACCATGGAGAGAATTGGATAAATGGGAAGAAAGATGGGCAAAAAAGAAAAGTTAAGCACAATAACGGTGTGTGCAGTTCCTGTGAGGGGATGCAGGGGAAGAAAGATCTTTCTTTATGATGCACTCACACACCTTCAATCAATCAATCAATCAATCAGAGTACTTGTAAAGCGCGCTACTTACCCGTGAGGGTCCCAAGGCGCTGAGGGGAGGGGGGTTGCTGCTACTGCTTGAAGAGCCAGGTCTTGAGGAGTCTTCTGAAGGCGAGTAGGTCTTGGGTCTGCATTATGTGGGTAGGGAGGGTGTTCCAGGTCTTGGCATCGAGGTAGGAGAAGGATCTGCCACCGGAGGTCGTTCGTTGGATGTGGGGGACAGCGACGAGGGCGGGGCTGCGAGAGAGGAGCTGGCGGGTGGGGGTGTGGAAGCTGAGTCTGCTGTTCAGGTAGGCTTGTCCGGCGTTGGGGAGTGCTTTGTTTGCGTGGGTGAGGAGCTTGAAAGTGATCCTCTTGTCAACGGGGAGCTAGTGTAGGTCTCTCAGGTGGGGGGTGATGTGGCTGCGGCGGGGGACGTTGACGATCAGTCAGGCGGAGGCATTTTGGATGCCCTAAGAGTTGTCATGCTTCATCATTTGGCTGTTGCCCCTCGTCAAGCCGGCACTGCAATGCCTGATGGGTTCCCGAAACCGGGGCTCTTTGGCGGGATCTTTTGAAGAAGAAGCTGTAAGGTGCGTGCGGGTGTTGGGGTTAGGTAGTGCACAAGGGAGTGAGATAGTTAAAATAGGTAAGTAGCAGTCCTAATGGGATCAGCTTTAATAAGCTAGGTAATTCCCGCCTAATTAAAAATAGTGTGTGTGCTCCTGTGTGGAAGATAATGATCCTCGGGTGTCAGGTTATGTGTGAAAGGTCAACATGTTTCATGCCTGGTTTGCCCCTAATGGGTCAATTTGCACTTCGTTAGTCTGAAAGAAATTCCCTTTGGGTAAAATGGCAACAGTACATAAGTACTCACAAGCATACAAACGACAATTTAAGACACCCACATATCACAGGGAAGCAATGTAGATAAATAAAATTTACCAATATATGTGAAAACACTCTCAGAACATTTCAAATTATAAAAACAATTTATTAAAGATACATTACATTAGATAAAAACAGAAACAGAAATTTGGGAAACATATAAGGACGGTGCAATAATCAATAAAAACAACATTCAATTAAAAAGGAGTGTACAGGAAAAAAGGATAGAACCCAATCATAAGACAACAAATTTGGTTTCCTCCTTAATGTATATTCCCAGATTTACTCCTTAGGCGTCGACGCGTTTCGGCGGTGTAAACATATTAATCCGCCTTCATCAGGACAGTAGGACAATACAGTTTCCCAAATAGATTCTGAAATTTAAATAAAACCAATCTTAGGCTCACCAAGCTCATGACATATGGTAATCTAAAAAATCACAATCTTTAAAAAACGTAATGTTTCTAAATCATTATACCAACATATATATTTACATTGCTTCCAGAACAAAACATACATATTAATCAACTCATCAAGGTACACAGCATTCATGGTTAAACAGCAATAGTTCAAGACTTCTTGTTTTTATACAACAACCTTAAGGGTACTGACATGTACATGTTCAGGCCTAAGTTAGAGTCCAGGAACATTTAGATTTCTTTTAGGGTTCATATATTGAATTCCCAGAGAGAGGTGGCGTTAGATAAAGAGCACTGGTACATAACCTACCTCGGATATATGAAAGGTCTGACCAATATTGTAAGGGGTTTTCAGCCTCCTATGCGTCAGAGCAAGGAATTCGTCCAGCGAATTCTTTTGGATATATGTTCAGGAAAGTATTCAGGTACCTATTCAGACAGAAATAAGTTACATGAAATTCCAGGGTAGCCATTTTGGAGGCTACGTCATAGGGTTCACATAGGGCTATAATTAATATTTGTCCTTTGCCTGCGTCGCCATTTTGGCTGTATTTTATGTGATTCTATCTTTTGTTATGCTATGCCTGTTTATTCATTGCATTCGCAAATAGTCGTAAATTTACTTATGTTTAGTCCAACATCAAGTGGAAAAACGATAAACTAGTTATCAGCAAACCAGCCTCAAGTCTTTAGTATAGCCAGTATTCTTCTACACAGCGAGTTCATACATTTGAGCCCGAAAATTAAGTCAGGTACTTACTATTTGAATTGCAATGATGAAAGGCGTAAGTGCGTCTTTAAGGGTCATATATTTCTCCAGCTGAATGTCTGGACGCTGCAAGATATTTATATACATATCTGAGCCACGCATTTCTTATTGGCTTTTACAGAGTTTAAAGATGCGTGCTATTCAGGTAGCATAGCATATACATATATGAGCCACGCATTTCTTACTGGCTTTTACAGAGTTTAAAAATGCGTGCTATTCAGGTAGCATAGCGAGTTCATACACTTGAGCCCGAAAATTCAGTCAGGTACTTACTATTTGAATTGCAGTGATGAAAGGCGTAAGTGCGTCTTTAAGGGTCATATATTTCTCCAGCTAAATGACTGGACGCTGCAAGATATTTATATACATATATGAGCCACGCATTTCTTACTGGCTTTTACAGAGTTTAAAAATGCGTGCTATTCAGGTAGCATACTTACAAGTGATTAAAAATGCTAGTACATAAGCACGCAGTAGTGATGATTTCACTTTTAGCTTCGGTCCTGCTTAGGCGCAATTGAGATACAGCATGGGTTCCGGGATTTATCCAAAGATACCCGCTATGCAAGGGAGGTCCTCTCTGTAATCCCTGTATATTTAAACAAAAAGGAAGGGACAAATACCCTTATTACAAGAGTGTTTTTTTGGAAAACGCTATTGCCATATAGCGTAGCCCTCACTTGCAGTCTACATACCTTCGGCTTTAGATCGTCGGACGTCCTGCGTGCTCCTTCTCGTGTCCTCGGCTAGCGGCGTTTAGAAGGAGCACACGGATTTAAATACCCAGCTTCGCGCGGGTGTTTGTTGATGGCGAAGGCGGGAATAATAGAACGGAGAGAAAGACTACCCGTTACTATGATCGTGTCAGTCAATGAAACGCATTTGGTTAAGGCTGATTTTATTTCTAGTGCTAAAAATGCTGAATATGTTAATAAAATAGTTGGTTTTGTAATTTATGTTAGCGGAACGTATTATTTAACGTTCAATGAAGTCAATGAAAAAGTTAATAGAACGTGAATTTGATAGAACGTGAAAAAAGACTACCCGTAGGTATTATCGCGTTAGTCAGTGAAAACATCTAGTTGTAAAACAGTTTTATTCTTTTTTTCTTTGACCACTATACTTTTTCACAAAATTAGCGATTTAGTTTTCTAATTTACGTACGCTTGGCATCTTCCAAGATTGGCAGAGAAAAAATGTTAAAATTTTTTTTTTGTTTGATGTAATTCCTCGTTGAGTTTGTCACCTCAATGATTACAAATTAAAGAGTTGCTGACAATTCGGTAGCCTAATTATTGTGGGCACGGAGGTTATATTTATAGACAGATCTCTATTCACATTAGGATGCATACATCTAACATGTACATATATTCATATTCCAAAATTCCTAACAGGAACACCACGGAGCCAAAGGTATCCTATATTGCTCCAATGATCTTGTCCCATTCTTCTCTTGAGTTCAACCCTCTCTTAACAGTATCTAAAAAGGAGATGTACCACTGCTCTCTCTCTTTTCTCCTAGCAACAATATTGCCGCCTCGTTTACCAATTTTTATTTTCTCCAATATGAGCCAGCCAAATTCTGAATCTTTATGGCCCTTTTCAATGAAATGCGCTACAATTGGGGCAGTAATTTTTTTCGTTCTTACTGCTGATCTATGCTCCTGGAGTCTGGTTCGTACCTCTCTCCCTGTTTCTCCAACATATGATAGGCCACAAGGGCACTGCAGTAAATAGATAACATTTTTACTTCTACAGTTATTGTGAGTTTTACATGTTATTTTTTTCGAATTACAGACAACATCTGATCCCACAATACACTGATTACACATGTTACAGCTTCCACATTTTGTTGTACCAATAACCTGTGTACCATCAATGGTTCTTTGTTTTTCAACAGATTCATCTTTGTAGGTATGAACCAATAAATCACGAAGGTTGCTATTCTTTTTAAATGCGACTAGCATTTTTAATCACTTGTAAGTATGCTACCTGAATAGCACGCATTTTTAAACTCTGTAAAAGCCAGTAAGAAATGCGTGGCTCATATATGTATATAAATATCTTGCAGCGTCCAGTCATTTAGCTGGAGAAATATATGACCCTTAAAGACGCACTTACGCCTTTCATCACTGCAATTCAAATAGTAAGTACCTGACTGAATTTTCGGGCTCAAGTGTATGAACTCGCTATGCTACCTGAATAGCACGCATTTTTAAACTCTGTAAAAGACAGTAAGAAATGCGTGGCTCATATATGTATATGCTATGCTACCTGAATAGCACGCATCTTTAAACTCTGTAAAAGCCAATAAGAAATGCGTGGCTCAGATATGTATATAAATATCTTGCAGCGTCCAGACATTCAGCTGGAGAAATATATGACCCTTAAAGACGCACTTACGCCTTTCATCATTGCAATTCAAATAGTAAGTACCTGACTTAATTTTCGGGCTCAAATGTATGAACTCGCTGTGTAGAAGAATACTGGCTATACTAAAGACTTGAGGCTGGTTTGCTGATAACTAGTTTATCGTTTTTCCACTTGATGTTGGACTAAACATAAGTAAATTTACGACTATTTGCGAATGCAATGAATAAACAGGCATAGCATAACAAAAGATAGAATCGCATAAAATACAGCCAAAATGGCGACGCAGGCAAAGGACAAATATTAATTATAGCCTTATGTGAACCCTATGACGTAGCCTCCAAAATGGCTACCCTGGAATTTCATGTAACTTATTTCTGTCTGAATAGGTACCTGAATACTTTCCTGAACATATATCCAAAAGAATTCGCTGGACGAATTCCTTGCTCTGACGCATAGGAGGCTGAAAACCCCTTACAATATTGGTCAGACCTTTCATATATCCGAGGTAGGTTATGTACCAGTGCTCTTTATCTAACGCCACCTCTCTCTGGGAATTCAATATATGAACCCTAAAAGAAATCTAAATGTTCCTGGACTCTAACTTAGGCCTGAACATGTACATGTCAGTACCCTTAAGGTTGTTGTATAAAAACAAGAAGTCTTGAACTATTGCTGTTTAACCATGAATGCTGTGTACCTTGATGAGTTGATTAATATGTATGTTTTGTTCTGGAAGCAATGTAAATATATATGTTGGTATAATGATTTAGAAACATTACGTTTTTTAAAGATTGTGATTTTTTAGATTACCATATGTCATGAGCTTGGTGAGCCTAAGATTGGTTTTATTTAAATTTCAGAATCTATTTGGGAAACTGTATTGTCCTACTGTCCTGATGAAGGCGGATTAATATGTTTACACCGCCGAAACGCGTCGACGCCTAAGGAGTAAATCTGGGAATATACATTAAGGAGGAAACCAAATTTGTTGTCTTATGATTGGGTTCTATCCTTTTTTCCTGTACACTCCTTTTTAATTGAATGTTGTTTTTATTGATTATTGCACCGTCCTTATATGTTTCCCAAATTTCTGTTTCTGTTTTTATCTAATGTAATGTATCTTTAATAAATTGTTTTTATAATTTGAAATGTTCTGAGAGTGTTTTCACATATATTGGTAAATTTTATTTATCTACATTGCTTCCCTGTGATATGTGGGTGTCTTAAATTGTCGTTTGTATGCTTGTGAGTACTTATGTACTGTTGCCATTTTACCCAAAGGGAATTTCTTTCAGACTAACGTCAATTGTGGAACCCTATCCCTTTGGTTTTGGGGTCCCTCTCTCTTTTATTAGAGATTCAATTTGCACTTCGTCAGGACCGGTAATGCGTAAAGAAGTGCACTACCACCTGGTATTCAGTATATTGGCATAAATTACCAGGAAGGTAGGAAGGCTTAGTAGACGTTTAATGGTGCAATCAGTATACCTGTAAGAGAAACAAGAGGGGAAGGACAACCAAACAGGGCATTAAGACATAAAGATAGTTGGCTAAAAGGTATTGCCAATGGTGGCAATATGGTGTAATACTGTAACTGGGTATTAAACAATTAGGTAAATTGTAACAAGTAGATCCATACAGTCACTGGATCAAAGGGTTTGTTTTTGGTACATCACCACTAGTAACCAGTTTGTTAGAAACTAAAGTGGGGATGCCATTTATCGTAAATACATGTGAGTTAGTACAAAGTGGAAGGCAGAATAAGCGATGAAAAAGAAATATACGGGACACAGCAATTTTTGGGGCAGTAAATGAAGGGGGTAAATACATTAAATAGTAATAGATGACCCCCAAGCTCAGTTAGATTGGATCATGATGTGCCATATGTAGACTACACTTGCGCGTTACAACCCCCTGCTTTGCGTGTGTGTGTCCCATAACCATAAGGCTGGTAACACCGCTCTGATAGTACATGGTGAAATCAATATTCCGTTCTCAATGTTAAAAACCTAGTGCAGGAGTTAGCGCTGTGCTGGCGCGTGAGGGGGCTGCCCAGAGATAAGTGATCTCAAAAGCTAAAAGCACAGTAGCAACCGGGCCATAGGTTGGCTATGATGGTGGTAGAACCAATGAACAACTAGGCACTGCTAAACTGAAGTGAAATCGGCACCCCCCCACCCCTCCTCCCAGTACTGTGTTGGCAATCAAGGAGGAGTACTGGAGGGAAGTATTTTGCAACTGTTTAACTATACAAACACCAAGACAAAACACAAAAACCAACAAATGCCACAATGCAGGTTGTCAGGTAGACTGCGTTCAAGCCATTTTGCATTCGTACGTTTGGCTAAGTGTTGCCGGTGGTGCTTGGTAAATTCCTACTGGAGGGAAACAAATACTCTTGCTCGCCTGCAAAGGGGAAAGTAGCGGTCTAAGATACACATAAACTGAAAACAAGCACCCAATAGCCACATAAACTCACCCCCAGTATGGACGTCTATGGCTGATGGGCCGTGCCAAAGCACGTCGTTGCTCCGGTGATTTAGTAAAGGGAGGTGCGGATTAATTAGGTAGGTTTAAAGAAATGCTCAGGAAGCTTACCAGTAGTTCCAAAGGGTCCTGCGTGCCCGACATACTTACAGGTTAGTCGAGGCAAATTGCCTGCGTCCTACCCTTGCTCCGGGAACCGTTGGCAGGACTTCCGGATGACTCGTATTATTAGCATGAGCTAGAGTGCTAACGTGCGGGCGGCCATCTTGGGAGGATGCGTTCCAGGCAACTTTATTGAGTCATACATTCGTCGTGTATGGAAGAGGAAAGAATACCATGGGAGACTTAAGCCCTAAGGAGTGAGAAGTCTTTGCTCAAGCCCAGGGCATGTAGAGAGTGAAAGTTAAAAATAAGACAAAATTCAATTCAGATTACAATTGCAGCCAAGGAAGAGTGCGGTGACTAGAGGGGATATTTCTCCTGCTGGTGGAATGTCGGTCCCTGTAGCTAGGCAGTGTGCCAAGGCACAGAGAGGAGTATGATGACCAAGGGTGATGTTTTCCTTGTTCTTGTAAAGGGGTTACCTGTAGCTAAGCGGTGTATCAAATATCAAATGTAAAGATTAAGTACTAGAGAGTGAGTGGTGACCATGTAACTCATAGTTAGAGTTACCACGCAGAGACTAGACACCGGATGGTTAGTGAATGAGTGGTGGGAGGGCGGAAGGTACAGTTGTGGCGTATGTAGGAAGGTGGATATCTGACTATATGGTTACCCCAACGTTTTGCCTAGTGTTTAGCTGGTTTTTGACTTAGTTGGCCTGGGATCCTGCTATTCAGGGCCCCAGGCATCTGCTCTCTCTATAAAATGGACTCCATGTACTTTAGGTACATATCTAATTGGATATTGGGTCACCTTGTGAGCCCCTGTATAGTGTACCATAGGTACCCAGGGCATAGGTGCATCCAAGGCCTATCAGGGGCTGCGGCATGAATTATGCCACCCCTGGCTGGCCATCCAAACTGATACCACAGACTGAACACTCTGCTTGGGCAAGGTGGTGTAATCACCCCTTGCTTAGATATAGTATTCTTATATCTACCCTTATTTATAGACACATACATACCTATCAGTCACTCCTATGGCAGACCTTGACAATCCTGAAGGCAGAGTGATTAGTTTTAAGTGAGATGGTACTCTAGCATGAGCTGAGCCTGTCTGCAGCTTTCGGAACCATGTCCTTATAGCTGTTCTATGATATAGCCATACCATATACTCTTAAGTGCATTATAATCCTCGCGGTTAATGCTAACTTTGGTTTGGCTTTATCAAAACATGTCGTATAAGGTGTCAAACACTTTGGAAGATACAACTGTATCTTCCGCCCTCCCACCACTCATTTGCTAACCACCCGATGTCTAGCCTCTGTGTGGTAACTCTAACTATGAGTTACATGATCACCACTCACTCTCTAGTACTTAATTTTTACATTTGATATTTGATACACCGCTTAGCTACAGGGAACACCTTTACACGAACAAGGAAATCATCACCCTTGGTCATCATACTCCTCTCTGTGCCTTGGCACACTGCCTAGCTACAGGGAACAACATTCCAAGAGCCATGACTAATATCCCCCCTATTTACCACACTCTTCCTTGGCTGCAATTGTAATCTGAATCCAATTTTGTCTTATTTTAAACTTTCACTTGCTACATGCCCTGGGCTTGAGCAAAGACTCCTCACTCCTTAGGGCTTAACTCTCTCGTGGTGTTCTTTCGTCTGTCCATACACGACGAATGTACATCTCAGTAAAGTTGCCTGGAAAGCATCCTCCCAAGATGGCCGCCCACACTTTAGCACTCTAGCTCATACTATTAATACGAGTCATACGGAAGTCCTGCCCACGGTTCCCGGAGCAAGGGTAGGACGCAGGTAGTTTGCCTCCACTAACCTGTAAGTATGTCGGGTACGCAGGAGCCTTTGGAACTACTGGTAAGCTTCCTGAGCACTTCTTTCAACATACCTAATTACTCCGCACCTCCCTTTACAAATCACCAGAGCAGCGACGTGCTCCAGCGCGCCCCTCAGCCATAGACATCCGTACTGGGGGTGAGTCTATGTGGCTATCGGATGCTTGTTTTAAGCTTTATGTGTATCTTAGACCGTTATTTTCCACTTTGGCAGGCGAGCGAGAGTATTTGTTTCCTTACAGTAGGAATTTACGAAGCGCCACCTGCAACACTTAGCCAAACGTACGAATGCAATACGGCTTGAACGCAGTCTACCTGACAACCTGCATTGTGGCATTTGTTGTTTTTTGTGTTTTGTCTTGGTGTTTGTATAGTTAAACGGTTGCAAAATACTTCCCTCCAGTACTCCTCCTCGATTGCCAACACAGTTCTCGGGGGGGGGGGGGGCGGTGCCACTTCCACCTAAGTTCAGCGGTGTCTAGTCGCTCATTGGTTATACCACCATCATAGCCAACCTGTGGTTCAGTTGTTACCGTGCTTTTAGCTTTTGAGATCACTTATCTCCGGCCAGCCCCCTCACGCATCAGCACTATGCTAAATCCTGCCACCACATTTTTAACATTGAGAACAAATATCGATTACACCATGTACTATCAGACTGGTGTTACCAGCCTTACGATTATGGGACACACACACACAGCAGGGTGTTGTTACACACAAGTGTAGTCTCCATATGGCACATCATGATCCAATCTAACTGAGCTTGGGGGTCATCTATTACTATTTAATGTATGTACCCCCCTCATTTACTGCCAAAAAATTGCTGTATCCAGTATATTGCTTTTTCATCGCCTATTCTGCCTTCCACTGTGTACTAACTCACATGTATTTATGATAAATGGCATCCCCACTTTAATTTCTAACAAACTGGTTACTAGTGGTGATGTACCACAAAACACCCCTCTTTGATCCAGTGACCGTATGGATCTACTTGTTACAATTTACCTAATTGTTTAGATACACAGTTGCAGTATCACACTATATTGCCACCATTAGCAATATGTTTTAGCCAACTATCCCTATGTCTTAACGTCCTGTTTGGTAGTCCTTTTCCTCTTGTTTCTCTTACAGGTCTACTGATCGCCCCAGTAAATGTCTACTAGGCCTTCCTACCTTTCTGGTAATTTATGCCAATATACTGAATACCAGGTGGTAGTGCACTTCTTTACACATTACCGGTTCTGAGGAAGTGCCAATTGACACGTTAGGGGCAACCAGGCATGAAACTGTAAATGTAAATGTACATGTATTTATATAGCGCAAACCGCCCACATCGCAGGCATCTAAGCGCTTGCTTAGGGAACCCGTCCTGGTATTCCCCTGTGAGATAACCCCGGCAGGGTATCCACAAGGTGAAAGCCAGGCATCCCGCCACGAGGGGCCGTTGTGGAGATTAAGCAAGCTATTGCCCAGAGTCGCAGAGTGTGAACCTGTGAGTCGAGTAGGCACCGGAGCGAGAATTATCGAGTCCGTGGAATTATTGAGCCCAAGCCCCGTCGAGGCGGGGAATTGAACCCTGGTCCAGGGCCGATCTCAGCTTCCGGATCTGCCGCCTCTAACCCCTGAGCCACACTTCTCCAACATGTTGACCTTTCACACATAACCTGACCCCTGAGGAACATCATCTTCTACAGAGGGGCACACACACTGTTTTTAATTAGGCGGGAGTTACCTAGCTTATTAAAATTGATCCCATTAGGACTGCTCCTTACCTATTCTAACTATCTCACTCCCTTGTGCACTACCTAACCCCCACACCCGCACACA
The DNA here is from genome assembly GCF_964263255.1 of Lissotriton vulgaris. Lineage (NCBI taxonomy): Eukaryota > Metazoa > Chordata > Amphibia > Caudata > Salamandridae > Lissotriton > Lissotriton vulgaris. Next base: position 1,064,000,613 of record NC_141695.1, on the reverse strand, counting down.
CCTTACGGCTTCTTCTCCAAAAGATCCCCGCCAAAGAGCCCTGGTTTTGGGAGCCTGTCAGGCATTGCAGCGCCGGCTAGACGAGGGTCTGTGAGGGCATCATGAAAATAAACCTGTCTTTCCTCACATCCCCCCACAGGAACTGCACACACCATTATAGTTCTTAACATTACCCCGGAGCCTATGTGCAGGACCTCCCAAACCCGGCTCTCTGTCCCTCCTTCTTGATCGAAAAATGAAAAGTGCCAAGAAAGTGGTAAGAGATACTCCGCCTCCAATGGATCGATCTATATCCCTTGTTTGATATAGTGGTTCCAGGTGATCTATGGGTAAGGTTGCCGTTGATTGGCCTGCTGTAGAACCGGGTAGAGATGCAGTGACTAATGGTCCTACAGCTGAGGTGATGAAGAAATATGAACAGGTGATTACGTGGTTGCAGTCTAAAGTGGCCCTGCAGCCTGTAGATTGGCTTAAAATTGATTGTACCACAGAAGATCCTAAAGAATCGGTACATGATTATTATGAGAGACTTTTCGTGGCATTTAAATAACTTGCCCCCAGATGCATCAAGCACCCATTCTGCGAATTCCAATTTTCCAAAAATACTGAATCGCTAATTGGAATTCGCAGAATGGGATGCATCAAAAAATGCGCCTAAAAAATTTGATAAGCGGTACAAAAGGGGGGTGGTGATGGACTGAGCATCTGAATCAATCAAACACTCACACCCAGTCAAAAGATCTCGGTTTAATCCATCACCATTCTTTAGCCCACTCTGCCACCCCAGTTCAGGCATGGCTATATGCAAATCAGTCTGAATGTGAATCGCAATCGTCTGCAATGGCAGAATGCGAATTTCCAAAAATCGCAAATAAATCGCAGAATCGTCTGTTTTCCCAACCCGAAATTGCGAATTCGCAATTACCGAAATTGCAAATAGTGATCTTGCAAATTGCGAGATCACAAAAACGGAAAGTCGCATTTTGAGCACAATGATGACATCACAACCAGGAAGTAGGCAGGTCCCTTACTCATTTGGAACACAGAGCTGGAGAGAGGAGGAGGCACAGCACTGAGCTCTAGGAGACACACCCTGCAGCCCCACAACAGAACATACATTTAACCCACAATGTCCCAGGATGCAGCAGAATCCAGTGAAACTGGCAGGAAAAGAAAGATCAAGTTCTCCGAACAGAAGCTGGAGCACCTGATTGAGGGAGTCAGCAGGGACCATGACAAGCTTTTTGGGAAGCTATCCAGGAAGGTGCCCGAGACTGACAAAATGCGCATTTGCCTGCGCATCAGGACGAAGGTAAACGCCGTAGGAGTGACCCAGCGGTCAATTGATGACCTTAAGAAGAGGTGGTATGACCTCAGAGGCTGTGCCAAGGAGCACATAGCAGAGAGGCTCGGGGAGAGATTGGCCACAGGAGGAGGAGACTCCACAGTTGCCGCCAACACACCTCTCGAGGACTTGGTTGAGGACACCATCAACCCTGAAGCCTGCGTGGGGGTCACTGAGCTGGACACCTCCCGATCCACACAACAATCACAAGGTAAGAGCCATACAACTGCGACCCCGTCCTCTAACAATGCCCATGCCCCAGAGCTAGCCATTTGACAACCCCAGTAATGCAGTCCCTGCACATCAGAAACGCCCTATTGCATGGTGGGACCTGAAGTGTGACAATGTTCCCTGATAGCCACACACAGTCAGAACTGTCAAGTGAAACATATCCCTAAAGCCAGTCAGGTAATGCAAGCCTGCATGCATGTTGCAACATCCCATGTGTAAGATTCATATCATTAATCATGCACCCATTCACATCACAGGTGCTGCAGATGCTGAGACCTCAGATAGCGAGTTACTCCATATCGAGGAGACTCCAGATGAGACGGAGGGAGAGAGCCATCCAGCCCCACAACCTGGACCGTCACATACACCTGCACCTGCACCAGTACCACCACCTTCCCAAACGGACAGGGCGACCCTCGCAGCCACCGGAGGAGTGCAACCACCCCAGGCGTCATGCATGGCAGTGGAACAGGCCCCCACGCCGTTCCTGTGGTGTAGCAGGGTTCAGGAATGGGGTAAGGAGTTACTCACGGAGGCCGTAGGCGCTTTCACCAGAAGGATAGGAGCAGAGGGTCAGTGCCTGTTATGCGCAGCTACATGGTCTTGCCATACTGTATGTGGGCATGTGTACTTACCTAGGAGATGTCCTTCGCCAAAGTCACCCCTGGCCAAGTGGGTGTGTATGCCGCTGTGCCTGAAGATGAATGAATCATGCGTGCTCCCCGGGTATTGGGCCACAATGTCGTTGATGATGGTCTTCGCATTGCAGACCATCTGGATGTTGAGTGAGTGGTAGGACTGGCGGTTCCGGTACATGTATTCTGTCTCAGCGGGTGGACAGATGTGGATGTGGGTACAGTCAATGCAGCCAATTACATGGGGGAATTGGGCAGTGTTAGAGAAGTCCAGTTTTTTTTTGGGTTAAGTCCTGTTGGGTTGTTGGGAAGGTTATGTAGTGGTGTATCCGGCTCAGCATGGTGGTTGGGCACGGCATTGGTCCTCCTTGTTGGGTGCTGCATCAGGGGGTCAAGGTCTCGGATGAGCTTAGTTATCATTGCCCCATTCAGAAGATGCGCTCCTGGATCCTGCGTCGGTTCTGGGCTGCAGCCTGGAGCCTCAGCCGCCTTGCACGATGTAGAGACCTGGCATTGTGAATGTACTCATGCTCCCTCTGTGTCTCCTTAAGTGTGTTTGTTTTACCATGAACCTGTTTCTTGTTTGAGAATTTTTTTTTCCCAATTGAACTTCATGGTTACCACCTGGTTTGACTTCTCCTTAAATTGCGAGTCTGGTGTTTATTTTGCAATTTGCGATTTATGATGAATTGAATTTGCGATTTATTTGCGAATTCACAAAATAATTAGCAGACTAAGTGGGAAATCGCTGTTACAGAATCGCAAAGGGGGTTCCACATTGATTCTGCTAATTTATGTTTGCGAATTCCAACTTGGTGGTTTTTTGCTTCATGAATTGCTGGAGCAGAAATTGCGATCGCAATAGCTGTTTCGCAGCTATTGCGATCGCAATTTCGGTTGATGAATCTATGCAATAGTGGATTGGATACTGTTGAACCAAAAGATATGGGACACTTTGTTTCTACATTTGTGTTAGGATAGAGATCTGATATCAAGTTGATGATATAGCTCCACTTAATATGTTGGCAGAATAAATCTGTTGACAACATTTTGCAGTATGCAAAAAACTGCAGTGAACAGGTAGAGGCAGCACAAAAGAAAACTAAAGAAAATTAATGTTGGCACAGTTGAGAAATGCTGAAAGGCCTGACTGGGTGTAAGGGGTTGGAGGAGTGATGGGTCAAGGAAAAGGAAGTGGTAGAGGAATGACCCAATAGACGGTGTCTCAACCTGGACAAGGAAGAGGAAGGGGTGCAGATGCCGGTATGGGAGCTGAGTGGGTGGCCAATCAAAAACATGTTACAGCCTGAAACTATTGTCACTAAATCGGGCATTGGAAGTGCAAGTGTAGATTGAATCCAGCAAATTAACTGCAATATGAGGGAGAAGGACAAATGTCAGAATGTGTGAATACTGTGACAAGACCCAGATCTATGTATGGACGAGGTTGTGAGTCCCAAATGCAGATACCACAACCTTCAAGAATACCCATGAGTTATCAGACATATTGTCATATGCCTTACCTTGAGATAAAAGACAGATTATAAAAAATACGAGGTCCTTATGAGTGTCAGAGGGGGGTGCAGGGAGAGTGCACTTTGAGTGCTGCCCTGGAAGTAGATCAAAGTGGACTGTTTGGGACATTCTTGCATCATCCCGGAGCCCTGCTTTTTGTTGTTGGGGGAAGTTGGGGTTGGACCTTGTGAACTACTGCCTGGTTGTTACTATCGGCTGTGGTCTCCTGCTGCCGCCGAAGCCCTAGAACACCTGAGCTCGGCCGCAGTGTCAGGGGAGATCGGCCCGAGGGAACCACAATCCCCAGCGTCCTTTTTGCGGAAGGAAGCCGCTCTGACCCGCGCCAGGAGGCGCATTAATTCAAGGCTACCCCCCGCGTTGCAGGATCGCGCGTGGGTCGGCGCCGGGAGAAGCCCGGGACAAGGGCGAGACCATCTAAGGCCATCGTAGGCCAGAGGAGGCCGGGCCGGGGCACCCCCCTTGAAACTGAATTAAGAAAAGAAGGGAAAGGACCTAAGGTACAGACACCCTTTGACTATCTCAACTTCCATATAGGTCTCTCCCAAGTGTCATCATAGCGGAACCGGTGAACTATTTATTGGGGAGATGATATTGTCTCAGTGCCCACTATCAAAAGCTAGTTTGCTATGAATTGTAAGGGGGGCATTAGAAAATCTTTCAACCAGAGTAATTCGCTTAGGGGAACAATGGATCATTACATTAAGAGCTCTGTTCTCCCTATTGCCATCGAATTAGAGAGAATAGAGCGTTCGCCAGTTATGGTTAGTTCCCCCAGTATGTGTTTGTCTCCGCAGACTGCCGATGCAACCCAAGCAATAGCATTACTGGAAAAACCAAATAATATGTGTAGATCCACGTATGCTCCTGGGGAATCAGGAGATCGCCAATCTAGTGCTCCTATTTCCCCTATAGCAACGACTAGCTCTAGGACTAGTTGCTCACTTCAACTTACCCAAATCCCACAGGGTACGCCCCTTGTAGCATGCCCAATAGTAAACTCACAATCTGCTGTCGCTACCCAGGTCTCCTCTACTAAAAGAAAGAGAGATGGGGTCAGACAAACGGGGAGGCAGCCCAAGCAACAAACACTAACTACAAATTCCCCACTCCCTAACACTCTTAGAACTGTAACATCAAAAGTATCCACCAATGCCTTTTTACTGGCCTCGCTTGAAAATATGATAAAGTCAATAATTTCTCAGTTAATTGACAAAATGACTAGCTTGGAGGATAGGCTCTCGGGGGTCGAGGAAACAATTAAGGCAAATTCTCTACTTTTAAGAACCAAGGCAGGACCCTGTCATCCACTGTGTCCAGCCCCCACAGAAATGCCCAATACCACCTACAAAGTAAGACCACCCATAATCAATCAGTAACCCCGCATAGTAAAAACATAAACCCCTCGAAGGCAGTCACAACTTTACAGAGTTCCCACTCTAGAGACGGGCCGAACAAAGAAATGACACCTCAAAAGGGAATAGCGGTCAATTGTGACAATATGTCACAAAAAACCAATCATCTACATTTGCCACCAGAGGCCGCTCTCATTGTGTACGTGCCCTCTGGTGTACCAGAACTCCCAATGGGGAAACACGAAAGCCACCAGGATCTAAGAAATAAGGTAGTGTTCTGGCTATCTAAAAATAGACCTCTCCCACCCAACATTGATGGTACCATACTAAGCGTCAGAAGGGTGGGCTGGTTAGGACCTCTCCCAAAATATACTGCGGGCGATTTGGTACTTGTTAAATTTAGGAATAAACATGTCGTCCCATACCTTCAATCTCAACACCCACAATTGGGAGATGGGCAAATATCCATCTGGAGTCTAACTGATTTCTACCCCAGACCATTTTACGCTCTGTCGCACTGCCAAAAAGAACATAACAATCACTGGATGGGCAGAACTGGTCGTGTATCGAGTGGTCGCTTTATCTTCATGCTTAATTAACTTATCTTACTCCCCGCTCTCAATGAATTTATCTTATTGATTTAATCCTTTTTTAACACACGTCACTTCTTACAAAATGAAACGTTTTGATGTATTTGTTTTTATTTATGTACTGTTGTTGCCTTTATGATCTTTTATAATTTTTAAATCGAAATGTAACTTTAATGTTTCTGTGATTGTATTGTACATGCTTTTATGAATTGTTTTTACATTTCGAATAAAGCTATTGACTGACTGACTGACTGTTTGTAGATGCAAAGGTGAATGGACATCCTGTTACCTTTTTGTTAGACACTGGAGCTGTGCGCTCCACAGTACGGACAGAAGTGGTCCCAAATTTAACTCTGTCAGGAAAATGGATCCAAGTGGTGGGAGTAACTAATTTGAACATGACTAATCCGTTAACAAATGAATTACCTGTAAAATAGGACCATTTCACGACAAACACCAATTTGTTTGTGTGATTCCAGCCCTGTCTGTCTTTTGGGACGAGATCTTTTGTGCAAGCTAAATTGTACCATATCATGCACTCCGAGGTGTGTGGCGTTGCAAACCTATGACTATGATGGCAATGCTGATTTTAAAATGCCCAATATGAGTTTATGTGCAGAGCTGTTCATGGTTCTCTCAATAGAAGACCTACCATATGACTTGAGAGATTTAGTTTCTCTGAAGGTGTGGGATTTTACGGGTGAGGAGATAGGATTGATTTGAGGGGTTGAACCTGTTAAGAAACAGGTCAAAACAAATGCTAAATTCCCACGAACCCCGCAGTACAAATTGACTCCATAAACTATGGCTGGAATATGACTTGTAATTGAGTCCATGATTGCACAAGGAATTCGGAAGGAGATGAGAGGTAGTCCCTGTAATACATCTATAATTGGACTACAGAAGCCTAGCGGCAAGTACAGAATAGTGCAGGATTTGCGCAGGGTCAATGAAATGGTGATCCCATGTTGTCCTATGGTAGAAAATCCAGCTGTTGTACTATTTCAGATACCATGTGAGGCCGAATGGCTTACAGTCATTGATTTGTGCCAGGCCTTTTTCACCATACCATTGCATGAAGATTGCCGATATATTTTTGCGTTTAGGAAGGATGACTGTGTGTTAAAAAGGAGTAGGATCCCTCAAGGGTACACAGAATGTCCCTCTATCTTTAGCCAATGTTTAAAAAAGAATCTTGAAGGGCTGGTGATGCCCCAAAACTCAGTCCTGGTAAAGTTCATTGACGGGTCAGAGACTGAGAATACTTACAGGATCGATACAGTGGCTTTGCTCAATAATTTGGCAGAGAATGGAAACAAGGTATCCCCAAACAAGCTACAGTATTGTCAAGCAGAAGTGCAGTATCTGGGTCACCGAATTGAAAATGGAAAACGAAGGGTGTCACCATATCGCATAGAGACGATTCTGCAAATGGGAACGCTGAAAACACAGAAAGAAGTCTGCATGTCTTTGGGAATGGTTGGCTATTGTCGACAGTGGATCCCAAACTTTTCTCTGCAAGCAAAACGACTCTTGAGGTTGACTCGAAAAGATATTAGTGATCCGGTACCATGGGACAACAATTGCTTGATAGCCTTCCATGACCTGAGAGAGAGCCCATGTCACTCTCCAGCTCTGGGAATGCCAGATTACAATACAGCGTTTTCGCTCATTTGCTGTGAGAGAGAAGGATGTGCATTAGCAGTACTTGTATAGTCACATGGAGGTGCCCGAAGACCAGTGGCTTACTTTTCCTCAACATTAGATCCTGTAGCTTCTGCGTTACCCTGGATGTCTCAAATCAGTTGCTGCAACACGTGTCAGCATTGAGAGAGGTAAAAGCATAGTAATGGTTCACCTGCTTATTGTTTATGTGCCACATTCAGTAGAACTGTTAATGGCAAGAACAAAGACACAGCATTTAACCTTTTCGGTGCGTCGGATGGCCCCTGGCCATCTGACGTCGCAGTGGGCATATGCGTCAGACGGGCAATCATTTTTTTCCGCACCATGGCGGAATGTCGGCTGCGATGAAGTGGTTAATGGATAACAGACTTACAAAGTATGAGCAAGTTATGTTGGATTCTGAACATGTTACTCTAAAACTCTGTACTAATTTGAATCCTGCTACATTGTTGCCTCTACCACAAGAGGAAGGAGAAGATTGTGAAGAGCATGACTGTCTGGATATTACTGAACTATCTACCGAACCCAAACCTGACATTGTCGATGAACTGCTGCCCGAATCTGATTTGATCCTTTTTATTGATGGTTCATGCCTAAGAGACAATGAAGGATGGTTGAGAGTGGCTTTTGCTGTGTGTACTAATTTGGGGGTTGTCGAAGCTGCCTGTTTGAACAGAGTATATTCTGCTCAGGTGGCCAAAATTATCGCTTTGATACATGCCTGTACCATCGCGGATGGAGTTCGAGTGAATATGTATACAGACAGCCAATATGGACTTGGAGTGGTTCATGATTTTGGACAGTCATGGTCTCAAAGGGGATTTTTAACTTCATCAGGATCCCCTATCTGTAATGGGTAATATGTACATCAATTATTGGAAGCCTTACAGAGCAAAGCAATAGCTGTGGTTAAATGTGCAGCCCATGGGAAGGGAGAAGATTTTGTCACCAAGGGTAATACCTAGGCTGACGAAGTAGCTCGATTTTGTGCACTACATGTTTGTGTTTTCAATGGAGAATATGTAGGAGAAAGCACATGTTGTTAGCACATGTTGTTAGCTGCAGCCGATATATGGGATGAGGTTAAGCGGCAGCCGGATGAGGTCTCAGAGGAGGAAGCTGCATCATGGGTCAGAGCAGGCTGTGAAAAGAGAGAAGACGGCATTTGGGTATTGACAGATGAAAGGACAGTGTTACCTAACTGTTTATTGAGTCAAATGGCAAGGCAGGGTCACAGAGCAGTTCATCTTGGAAGAGATGCCATGTTGCAAGTGTTTAGGCAAAAGTGGTTTAACCCCCGATTTTGTGTGCATGCTGAAGCAGTCTGCCACAGGTGTGTTACATGTCAACAAATGAATGTGGGAAAAAGAACTGTGGTTGCGATGAGTCACATTGGATGATCAGGCGGTCCTTCCAATAGGATACAGTTAGACTTTACTCAGATGCCGAGATGCAATAGGTTGAGATATGTTTTGGTGGAAGTTTGTATCTTTTCACTTTGGGTTGAGGCATATCCAACTAGATGTTGTGACAGTCTCACAGTGGCAAAACTGCTCTTAAGAGAACTGATACAGCGGTTTAGATTTCCAACCTCAGTGGAGACAGATAGAGGAACACACTTCCATAATGAAAACATGAAATTGGTACATTGATCAGAGACTGCATTGTAGCTACAGGCCTGAGGTCTTGTTGAACAGATAAATGGCACAATCAAGATGAGGTTGTCAAAGGTGTGTTTGTCAACTACTGATAGGAGGACAGGGCTCTCTCCCCACGAAATATTGATGTGAAGAGCTATGCGACTGCCTATGGTGCCACCTACAGCATTGATAAACATCACAGATGATTTGGTAATGGATTGTTGTAAGGGATTGGCTGATGTGGTTAATTCTGTGTCCCACCAGGTTGAGGCTGCAACAGTATCCACCTCGAGAGACCTGCTGCATGATCTTAACCCTGGTGATTGAGTTATTTTCCGAAAGCACGTTAGAAAGAGCTGCCTTGATGCTCGCTGGCGAGGACCATATCAGGTGCTTCTGGTCACAAGTACAGCGGTGAAGTGTGGAGGAGTACCAAACTGGATCCATGCTTCACATACTCGCAGAGTTCCACAACCTGTTGAGGTCACGACTCCTCTTGTTCCCAGAAATGCAATTGAGAGTGCAACAGGAACAGAAAGAACAGGTCAGATCGTGAGAACTCTTGATGAGGCAGACCAATCAATTGAGCAAGAAATAATAAATCAAACAGCTTCTGAAGTGAATTCAGACTCAGAGATAGACAACATTGTAGAGGATAACTTTGAACTAGAGCAGAGTGAACAGCCTGGTGCAGAAGGATCAGATCAAGAGGAAGAAAGGAGAACAGATGCTGCAGCAGCAAAGTGGCCAGCAAAGATAGAAAGGCTAAACATAAGGCTTGCGTCTGAGATAAATCTCGCTCCTATTCCTGAAACATCTGAATCTGATCAAAGTGAAACCGAAGGAAGACGGGCTGGTCTAAGATGATCTAGAAGGGAGAGAGTACCTTCACAAAAGTACGCATCTCCTGAGTGGACGTACCTGGCTGCAGATGCAGAGATCGGAGAGGTTGGTGAGTTTGGGGACCGGCAGAGTGAGTCACGGAGAGAGCACTTTGACGATTGACCTTCAGTTAGTAGTCCCTGGAATTGATGCCTTTGGAATCCTGACTCTGACAGTACCCGATCCACAAAGGCTGAGTGGGTTACGCTTTATGATCCTAAACCAGGTTGCTTTCCCTACTTTTGGTCTACAGCCAACCACAGAAGAAATGTGAGAAATTTGTGCTGAAATACTACCACTTGTTCTTGCTATGCTTTTATCTAATATCATTAATGATGAAGATTGAACTGTGAAAGAAATTCGTATTAGCCTTAGAAAGAAGATAACCCTGCCCCAAGAAGAAGAATATTTAAAATTAGGGAATTTCAATAGAAAGAAGAACTGAGGGTTAGGGATGACTACTTCTCTTCAATAGGTTTAGTATTGTTGAACCAAACATTGCAAAAATCGAATGGAGAAAGAAAAAGAAAAAGACATTGTAAATAACAAAATAAGCAAAGAAAAGAAGAACAGAGACTTTGTTGAGTTCAGTTATGTTTCAAATCAAAACAGTGATTCAAAATGGAGTCCGAGAAATCAGGACACAAGCAGAAATGCATAATTGGTACCCTTATCGTTCTGGTGCTTATTGTCATAGCTGTGGTGATTGTTACATCTTTAATTGGCTCTCACGATGCTGAAAAGAATTAAATGACACCTACCACATCTACCACAGACGTAGGAGAGGGTGCATCTGCCAAGGATAGAGATATGATTAGGGAAACTAGTCAGATGCTACATGTAGATTTGTCAGAAGGAGATTTCACGCTGAAAGCATATGCTCATTTGTTGTGTGATTTGTGGATACAATTGAAGCAAAAGATTGTTATGTGTGTATGCAATTACCAGCATCTGTAGAAGATGGTATTCATTATCATACCTTACCTCTGACTTATGGCATCACATGTAGTGTGTTGCTGAGTTTTATAGTAAGGCCCATTTTGAGTACTACTTCTCAAATTATATTCTGATACTCTCTGAAGTTCCGGTCCTTAGGTACATGAATAAGTGTGATTACTATAAAGAGGTAGAGAGAATGACTAAGTATTTCATGCCCACTATTACTTAAGATACATCATATGCTCATAGACACAATTTGACTTGCATGTTGAAAAGAGATTTGTGGATCAGATAGAAGATTGATATAGACAGACCTTATTTAGACCAGAACCAAAGCATAAGGTTATCCCATTGTCAGAAGATGAATTAGATCATAAGGCAAAAGGAAGTTGTGGTCCAATAGTTTGGACTGTCAGCAAAAAGGATAATTGTGCATTAGGCACCCGTCAAATTACTATGACAAAATATTTGTGAGAGTGATTGTGAACACATTTCCTTAATTGAGGAGGCAATACGAATGGCAGTTATTGGGCAAATTAACCATAGTTCCAAATGTGTATTTTGTGTGTGGAAAGAGTGCTTATGTGAAATTGCCCAAGAATTGGCATGGTAAATGTTGTTTAGCGGGGGTATTTCCTAAAAGCTTTCATGTAGATGATCCATGGCCCTTGGAGGGCAAAGGCGTTCACAGAGGAAAACTTGGTGCAAGTGCTGGAGAAATTGTTGGAGATGTTTTTGGAGCTATGATACAAAGTGTGGGTGTGATTTTGAATGATGGGGAAATTAGAAAGTTGCCAACAATAGTGGATAAACTCTCTGTTAATACAGTTCAAATCTTGTTACTTGTTGATGGGGAGATGGTCTCCATAAGGGCTATGGTTCTTCAAAATTGTCTTGTTTTATACATCCTATTAGCAAAAGCCGGAGGAGTCTGTAAATTATTGAAAGTTCAACAGTGTTGCATGTATATTCCTGACAACAGTCGGGATACATGAAAATATATCAGTAATATTTCAGAGATACATCAAGATTTTCTTAATTTGGCTGCGGATGGCATTTGGGAACAAATTGGCAAGGGATTTGGGAAGATTGGAAACTGGTTTGAAAGCCTGGGACAAGGGGTAATGAGATACAGCTTAAAACCCATCATAATAGCAGTCATTTGTATCATTGTGTTATTGGGAGCTATCAAAGCTTACAAATGGGAAAAGGCACGCCATAATGAAAACTCCTTGAAGAAAAAAGAGCAGCAGTTAAAACGACTGCAGGACAGTCATTATCTGCACCTTAAGGGGTTATAAAGTTTTAGACAGGGACGGCAAGCTACAACTTCTGTTTAGGTCGATCTCTTCTGCAAGGAGAAAACTGTAAGAGAGTAAGATGGTGTTATGACACTAGTCATAAGAGGGGGAACTGATAGAGTGCTTACATCACTCTAAATTGTATGGGTGCATTATACTCAGGGTTCAAACGCACTCATATATTTGTATTGTTTGCAGTGTAATATGTTTATTAAATGCATTTATACAACACCTTAAGCATAGAAATAAAATATGTGCCTTTAAGTAGAATTGTCATGTATTAGAGACATTATCATTCCTGTATGCATAATGTGCAGGATGACATTATATTCAAATCAATGTGTGTTCTTTAAGTTGCCTGCATTGTAGGCCCAGAGCCGTAAGTGGTTGACAGTTTAAAATCCTTGGTTGCTAAATAAATAATTAAATGAATCTCTTGTGTGTGCCAGAACACTATACTTTCCTCCCCCTGCACGTACAAGAACTCAACCTCGTTATTCTTAGTTTAAGAAGATAACCGGAATGTCTTTGAAGACCTCAATGCCACTGAAAGACAAGAAGAGCTTAATTAACCACTTGGACGCTATTGGAATCAGGCCCATCTAATGAGATTTCCATTGAAATGAATGGGCAGTGCATGACGAGTTACCCTTGTCATTAGCATTGAAGAGGTTAAAGAAGTAATGGAAAGCTACTGGGGAACCTTGCAAGTGAAACAATTTGTCATGTGATACATTTAGGGGGAGCTAAGTTTTTCCTTTTTGTATTATGTGCAGGGACCCATTTGACGTGAGTACTTCTTAGGAAGTCTACATGTGCTGACACGTTTGGGAAAGTAGTAAGGGGATATAGCCTGGAACCTCAATGAGAGTAGTGTAGAGAAAGGTAACTTATGCTTTTCTTCCTAATGAATAGGGATCTAGACTCAGCCTCCATTCAATGTTGTATTTTAATTCTGGAGTTTGTCACACTATGCCTTTTATGCCAAATTCTTAGATGTGTTTACATCCAATTATTTTTGGCCTTATAATAAAATCCATAAACTGGAATTCGGAGTTTATGGTCTTTTAAATATGACTAAATTGTACATATAATCTTGAAGGGTTTACTCCCCTCGACCATTTTCAGCAGGCAAATAAAAGACCATCAGTGCTAAATTTGGAAGGGAAGGCAAGGAATAAATTTAGGCAAGGAATAAATTTAGCGTAATCAAAGGTTACAGGAGTAGGTTTTCGACAATCCTAGAATGTCTGATTCCTCCAGATAAGGTAAGTTTTAGGGATAGGGGGGTATTGTGGTAAATCGCTTTGTGGGTGATGCATGCCCTTTTTAGGTGGATTCGAGCTTCCTAGGGTAGCCAGTTGAGTGCTTTCAGGTGTGGTGGTATGTGGTAAAATTTCCTAGATCCTGTTAGGAGTCTTGCTGCGGCGTTGAGACAGGCTTTTAGAGGGGCGGTTGGGATTTTGGGAAGACCCGCAAGGGTGGTGCATCCGTACTCAAGCCTTGAGATGACTAAGGACTGAACTGCAGTTTTGAGGTCTGGGTTTTTGCTGAACGGTTTAATTTTAAGGTAGGTGAGGTGCAAGTGTGTGTTTTTAGCAAACAGGTTGATGTGTGTTTGCATGTTAAGGTTCCTATCTAGTGTAATTCCGAGTGATTGGGTGGAGTCCACCAAAGTTGGCGTGTAGTTCAAAGCAGTGATCAACTTGGTCCATTCCTTTGTGTCCAAGGAGTTATGGGGGGGGGGGGGGCGGGAGAGTAGAGGAAATTCTGTTTTATTGCGAGTTTAGCTTGAGGAAGTTGGTCGTTAGTCAATGGACGGTCTTTTCGAGTGCCAGGTTCATCGTCTTTATGTCTGCAATGGAGGTATCTTGATGTAAAGTTGAGTGTCAGGCGTGTGCATGTGGTAGGCAAAGTTCGCTTGTGGTAGTAGCTCAGGTAGTGGTTTGACATATAAGTTGAATAGGGTGGGTGATAGGGTGGAGCCTTGTGGTACTCCTTGAAGGTTCGGTGAGGAGAGAGAAAGATTTTTGTTCACCATGAACGATTGCGTTCTGTTTCCACAAAGGATTTGAACCATTGAAGGACTGTGCCAGATAAACCCATCCTGTTATCCAGTCTTCTTAGAATTGTGTTATGACTGACTGTGTCAAAGGCTGAGGAGAGGTCGGGCAGGACTAGTAGACAGGTTTCGCTAGAGGGCGTCGTCAACTATATGCAGAGTGGCTGTTTCTGTGCTATGGCCGGGCTCGAAACCTGATTGGTGAATGTTCAGAAGGTTAAAGTCCATGATGTGTTGGTGCATCTGAACACATTTTTCCAGAACTTTGGCTAGCATGGAAATGTTGGTTATGGGTCAAAAATTATAGGAGTCAGCAGAGTTTGCTGTTGGTTTATTTAATACAGAGGTGACTTGGACCATTTTTAGGCAGCCCGGTATGTGCTCTTGTGCTAGCGATGCGTTGATGATTTCGTTCCAGAGAGGGTAGATTTCTTGGTAGATGTGGGGAAGGCAATTTGAGGGGATTAGGTCGTTGAAGTGGTTCTTGAGCTTAACAGTTGCTAAGGTTTTGGTGATGTCATTAAGATCATAAAATTTGAAGGTGGACCAGTGAGAGTTATTTTTTCGCAGAGGTAGCTCAGGTTGTTCAGCGTTTTCGGTTTGAATATTTTTTGGAGTGGCTGAGTTATTTGCTGCCGTGTTAAACTCAAGTTGGAGGGAGTACATTTTTGCTGTGAAGAAAGAAGAGAATTCTTCACTGCTAAGCTGTCATTTCGAAGTCGAGAGTGAGGATTTAGCCAATTTGTCAGATTGTTGTTTAAGAATTTCAAAGTTTCTTAGGTCTATTTTTGGAATTTTTTAGGTCTGATCTAAAGAAGTCTTTTTAGATTGAGGAATATATTTGTTATAGGAGTTTCTAGCTTTTCAAAGTAGTTTGAGATGGAGGGGGGAGGGATGTTGTCTTAATTTCCGTTCTGATGATATAAGTTTACGCCTTTCTTCATTATGGGCTCCGTTGAACCATGGGTTTTTGTCTTTGTCTGGAAATCATTTGAGTTTTGGTGGAGCAGCTTGGTCTAAGACCTTGGTCATCTTGGAGTTGTAATGATTGGTGAGGTCATTTACATCTGACATGTTGTTGGGGGGGTATGAGAACTTTCTCATAGTGGGAGGCTAGGTTGTTCCAGTCTAGGTTTTTTGTGTTTCTTATCCATTGTTTTGGCTTGTTTTGATGCGGGAAAGTTTTCTTGGTAGTGGAGTAAATATGGAAGGTGATGATGTGATGGTCTGACCTGTCACACAGGGTGATCAGGATAGATTCAATCGTATTTTGTTTGGAGATGAGCCTGTCAAGAGTAGCACCCTTAGAGTGAGTGGGCTTTGAGATAGCTTGGATCAAGGAGTGGTCCTCTAGGAAGATTTTGAAGGCATTGACCAGCTTGTCTAGGGGATTTTCCCAATGGAGATTAAAGTTGCCGAGGAATATGTTGTTGGAATGAGGGGTAGAGTTTATAGTAATGATTTTCATAAGTTGATCTGTAAATACTGCATTCTTACCTGAGGGATGGTAGAGGATATGAAGTTTTTGGAAGTGTTTATCTGAGTATTTGACAGAGATCCCAAGATATTCATAGGAGTCCATGGGTTCAGAGCGAAACTTTGAGATGGTGAGGTCGGATCGATGTATGCAGGATAATCCTTCACCCTTTTTGGGAGGTCTGTCTAGTCTAATGATGTTGTAGTCTGGGGGGACTAGAAGGTCAAGACATGGCGAGGACAAATCATTGAGTTAAGTTTCCTTGAGAATGGTTATGTCCGTTTTCATGTTCAGGGTGAGGTCGGCGATGTCCGAGGCATGTTTTAAGGCAGAGCGGCAGTTTAGGAGAAGGTAGATCTTTTTTGAGGAACTCTTTACGTTCGGCTCATGGGTTGCAGGGTTGTGGGTCATGGATTGGAGGTTGTTTGGGTTAATTCCTCTGTGTTTTGGATAGGATTTTCTTTTTGTGTTGATAGGGACTTGGAGAATATAGAATTCTTCATTGTTTGTGGCGTTGCAGGCAGGGGATTCGTATGAAAGTAGAAGGGTTTGGATTTCCAGGTCCGTTAGGTAGTTGAGATCTTCTTCAGTTGTGTTTGGGCCTGAAGGAGTTTCGTAAAGAGGTACAAGGGTTTGGATTTTAAAGTCCGTTAGGCAGTTGGGGGGTTTGTGGGTGTGTAAGTGTTGATTAGTCAGAGGCAGTGGGATATCATGTTGTTAACTTCAGATAGAGAGTGTTGAAGATGCTTAAGTTTGGATAGAGATTTCTCAGCGAGTAGTAGAATGCTTTTCATTTCTTTTTTTAAATTCAAATAAAATTTTATTAGGGTAAACAAAATTGTCATTACAAAAAGTGATATGTAATACAACAGTAGCAATAAGAATAATAAGCTGGGATAACAACAATAAGTTACATCAAATTAAAGAGTGTAGGGGGGAAAAGAGGAGAAGGGGAAACAAAAAATAATAAATGAGGCTTGGGATGAAAAGTGAACACTCGATGAGGCTTTGTACTACAGGAGACAATGCAAATATATGCGGGAAGCTAAGTATTAAAGAAAAAGAGGGAACAAAAGGTAATTCATGGGGGTTTCGAAACCTCTTGCTGCAATGGGGGAAGGTGAGATGAGCGTTTGGCGCAAACATCCAAGTAGAGGGTAACAGGAAGCCACAACGCATGTCTTTTCGGGGCTAGGGTAATGGGATAAACAAATGCAGTATCTAATCTATGATTATAGCATACATTGAACCACCAGGCTTTAAACGTAATACCCTCAGAATTCTTCCAGTTAACAGTAATCTGTTGAAACGCAACAGCTAATAGCAAATCAATAATATGAATATTCATTTCAACTTCAGTCCAGGAAGAGGATAGTGAACCAAGGAAAATGTCAGTGATAGAGAAAGGGATAGAAGTGTGAAAGATAGAATTGATTTGATCCCATACTCTGATCCAGAATGCTTGCGTGAGAGGACAAAGGAAAAGCATGTGAAAAAGCGTGGCATTGGGGGCGGAGCAAGACCAACAAAGGTCCGGAGTTGTAGGGAATCTTTTGTGGAGGAGAGATGGCGTGTAAAGGAGTCGATTGTAAAGAAAAAAAAGTGTTTGTGTTAGAGAAGCAGCTCTGGAAGACTTGCGAAGCTTAATCCAAATTTTATCCCATAAAGAGGTGGGCCAAGAGACTTCGAGTTCAGATTCCCACTGCGCCTCCACCGTAGTTTTAGGCCGGGGTAATGGAGGATTGTGAAAGGAATGATAAATTGAAGACGCTGAAGGGTTGGAGCGCAATTGGGAATGTAAAGAGGAAATCGGAGAAGTAGAATTCGGAAGTGGAGGAGAGTGAGAATGGGATTCGTATGCGGACATGACCGCAGTCTTGAGTAATATATATTTGTGGGCAAAAGAGGATGGGAGAGAGAAGGTTCGACTTAGAACAGGGAAAGGTGTGAAGACAGAACCAGTAAAAAGTTGGGAGACCCATATTAAACCACGTTGCCTCCAGGATTTCCAGTAGAAGTGTTTTAGTTTGATAAGAATACTGCTATTATACCAAATCGTGGAGGTGAGAAGGTCAGCGGTAGAAGAGGGAGGAGGTGGGGTGAAGGCTAGAAGTAGTTTCGTGGTGTATTTGTGGATTGAAGTGGATACAAATTGGGGTTTGCGAGAAAAGGAGAGATGCTCGGCAAAGGAGAAGGGAGAGAGAGAAAGGTGCTCAAGGTTAGCCCAAAGGGGAAGAGGTTCGGTAGGATCTTTAAGCCAAATAGCGGCTTGTTTTAGAAGGAAGGCTTTGTGATAAGCGGGAAAGTTTGGAAAATTAACCCCACCTTCCTCTTTGGGGAGGCGCAATCTTGATAAAGACATGCGCGGTTTCTTTCCAGACCATAAAAAGGAGGATAAGGTGGTGTTGATTTTGGCAAAAAATTTGGCAGGGATGGAAACGGGGATATTCGAAATGGTGTAGAGGACAATTGGGGAGAGCATCATCTTAATGGTGTCAAGTCGACCCCACCAGGAAAGATATAAGGGATGCCACCTGGAGGTGAGGTCAGATGACTTCTGAGTGCATTTAGTAAGGCATAAGGAGATAGTATCCGAGACAGAAGGGGTAATATGCAAACCGAGGTATTTTATATGGGATGGGCTCCATTTGAAGTTAGAAGCCGCAAAGTCAGGCTTAAAGGTGAATTTGGTGAGGGGTAAAATTTCGCATTTGTCGTTGTTCAATTTATAACCGGAAAGATGAGAATATACATTAACTTCGGCAAGAAAAGCTGGGATGGAAACCGACGGGTTCGAAATGAAAAGTAGAATGTCGTCAGCATAGGCAGCTAATTTGATTTGCGAATGGGATAGAGGGAATCCGTGAATGTTCGGGTTTTGATGTAATTTAGATAGGAAAGGTTCTAGAGCAAGGTTGAAAAGAAAGGGGGAAAGGGGGCACCCCTGTCTTACTCCTCTGCCGAGGTTGAAAAAGGAGGAAATTAAACCATTAGCACAGACCGCTGCTCTAGGGTTTGCGTAAAAAAAGGAGATGAGGGAAATAAAATTAGGGCCAAACCCAAACCATTTTAATGCGGAGAATAGGAATGACCATTCTACTCTATCGAATGCCTTCTCGGCGTCAAGAGCAATTGCGGCTAGGGAATTACTGAAGCGTGATGACTTAGACAAGACATTAAAGAGGAGTCTAGTGTTGTCTGAAATGAAGCGTCCTTTAACAAATCCAGATTGCTCAGGGCCAAGGAGTTCTGGGAGAAAGGAGTCTAATCTGATGGCTAAAGATTTGGCATATATCTTGTAGTTGATGTTGACCAATGATATCGGTCTGTAATTCTTACAGTGTTGAGTGTCTTTCCCCTCTTTTGGTATAATACAAATATAAGCATCAGAAAAAGTGCCTGAAGAGGCTCCGTTAGTTTTAAAAGACTCCAAAAGGTGAAATAATTTGGGCAACAGAAGAGTGGCAAAATGTTGATAAAATTCGACAGTGAAACCATCAGGACCTGGGGCTTTGTCTTTCTTAAGGGATTGAAGTGCCGTGTGTAATTCCCGAACGGTGAGGGGAGTTTCAAGGGAGGTTAGGTCAACGGGAAAGTTGGATGGAGGTTGAATGCTTGTGAAGAAAGTGGAAAGAGAGTGATCAGAAGGTTGCGTGCCAGAAGAGTAAAGTGTAGAGTAAAAGCGGGAAAATTCCTCTAGAATATCCGCATCTTTATGTTGCAGAGCTAAATTAGCATCAAAAACAGATTCAATATTCAGCTTATTTTGTTTAACCTTCAAATAGTTAGCGAGAACTTTCCCCGCCTTATTCTTCCCACCATAAAATTTCGAGCTGGATTTCAATAAGTACAATGATGCATCATCAGTAGACTGTTTGTTATAGTTCATTTTCGCATTAACAAGAGCTGTTAAACTTTCCTGTGTGCGAGAGGTATAAAAGGCATGTTCCAGAGCTTTGATCTGAGATAAAAGATCATTGGTGCGTTTACGGGCAAGGCTACGCTTTGTAGCAACATGTCTGAGGATAAAGTCCCTGGCTGCAGCTTTATAAGCGTCCCATATAGTGTGGGTAGCTAAGGAAGGGGTATCATTTATAACAAAAAATTCCGTAGTAAACACAATAAAGGAGGCCGTAAATTTGGGATCAAGAAGAAGGGCATTATTGAAACGCCACCGTTTGGGACCAGTGGATTTGGGTAGGATGTCAATGTTGATTAGAACTGGGGCATGATCCGAAAACACAATGGGGCCTATTTCAGCTTGGGTAAGGGATTAGGATAAATGGTGAGAGAGAAAAATATAATCAATACGTGACTGGGAGTGGTGAACAGGGGAATAGAATGTAAATTCTTTGCTGGTTGGGTTGCATAGTCGCCAGGCGTCTATCAGTTTGTGCTGAGAAATGGCGTGTGTGAATAGCTTATGGGATTTATTAGGGACAAAAAAAGATTTGGAATTCCTGTCCAAAAAGGGATCCAGTGGCAGGTTGCAATCGCCTGCTAGAATAAAGTTATCTTCAATGCATTGAGTAATACGAGAGGCAAACGCACTCCAGAAAGTAGGGTTTCCACCTGTGGGGGCATAAACATTAAGCAAGGAAAAAGGGACACCTTTAGAGGAAAGTTTAACAAATAACCATCTACCTTCGGGATCAGATTCAGAATGCAATACAGAGTGAGAAAAGGACTTTCGAACTAGCAAAACAACACCATTTCTTTTGCCATCACCAGGAGCTGAAAAAACCCTTCCCACCCAACCTCTTTGGAGCTTAGCAGCCTCAGTGTCAGATAAATGGGTTTCTTGAAGAAAGGCAACATCTACATTTAGTTTAGCTAAATGGGAAAGGATCTTTTGCCTCTTGATAGGTGAATTTAAACCTTTAACGTTCCAAGAAACAATGCGCACTGACATTAAGAATAATTAGAGATAGAGAATGTAAATAAGAAATGGAAGAAAGCCTCATATAAATCGAGAAAGGAGGGACACGAGAAAAAAGAATAAGAAAGCCTGAAGAAGAGAAGGACAGATATAAGAGAATGAAAGAAGACATTGGAGAGGAGGAGCGCTGGGAGATGAGAAGAAAATCGTGATAAAAGGATAATAGTCAGCTGAGCAGAAGAGAACATAAGGCAAGAAGAGAAGTAAGCCATAAGTTTTGGAAAAAGAAGATAAGTTGGAGAGAACCATGGAATATTACACAAGAGTAAAGAGGGTGTAGCAGAAAGTTGCAGAGTAAAACTAAAAAAAAGGGAGGAGGAGCAGAATAACAATAAGAGAATGGAATAGTAGGATCAAAAAGAAGAAGAAGAGTAGTTTGTAAGAGAGTGATGTTAAAGGATTAAACAGTAACCATGTAAAAATCAAGACAAGAACATGTAAAACAATAGGAAGCATGTCAACAATGGAAGAGGAAAAAAAACAGGGCGATACTTACAAGGGATGGTGGGAAGTGGATACGTTCAGAGGACTGAACACAAGGGGAAAAATGGAGATGAGAGGAGGGGGGGAAGACCAACCAACGGCGGGTAGGTACACGGGGCCACAAGACGTCCAACCGGAGAGACGTGACGGAACATAGGGAGGTGTTCTGTGAAAGATAAGGAAAACAATAATATTAGAACCAGGTGAACGACGTATTTCCAGGTACATAAGGAAAAGGGAACGAGGAAAAAACAAGATTAAACAGTTGAGTAACAGGAACGGACCAACACAGGCAATGAACATGAAAGGTATGCGATAGCTGAGGAACCTGTGGAAAAAAAAGAACATAATAATATATTAAGAACTAGAAACCATAAGTTTCAAGGTAATCCAAAAATATCAACGACAAAGAGTCAAGGTGGAAATGAAGAGGAAGGGCCGGAAAACTCCATGTCAGCTGTACCACAGGAATTCAGAAAACTTCGAAGTCGGAGAGGATCCTCAAAAGTCATAGTCTTGTTGTTATGAGTGACTTTGAATAAGCATGGATGGAAAAGTCCATATCTGGCTCCAATGGAACGCAGTTCCGGTCTCATATCGAAAAATAATTTGCGGCGTGAAGCAGTAGCCTTGGCATAGTCTTGGGCGAAGAATATGGTGGAGTCCGACCATTTGAGATGAGGTATAGCTTTAGCCGCTAGTAGAACCTTCAGCAAATCTGTGTATTCAAGAAAATACATAATTACACCTCTAGGCTTTGTCGTAGGGGAGATGGTGGAAGGCGCTCGACCTAGCCTATGTGCTCGTTGAATATTGAGAGAGGTGCCTTCAGGAAGGTGCAAAAGCTTGGGCAGGAAGGATGTAAAGAAGGCAATGGCATCATTCCCCTCGCAACCTTCCTTCAGGCCGTAGAGGCGCAGGTTATTGCGCCTATTTCTGTTTTCAAGGTCCTCCACTTGCTTCTGGAGTGACGAGATTTGCGTTTCCATGTGGACAACTTTGGTGGTAGCTTCCTGGAAGGATGAGACAGATTTTTCCACCTTGGAGACTCTAGTGTCCATTAAGGACCAATTGTCAGTCAAAGTTTGCAGCTTGGAATTTGTCTCCTCCATGAATGGGCTCAACGCTCTTATTTCCTCGAGGAGTAATTCTATAGATATGGCTGATGTTGACTTTGGGGGAGACGGTGGATTTTGTTTCAGTCTTTTGATAGTGTTTTTCGACCCTGGTTGCGGAGGTACTTCCATGGTAAGAGATGGTTCACCAGTGGAGGACTCTGCAGAAGCGTCTAAATTAGCCAACGCAGTAAAAAGCTTTGAATTTTTGATGAAATTCCGTTTAGGGGTTTTACCAGGGCCCTCCGCCATGAGAACACTAAGATAAAGAGTCAGCAATAAAGTACGGGCTAGTGAGCACTGCAGTTATTTGGAAGACGCAACAGAGTCAATAGGAGGAGGAGCCAGCATCAAATGCAGCAGATACTCGAAGGAGTCGGTGAATTATGGCAATGAAACTGAGGAAAGTCAAGTTGCAGTAGAAGCAGTTCACAACTGAGGTAACAGGGAGCCTAAAATGGCTGCCAAGCCAATACTGATGAGAAGGCAGGAATCCAAGTAAAAATAGAAGAAAAAACGGTTCCAAAAAAAAGAATAAAGTCACCTGTGAGGGTTCTGGTGATTTGTCCTCATTTCCTGGTGAATTGCGACATTTTCGGTGAAGCGCTGATGTCAGGAGGCTGTCACCGTCGCAGACTCGCTCCTCAGACGAGCGCCGTCTGAAACAACAAAATGGCGGTCGCGGCTGAAGCAAAGCCGCGACCGAAAGAAAACGGGAGCTGCTGTGCGAGGCTGAGGGAGTCTGGAAGCGGTAGACAGCTTAGGAGGAAGACGGAGTGTTCCGACGTCGTTCGGTGTAGAGCATTGTCTTCTGCGAAGGGTAGAACCGCCACGAAACTCCGGTTTAGACAGAGCTCTACCCCGGGACCTCCATCCGCATTGGGCGCTAAGCCACGCCCCCTGCTTTTCATTTCTAGTATGACGTTTTGTAGTTTTCTAGATGTGAGGTAGGAATGGGTTAGGAGTGAATCTTGTTCAGAAGGGTGAAAGTGAGGAGGAGACAGGATTGGCGAGCAGGGAGGGTTGGAAGTAGTATTGCCGAGGGGTTTGATGTCTGTGGGGGCGGTGTGGTTGATATGTGTGGCTGGGAGTGGGGTAGTAGATAATTAGGGAGGTACGTGCTGACTGGGGGCTATAATCTGACTTGATAGAGTGGCCGTGTCGTGGTAGGTGTCATCCATGATCGGTATAGGTTTATGGAGGAGGGTGGGGGTAGTGGGGATAGGGGACTTAGCAGAGAGTGGGGATGAGGAGGGTCGGAGATTGTAGGTAAAGGGAGGGGCGATGTTGTCGGAGCTGATGATGTTTTCATTAGAGGGTGTAAGTGGTATGAGTTCTAAGGGAAGTGAGTTGATGAGGCTGGCTGTAATACTACAGAGTGCATGATTACTATGCTTTGCTTTTAAATTGCTGTTTTTAAAAACTTTGCTCCATTTGCACATTATTCTGTTGGTACCTACCTTGTCAAAGGCTCACTGCACCTCGCATCTCGCTATCTTCTGCCAGCACCCCGGTCCACCACAGGTTTTCCCGTTTGCTATGGAGGGCACCGGCATACATTCGTAGTCTCCAGCCTCATTGGAGACGGAGGGTCACACACTGCTTTCCACTTAGGCACCAACCCTATTTAGGCCTCATGATCTCCTACGCGCTCAGCAGACGCGCACAGCGGACGCGCGCCGAAGTCGCACCAAAGTCAAGCCCGTCTGCGCTGAGTTCGCGCCAGAGGCCAGGGATAATGGCTCTCCCCCCGCCTGCCCTCAAGTAAGTGCCTATTATTCTAGTCATCACACTTTTCGCCCTGAGGCATTCTCGGGTACGTTCAGTTGCAAATGTCAATGTAGCCATTTTAGAAAAAAGAATCCCCTGAAGGCACAGCCGTACACTGGTGTGTCTAAGCCCTCCCCCAACCTGGTCATCGAAGAGGGCTTTCTCATTAATGCAAGGTCTCTAATTAAAAATAATATTGCCTTTGGGGACTTTGTCTCATTGAGAAAGCCTTCCTGAGTGCTCATTACTGAAACCTAGGCTTCGGGAACCTCAGGACCTGAACTCTTAGAGGCAATCCCTAATGGCTATGTCCTCACAAGGATGGATAGAATTGGTTGCAGAGCAGGAGGGATAGGAATACTGCATAAAAACTCCTCTATCTGCCGTACTGAATGTCTTTCTACCCCCTCAAACTCCTTTCAGGCCATGTATTTTTCCATTAATTCTACTCCCTCTGTTTCCTTTTCCGGCCTTCTATGTTATAGGCCGCCAGGTCCCAGATCCGCCTTTAGCCAAGATGTGATCAAGATGTTAGAACCCATTATTGACAGGCCCAATATCACTCTTCTGGGTGGTTTTAACTTTCACCTGGAAAACATGAGTTTCAGAGATACCCTCTCTTTGTTGGAAACTCTGGATTCCTGCGGCTTGACACAGCTGGTGGCTAGCCCTAACCATCTGGCTGGCCACACCCTTGACGGAGTTTTCTCCAATTACTCCAGATTGAAGGCAGGTACCCCAATTCCGCTTGCCTGGTCCGATCATATGGCCGTCCCGTTGGAGTTAAAATATCAACAGACTGCCCCTCCCCTTTTGAATGCTAGGAAATGGGAACTTAAAAGG
This sequence comes from Lissotriton vulgaris, assembly GCF_964263255.1. Classification (NCBI taxonomy): domain Eukaryota; kingdom Metazoa; phylum Chordata; class Amphibia; order Caudata; family Salamandridae; genus Lissotriton; species Lissotriton vulgaris. The sequence goes on along the minus strand of NC_141695.1, from coordinate 1,063,975,787 downwards.
AATCTTAAGGTGATTAATAACGAAGCACTTTCCCCATTTATGAATAAACTAAGGTCCATTGAAATGCAGGATGTTAACTCTGCTGCTCTTGAATTTTCAAGTACCATCTCTGTGGCTTTGGACATCTTGGCTCCCGCTAAACAGCATTATTCTGCTAGAAAAACCCCTTTGGCCCCCTGGATAGACTAAGGCTGCTGAGGCAGGGAGGCCAAAAACAGTAGAGGCTTTGGCAGGTTCGACTCGATCCCTCGGAGAAGGAACAACACAAACTTCTCCCAAAAGAATATAAACCAGCTATTATGGAGGAAAAGAGGGCTCATTTTGCTAACTTGACTGCTTCCCTTAACTCCGCCAGAGACCTTTTTAAGATTATAGACTCCCTCTCCTCCCCTCAGGCAGTCGACCCTATAGTGGAAACCTAGGAGTTGTGTGATAAAATCTCGATCTTTTTCCATTCTAAAATTGTTAATATCTATGACACCCTTGAATCCCTTAACCTTGAGTTGGGATCTCCTTCCACCCCACCCTTCCTATAGTGGGGTGTCTGCTGGAAGGACTGCCTACTAGCCTCCTGCATTTCACTCTCCTTACCTTGGAAAAGATCAATCAGCTTCCCGATAACACTAAATCTAGCTCCCCTTTAGATCCATGCCGCTCAAGGTTTTGAAGGCCTGTAGGGAAGTGGTTATTCCTCCCCTTATGGAGGTTATGAGTGCTGCAATCACGAAGGGAATTTTCCCTCTCTCATGGAAGATGGTGGTCGTCAAACCCCTCCTAAAGAAGTCCACTCTGGATCCAGGGGTTTTCAATAACTTCCGGACGATTTCACTTTTACCTGCTCCTGCAAAAATATTGGAATTACATCTTAACTGTCACCTCAGTACTTTTCTTGATGATTCCATTCTCCTAGATACGTCACAACATGGCTTTAGGAGATCCCACAGCACCGAATCTGCCCTCACCGTGGTCATTAACAACATCCTCTCTAAGGTCGATAGGGCTATACTACTCTCCTGGTCCTGCTTGACCTTCCGGCGGCCTTCAATACCCTGTCTCCCTCTATCCTGGTTACTCGTCTCAGGGAAATAGGGGTCGGAGGACCAGCTTTGAGCCTTCTGACCTCCTTTCTCAATCAAAGAGAACAAAGGGTGAAGTTGGGCGAGTTTCTTTCTCCCCCGAAACCTGTGCAGTGTGGGGTCCCTCAGCGCTCCTCACTAAGCCCCATATTGTTTAACATCTATGTGGCCCCACATTCCAGGGTAGTTAGAGCTTTTAGGCTTGAGGTGTTGTCATACACTGACGACACCCAAATTATGGTCTCTCTCACACAGCCCGTGAGGGATTCAGCCCTGAACTTCAGGAACTGTATGGAGGCGGTATCACAATGGATGATTCAGAACGTCCTGAAGTTAAATGGGGAGAAGACGGAAGTCTTGATCTTCGGCAATCAGGACATCTGGTCAAATGACTGGTGGCCAGCCTCACTTGGGGACTGTCCCCTTCTTTGTCAAGGTGCCAGGAACGTAGGGGTACTGATAGATACGTCGCTTTCTTTTGACCGTCAGGTCAGCAGGACTGTTTCCACCTTCTGCGGTATCATCAGGGTCCTCAGAAAGATCGCTCACTATCTTTCCCCGATGCTCGGAAGCAAACCCCTACGGCATTAGTTTCCTGAAGACTGGACTACTGCAACACCCTTTATGTGGGTATTAATAAGAGTCTTATCCCTCGTGTGCAGATAGTCCAGAATTCAGCGGCAAAGATGGTCCTTAATCTCCCCAGGCTCTCCTCTGCCTCACTGGCCAGAAGAAACCTGCACTGGTTGCCCATTCAGTCTAGGATCTCTTTTAAGATCCTTTGTCTTGCCCATAGGGCTCTTTACGGCACTGGCCCAGGGGTATTAGGTCCCTCATTCACTCCTACTCACCCAGTAGAGCTCTTCGCTCATCCAATAAAAATCTTCTTGTGGTTCCTAGATTTACAAAAGCGACATGGGGAGGTAGAGCTTTCTCCACGTTGGCACCAAGGCTATGGAACTCGCTTCCCCCTGAACTTGCAGGGCAACCTTCCCTTGTGCTGTTTCGTAAAGCATTAAAAACTTGTTTTTTTACTGAGGCATATCCGTAATGTTACACAGGGAGAATTACAGATTGGATGGCCTGTATGGCGACTTGATGCCCTTGGGCTAAGTTACGCGGTATAAGATTCCCTTCATCCATTCATTCTTTCATAGGTTCTGGGTAGGGGAGGGGGACTCTGATCTACAGAAGATGAGGGAGCGAAGGGTGTGGATATGTACTGTGGGGCATTGGGTGGGGAGATGATGTGAGTTTTTAGGGTGAGAAAATATTTGTCGAATAGTTCTAGGTTCTTGTTAGCTGCTTGAATAAGAACTGTTCCATTTTTGTAGGATGTTATGTTAAGGGTGGCGCTGAGGTTAAGGGCGGGAGTTGTTGTTATCCTGGCTCCGTAGAGGATATTTTTATGGACATGGATGGTTAGTAGCTTAGACAAGGTAGACCGCCATTTGGCTGTTGTTCTTGTGAAAAATATGAGTTTATTGATTATATCACCTTTCTTGGCGTTGAAGGAAGGGTCCAGAAACAAGATATCGGGGTTTTTTCTAAGAAGGTTGTGTTTGAAGATTTTAGAGGCACTTTTAGATAGGTTGGGGGGGTAATGAATAGAGTATGCGCTGTTTCCTTCAGGTATCATGTGTAGTCCAGCCCTGATGTGGCAGGTCCTTGTTCTGTGTGGTGTTTCACCTTCGGAGTGGGCGGAGGCAGTTTAATAGAAGGTGGGAGCCTGGATTGCTGTTTTGATGGGATCATTAAAGATGGCCGTCTTCTGTGTGGCTGTCTGCAGTGGATACACTGTCTGCTGTGGATATACTGTTTGGAACTGGGAAAATCCTTTTTTGTTTTGGGATTTATAAGATTTAGTCGCCTTGTCTTAATAGATAAATACTTGGCACTGGGTAGACTTTTCGCTATCTTCTTTCAATTGTTATGATACTCATTGAATCAATCCTCGTTTGATCGGGCAAGTCGCTATCATAGGGTCAAGCATATGCTAGTTTGAGTGAGGGAGACTGCTGTGTTCGTTTAGGTTAAGTTAATTTCAGTTGCCATCTGAAGGTCAGGCTTCTACTTTGCATGAGAAGTTGAGCATACTTTGTTGCTTTCCGCTTATCAACATGCTGCTGTAACCTTATAGAAAGGCAATCGTCAGCTGCAGCCTTCGGTGTCATCAGGGGTGGAAAGCTTCCTCGTCTTCACTAGACGGCCATCTTAGGGTCTGGCAACATAACATGACAATTCGTATGACACAAAAGGGAGTGTTCTGTCAATCCATATGATGGCCCACTCTTTGCCATCCTCCAGACAAGGTAACAAGATAAAGCTGTGGATTGGTTAGGGCACATTTCTGGGAAAGTCTTGCATCACAGATTCCGATAGTGCTCGTACATCCAGCTGAAATAAGAGGTTTGTAAGTACTACTAATGTAATGTGACACCAGAACTGGAGTTCTATTTGAATATTATTTACCCAATATGTGTTAACTTCATTAATGTTAGGGATTTATTTATTTTATGTGTTTATTATGGTTTAATAAGGTGCATACCTAACTGACAGAGTTTCCCGGCACTTGTCATCAAAAAGTATTTGGAATAACAGGAACCAAAACAGAATTAGAAAAGCCAGGATGTAAGTGATTTTCGAAAAACACTAAGGAATGTGAGCATTCTCATCGAGTCGGGAAGAGCACTCCAAAGTTTAGGACCCAATTAAGAAAAAGACCAACTACTCTGACTGGATCTTTTAATTATGAGGACTGCACACAGATTGCAAATGATGTGACTAGGATGATAGTGACGTTAAACGTGCAGAGGTTCTGCCACGGTGATTCATTGCTACAAGTTAACCATAACAAAAAAACAGAGGATGACAGGATTGTTTGTGTCTCAACATTCAGCAATAGAAGCAATGAGATTTAAAAAATCATAAATCACAATCGGTCACTTGTGGCAGATGAAATGATTAGCCTCTGTTTGCCTTTAAAAGAGGATGAAACATTAGGGATCATGTGGTCAGTTTGTATGTTACTGACAAACCATCGTCAGACACAAACTCTTTACTACTGTTACCACCATTACAGGGTCACTTCAGATGTGGGTGCTGTAAAGCGTTCAATCTGATGGTTGAACAAAAAGACTTCGTACATAATGGCAGGCAGTTTAGTCTAACCATTATACCAATTGCAACACCAAGGACATGATTTATATCATCAGATGTCCTTGCAACAAACTATACGTTGGGCAGACCAAACAAAAGATCAAAAAAAGAATCCTGGAACACTACTCACAAATTCGTTGCAGGGTTCAAGGTGCCCCATTAGTGGAACACTTCACGGAGATGCTTCTCCCCTTTGACAATTTGAAGTGGTGGGTCCTGGAAAGAATCCCACCAAACACTAGAGGGGGTGCACTGACATCCACAATGAACTTGCATGAATGTAAATGGATAACCTCTTATCCATGGGGGCCTGAATGAATCTGAAGAGATTTTCCTAGACAAATCTCTCACTTGTGCACTGGTTAAACAACATAAATTTCTGAACATGGTACTATGCACTTAATTAAGCTGGAATGGTACAACTATCCGTTTATGTGATTTTCAGATTAATTCTATGTCTGTTTACATGTGTACACAAATATATATGCTGACATTTTTTCTGTAGTTGTGGAATCCCTACTATGGAATAATCACTTACATCTCCATTGTATGTATAAATAATGATGTATGCCGTAGAAACGACACAATGTGAATGCATTTCTTCATCCTGTTTTAAAATATCCACCTTATGGGTACAGTACACAAATATATATGCTGACAATTTCTCTGTAACTGTGGAATGCCTAATATGGAATAATTACTTGCATCTCCATTGTATGTATATATAATGATGTATGCCATAGTAAGGACACAATGTGAATGAATTTTTTTTATCCTGTTTTAAAATATCCACCTTATTGGTATAGTACGCAAATTCCTTCCCTTAACTTTATGTTTGCTCAAATGAATTTTCTATGGTGCGATGTATACTTTTGGATGAGAACCCAGTATATCTATTTAACACTGGTTTTAACCTCGTCGCTGCGGATGACGAGCTCAGCTCATCATCAGCCACGATGGTCGTGTGCGGATGATGAGCTGAGCTCGTCATGTAACGCGGCTTTTTGAAAATTGCCGCACACAGCGGGGAAAAGCCGCCACAGCGATGCGGTTAATGCTTTCTGCACTTCAAGCTCTACAATATATGTAATTAGGGGGCATATTAATCAAGAACCTGGGCTGCTATGGGAATTCACAAGGACATATTATCAAGCCCATTATTGCCGTTTTAGCTGCAGTTTCCTGCCGCTAAAGCAGCGATAATTTTATCGCCGTTCTTGATAATATGCCCCCAGGTTTTTTTAACAAATGTATAATCTTGATGTCTTATGCGTTAACATCATCTACACACTGGGGCATAATATCAAGCATGGCGTTAACATTATCGCTGCTTTAATGAGCTTGATAATACGCCTTAGAGAATTCCCATAGAAGCCCGTGTTCACACCAGATCATGGGCTTCTATGGGAATTCACAAGAGCGTATTATCAAGCCCATTATTGCCGCTTTAGCAGCAGTTTTCTGCCGCTAAAGCGGCCTTAATGTTAACACCGTTTCTTGAAAATATGCCCCACTGTCTTATAAATATCTCCAACTACAACTGACCCAATATTTAGCCTGCAAAGAGAGCTCTACCCGTGAATTATATCTAAAGAGAGTGACTTCGTACAGGTGGCATCTGCCAGTTCTATTTAATTTCTCATTGGGTTGAAAACCAGCCCCCAGCGAGAGGCGCACATTGTAGGAATATTCACTTTTTTAATGTGACTTACACTAGGAATGATAAAGTGTGGAAGCATTTCCCCACAGGTAGCACATCTCTGCCAGTGTTGCATGTAAACTTTATTTAACTTTATTGACTTTCTTGGTGATGACAAGCGGCTTTTAATCTGAGGCGTGTTGTTGCGGGTTACCCTCTGCATTTTCGAGATGCCATTAAGTACATTTGTCTATTCAGTAATACATTTCCGACAATGTTCTCCTCAGCTAGGTATACATTCCCAAACGGGATACGGAGAGGCACGCTGATACTTTTCAGCCTCACCCTCTTTTCTCGCAGTAATGACAAGAGCGTAGGGATTTGCATTACTAACATGCTTGCCATGAATGAGGACGCCAGCTGTTTGCTGGCGGTCCTAGGCAGAAACTATTTCAGTGAGCGCGTTCCTCCACTCAGGGAGGACGCTTCTTCAATATGCTCTAAGCGCTTGACGCCAGAGGTGAGTTCAGGGATATCCTGCCCATTTTCTCCTAAATATACCTTCTCGTTGTGACTTAGACTTTATTTCAATATTTTTTCACAGGGTTCAAGGGAGGAAGGCTGCACCTAAACATTGCTAAATCATTGTTTTTTATGGAGGCGCTGGACTCTAACGATTCTATAAAGTTCTAACCACTGAAGAATAAGAATACACAGATGACCCCGAGTACACAACATCGGAGGTTAGTGATGAAAACTATGGGGCATATTATCAAGAACTGCGATAAAATTATTGCCACTTTAGTGGCAGGAAACTACAGCTAAAACGGCGATAATGGGCTTGATAATATGCCCTTGTGAATTCCCATAGCAGCCCAGGTTAACACCAGAACCTGGGCTGCTATGGGAATTCACAAGGACATATTATCAAGCCCATTATCGCATTTTTCGGGGCAGTTTCCTACCGCTAAAGTGGCGATAATTTTATCGCCGTTTTTGATAATATGCCCCTATGTGTTTCTTTAAACCTTTTTCACTTCAACTGAGATTTCCATAAGCACCTATTTACTATTGGGTGATTTATGTATTTTTGTATATTCTTTAAGAGCACTCTGTGCCTTTCGTCCTGGATTATACTTACCAGTAAGATAATATCGGAGAAAATATAAACTCCTTTAAAAGGTATTGTTCTTTCTTGGTTATGTTTTAACCTATATAATTCATTTTTATTTTTTGGGCAACACCATTATAAGGTGTTTACTGTTATAAATAGTTTTTGATAGGAAGACTCCATCTGTATAAAATTTATGTAGTTTGCATTGCACTGTTGAAAGGTTCACTCTTTTGGTATTTCTTTGGAACCACCACACAAGGTGAGCATAGAACTAGAGTTCTTACCTGTATCACTATATTAATCCGCTGTCTACACAGAATTTTAAAGTACACTAATTTTTACTTCTATGCAGGCAATACACAGATATTGTTATTAGTCCTGAGGAAGTCACACACAATCTAATGGGAACGAAATGGCGACGTGTATTTATAAATCAACCTGACCATCACACACTAAAGGATAAACTCTAGGTCATGTTGAGGGTGTTTTCATCATGAATATCACGCTGTGCCTAAATGTATTATTTGTTAAATGTAGTATTAGTTATGTTTCAACTGTATTGGGATGATTGGCGTAATTGGTTTGTTTTACAAAAACAGTGTTTAGACAGATTCTTTAAAAACAATTTGTTATCATTTATCAAAGTCCTACCTTATGAGGGGACAGAAGATGAGTTTATTGTAGTTTTTTTGTGGCAGAACTTCTGCACATTTAACATATCTATTTTCAGGTTCTGCACGTAGCTGGGTACGCCCTTGTTTAATAATGACTTAGGGTGACAGTGAGTCACCAATGATCTCAGGTAATGAGGAAATACAGCTTTATGCATGTAGCAAAGAGCTTTGAATTAGATACATGTTTTCACAGGCAACCAGTAGAGGCCTTGAAGAAGGATGGGCGTGGAAGCCTGCTTTGTGAGATGAAATATCAGTTTAGCAGCTGTGTTCTGGAGCACCAGCAGACGTTTAAGTGAGGTTTTGGAGGACCCAAGGTACATAATATTACCTTAGTCCAATCTGAACAGAATTAGAGATGAAATTACTGTTGGCTGTGCCAAGAATGGTAATATCCAGATATTTGTTTTTAGCCACTTTAAAACAGCAAAACAAGTAGAGGCTACCTTGGAAATGTAAAGGTTCATTTAGAGCACGAAGACTTATTGGGGAATTTGTCAAAAGGTGGAAAGGTGATGTCTTCTTCTCATCACAGTTTCTTTGTAATTAGTGAAAAATCAAGCCTGCAATGCACTTTGTTATTTTTGATTTTTAGAGAGAACAGCCAGTAAGTTTTGGCTAGTGTGTCTTGAGAATCTTCCAAATTAGGACACTATAGGACATGAGGTTTTGTTGGTAAATATACCTGCATATGACTGTTTTCACTTTCTACAGATGTCTATGTTCTGTATGCTAAATGTAACAGAAGGAAATCTCCTTGCAAAGAGTAAGAGAGATGGTTCACTCTTTTATAGGGCAAGTAACATAGCATCAGTTTTCTGTAGAGTTCGCCGTTGCATTTTAATTGTAGAGCCATCTTGATCCCTATAACTTTATGTTTAAGGTAGTATTCTTCATCTTCTGAAGAGCTAGTTATGTTTAAAGGCTGGAGGCTCCTTTGATCTGTCTGTCAATATTGCACATATTGTGAGGACAGACTGGGGCACATTCATCAAGCCCGCATTTTGCGATTTCTAAATAGCGAATTTGACTGATTCGCTACTTAGAAATCGTAAAATGCAATGCATGTAGGAATCGCAAAAAAAATGGATTCCTTAAAATTCCTTAATTGCGAGTCTCAATTAAGGATTTGATTCCCATTCATTCCTATGGGCCTAAAGGCTCATAGGAATCAATGCAATAGCATGCACAAATTGCAAGTACTCCATAGGTACTCACAAATTGCGCATGCAATTTCAAGGGTTCCAAAAGGATACCATGTTGCACCTGTGAAATTCCCCTTTTTCCACATGTTGCGCACACATATGCCCCAAGGGCATATGTGGAGTGGTGTGGCTCCAAATATGCCCCTGAGTGGAGTGGTGTGGCTCTCTGGTTAGAGGCGGCAGAACCGGAAGCAGAGGACAGCCCGGGACCAGGGTTCAATTCCCGACGCGGCAGGGTCGTGAACCAGGGTCAGTGGACTTGATAATTCTCGCCTTGGTGCCTACTCTAACCAGGGATCACACTCGGCAACTCTGGGCTTTAGCTTGCCTCATCTCCACAACGGCCCCCCACAAACGCCGGGGATGCCTGGTTTCACCTTGGAGATACCCAGGAGGGAACATCTCACAGGGAAAGCCAGGACGGGTTACCCAGCGGTCTATAGCGCCAGGACGCCTCCGGGTAGCAGTGCGCTTTACAAGACACACACATGTGTGTGTATAAATGCTTTGAAAATTTTTTCAAAGCAATCACAAAATACCATTAACTTTAGTTTGATGGTAATTTGCGATTCCTAATCACGAAATCGCAATGATTTTTTGCTTAATGCATTGTATTTACGGAATTGCAATTTGTGACTCCTTAAAAAAAAAATCGCATTTTAATGAATCACAATTTTTACCGATTCCTTAAGTAGCGATTTTTGCATTTGGGATGATGCATCCAAAATGCAAAAACACTGGTCGCAAAGGGGAAGATTCTGTGAATCTGCCCGTTTGCAACTGGTTTTTGGTTTGATGCATGGGGCCCTATGTTTCTAGAATTATGTTCTGTAATTTTTTGATTTGCTACAATATGTGTCTGTAGTTTTCAGCTTGTGTAGAACTGTAAAATTGCAATTTGTGTTGTATAGTATTTTATTATTTGTTTTCAGCTTTTTATGCAAGAAAATGATTTGATGATGACAATGAAAGAGACTCAGGGAGAGTTTGCATAGATTGGTTTCAAAGATGGGCCTGGAAATCCACTTGGGCCTTCCAGTCATGACCAGGTGATTATGGTGATTATAAAAGCAAGTGGTTGGCTTTACTCATTCAATTATAAGCCATCTCTTGTCATCATATGTAATAATGAGGAGAGTATTCAGAGACACCTATCACATAAACCTAGGTTTGAACACGTAGGAGCATTTGGTGTAAAAATGTTTGAGTAGCCTAAAGCAAAACAGGTAATCGAGATTCCAGGACAATGGATGTGAATCATTTTCTGTTTAGCTGTGTTAAATTCTGCCTATTAATAAGGTACTTCATTTTGTTTTCTTAATAAATGCAATGCCACAGTGTATGAACACTGTGATGACTTCAAGCAATATAAATGCCCATTTGAACTGAGGCCCACAGATTTACCGTTTCAGAGGCCAGAGTTTGAAATACTCTGCCACTTGTCTTGAGTATTGAAAAATCCATCCATTTGCTAAGATGACATCTAACAACTTTGCTTTAAATTTGGGCTAAACTATCTGATCACTTTTTTCAGTTTCTTCGCTTTAATTCTGTCACAGCTTACTCAGTTGTTACGTTTAGAGCCCGCTGGCCATAGTGCGCGTAATAAATAGTTTTAACATAAAATTACATAACATAAAATAACGTGCTACCAAATTATTATGATGTAAAGTTAATTTAATGTTGTCTATTTTATATGTTTATACTGCTTATATAAGATTAAGTACTCAACATTTAAACTGAAAAAGTACAGATTGGCAAATGTAAACAAAACACTCTTTTATGTCATGCTGACAAAGTCTGATTTTTAATCAATAACAAAAATCATTTTATTTAAAGTTATCTGCAATAATTACTGTACATTTAAAATATTTCTGTTGCAAAGATATCCCTGTCTTTCATTTATTACATGCAAACATGAAAAAATCTGAATTGACTGGAAACACATTGATGAAAGATAAATAATAGCATCCTGAAAATATGCAATACATTGCCAGTAATGTAAAATAACATAAACCAGGACTGACTTATAAACCCAAGGGAAATGTTTATCCTGCAAAAATGTGCAAGTGATCCCCACTCACCACTACCACATTGTGCTCTTGTCATGCTAAAGACAAAAGAAAGTCTATCATTGTTATTACTCATTATAGTGCTTCTTTTATACCTGTGATGCCAAAAGAGTAACACAAAGACGATTTTGTAGCTTTGTAGAACGTACCCTTCTATTATGTAAATAGTGCTATGGACATTATTGAAACATTTGAGTATAGCACATTTAAATAGAAATGTCTATTAATTTGACTAGCCACGGAAGGTACTTGAAAACAATGTAGTAAAAAATGCTAGGGGAACTCTGCATGCTGAATTTATAAAACGTTTGGTGAACCCCCAGATCACCAGAAAAGTAGTTAGATTGCTTATTCTATTAAATAAGTTTTCCTAGGCAAAATCAGGATAACTATGAGTGATACAGCAATGTTGTCATTTTAATGCTGTACACTATAACTTGTAGAGGTCAGCCAGGAGCCACCACATAGGCCTCCATTTGTTTATTGTGAAATTTATCACACTTGATAAACCCCAACTCCAACAGTCGAAATTTATCAGATGTGATAAAAATCACACAAGTTTTTGATGACTAACATACTTAGGCCTAGATGTATCAACCCGTTAGCGAATCACAAAGGCCGAAATTCGCAGAATCTCGGCCTTTGCGAATCTCAAATGGTCTATTTGCATGTTTTGTCATGCATAAAAAATTTGCAAATTAAGGATTCGCAAAAATTTGCGATTCCTTATTTTGCCATAGCATTTAAGGAATCGCAAGCTTGCGATTCCTTAAATGCCATGTATGTAGCATTTTTCAATTGCGAATTTTGGTTAAGAAATCGCAAATTAACACCAACTTGTAGTTGATGTTAATTTGCAAATTCTTTAAAAAATGCACAATTTGGCATTTTTGAAGGTGGCATGTGATGCACACACATGCCCATAGGGCATGTATATGCGCCATATCCACACACATGTATATTTCAGGGGTGCAGCAGGGTGTCCTTGAGACACCCCTGCACCCTTGAAATTATTCTCAATTTGCGATTAGCAAATTGCGAATCGCAAATTGAGATTCATTTCACAGTCATTCCTATGGGCCTCCTGGCCCATAGGAATAAATGGGAAATTATTTCTTAATTGCGAATTCGCAAATTGCGAATTCGCAAATAAGGAAGATTACGAAATAGCGATTTTTTACGTACATCCCATCTTGCGATTTCTAAATAGTGATTCCTTAAAAATCGCTATTTAGAAATCGCAAATTGGAATCTTGATACATCTGCCCCTTATTTTGGTGATTTCCACACCAAAATCTGCATCTTTTGGTAAATCATGAGCATTTAATCCCTGGTATATCAGCAGGTTTCTTCTGTCTAAATTTATCTCAAAACTCTTAATTGCGATATGTGTGGTAACACTAGTTACCGCAGACATTGCGATTATCTGGGCCACTTGTAATGAGATGTTGGTTGGATAGGGTGTTTCGGAAACGAGCTACCACAAGCTGACGGGCACATTTGGTGAAAACTGACAATGCCAGCAAGCCTGCCATGCCATGCCTTGGCTGCATAATGGACACATTTAACTTTCAAAGGTCACAAATCTAGGCATGGGCTTTAGCGCACCATTTGAATGCACATATAATATTGAATGAACAGAAGAAAACCAATTGATAGATTCACAGAGAGACAGAGGATTAAAAATAATAGAAAACTGAACCAAAAAACTCATATGGACCTAGTAGAAACTAGAAAGTCAAAAGTAGCAGTGGGAAAGCATCAAGATAAAAGAATTTAGAGACATACTTAAAAAAGCGTTAATACAATAACCTTCCCTAATGTATAATTTAAAAAGTGACTAACTTAAACAGTGAATAATGTTTCAGAAGTCTCTACTATTCTTTGTTTTAAAGAGACAAACAACATTATAGTTCATTAAATAAAACACAAGAGAAGGTTTTGTACAGCACACTTCCTGAACTCTTATCTTTTAAAGGTTTTTTTTATACAGTAATGAAGGAATAGGAGGCATAGTGAAATTAACCAATTGACTAGGATCACACAATTAGGTCAAGTGGGGAAGTCAGGACTGATACCAGGTGTTCTGGTTTCACATTTTCAATTCAGCCACCAGATGATTATCTCTTTCCCTCTCACATTTTACATTAGTGGTTAATGCTTTGACTTTACTTCTTGGTGCGTAGTGGCAGGTAAAAGTCATGTGAAGGCTTGGTTAGTTGTCCACACCATGCATCTGCTTCACGCCCCCTTCGCGCCCCTTTCAACACCATGACCCATGCATTGCTGGCATTGGTGCAGTTCTCAGAAATACCACAAAGAGGACTTTGTGGCCCCCAGGGAAATATTTGTGAGTACCCATGGTTTAGATGATCCTTTCCTACAAACCTACATTCCTATTATCATCATTTACTACTTCCATAAGCTACAGAGGTACTACTGGGGTTGCCATCCTCTACATTAAATACTTTTAAAGCCACTCACTAACACACTGAAATAGCTTTTTCTATTAAATTTAGATTTATGGACCAATTTTAAAAACACCCCATTAATTCCCCAAAAATGTGTACATGTCAATTATAACAACAAAATAATGTATTGACTCACAGAAACATAAAAATGTTTTTTAAATAGTCTGTGAAAGCTCATGGTGGCATGTTTGCTGTTAGCATGATACATGTTTTTAGTGGATGGCATGGCTGAAGCTTTATTTTTGTAGGTCTGTAACGTAAGATGCGCCCAGCATGGACCTGCGCATGCCTGTAGCATGTTTTATATAATTAAAATCTACATACATTTAGGTGCTTCAAGCCCCAAAAATTGACCGAACTATTGAAAAAATAAAAATAAAGCTAGAAATATTTTCGTTTGAAATTTAAATTTGCAAGTGATGTTTCCACTATATTTGAGGTGTCTCTAACTCTGTGCACAATTCAAACTACTTTCTTTTGAAGTGGATGTACAGCTGCAACCCTGTTGCAGAAACCCTAGACACAGGATCCACATATTTATTTAATGCATTCTGGATGTGTTCTACAGCTCCTTTGAGGGATGGGCAAGTGTGTGGGTGTTCTGGGGATCAGCAAAGTCTAAAAAGTAATTCATTTTTTTTGCCCAGTGCCATGCTAGATGTATGCAGGGGCTTCCACCAAATCTCTACAAAGGACCTATACCCAAAGCATCTTTTAGGAACAGTCAGGGAATTCAGCCAACATCCTGAAAAGCTAATTGTGAAATCTTTAAATTCCATCTCCCATTGTTCAGTCAAGAGATAACCAGGACACAAATACTTCTTGGTGGATGATGGCCAATAATTCTGCCTGGGTTTTTACTAATTACAAACAGCTATCACTCAGGGACTTTGTCATGATTTATTTTTATCAGGAACATTTCCTTTCTGTCTAACAAACTATTTTTTACTTTTGTAAAAATACTTTTTTTTGCTTTCATAGACTGACCACTGTGATGATATAGAATTAATAATAAGTTAATGTTCAAATTATTTGACAATTTAGCAAATGAGGAAGCACAGGCAAAAGGAGTGGGTGTATTTTCTCATTGTATATAGCACAAAACAGGTGTTCATCTTTCACCTACTGTAAACATCACTTTGAGGGGGTTAATATGGTAGCCAAAACAATAATGACAGCATTAAAACAGATGGAGACAACCTTAGAGCTACTGCAGCGGCCATCCAGTATAATCTTAGGATTCACTCCACACCAACAATTTAGGACCAATGGTTTCTGAGATTTACAAAAAAAAATGCCTACAAATAAGATGGGAACCTTGTTTGATAAAATATGGCTAAATTAAAAAAGTTTTGCTCCCATGCGTCTAACAAAAGATGTTTGCCAAAACTGCATTATTGTATTTTCGTTAATAGTTGATGTATCTAAGTTATCATGTTCAACGCTTATTACAAAAGGTTACAAGACATATTATACAGGGATTGTCAAATTACAAGTTTTCACTTTTGTAGAGTAATAGAACGAAAAGAAACATAGATAAAATACATTTTCTCAGATAATCTTTGGTAAAGAATATATCCTCATTTATGTATAGACCTCTTACATTGCTAGATACATTTTCGTAATCGTAAAGTGAAAATATGACGCTTGTATTGTAAATCACAAATAAATATTAAACTTTCATAAAATATATATATATACTAGGTTTAGCATCTTTGCATACCCCAAACACCACTACTAAGTGCTAAAATGCCAATGATTTGTTTTAGCAAATAATATACCACATTTATACATACAACAATGGTGAATTAATCAAAAATAAATATTTTATCTATACAGTTATGTTTCTGTACAATTTCATACATTCACAGTTGAATAGCCTTTTATAATTATCAAAAACACAAAAGCAGAGTGCTATGTTATACTCAGAATGAAAAATTATTAATTTTAATAGCAATTAATTTCAGGGCGCCTATCAGAGTTTACAATACCTAAAACAAGCGTAACTGATATCAGCAAATGAGTAAAAAAGGAGGAGGTGTGTATGAACCAGTATAATACATTTCTGGCCTTTATGACTTAATTATTATCAGTCATTATTAATAATGCTTTTAATGCCATTTGTTTTTAATTTACAGTTTAATGTACCAACAAATATTAAAAAAGCTATCACACAAGTACGGAGTACTTGAAAATGTTTGTTCAGCTTTGTTATTTCATTTATCTGTTTTTCTTTCTACAGAATATTTGACAGCTCTCTTCAAGAAGTATATACAACTCAATGGTCTACCCTGATATTTCTTCTATCCGTATGTTACATTCAGTGTGATCTGAGTTTGGGTATACTCAACTTGATGTTGAGTTCCATTACCTTTAATAGTTTAAGATTTAGTATGTAACTTGTGAAATGTAGATTCATTATGTGTTAGAGTTTTTCAAAAGCTGCCTACATAAAAATCATTGTCCATTTTTTTGTGGTTCTGAGTTCAAATCTTGCCATTGATTCTTTGTCCTCCTGAAATAAACTGATTTGAGCAGAGATTTTTCACAACTTTTTGTGAATTTCAATGACATTATTTTTCACAGTTTTTAATTGCATAGAGGTAAAGTAGTCTAAAAAGATTCTTCATCTTGGAAGAGTTCATGAGTGGTTCACCAAGTGGGCATCATGTCCGGAAACCAAAGTCGTCCTAGGTGCTTAGATACTTCTGAATGAATTTGTTCTAGGCTGTATTTGCTGTCTGGAATAAGAACCTCTTCCATGATCGACAGTTGTGCAAGCCTTCCCCCACACATCTTTACAAATTCCACAAACCCACTGCAGGTGACCTCACACTCACCAAGGCCCATAGCGGTGAGATTTTTGCAGCGTTCAGCGATGCGGATGAGTTCATCATCTAAAGGCTGTAGTCCATTGGCACAAACGACTAACTCAACCAAACGTGGGCAGTTCATTCCTATCCTGCCCAGCATGTCTTTGCTTACTGCACGACCAAAATAAAGGTGGGTGACAGGAGTTTCTTCACGGAAGAAAGTATCAAATTCATCTTCATACAGAAAGAAATACATAACAATGCTGACCTTAGGAGAGTGCCGAACAAGTGCATCCCAGCTACTCTTTTTGATTGTGTGAAAGTGGGTTTGCCCTGGGTTTTCACTGACCACATCAATACGAAGATGTTCAAGATGAACATGTTTCTCACTTGAAAGAGACAGCAGCAGTTCATCACTGAGAAGATGATAGTTCAAGGCAAGCTCCCGGAGGCCGTAGCACTGGTCAGCCACACAAAGAATCCCTGAAAAAGAACAAAAACCAATGAAAGATATAGATTGCAATGAAAAACATTACTTTATAGCGTATCTCTTTATGCATTATTTGGTATACATTAAGGCTGGTCTGGTAGATTCTTTATCAGTACTAACAGAAAATGTATTGAATTATAACACTGAAAATCTAATTGATAATTTATCACTTGTAGGCACTGAGCCTCATTCTGCTTTCTGAACAAGTCCAAAAGTCTTTACTAAGATGTGCAGGGTTATGCGCTTCCTCCTCATGAAATGCACCATCTGTCACTCATCAATTTATTCACAAAAATAAATTGAATCTTAGTTGTGGAGTTACATATCTCCTTTCCATAAACCAATGCATGACATATCTGTTTTAATGCAAATTAAATAAAGCAAGCCCTGTAAAAAAAAAAATAATTACAATATTTTTATTGAGTTTTTACAAATAATCAACAGATGCAAGTAACAGAATAGGCAAAACAAAACATTTGGCTGAGACATCCTGACCAAGGACCAAATGAAAACTGACATTACATGCCCTCGAGCCCAAAGTATTCCCACCAAGGACCACAAATCTTATAATATTTGTGTGGGCAACCCTGGGCTGCATACACTGGCTCCACCATTTTCGAACACCAGTCCATTGTCTGTTGTCAAGCTAACAAGTCTAGGCGGCAGTCAAGTTCTAGTTTGTGTGATGTCCCTGTTCACAAGAAATGAAACCATACCCACAAGATATAGTTCAGAGGGTCTCCCTTCAAAATCCTCTCACAGGCCCAGGTGTCCGATCCTTGGCAAACAGTCAATGGGCCTTCCCAGCTCCCCTAACAAGACCCACATGAGGAGGGACCAGTATTGGTAAATAAAGGGGCACGTCCATATTACATGGTAGAAGTCTCCTTCTTTTGCCTCTCATCTAAGACAAGAGAGCAATGGAAGCCAGCAGAGTCAAATGTGTAGTGGATCTCCTGTAGTCAGGAGAACATGGCCAATTTTTATGGGGCCATGAGCGCTTCCTTCTATTCCACGTCCTCCAGAGCACTAACCCATGGATCCTACTGGGCACAGGGACCCAGGAGCAGGGCCAGCGCTATCGTGACCAGTGAGCGGTATATTTGAAAGACACCCCCTTCCCTAACTGAGCCATAAGAATCTTACCTTCCATGGGGTCAGTTCAGGGACCCCCTCCAATATGGACCTATGCATCAACAGGACATGGCGGGGCTGTAAGATTCAGAAGAACTGGAAGTGGTGTAATTGAAATCTGGCTTGCAAGTCTGAGAAGGACTGCAAATGTGAACTCCGCCAAACATCACCCTGATTTGAGATACTTTTCAGATCCCATCTCCCGAACCCTTCAAGGCCAGCTACTTCACAGACACAAAGGAAGTGAGGCAACACCATAATTTGACAAAATGCAATCCTGCTCATAATATTGAGGGGGAGGAAGGACCACTGCTCCAGATCTCCATGCATGTGTGTCTGTAGGGGTTTCAGATTCAATGACCATACCAGATCAGGGTAGGTGAAATATACATGCTAAGTTAAAGGAAGCTTGGTTGTCTGAGGTGGATGGGAGCTGTCAGTCGTGGCCGTACAAGGGGTAAATCAGTGGAAACAGCAGGGACTTCGAGTGGTTGGCCATTAGGCCAGTGGCTTGGCCATAAAGAGTAAGCATATGTAGTGTTCTGGGGCCCATCGCCTCTGGTTTGTTAAGGAACAGCAAGATATCATCAGCATAAAGTGCAATACAGTCTTCCTCAACTCCCATCTTCCATTAGAACCCCTGAACCTGTGCGTTGCAGCAGACCCAAGTTGCTTTTTGCTACGGCAAAAAGGAGGCAGAACAGGCAGAAACCCGGTCTAGTCCTCTTTGGATCGGAATTGCCACTGAGAGTGAGCCAATCACACAGATCAATGCTGTGTGCACCCAGCATATAAATTCTGAACACATGAAATAAAACAGGACCCAAATGCTCATTTGGACTAGGGCATCATGGAGGAAAACCCACTCAACGGAGTTGAAAGCTTTCTCAATGTCCATGAGGAGAAGAGTATTAGAGCCGCAAAGTACATGAAGGTACACCACTGCTGCTTGTACTCCGCGGATGCAGTGATGTGTACCACAATGGGGCATGAACCCATATTAATTGGGAGAGATGAAAGCAGGGAGAACTCAGAGCAGACAACTGGCCAGCATTTTAGCATAGATTTTGATTTAGGAATTAATAAGTGAAATCAGCCTGTGGGAAGTGCAGTCTAGAGGGGATTTTCCGGCTTTATCCTGGACCACAATATCCAGTTTGTTAAGTTCTGATGGGCAATAGCCTTGGGTTATTGCATTGTTGTAGAGCGCCAACAGGTGAGGCATAAGGACTGTGTGGTATTTCTGGTAGTATTCTACTGGGAAAACATCTGGTGCCTGAGTTCAGGGACAAATGGTCTGTAGGCACCTATTCGAGGGTCAAGGTTTAATCAAGCTCCAAGACAGGCAACTTTTCAAGAGAGTACAACGATAAATCCACCTTCCACGGTGAGAAATACTCATGTAGAGGCTGGTTCAGAAGGTCCCCAGTCAGTCAGTACTCACTAGCCACTATTGTGTCACTGGGGGTATTGCATCTCTAGGGCACCATTACAGATAGGGGACACTTTTCCTGTTTGTACCACAGTGCTCCTTTAAGCAGGTGCACCAGGTAAAAACAGGAAAAGTGTGCCCCATCATGTAGAATGTGTTCCCCCCCAGTGCAGCCGCGAACATCCGCTTCCCTGGGGCCTGAGCACTCAAGAGAAATATGGAGCAGCTCCTTAAAAGCTGCTCCGTCTTTCTCTGTGCAGGTGGCAACCCACCTGCAATTTAAAGAGGGATGTGAGATCCCCTTGCAGGTTGGTGCAGTGAATTTAAAGAGGGATGTGAGATCCCCTTGCAGGTTGGTGCAGTGAGTGACTATACCCGCCTGCAAGGGGATGTCTGGGGTTTCTTTCATCCCTCCAGATGGGCTTTCTTTAGGAGGCACACTGAAAGCGCACCATCTTTTTGTTGCACACTTTCAGTGCACCTCTTAAAGGCATGTTTGCCTCTGAGCCTGCGTCCAAAATATGGCTCAGAGGCAAAGAGTTTCCCTCATTTGCAATAGGCAACTCAGGCATTCCCTATTAAGCTTAATTGTACAGCAAAGTCACTCTTTTTCACCGAAGCACACATCTTTGCTCAACTAAATTCCATAGGGAAAGAAATCAACAGGTGGGTGAAGTCATATTCCCTATCTCACTGATGCTTCTTAAAGCTCTTTTTCTGTTGATCACATAAATTAACATTGGCGAAAAATGACCTACTCACCTGGCCTATTTTTTTTTCAAATGTGGCCTTGAAAACCTTAACAATAAATAACTTAATATAATTCAAAATTGTAATTATTAAATTAATCAAAACAGTAAAAGATTCTTAAAGGCTTTATAGTCAGATTACATTTTCTGTACAATGTAGGTTCGTATGGGATTTTAGACTGAGAGCTTACATTCAAAGTACCGTGAAATCTGTAGGGCATAGTCTGAGCTTCAAAGACTGAAAACACTTTAACGTTTTTTTCAAACATTCCACAACTTGAAACAAAGTCGTTTAAGGATTCTCATTAGCTGTCATTGTATTTAGAAGTTTTAATGACTAGTAAGAATGAATTGAAATATTTGTTATTATAATAGCTGCCTTTTCATTGTATTAGTGAATAAACTTGTTGATATACTGTTACTCACACATTAGTAAAAATAACCACCTGAATTTAATAATGATATTCCAAACCTTTTTGAACTACTTATTTCTATCGTGAAAATGGTTTAGTGTTCTATTCCGACAAATTGTTTTTATTACAATAATTTCAAATTGAAGGCTGGAGTGAGCAGAATTCAAAATATCAGTTTTGAAGAAATGTCATTAATATACCTTGTGCTGCAATCGTCCTCAACCCACACATTTTCCTTTTAAAATCCACATTATTACACAATGAACTGTTTACGCACCTGCAGGGGACACATGAGGGCAGCTGCTCATCTTTAGCAGTTTCAGCGTGTCGCTGTTGTTAGCAACAAGCACCTTCAGGGATGGATCGTCCACAGGCGTGTCATCGATCTTTATAGACGACAGGGATTTGGAGTTCACAAAGACCACCGTCAGGGCAGATACAAAATGGGACTGTGGGGCAATGAGAGAATGTATGAGGCCACCACAGAAACGTTCAATACATGTAATATGTTGCACAACTAAAACTATGGACTGATACATAAAGAGCTGATCACTGGAACTCTAGTTGGCAATCTATGTATTAAGTGGCTATAGACTAGGTAACCAGGATCATTCAGCAGTAAGGCCTAGGCAGCCTGAATAAAAGAAACATTATATCCAGTGTGCAGCTTGAGGGGTAGATATACAATGAAAGGGGCTCAGTGCATGCCGCAAGCCATTTGGCTGCGTCACACGGAGTCACTTTTAAAGCACAAGGATGTGACATATTTACAACAATATGTCGCATCTCCGTGCTTCCCCCTGCGCTGGCGCGCAACCTGCTGCCATGCGCTGTGCAGGCACCCCTGCACCATGGTGCAAAGATGCCTGAGTCACAGGGATGATTGATTATGTGCAGGAAGGGTTTCCTTCCTGCACATAAACAATCAAAAATGGCGTTTTACAACGTCTATGTGTGCTGCCTTAGCACACATAGAACTTGCAAAACGTCATTGGTTTAATGATTGTTCATGTTCAGGAAGGGACCCCTTCCGGCACACAAACAATCTCCAGAGGTGATTTCCTCTTACTATGTGTGCTGCAGAATGCCTTTCTTCTGGGGCTGCAAGCACCTCTGTTCTTTCCAGTACGTCGTACATCCCTGAATTTGTGTCTACTAGCCATTTCTGCTTTAGAAAACAGTTTGAACACTATAGGAAGACTGAAGTGTTTAGCGGTCCCTCAAGGGAAAGAACTCCTATAAAGGCTGCTGTCACCACCATCTCTGTGCCCAGGGCCTCTCCTAACATAATACTCAAATGTTGTTCCCACTTGCAAAGGAACCTGCCTTAGCAATTCCATCCAGAAATCCTCCAAAGTGAAAAACTTTGCGGCCGGCCCAGTAGGTAGTGGGTGTTTTGTAAGGTTCTCCCAGTAGAGAAAGAGCCAGATTATGCATAATGGTGATGCTAGCAGAGAGCTGAAGACAGGGGACCCAGAAATAAGCACTGAAGGCAATATCTTCACTCACTCCCTCATATACTTTGCCTGTTCTCAGTGAGATTAAACATCGGTTCCCATTCCAAAAGCCCCGAAAGTATGGAAGGAAGTGAGTCAGATTCTCCATATTGATGAGTAAGAATCCTCTGGAGAACATATAGAAAAAGACAAATTTGGCGGCTCTGATCTCCAAACAGAAGGCCACGGTTACAAGCCTTAAGAAGGAGCTGAAAGAAGGAGTCAAAGAAGGAATAGCAACATGTAAGTAAGGCTGGAGGCCCCAATTAAATGCTCAAGCCCAGTAAGGAGAAAGGAGAAGGACAAATGTGTGAATAATGTGTTTACCAAACCACAGGCACCTCGTTTTGTATTCTTAGGGAGAGGAGTTCTATACTTTCGTCGGTGACAGGAAGATCTTAGAAATGGTCAAGGTGACAGTAAGGGTATTTGAATATGCCTATTGGTTTTAGTTTAATCAAACCTTTTTCCTACATAGTTAACTCCTGCTTCTATTTATCGTGATGATCCCCCTCTCTTTAATAAAAATAATTGTCAACATTTTTGTTCCATGTATGTTTAACAATATGAGCCTTGGCGTTCTATTTTCTATTCTCAAGTAATGTCAAACGGTGGCGGATGTCCTGCCCACCCATACCCCAACGAAAGGTTCATTGGTGTCAATGGCACTCTAAACAAGGAAGACGGGATATCCGTCATTTCTTGGTGGAAGTCTCACATCCCCCAACTCTAAGCAAACATTGGTGGGCGCGGCTCATCTTATCTGCACAGCACTCCCTTCTAATGTCCTGTTGAGTACTTTCATTGCTGTTATTGCCCTCTGATTCTGTCTTGCTTAGGGCAAATTATTCTTTCTTTTGATAATATGGTGGATCTAACATGTCCATACATCACAGTCTAGTGACTTTATTTACCTTAATATGAATTTTGCTTTGTAGAACAGTGGGCCCTTTATGCTTCCATTAGATACAACCACTTATTGCAGAAGTCCAAAAGATGTATGCCATTAACAGTGGGGGGTTTAATTTGGTGTCGGACAGGAAGGAGGTAGTGAATGATCAAGATCAGCCTATCTTACTAGGATTGTTTGACCTAATCATACTTATGGATTAATTTGAATTAAGACATAATTTCACAGAAGCACTGTCAGGTGTGTCTTCATTGCATCATTTATATATCAATAATAACAGTGCTTATTTACCTTGGACACATTCATGAAACTTGGTCGCGCTGTTGAAATCAGGCCTAGAGTTTTGATCGAGCAGTTCACCAATTGCGACAGAATATCACAGGCCGCCTCGGCAGACTCAGTGCAACTGTCCACCTATAGCAAAGTCAAAAATAATTTCTTTAAAATATTGGGCCTTATTTGTGAAGGTCTTAGCGCTGCCGGTGCGTCACTTTTAAAATGGGAAAAAGTGACGTACTAGTGGCGGAAGGCCTTCATAAATGAGCCCTAATGTATTTAAAATTCATGTTCATTCAATGCATTTTGTTTAGAAACGAATAGTCATGATATTAATATTAAATGGCTCAGGAATTAGGTCTATATATTTTAAGAAGAAAACATTTGTCACAGGTAATCAAGACAAGTTTAGTCTTATAACAACATTACAGTTTATACACGTACACGTTCCATTATAAATATATTAAAAACTATAATATAACATAATATGTAGAATTTAAAAAATGCACTAAACATTTATGTAAAGAGACAATGGGGCACATGCATCAAGATAAGGAATTGCGATTCCTTAATAGCGATTTTTAAGGAATCGCTATTTAGGAGTCACAATTCCGTATGCATGTAGAAATTGCAAAATAAATAGTGATTCCTACACATTTCCTAATAGTGAATCGCAAATTGTGATTTGCTATTAGGGAATGTATTCCCATTCATTCATATGGGCCTAGAGGCCCATAGGAATAAATGGGAAAGCAGTCGCAATTTGCGATTACCAAATAAGTTATCGCAAATTGTGATTGCAATTGCAAGGGTGCCAGGGAGCATTAGGCCCCCCTGATGCACCCCCAAAAAAGGTAAGTGTGCACATGTGGTGCACACACATGCCTTAAGGGCATGTGTATGCTCCACATGGCACTGTGAAAAATGCCATTTTGTGTATTTTTCTAAGGATTTGCAAATTACCATCAACTTGAAGCTGATGATAATTTGCGAATCCTTAATGCAAAGTCGCATTTTTAAAATGCTTCATGCATTGCATGTAGGGAATCGCAATCGCGATTCACTTAATGCATTTACAAAATAGGTAATTGCAAAAATTGTGATTACCTATTTTGGGAATGCATTTAGGTTTGATGCATGGGAAATGCCTTTTTACCAGTTGCAAACGGGTTGATTCTGCTAATAGGCCCGTTTGCGACCGGTCAAAATCTTGATGCATGTGCCCCAATGATCCGACCATCCAACTTGTAATGGGCAATACGTCCAATACAATAGACAACAAGAGTAACACTTTCTCCAGCGGATAAGAACACTTTATTCTGGGTGGGAGTAGTTGCCTAATAAAGTATAGAGCTGAACCATTCCATATGCATTTGACTAAGTTATCCCCCTCATTACCCGCCACACAGCATGATAAGTATGGGGCAGTGTGTAGCAAAGACAAGGAGACTGCCAACACAACACAACAGTGGGCTTTACTGGGAAACTAGAAAGTGGCTCTAGTGACAGCATAGGCTTACAATATCTGTTATCTCTTGCTATGTTGTGGCATTTAATTTCTATAAGGAGTTGGGACTCCAGGTAAAGCTCATGGTGTTAACTGAATACGACTAGCCTGCGCAGATTTGGCTAATAAATGTAGAAAACAGATATATTTCTAGCTTGTAACAGGTCACAATGTCTTCATTTCCATTATGCAGGGCAGCAGCCAATTAATCTTAACGATTTGTACCTATTTCTGCTCAAAACTATCATGCTTCTTTGAACTTCCATGCTTCAAAAACTGGCATTGGAAAAAGGACCATAACAGTCTGGCACATGGGACTCAAGTCTATTATCTGAAAAAGGCAGGATTTGCTCTGTGAGCACTGGATCCTCTGTCTCGTGACACATCCGTGTAGTAAAACAAGACTGACTCAAGGTAGTTTCTGCAGTATCCTCCTGGCTTTCTTACTATCACTAGATCAGCACATTTGTAGACAACGTTTTACTTTGTACCAGTTTAGAATGTTTGGAACGTGCAGCCCTCAAACTTGAGGAATGGATGATACCTTCCTGAATCGTTATACGAACGAGCAGGTAGTGTGAGTACCAGCCATAACCAACTATTGATTTTACTTCTGATACCTGGACCTCTTGATATCTTGACCTACAGCCTCTTCTTGTTGCAAAAGCTGAAAGAGTTGTGATCCTACACTAAGGACCCTATTACAAGTTGAGCACAGTGAAAATCCTAGGGGGAATTTAGTGTAACCTCGTCAGTGCTTAATTTGTGAGAGAGAAAGAATAAGTGCCAGGGCTCTCCTCAGGAGACCAATGCAGCTTGCAACACACATTGCCCATGACATGCTGAAAATGACAGGAATAACATCAACTACTAACCATCACATTCCTACAAGTGAGACAATCCAGACTATTCCAGGGCCCCACAGCTATAGGAATGGCTTGGGCGGAAGGTAATAGTCATTTTTAATGTATATTAAATTAATAATTGACTGCTGTTTTGGACATCTTTAAATTGCCCAGACAGCGCCTCCTTGTGGCAGACTGTATCAAGCACCGGTGTTGACAATTAAGTGCTGGTGCCATGCACTGGAAGCCACCGGCTCAAATTAAGCACAGGAAAAATCTTTCCCTTCCCTCTCTTCCCCCCATTACCACTCTCCACCCTGTACCACTCTCTTGCACACTATCACTTGCTCAGAGCACATAGTAAATATAAGTCTTAAATCCCATGGCATTAGGAATTCCATGTGGAATTCAGCCCTGTTAACCCGTGATCACACAGATAGTCTTCATTCCTTTTAGTTTAATTTATAATGGAAGAAAATTAGAGCAGGGACAACAGTGGAAATAGTTAATGCCAGTCACCCATTGTCTCTGTACAGATGTCCTCCTAGTTTGTAATCAGGCCCTGAAGGTGTCATGTTATATGTGTCAATTACCAGCCGCTTTGACTATCGGACTCCCTGAGGAAGGGGGTTAGCTGGTTACTAGTAATCAGAATGCAAAGCTGAACATGACTTACGCAATCTTGCCCTGGAGAGTTTCCTCATAGCAGAAGGTGCAATAAATCCTTACAAAAATTGACAATAAACAATACTGCCATAATTTTGGTTGTTAGCTAATTTTCATGACCACAACATTTCTTATGTTTTCAACAGGGACATTTACAGGTAGATGGCAATATAAAGTCTAACTTTACCGACCAGCAGCGTTCTTACACAGGCTGCGGTACGAGGGTTTGAGTTGATTTTTATTGTTTGATTTGTAGAGTGCACTATGCCCTTAGGCGTGAAGGAGCTGCCATCAGAATGGAAGCACACTGCAGGTGGAGCACTTAGGGTAGGGATGCAACCAAGTCTTTAACTTCTTACGGAAAGCCATGTGATCAGTTACAATAGCAATGTGAAGGTATTCCACAATTCGGCAGCTGCTACTGAGAAGTTGCGGCCACCCCATCTCACCTTTCGAGCCCAAGGAATAATCACGTTCCTTTGGGAAGAATACATGAGCTGCCTTTTAGGTGTGTACCATTGGAAAGCTAACCTCAGTGCAAGCAATCCTTGTTGGTGCAGGGCCACAGGCAGCGGCGTCACTATGGGGATGCGGGGGGTGCGGCCCGCACCGGGTGTCACCATCCCACTGGGGTGACACCAAGGCAGTCAGCAGCAGTGTGTGCTGTCAACAGTGCAGGCTTTCAGCGAAAGTAAACGACGTTGCAACCGCAACGTACGTGCAAGTGCACCAACGCTAACTTTTCTGCTCTTTCTGGAGGACTGTAATAGGTGCCTGTGCGCAGTGCGCACTGTCTCCTCCTCCGCAGCGTCAGCGCGCCTCTAAGGCCCGCCGCCCGCGTACAGGCGGATCGCGGATGATGTCATTCTTCCTCTCGGATTGATTCTCAATCCGCATGCGCATTGGGACCTAAGTGCGCGTGACTGGCAAGCAGCAGGAGGATCAGAGGTGAGGCGACACGTGTCCACCGGTTGGGTTGGGGTGAGGTTCCGTGACAATTGTAAGTGGTGTTTTCGACTCGCACGAATATGGTCGAGTCTGGTATCTATGAACCGCAAATGACGAGTTTAGTAAGTGTGCGCAGTTTCGCTGTGCTAACTTAAACCGTTCGTTTGTTATGTGGGTTTTCCATCTGTACCCACGGGTTCCATCTTAGATACGGCATCCATTTTGTCTCTTGCCCTCAAGTAGCCAGCGAACGGACGCTGTCCGCTTCGCGACCCTGGGACTCCCAAGATATTTGCGGAAGACACATGTCTTTTGTAAGTGTCTTTATGACGAGGGGGATGCTGCTGTAAAGCAGATGGCGCCGCTCGAGGTTCATCTTGCCGCACGGACTTATTGTCTCAGCCGTGCATCTCATTAGGCACGTCCCTTTGATGCCTGTATCTCGTGTTTCCCGATACCTCCCCTTTTACACCCTTTCCGATCTCCCCACTGTCTCCGTCTTCCTCTGCACCTGTCTTTGTTCCTATTTCGATCTGTTTTACTGCCGATTGGAATGCACTAATGTTGGGAAGATGGGTTTTTACAGTTGGGAACCGCCAAATGTTTCCGCACTTATGTTCCGGACCTTATGTGTATCAAAGTGACCAAAGCGACCCCTCTGGGGGATAATGGTGGGAACCGGGTTGTAAACCTTTGTGTACCATGTTGTCCTATGGGTAAAAACTGTATAAAAGGAGCGATTCCACAGAACCAATTTGAAGCAGTCTCCCCAAGTTGCACGAGTTGTACTTGTCATGATATCTGTGTTCCCTGCAGCAAATAAACCTTTGAATCTTTGACGCCGAAGGAAGTGTCCCGTGTCTCTGTCATTCGTACGCCGGAGCAGGTTACCCACGAAGGTTTCAGGTGTTGTGCCCTGGCACCGCTGGGTCTTAAAGAACCCAGTCCTTCAGTTGGCGCCCAACGTGGGGCTGCATCAGTGGTACCGGTCCAAGCCCGACGATCGTGAGGAACTTCGTGTGAAATCTCCGAGGGAAGGTGCACTCCGCTTCATCGATCCTGTTGTCGAAATAAGTGGCCCGAAGACTTTTCCCGCGAAGATTCCCGCCTCCTGACGGCTGCGACGGACTGCTGCCCTGACTGTAGACCTGTTTTGGCGCCTGGCGTAGACCTTGGTATAGCGAGACGATTGACGGGCCTTCCTGGAGACGCCATCGATCTTTGAGTTAAGTATTTGTGGGTCGCTCCCAGAGTTCTTGGTTGTTGACACTTTTAGCGAGTGTTTTTGTTGTTGACGCTGTGTGAGTGTTTTTGTCGGTGACACTTTGCTAGCGTACTTTGTTGTGTTGTTTGACGACTGCAGCCGCCAAAAACCGAGGGTTTTTGTTCTTTGCTGGGACTTGGTAAATCCCGTAACCCTTGAAGTTTGTGAAACTCGGCTAGTGTGCAAGATGCCTGGTCGCAGTACTCTGTTCAGTTGTTTCAGACCTTGTGGTACGGATTCCCGACTGGAGGACTCGTGTCCGATACCTCCGGTTGGAACTCCCACGTATGAACTGTATAGCAAACATGGGCTAGGCCCGATTACTTTTAATGAATACTGGATCAAATATACGAAGAAAGATGGTGACCTTCGCTGGCCACCACATGGTAGCTTCGAGGCCCCGATCTTAGATAATCTAGAGGTTAAATTGTTCGCGAAAAGTCAAGGCCGGCCATGTTTGATGCCTTTCGGTTGTGGCGTAAAGAAGCCCGACAGAAAGAAATCAGACAGACTAAGCGAAATCAGCGAGATAGTGCTGGTACCATTGTAAAGAAAGCAGAGCAGTTCCAGCATGATAAGGAGGTTAGGGAAAAGGAAGTGTTTGACAGATTACAGCGTATGACTATAGATAAATGCTATCCTACTTTGCCTACGGAGTCGGAAAAGAAGGATGAGGCAGTTGAGGATCCTTTGATGTCCTATCTTATGAAATCGCCACCTCCATACGTACAGGGTACCACAGCCCCTGTGATTCCCCCTGTACCTGTTCCTGCACCTATTCTTCCTCTGCCTGTTCCTCAACCTGCACCCGTCCTTCCGACTGTTCCTGCTCTGTCGTCTGTTGCTATTCCTACTGCTCCTCCACTTCCACATACTCCTGCTCACGCTACTGCTCCTGCTCTGTTAACCCCTGCTGTTGTTTCTGTTTCTACTCCTTCACTTGTTAGTCCTGTGTCCTATACTTCTCCCTCTACTCGTAGTCGTAATTCTCCTCTTGCGGCTAGCTTCTTTCATTCACTCGGACCTGTCCTTGGGTCCGCTGGTTCAGATGGTCCTCAGCGACGTAGTCAGCTTCCTGGTAATAGGGAACGTGCTTCGCTATATAATATGGCGATGGGTTGGATGACGCACCCCCTTAGAAATCCACCACGTGTTGTACTCGACACATTTTGTCAGTTCAATATACCAACCCAGAGATTTGTGTTCGAGGAAATGTGTAAGGTCCTTCGTGATCAGATATCGGCCGACGCGCCTGACGAGGTGCTGGCCGCGTTGTCTGATCTACAGCTTCAGTTTTCGGCTGGACTGATAGTGGATACCAACGTTCGACGCGCTGTTGAACGGTTGTTATCTTTTCGTCCCACTCCTATCCCTCAAGCCTTGTTTGTTGAGGATGTCGAAAGACTGCCAGATGAGTCTGGTCAATTTCCTATGCGAGAAGTTCCACCGGTTTGGATACCAGCTAATCCTAATGCTGCTCCTCCGGTATTGGCGCATTTCCAGAGAGTATGGATACATCTCCCATGGAAACGCTCGGAAGTGTTACAGGTGAAGCAATCTTTGCCTGATCCACGCAAAAATCCTACAGGGTATTACAAAGAATTATCGCAGCTTGTAGATGCTACGGTAATGAATCTTGCCGATATCGATATGTTGTTCGGCAATGTCGTACCCCAACCGGTATGGGCCAAAATTCGCCATGAAAACCATCCAAATGAATTAGGTGGTGCTTGGGCTGCCATTGTAGCGGCAGATGCCGGACAAGTGGCTGTTACTAAACCCGACCAGTTGATTATTGACCTTCCTCAAAGAATAATAACGTTAATGAAAACTCTTATGCCAGCTATGAAGGTGAACTGGGACAAATTGTCAGCTTGTAAGCAAAAGAAGGACGAGAGTGTTTCCGACTACTTTACGAGGTTCGAGGAAGCATTCATTGATCATAGTGGTCAGGATATGAGCACTGAGGGTGGTCAAAGGTTGTTCGTGGATAAATTTGTTTCGAACTTACTGCCCGATTTGAGCAATAAATTGAGGAATTCAGAAAGTGCATGGGCCGTTTCTACCTCAGCTCAGATATTGGCTACGGCACAATATTATGAGAACAGAGAGAAAGAAGAGAACGACCGTGCTGATAAAAAGACCAAAGAGCTAAAAACTAAAGTGCTGCTTCAGCAAGCGTATCCTCCACGTTCGAATCAGAATAATTCGCAACAAAATAGGTCGCAGCCGCAATTGAACAGATCACAAACTCGCAATGACTCCTCTTCCCAAAGATCTTCGTTAGGGTACAATCAATGTGCTTATTGTAGACAAGAGGGTCACATAAAATTCAATTGTCCTGTTCTAAATGAACGTAATAGTGGTAACTCATCTAGAGGAGGTCGTGGTGGTTCACAGCAGGCTCCACGTGGTAGAGGCCGGGGTGCTCAGAACGATCGTTCAGATAACTCATCAAATTCCGATAATTGTTTCGATCAACGTGGATCGTCGCAAGGACGATCTGCGCAATACAATGTAGACGATTATTACGTCGATCAGGGAACTGACAACAGTAATTACTAGGACAGCCAAAGACAAGCAGAGGGAGTGGTATCAGTTCCGGTTGATCAGAGAGGGCCTTACGTCGCAGTTGCTACATCGGCCGTCGTTGAGCCTTTTCTGTTGGACACTGGTGCAGCGAAAAGTTCCATTAAGCATTCGAAACTCCCTGGCGCACCTTTGTCTGGCTTAACAAATGTTTCCGTTGGATTCTCTGGCGCCCCCGTTAGCAATCCAGTTTCGCGCCCTTTGCTCCTTAAAGTTGGGCCACGTGAGCTAGAAGCTCCGTTGATTTTAACCACGGGTTGTGGTGAAAATCTTTTGGGCCTGGATTTGCTCAAACGTTTGTATGCGACTTTGTATTGTTCTCCTGCGGGTGTAAAGCTTACGTTGGGAGAGAAGGTTGTCTCTCCCATGTACTTGTCTCTCGATAAGCTTCCACCGGAATTGAGTTCTCTTCCTGCGTCTTTGTGGGCGACAGGTACCAACGATGTGGGCCTGCTTGATATCTCACCATATGTTGTTCAGTTGAAATCTAATGTGCGATTGCCACGTATTCCCCAATATCGTATCTCCCTTGATGGTGAACGAGCATTGCTGGCGATCATTTATGATCTGATCGAGAAGGATGTCATTGAAGAGACTAGGGGAAACGTGTGCAACAGCCCTGTACTGCCCATTCTTAAACGTACTGATCCCTCGAAACCGCCTGTTTATCGCTTTGTTATCGATTTCAGGAGGTGAATAAAATTGTGGTTCCTCAATTCCCTGTTGTGCCTGACATCACGGCGCTACTGACTCTGATTCCAGCTTCTGCATCATGGTTTTCGGTGATTGACTTGAAAAATGCGTTTTTCAGCATCCCGATTGCCGAGGAGAGCAGAGATCTGTTCGGTTTCTCTCTTGGTGGACGCAGCTTCCGGTTCAAGCGCGCTCCTCAGGGTTACTGTGAAAGTCCATCGATTTACAGCCAAGCCTTGAAGGGTCAACTGGATGCGTTTAGGTTGCCGGTCGGTGCGGCCTTAATCCAATACGTCGACGACTTATTGGTGGCTGCAGATACTCAGGACATTTGCAAAATTGCTAGGGTGTCGTTGCTGCAACATCTCTGCGAGTTGAATCACAAGGTGTCACCTTCTAAACTACAATATTGTTGTCAAGAAGTAACCTATCTAGGTCACTTATTGTCAAAGGAGGGAAGGAGGTTGACCCCAGAGAGAATTGCAGCAATTGCACGCATGGCTGTGCCAACAACCCAAAGAGATGTGCGTGCCTTTCTAGGTATCACGCCGTACTGCAGGCAATGGATTCCAAATTTTTCATTGCTAGCGAAACCATTAGTGGCTCTTACGTGCAAGGATGTTACGACTCCTTTACCATGGACGGAAGAATGTCAGAAAAGTTTTTCTGAATTACGTGATTCATTGTGTTCGGCTCCTGTGTTGGGTACTCCCGACTACAGCAAGCCGTTTACATTATATGTTCACGAGAGAGAAGGTTGTGCTTTGAGTGTCTTAACGCAACCTTTTGGCGGTAAGCAACGTCCATGTGCATATTTTTCCTCGACCTTGGACCCGGTAGCTAGAGCATTGCCGAGTTGTTTACGAGCAACAGCGGCAGCCGCGGTCTCCATCCGACAATCAGCAGGACTGGTCATGGATAATATGCTTACGGTGATGGTCCCGCATGCAGTCGATACTCTTTTGAATCGGACGAAAACTCAGCACTTGACGAGTGCAAGGTTGTCTGGGTACGAGTTGACGCTGTTGGCAAGCCACATTCAAATAAAACGTTGTAATGTTCTGAACCCGGCAACTTTGTTACCAATTAGCACAGAGTCAGATGTAGTAGCAGAACATGATTGTTACTTGAGGACTGAAGAGGAAACAAAGGGTCGAGTGGACCTTAAAAACACCCCATTGGACGATCCGGATGGTACATTGTATGTGGATGGGTCATGCTTTAAGCTGCCGAATGGCGATGTGACTACTGCTTATGCTGTGGTAACGTTGAATACTGTTGTTGAGACTGCAAGATTAAATCAGAATTCTGCCCAAGCTGCAGAGCTGATTGCTCTTACTAGAGCGTGTGTGTTAGCGAAAGGGAAACGTGTGAATGTGTTTACCGACAGCCAATATGCGTTTGGCGTCGCACATAGTTTTGGACGATTGTGGAGAGAGAGAGGTTTCTTGACGTCGCATGGTACGAAGATTCAGCATGGCCAGCTTGTGAATGATCTCTTGGATACATTGACGTTGCCTAAGCAAGTAGCGATTGTTAAATGCAGTGCGCATCGTAAGGTGACGGATGATGTTGGTCGTGGTAATGCGTTTGCGGATGAAACTGCTAAGGAGACTGCCCGGAACCTTAGCACTCGAATGTATGTGACAAGTTCGGTTAGGTGGCCTACAGAATCGAGTATGTGTGAGGACACTATCGAGAGTGTGAAAGCAATTCAGAATGAAGCCACCGACACTGAAAAGACGAAGTGGAAAGAAAGTACGGGAAAGTTGGATGCGAATGGTTGTTGGATTGATTTGTCTGATCAGAAAAGATGGATGTTACCGGATGCGTATGTGCTGGCCGTTGTGACTATGGCGCATGGGTTAGCACATATTAGCTCAAAAGGTATTTGCAAATTGTTGTCTCCTGTGTGGAAGAATGATGGTATCACGAAATGTGCTGAACGTCTGGTGAAGAATTGTATGGTGTGTATGATGTACAATCCTGGCAAAGGAACCCCAACTCCTCCTGGCAGTTTTGCTCCCCCTTCATGCCCCTTTGAGGTGATTCAATTGGACTTTATCCATATGGAGCGATGCAATAACCTGAAATACGTTTTAGTTGTGGTTTGCGCATTCTCCCGATGGATCGAGGCTTATCCTCTCAAAGACAATACTGCTTTGTCTACTGCGAAAATCCTACTGAAGGAATATTTTCCTCGGTATGGAATGCCTAGAGTCGTGTGGTCAGATAACGGAAGTGAGTTTGTGGGTAGTGTGATGAAGAGTGTGTGTAAGGGCCTTGGAATTAATCAGAAATTCCACAGCGCCAATCATCCCCAGTCAGCTGGTCTAGTGGAAGGGTATAACGGCACCCTTAAACTAAAGCTAGCGAAGATTCAGGCTACGACTGGTCTTTCGTGGCCTGATGCTTTACCTTTAGCATTACTGTCAACTAGGGCGACTGTACACTCCCGAGTAGGGCTTAGTCCCTATGAAATAGTGTTCGGTCGTCCTGCGAATGTGTGGGGGGTTCCTAGGCCAGGTATTTTCTGTGATCTTGAGTACCCAATGTTGATTGATTATCTTCATGACTTGACTGCTAAACTGAGGTTAATTCACCAACAGGTTTACGAAGCATTGCCGACGTGGACGGAGGGTCCAGGCCACCAGCTCCAGCCCGGAGATTGGGTGGTGACGCGGAACTTTTCGCGCAAGAACAACTTGGACCCGAGGTTCACCGGACCCTATCAGGTCCTCCTTGCCACGAGAACTGCAGTTCGTCTTGAGGGGCGGAAGAATTGGGTGCACGCCACCCACACCAAGAAAGTCCCCATTCCGTTGCCAGCAGACTCGTGGGTGAGGAAAGGCATTGCATCAACTGAAACCGAAGGATTGCCGGCGTTTATACCTTTTAGCGACGCACAACCTGTCGGAGAATCCTCAGTGCAGCAGAGAGACACTGTTGAACAATTGTCAGAGAAGGACTCAAGACCAAAACATTCAGCTGATCAACAGGACGCTGTCCTTTCAACGGATCCTTTGTTCGACGAACAGACAAGTCCTGGGAAAACTCGATACTTTTTGCGATCTAGCACTAAAGACTAATAAAAGATCCTGCTTTGCTGTATTGACAACTGCATTATCCCGTTTTCCACGATCAGTTTAAACATTCGTACCACTGTAATTATTTTGTACATATTCATTGAGTTTCGTTCCTTACACTTTTTACTTTCACAACTGGGAGATATTGTTTTGCATACATATATATATTTGTGTATTGAAGGCCGTAGGGCCGCGCGCGTACTTCCTTCTGGATAGTAGGTCTTGACGCTAGGTTAAAGGCCGTCGGTTCCTGGGAACTCCTAGGGATTGACTATTGCTACACAGAACGAAGTGCGTCAAGAAACGTTGCGGACGGTCGTAGGGAATGGCATTCTCGAAGTTGAAGGATTTGGAAGGAGCTCAGGCTCATAGATTCAAGCTGCAGCAACTCAGTCGTACCAAATGTTTTATATTCCAACTATTTGTATTGTTTTTGACTGCGTCTGCATTATTGGCGGGTGGGGTGTATTACACGATGTCTTACTTCTTACCTACTGCTACACCTACTCCTACCCCTGACCCTAAACTTACCTCCACTGTTTCTCCTCATTCCTTTCATATGTTACCCGAACACGAACAGGCTAGACGTGTAGAATTCCGCAATAATTCCTTTATTCAGCTCCTTCATCAGCACCAGTTAGTGGTTAACACTACTAATTGTTGGGTGTGTGGGTTGATGCCACATACTACGGATAAGGGAATTCCATATCTGGTGTTACCGTATAGTTCCCAAGGGTCTGCTCGAGCATTCCAGACAATGTTTCGAAGCGCACTGGGTTTCCACCCCATTCGAGAACCACGTTCTCCCTACTCTGGTCCTACCTCGTATCAAAAACCTTTGTCGATAGCAATAGAGGATTTAGATAGCGATATCTATGATCCCTCGCTTATTCCCGATGAAGAGGTACAAGCCTATAGGGTCCTAAGTAGAGGTGAATATAGTGTGTTCACCAGCGAAAAGCAGCTTAAAAGCTCGCCTCCGATATGGGTCGTACCCCACACTGGTAATTTTTGTCTCATGGGTCGTGGCCGAAGATCGCAAGCCCGACTTGGAGCAAGTGCTTGCACTGAAAATTACATTCTGCCAATGTTCTCGTCCCCTGTGTTTCTGGCTGCCAAGGGTACATACTTCATCTGTTATGATCGTGCATACACATGGTTGCCCGCTGACTTCATGGGCTCATGTTTTATTGCAAATCTGTTGCCTCCGACGTTCACTGTAGATGCCGATTATCATAAGACTAGAGTTGTGCGAGGCGTAATTAGCGAAGAGGATACTGCCGGTCAAGAGGCAGGAGACTTTTTCAAGGGTTTCCTCCCGTTTTGGGGACCTATGGTTAATAGTAGGAACCTGAGACAATTGACTCGAGTGGTAGAATCAACAGCTAACATTACTGCCAGTGCCCTTGGTAATATCACCACAGAACTTCAGGCGGAGAGACTTATGACGTTACAAAACCGTATGGTTTTAGATGTCATCTTAGCAGATCGAGGTGGGGTATGTAAGGTGATCCATTCGAGCTGCTGCATTTTCATTCCAGATAACGCTCCAACTGTTTATCAAGCCATCTCGAGGTTGCATAAGATCTCCGAATCCATACACGTGGATGTAGGGGATTGGACGCTACTTGGGTGGTTTTGGGGCCTGATGTCGACTTGGGGTTGGAAGATTCTGATGATCATCCGAGTCGTTGTGGTGTTCCTGTTCACGTGTTGCCTTTGTGTGCAGTGCGGTCCTGCCTTATGTGGCCTCTGTGCTACAACGTGTATGAGACAGCCACCTGTTACCAAGGGGACTCGGTTGGACAGAGCTATGCTACAGCAACATCTCGATGGTCTGATGAATATCGAATATGATTCCGACTAGTGCTTGCCTACATGAGGGCAAAAGGAGCGTCTGAGGTTCCGTGACAATTGTAAGTGGTGTTTTCGACTCGCACGAATATGGTCGAGTCTGGTATCTATGAACCGCAAATGACGAGTTTAGTAAGTGTGCGCAGTTTCGCTGTGCTAACTTAAACCGTTCGTTTGTTATGTGGGTTTTCCATCTGTACCCACGGGTTCCATCTTAGATACGGCATCCATTTTGTCTCTTGCCCTCAAGTAGCCAGCGAACGGACGCTGTCCGCTTCGCGACCCTGGGACTCCCAAGATATTTGCGGAAGACACATGTCTTTTGTAAGTGTCTTTATGACGAGGGGGATGCTGCTGTAAAGCAGATGGTGCCGCTCGAGGTTCATCTTGCCGCACGGACTTATTGTCTCAGCCGTGCATCTCATTAGGCACGTCCCTTTGATGCCTGTATCTCGTGTTTCCCGATACCTCCCCTTTTACACCCTTTCCGATCTCCCCACTGTCTTCCTCTGCACCTGTCTTTGTTCCTATTTCGATCTGTTTTACTGCCGATTGGAATGCACTAATGTTGGGAAGATGGGTTTTTACAGTTGGGAACCGCCAAATGTTTCCGCACTTATGTTCCGGACCTTATGTGTATCAAAGTGACCAAAGCGACCCCTCTGGGGGATAATGGTGGGAACCGGGTTGTAAACCTTTGTGTACCATGTTGTCCTATGGGTAAAAACTGTATAAAAGGAGCGATTCCACAGAACCAATTTGAAGCAGTCTCCCCAAGTTGCACGAGTTGTACTTGTCGTGATATCTGTGTTCCCTGCAGCAAATAAACCTTTGAATCTTTGACGCCGAAGGAAGTGTCCCGTGTCTCTGTCATTCGTACGCCGGAGCAGGTTACCCACGAAGGTTTCAGGTGTTGTGCCCTGGCACCGCTGGGTCTTAAAGAACCCAGTCCTTCAGGGGTCCGCCATAATTTAATTTAATTCCCCTTCCCCTGCCTACACGCATGGAGCTGGGCGCTGGCCGCCACCGTGACCGTGACCGACGTAGACCCCCTCCCTCCCTCCCTCCCGTCTAGCAGCAGGACAAGTGAGTTTCTCCAGACCGGTCTAACTGTGACAAGCGCTGTAGCAGTCAAGATTTTACTAAGAATGTTTACATTGACATTGAGCATCAACAGTGGGATGATCGAATGTCACCTCTGAATCATTCTTAACTGGTTTGGGCAACATAACAATGAGCGGCTCCCTTACAGAGGCTGGAGGCCTCCCCCTTCCGTATCCTTCATTGTGAATATCCAGCAAGCAGTCTGGGTTGGTACATTTCAGCCGGCAGGCCATCCCCTCTTGGGGCCTTAGCTGTCTTCAATGCCCTTATCGCTAACACTATTTATTCTCTGGTTATGTGAGCGTCCAAACTTTCTCTCTCTTATCTCAATAAAGAGGCCTTCTGCAAATCAGTCAGGTACGACTACGCACACCCCCAACTGAGCTCTGTCACGCAGCACGTGTAAACCCTCTGCAGGTGCGCTGCACAGACTTCCATTATGCCTTGTTGCATACAGACCATCTGCCCCTGGCCTTCCTGAACCCCCACCATGGGAGGGCTATGAGAAAGAGGATTTCTTTGGTCTGAAATGGGTTGTGACTTGTGAGGTGAGCAGCGAGATCGATGTCAGCTTTCTACATAGTTCCTTTGGTGATTCTGGACTGTTCCTGGAGCTGCTATTTTACTTTCTTTTTGCCCACTGCCTTTAATGGGTTGTAGTTTTTGCTGGAAATCAATGTCGTATTTTTCTGACATTTAATTCCAAAATGCAGCATTTGAATAAAAGTTAAAAAATATGAAAAATGATTAACTAAATAAAGTAAGACAGACTAGTGGCAGCAAACTGGCAAGAATGACTTTATTCACACTCAAATACATTTAGCGCCACTTTTGCAGAGTTTGCTAGTGAAGCGCTATTTTTGTTGTCTTGGCATTGTTTTCCCTGGGCTTGGAACTAGTGCACCAATCCTGGAGGTACTGCAATGTGAGGATTCAAGAACAAAATTTGTACTGCTGATCTGCATCTAGAGATGTTGTCTTTTTTACCATAGATATTGCTTACGTTTCGTTAGGATATAAGCAATGGCCATTGAAATGGGTCAATTCAGGGCCCTGAGTCATGTCCTTAACTTTTCAGACAAAAGCACTCATTTCTGAACACTGAGTGTAAAAGCGTTAAGGCAACCATGTTGTTCCTGCTTACATTTCACATGGTTTGCAACATTTTGCATTCCCTTTGATTGTTTGCTTTTTCCAGGATGCTGTCACTTTTGTTTTGTAGGCCACATATTGCTCTTCTTGCCTAGTGCGTAATTGAGCCGCATCCAGGTGTTTGTAGCGCAGTGGCAACAATTGGGTTGTAGTTGAAGGCAGTCTGAGTTTTTCTCAGTGGGGCACTGCAGTATGGTGTTCAGTGGGGGAGAGGATGTGGCACTATGGGCAGAGGCGCTGCTGAATTTGGAACTGGGGAACCAAGTTCAGCCAGCCTTAATAACCAGTGCCTCCTCCCTGCCTTCTAGCAATTTTCGGTAACAACAAAAATGTCATGATGACTCTGGTGTTTAATGTTCTTCCTAGAGAGAGATCGGAATTTTGTCTAATGGAAGATTTGACTCATGGAAAGGTAGCTCAGAGGGTTAATGTACCTGCTGCAAAGAACATGTCCCATGCAGATCACAAAGTGCACATAATCATGTAAATAGGCCAGTGGGTGGTGGGCTACCGCTTTTGTCAGAGCGATCCTTTTGTTACTTGCAGGTTATACGTTAACATCCTAACATAGAACATTGAGCTATACCATCTACTCCGCAGCAACACAAGTCACATTTTTTCTTAACTTTTGATACGTTTGAGCTACAAACAGTTTATTAGTTGAAATGGTCGCATCATGCTGCAGATCTTGCATTATGAGGCAAATATGGCTGAGTCATTATTATTTAGAAAAGTTTTGCAAACTAGGATATTTAGCCATTCATGTTTGAACTGCTGTTGTGGAAAAGGGAGAAGTGCTGAATGATGACAGAAACTCCATGGCTCGGAGAGAAATGGCTTGTGCTTCCACATTTTATCATATTTGGGGACATTCTGCTATTAGAAGCATATCCCACGGCCACTTTCTGAATACATTTTACTGTCAATAACTCATTATAACCTTAAATCAATCTAATTTGTGTTGAAAAATGCTTTGTTTTTGACCTTTCTGTCTCCCAAATTTTCTTGGGAGGGGAGAAGTTCAACCCCCAATACTCCCCCTAGTAGTGGTTGCTCACTGCGCTTGCTCGCTACACACCATGTGGAGGCTGGTCTCACTTTTACTTTGTTTTCTCTCTGATTCACTACTCGTGTCTATTTTTGGTGCTCTCTGAAAGAATGTCTATGAGTACATATGACTGGGTGGGTAACCTGATGTTCTTTAAGGTCATCATCTACTATTTGCTGTGCTTTGAAAGTTGATACAATTTTAATATGTAATGAAAAATGTGCTGTAAAATTCACTATCATGGGACCTGGTACTGGCAGCCATCTGTAATTTGAAATGTGAAGACGACACAAGGGGTGAATCTGTGGCGCTATCATTTTTCAGACCATTTACTTCTGTCACTCCCATCACAGTACAGGAAGGGGGTCAGGGGCTATATTTGTCTGTCCTTTATTAGGCATTTATGTGCTATTGAACTGAGACCTTTATTTGGAATAGCTTGTAGGATGTCCAAGCCTGGGTGGGAGGCTCAACTACGGTGTCATTGTCACACGATTCCACCATGGTGGAGAGCTGCCTGGCAGAATCGCATCCACCAGTTAAATCTGGTTAAACCGCCAGGATCGCCATGAAATGAGGGGGAAGCCATCTCCTCTGGGCTAGCAGGGCTGCCCCCTCCTCATGAGCAATGATTATAGACTTCGCTATCCCCTCAAATAGGGGTGTGACAAATTAAATTTACAAACGTTACTAAGGATTCTATATGGTCCCGTTATTTGCCAACTGTGTCCACTGGCAGGCTCGGAGCGGAGGAGGTCCATGCGGTAAGTCGTGAGGGGGTGACACCATGAGTTACCCGCACCGGGTGACACCAACCCTAGTGACGCCACTGGCCACAGGGACCATGCTTAAAGCTTTAAATATCACCCACTTCTTCACAGGAACCCAGTGAAGAGAGCACAAGCCCTCTCTCACCGACTGACACTTGGGAACATTTAGTATCAGATTAGCAGCCACATTTTGAATAATCTTTAGACTTTATTAAAAGAGGTTTTATTACTATTCAAGTAGATAGCTTTGTAGTAGTCAAGGTGAGAGGTGGTAAGTGCAATGACCACTGCAATTCTGTGTTCCACAGGAATATGAGGAAGAACCTTTCTCAAAAGTTTGATAATGATAAAGCAAGCACTTGTGGTCCTATTGACCTGTGAATCAAAAGTGAGTGCCTTGCCAAAGATTATTCCAAGGTTTTCAACAGAATCAATGGGAATGGTAAGGGGCCACAAGACACTGAATACTACACCTCAGACCATACTGAATGCTGAGCCCCAAAACCCATAATGTCACTATTTTCCGAATTCATTTTCAGCCAGTTCTCCGTCATCTAAGTCCCAAATGTTCACCATGCAAAGATTTAGTCTTTGTGCCACTGATATCACATCATCAGATACAGAGACAGTAATCTGGGTGCTGTTGGCATAGGATACAACCTGGAAACCAAATGACCTTACCAGATTCGCTAGAGGTGCAACATATAAATTAAACAAAGGAGGGCTGAACGAGGACCCCTGTGACAAGTAAGACACTAAGGATCTGCTGTGAAGTCACCGCAGCTACCAGCCTGAATTCTGTTAGAGAGAAAAGATCTCAATAAGTATAGTGGGAAGTCCCTCGCCCCTGTCTGCCGCAACTGTTCTACCAGGCAGGAGGCGGACACCATATCAAGTGTTGCCAATGCGGGGAATGAGATTTTGATATCAATTTATAATCAATTTAATTACTCATCTCATTCGTCAATTTTGGACCGTTTGGTATCTGTCATTGAGTAAAAGACAACCCCCGCATAGGTTAGATAAACCCCATAAACTGACGCCACTCTGAAGAACCACTTACAACTGATAAAGTTTGAAAGTTTTATATAAAAGTCAAATTTATATGCAAATACAATCCTCGCAGGATAAACCTCAAAGTATATAAAAGAATACAATATCAATTCCAGAATCAACAATTTACAGCATCGATGTGAAGTGGTTCCTTTGCGTCATCTACAGAAAGAGAAAAGTATCAAGTTAAATCTGTCCCTACTCTATACTAAGTGACATCCCTACTTCGCAAGTTCCTAACCTAAAAAGGTGTCAGCAGTTTGACTCCCAAAGAAGTTCAAACTCTCTTAGCCTCTAAAGGTAACTTAAGTTTAAGAAGCAGTACCCTCTCTGCCTACCCATCCGCTCTCTAAGGGTCCTCGGCCTACTGCTCTCTTGCGCTCTGATCTCTCTCAGGGCATCTGCTCAAGTCATCTACGCTCTTGCTCTCTATGATGACTTCTGCTCTGAGCTGTTCCTCCTCGCCTTCGCTAATTGCTATCTTCTCCCCGGGGTGCTGTCCCTAAAATACACAATCACAGTGTGGGTGAAACGCCCCTTGACGCCCACCACGGACTTTCCCCGATGATGTCAGCTTCTGGCTTCTTCCATTGCTTCATCTCTTTCGCCGTCCGTTAAGTTGACCTTCTTCTTTAGATGTCATCTTCATCTTCTTGTTGGCGACTTCTACGGACACTTTCAGATCAAAAGTCATATGAACTTAAACAAGACTTTTAACTTACACTGCGATTCTTTGACCCTTCTAGGTCCTGTGAATGGTCATTCAAAACAAGTCTCAAATTCTAAGCGCTTCTTATCACGTTCAGGCCATAAACCTCGTCCAGCGTTGTCACCCTAAATCTAGCAAGCGCTAGACTCTTTGGCTCGCATGTTCACATCAAAACTATTCACGACTCCTGTGAGCCCACTAAATTACATACAGCGGACTACACTTCTGCGAAGCCTTGGTCAGTCAGGTTAAAATCACAAATGACCTAAACCTTTCTAACATTCTTACAAAAAGCCTTCTACACAATATAACCTTTAACATATATATATTCGTACTTAGCAAAGCCTTGATTATCTGTAAATACATTGTACCTAGAATATATATATAATACATAGAGTACGAGGTTATATTCTTATTCGTTATATCGTCGTATGTATACTTTCTGCGCACTTCTCCACGTTACATTTCACGCCGTTTCTCCGTTTAAAGTTACACACATACATGAATTCTACTTTACACGTTTCTACATTTCGTAAGCATTTCTACACATTTCTACATCAGCCCACTACATATACGGGCCTTCTAAATCTAATGCATGTTCTAAAGTGAATACAGTTACATTTCCTATATTACTTTGGATTATATCGGTTATCCTTAGACTATAAGTGTCGACTTCACATTACGATATGCGTTTCATTCCTACGTTATACGACGTGCTTGTAAATATGGCCTATACATAATTTTTATTCAAATTTGCGCTCTCTCAGTCCCCCCTTTGATGACTTCTAGGAGTCATCACTAAATGCAATTTGAATAACATCTCTACACAGGACTAGTTACAATATTCCCTCTTTTCATCGTTTCGAGTGCTCTTAAGCTTTTGTACTGTTGATCTTGTAGAGCAGCTAATCTCTTTTCTTGCTCTCTCATTGTTCGTTGTAACCGGTTCGACCTATACCATTTATACAATTTTACTAAACCTACTAATGTGATTATACAAATTAATACTATCAATACAGGTTTTATTATGTACCACACTATGCTTTTACCAAGGTCGGCAAACCAACTTCCAACCTTTCCTACTCCATGACCGACTTTTTCCCAAACGTTTATTTTTGATAAATCTTCGACCTCTTGATGAATCTGTGTAATGTTCTGTATGACTTTCTCAAGTGGTTTTGAATTATCAGGAATATAAGTACAACATTCCTGAACCTTCAAAGCCTTACAAACTCCGCCTTCTTTTGTTAGCAGTACATCTAAAGCAAGTCGATTCTGAAGAACCATTGCTCTAATCGACTGCATCTCCCCTTCTACTAACATTAATGACCTTGCAGTACTTGCAGACAATCTATCTACAACTGTAGCC
Source organism: Lissotriton vulgaris (assembly GCF_964263255.1). Classification (NCBI taxonomy): domain Eukaryota; kingdom Metazoa; phylum Chordata; class Amphibia; order Caudata; family Salamandridae; genus Lissotriton; species Lissotriton vulgaris. The sequence continues at coordinate 1,063,932,007 of NC_141695.1, read as the reverse complement.
AGTCTCCTAATCTTAACATCGTTAAGTATTAAACCTAACATAGGAAACATCGCTCCAAATATATCTCCAACTACTTCTGCATCTCCTACTTCCCTTTTCGCTCTCATCGAAGCCTTTCCTTCTATTATCGCTAAATCCTTGGCATGATATATTTTGGGGAAGACAATTGCCAAGTAACACGAACCATACCAATTATCAGGTAGTTTTACATAGGCATTTCTTCCACATACAAAATACACATTCGGAATAACTTGCATCTCCTTCATAAAGTCTTTCGTATAGTACTCCAATCTAAAAGCATGTTCGCAATTCACTTCACCTACGAATACATTCTCGTAATATGTCTTGCTTCGAGTTAAACATAACTTTCCTTTCTGCGTTCTATCCAATGCTATTGGACCATTGCTACCTTTCTTTTTATGTGCCTTCTCTTCTTCGGTCCAATCCGTTTTCCATTGTCCTGACATTTTTAGAATCTTCTGCCTTCTGTATCTATCATCTACTTGTCCTATGAACTTCTTCTCAACCTCTGACACTTTGCAAGTTAGATTATTTCTGCGTGCATATGACGTATCTAGTGTATCCCAAGGAAGAAAGAACTTAGCTAGTCTATCCTCCTTTTTGTAATAGTCCCACTTATTCATTTGTTTATAATTCGGAACTTCAGGCAGTACCGAATCATAATTTGAAAAGTAGTACTCAAATCCTTCCCTACCATAAAATATGCTGAGCAGTAAACTACATGTTATCCCATAAGTCAATGGGAGATGATGATATCTAATGCCTTCGTCTACAGAAGCCGGCAATTGCATACATACATAGCAATCTTTGGCCTCCATGGCATCGATATATTCGTATAACAGTTTAGCATATGCGTTTGACCTAAAGTTTCCCTGTGACTCGTCTACATGTAATCTACGAGCTTCATCTGCCAATAACGCCTTTTCACGTATAACATTGCTCTCCTCGTGCTTCCCCACAAGAGCAGGTTTCAAAGTCGTTACAGGCTTTACATTTGCTGTTTCTTTATCAGTTTCATGTCCTATTATGTATGATATTGTCACTACCGTAATTATGAGAAAAATTACTACTGCTATCAGTGTACCTACTATACATCTAGCTTTTCGGTTTGGGTTGCCGTTCTCCATGTTATCAAAACAGCGTAGCTCCTTCTTTTGCGAAAAAGTTTTTCCTTCTGCAGTCTTGGTTTGCTTTATTTGCCTTCTCAGTCTGTAAGGTGCTCTTTATCAACAAGGTCTCTTTTTCGCAACAATATCTTTTCTCTTTTAGCAACAGACAACCCTAACCCTTCTCCGTCCTCTAAATGTAATCCCTAAATTTTATTCTTCTTTCCACTCGGCGCTAAGTTATCTTCTTCTTTATAACTTATATACAAAAAGTCTTTTATGCATCAACAATTATTCTTGCACCTGCAGCTTTCACAACAATTTCCAATAATTCAAAACGAATGACTTTTTCTTCTTCCTCTGGAATTTGATGACCAAAAGTCGGAAACTGTAATCTATTTAGCACTAGATCTTGAATTTGACTCAAATATGGGGGTATGGGAAGTGTGAAAGTCAGTAACCCCTCAGTCTCGAGTCCAGGCGTCAACATCCATATCTCCACTGCCACAAATGGATCGTGATCGATTACTTTCACTTTCTTCACTCTCCCAGATTTCTGTCCCCAAGACATCTGCTAGATAAGTCCACTCTGGGGTAGCGTACCTTCTGCAGGGCACACGTACCCTTCTCGATCTCCTTGGACTTTCAGTTCTTGAGTCTGTAGTTTCCTCCTCCTGGTCTGATTCTTCAGCGATCGGGACAGGAGCTCTTTCTTGTTCTGCTTTTAAGCTTGGCCTCCTCCTTCTCTCCGGCCAACTAGCTTCCTCACTCCTTGTCCTCCCGCTCCTTGTTCTTGGATTTATCTCTTGTTCACTCTCTACTCGTTCATTATCTGATTCAATCTCCCAATTACTCTCTTCTCCTGAGGCGACTTCGGTCCCACTGGTATCCTGACCTTCGTCGACCTGTTCCGTCTCAGTCTCAGCCTCTTCGATCACCTCCACAGCTTGGCTTTCCCCCTCTATGGCTTCTCCGCTTTCCGCTGGATTCTCATCCGAGAGAGGAGCTGTTTCTTCTAGAGGTGTTGGCACTCTTCGGGTGTGTGAGGCATGTATCCAGTTTGGCAAACCTCCACACTTAACTGCAGTATTCGTCACAAGTATGACTTCTCAAGTCATAAGTCACAAGTAAGTCCTCTCCAGCGCACGTCTAAGCAGTTCTTCCTGACATGCTTCTTCACCAGGACCCAGTCTCCCGGACTCAGGTCATGGCACAAATCTTGTGCTGATGGAACCTCCGCAGCCTGGACCTGGAGGGACACAGAATTAACGGCATCAGATAGTCCCTTACAGTAGTCCAAGATCAAATCGTCTGTGATGTTCACTAGAGCTGCAGTCGGAACCGATGGCAATCTCATAGCTCTCCCCATTAGCACTTCATGTGGAGAGAGACCTGTTTTTCTATCCGGTGTGCTACGTATGCTCATAAGAACCACTGGAAGTGCGTCTGGCCAACTCAGGGATGTTGCTGAACAAACTTTGGCAAGTCTGGACTTTATCGTGCTGTTGATTTGCTCTACAATCCCTGAAGCTTCTGGTCGATAGCTGCAATGAAGTTTCTGATCGATACCCAAAGCTGAACATAGCATCTTCACTATTTCGCTGTTAAAATGAGTTCCTCTGTCCGATTCCAAAGAGGATGGCACCCCAAACCTCGGTATTAACTCTCTAAGTAACAATTTTGCTACTGTAAGTGTATCGCACCTACGTGTAGGGTAAGCCTCAACCCATCTAGAAAATATGCAAACAATCACTAAAACGTATCTGAGTCTATTGCATTTAGGCATTTCTATAAAATCAAGCTGCATTCTATTGAAAGGCCCCCCAGACCTCCCAATGTGACTCAACGTAACTGGTGTTCTCTTTCCCACGTTTAGTTGCTGACAGATCGTACATCGCTGACACACTGCTTCTGCCGCTACTCTAAACTTGGGATTAAACCACGTTTGTCTGAATACTCTCACCATAGCATCTCTACCTATGTGTGCTGATCCATGCAATTTCCTTGCCATTGGACTAACAAGTTCATTTGGTAAAACTGCTCTCCCATCGGCGGAGATCCAAAAATTCATCTCACTTCTGGAACAACCCGCTGTTTCCCAACTCTTTTTCTCATCATCTGGTGCTAAACGGTTAGCTTTGCATTTTGCATTTACCTCTGAGGCGCGCTGACTCCCCGGTCCACCACAGCTTTCATTGCTGATTGATGTGGAGGGAGGAATAGCGCAGGCACTTCCTGGTCGTTCCACGACGGGCGGCCATTTTGTCAGGGTGTCGGTCTAGTCTCCCAACCCTCCTAATCTACAAAGACCCTGGTTTTTAGCGCAGCGGAAACGCGCAGCGGGAGCGCCTTTGACGCGCCGAAGACCCGCCAAAGAGCTGCCCGTCTGCGCCCGTCCGCGCTAAGGCAGCGCCAGGCGCTGGGCACTCTGCTCCTCATCTTGGCACTAAGGCGGTAAGATGTGTTACTCCAAATCCGAGCTGCTGAGCTTTCAGCACTCCACTTGCTCCTGCACCAGACGCAACCCTGCCCACATACACCATCCGCTTGTTACTCCCTCCCAATTGTGCTCTACTTCCAAACGTAAATCCAAACCCCTCCCTGTCCACACCTTCAGGCTAGGACACCTTAACGTAAGATCCATGTATAAACATCATTCAGAAATACATGATCTCTTAATAGACCATTCTCTAGATGCCCTGTTCATGACTGAGACATGGCTCCTAGACGAGATGGACTCGGTCTGCAACCTGGCAACACCTACTGGCTATTCTATCTATACTGTGAACAGGGGCACGAGAGGGGGCGGGCTAGCGCTCATAATCAAATCTCACTTTAAGTGCCAACTCGATAAAGTAGACATCAGAGGCAGCGAAAGTGCTCGCTTCTCGATTAAAGTCAACCCCCAGTTCTGTGCTACCGGCCTCCTGGTCTATAGACCTCCTAGCGCTGACATTCCTTTCACTAACTCCCTTCTTCAATACCTGAATACCAATGTTATTAACTCTGCCAACTTCACGATTATTGGCGACCTTAATTTGCATCTTGACAAGAACACTGAGTCTAAAGCGGCAACTTTTTTAGCGGATCTTGCGGCTTTCGAACTCAATCAACTTGTCCGTGGCCCTACCCATAGAGCAGGACACCTCCTTGACCCCATTTTCTCCAACATCACCGGCGGGTCCTCTGGTACACCTATTCCCATGACCTGGACGGATCACTATTTAGTGATGTTAACCATCCCCTGTAACTCAAGTCCTGCAGTAGCATCCACTCCCTCAGTTCAGAAACGGCCATGGAGAAAACTCCGCCTTGAAGATCTACATGATATCCTGGCATTAAATCCTCTACTCCCGAGTGACGACCTGGATGCAGGCTACGATCAGTTCTGCCTCTGGATTACCCAGGCCCTCGACACTCTTATCCCTGCCAGATGGACCAAGGCCCGCATTCACACGGCGAGTCCATGGTACAACTCAGAACTTGCTACCTTGAAAAAGGAATGTAAGAAGGCAGAGAGACGCTGGAGAAAAAGCTATGATGCCAGCCTTAAACAAGAATATGTCCTGCTCCAAAAAACTTACCACCGTAAAGTCTGCAGAATAAGAGCGGCATATTATGCCAGTGAAATTAACAATAGCTCTAACACCTCAAAATCGGTTTTTAAAATTCTGAAAGACCTCACGGCAAAAAAATCTGTCAACGCCATCACTACCTCGCCCGACCTCTGCAACAACATGGCTAATTTTTTCACAGACAAAATCATGAAGATATACGACACTTTCCCCAAAGGCCCACAGTCACCAGTTACCTTTGATCCTACTAGGCCTTCCCTCACTTCCCTTCCTACACTTGACCGTGAGACTTTCTCTAAAATCTGTAGAAAGATTAAATCCGGGTCTCCGGCAGATCCCTTAAAGCCGGACCTTTTCTGTGACGCTCATGTACTCATCACAGATCACGTCCGTGACATCATCAATCGGTCACTCTCCACTGCCAGTGTTCCTATCAAATGGAAGCAGGCATGGGTGTCCCCTATTCTAAAAAAAACTACTTTAGATCCCTCACTTCCGGAGAACTTTAGGCCGATCTCCCTGCTCCCTTGGCCTGCTAAAGTGGCCGAGGCACACGTCAATAACATCTTGTCCAACTTCCTCCTCACCAATAACATCCTGGATGACTCCCAACACGGGTTTAGAGCTGGCCATAGCACCGAGACAGCCTTGCTCAGTGTTTCTGAAGACCTCCGTTCCATTCTTGACGCCGGCGGTACTGCAGCACTGGTCCTATTGGACCTCAGTGCTGCCTTCGATACGGTGTCACATGAGATCCTCTTGATGAGACTGGAGGAAATTGGAGTTACAGGGGTAGCCCTGGGGTGGTTCAGAGACTTCCTGTCTAACAGGTCTTTCAAAGTCTCCACCCCCCCTTACATCTCGAAGGAGCATAGCATTGGACAGGGAGTGCCGCAGGGCTCGTCCCTTAGCCCTACCCTGTTCAATGTCTATGTCCGCCCGTTAGCGGAGGTGGCCAGAAGGAATGGAATGGCTTTGGTATCATATGCTGACGATACCCAGTTGGTGGTGGCTTTGAATAACAACAGTGGTCTGGAAGCCCATCTCTTTAAACAGACACTCATTGACATCACCAACTGGATGACGGCGAATTTTCTCCAATTAAACGCCGGTAAAACCGAGATTCTCCTCTTGGGAAAAAACACCGCTTCCTGGGGAGATAATTGGTGGCCTGACATTCTGGGCCCACCCCCCAAGCCTAAAGACTGTGTCAAAAATCTAGGTGTCTGGGTCGATTCGGATCTAAAATACACCACCCACACCAAGAAAGTGGCTGCCACATGCTTCGGCATTTTACGCAACATCAGGCCTATCCTGAAGTTCTTCGACTGTCGCACCCGCCAGCTCATCGTCCAGGCGACGATCCTTTCTAGACTGGACTATGCCAGTTCTCTCCTTTTGGGAGCGAACCTGGCTGAAACCACCAGACTGCAGAGAGTCCAGAACGCGGCTGCCAGGGCTTTGGTTGGCCTCCCTCGCCACTCTTCAGTTTCAGGAACCTTAAGAAAACTGCATTGGCTTCCGGTGGGAAAAAGGATCCAGTTCAAGGCTCTATGTTTAGCCTTCAAGATCCTTAAAACCGCCTCTCCCCCACTGCTGAGTCCCCTCTTGTCTGAGTACACACCCAGCCGATCTCTCCGCTCAGAGGGACAACATCTAGTGATCATTCCCCGCACTAGACTTGCCAGAGTTGGTGGACGTTCTTTTAGCCTCCTTGCTGCCAAGCTATGGAACAGCTTGCCTGTAACCATACGGGGGATGCATGATCTCTTAGCCTTTAGAAAGGCCATCAAAACCCATCTCTTCCAATAATCTGTTTTCTGTGCACCTTCATTCCGCACTCTGGTTAGCTCGCAGCGCCGGGACGCCCCTTGGCTGGGGCAGCCGCGCGCTATACAAATTCCCATAACATAACATAACATAACATTTTCCTGAACACTTCTTAATTCATCCCACGTATCTACCGTATCCAACAACATTGTCAATTCAGTTCTTTCCTGGATTCCCCCCACTTTTACATCAGTGTGAGAATATCCCTGCTCTGCGCAATAACGCGCTACTTCATCCGCATAGCGGTTACCTAGTGATACAAAATCTACGTTCTTCGTATGCGCAGCACATTTGACCACTGCAATAGCTGTCGGGCCTTGCAATGCCTCTAACAAAAGTCTCACGAATTCTCCATTCCTAATTGGAGAACCCGAGGAGGTCATGTAACCTCTTTGAGACCATAACTGCCCGTAATCGTGAACTACCCCGAAACCATACTGGCTATCGGTGTATATGGTGACTCGAAGTTTGTCGCCCGCTAAGCAAGCACGAGTCAAAGCAACAATTTCAGCTACCTGAGCGGAGTGTACTCCTTCCAGGCAAGCGGCTTCTATTACTCTCGTAATTGTGCAAACTGCATAAGCTGCTCTCAGCTGACCGATATTGTCTCTTACACATGAACCATCAACAAAGAATATTTCATCGGGGTCAGTCAATGGCTCATCCACAATATCGGGTCTCGGTTTGGTGCATAGTTCAGTCACATCAAGGCAGTCATGATCTGTACAAACTTCGTCATCGATCTCATTTGGAAGTGGCATCAAAGTTGCAGGATTCAAGACGGAGCATCTTTTTAGGGTCACATTCTCGGCAGCCAGTATGACTTGCTCGTAGCGTGTGAGCCTGCTATTTGTCAGATGCTGAGTCTTAGTCCTGGTCATTAACAATTCTACAGGATGTGGTACGTACACCACTAACTGATGACCCATTACTACACTTTCAGAACGTTCAATGCTGACACCCGTTGCAGCTACGGATTTTAGACATCCGGGCAACGCTGCGGCTACTGGATCTAATGTAGCCGAGAAATACGCCACTGGCCTGCGCGCATCTCCGTGTATCTGAGCTAAAACTGCTAACGCGCATCCCTCTCTTTCGCAGCAGTAAAGCAAAAATGGTTTTGTGTAATCCGGCATCCCTAAAGCCGGGGCACGACATAAGTCCTCCCTCAGCTGCAAAAACGCCATCAAACAATCTTTGTCCCATGGTACCGGATCACTTACTCCTTTGTGCGTCAGTTGTAATAAAGGTTTTGCCTTCAGTGAGAAGTTGGCTATCCACTGCCGACAATAACCGACCATACCTAGAAACATCCTGACTTCTCTTTGTGTTGTAGGCGCGTTCATTTTCATGATCGCCTCTATTCTGTCTGGAGACACCTTCCGTTTTCCCTTTTCAATCCTATGGCCCAAGTATTGCACTTCAGTCATACAATATTGCAATTTACTTGGAGACACCTTGTGTCCGTTCTCGGCCAAGTGATTTAACAAGGTTATGGTGTCTTCTCTGCAAGCTTCCTCAGTTTCTGACGCAACTAGGAGGTCGTCTATGTACTGGACTAGAACCGAATTCTTGGGCAGTACTAGACTTTCAAGATTTCTTTTCAGTAGCTGGTTAAAGATCGATGGGCTTTCTGTATACCCCTGAGGGATACGACACCATGTTAAAACGCGATCTTCCAGCTTAAAAGCGAAAAGATACTGGCTCTCTTCATCTAAAGGAATCGAAAAGAAAGCCTGGCACAAATCTATCACGGTAAACCATTCAGCTTGGAACGGTATCTGAAATAATATCACTGATGGATTCGGTACCACTGGACAACATGAGACAACAATATTATTAATCTTCCGAAGATCCTGCACTATTCTGTATTTTCCACTAGGCTTCTGCAAACCCATAATCGAGGAGTTACATGGACTACCCACGATCTCCTTCAGTATTCCCTGTTTAATCATGTATTCGATCACAGGCTTTATTCCTGCAATCGTCTCTGGAGTCAACTTGTATTGTGGAGTTCTTGGATACTCAGCATTGGGTCTTACCAAGATTTTTACTGGTTCTACTCCTTTGATCAGTCCTATTTCTTCTCCAGTAAAATCCCACACCTCAGCTGACACTTTCTCCCTCAAATCCTGTGGAAGTTCCTCCACTGTTAAGGTAGGATATAGTTCCACGCATTCTTGCGAGTTTACAACCTTATAATCAGCATCCTCATCATTGGTCTGCACTTCTACTCCTTCAGGTGTACAATGTATTGTGCAGTTCAGTTTACACAACAGATCTCTTCCTAGCAAACACACAGGGCTAGAATCACAGATCACAAACTGATGTTCGTCACTGTAATTCCCTATCTTTACTGACACTGGTTCGGTCAGAGGATTCGTCATCCTCTTGTTTGCGACTCCTACCACCTGAATCGTCTCTCCCGATATTGGCAAACCTGGGACTACCGCTGATCTCAACGTGGATCGAGTGGCCCCTGTATCCACCAAAAAGGTTGTAGGACATCCAGCTACTTCAGCTTCTACGTATGGTCCTCTCTGATCTACTTCCAGGGCTGCACCTAGAGTACATTCTTCCTCCCTATTTACTCGTTGCCCTGTAAGAGGATCAACGTAATAGCATTCCTCTCCTCCTACAAACAATGGCATTTGTCTATAGGTTTTCCCTCCATTTACAATGCGAGGTGGTTGAGGAAACGGGGCTCGAGGAGTCTGAGTCCCCCCTTTGATAAATTTTCCCTTCGGGGCTGCGGCTCCCTTAACCACGTTATTCTGTACCTCTTCCTCCTCTTGTTCTAATTCCCCTGTCTCAACATTGTAAGGACACTCGCGTCTCCAATGTCCCACTTCGTTACACTGATGACACCTTGTTGTCTTTTTCAGTGCCGCGATATCCATTCTCGGTCTCGGTCTTTCCTCCTCATCTCTGCTCTGATTATTCTGCTTCTTTGCTTGCGTTCCTGTTCCCTGTTGCCGCTGTCCACCCTTTCCAGCTGCTTGCATTTGTACCAGCATTAGCTTTTCCTTGAGTTTCTTTGCTTTTGAATCTATTTCATCGCTACAGTACCTTGCATACCTCAAAATCTCATCTAAAGGTTTATTCTGCCAACAGATCAAATGCTGTTGTATCATCAGGCTTATGTCTGGTCTTAATCCTAAAACAAACTTTGACACAAACTGTCCTATATCCTTAGGATCCATTACGTCTAACCCACTGTATTGTTTAAATGCTTTCAGCAGCCTCTCATAGAATTCGTGAACCGTTTCTTTAGGCTCCTGAGTTGTTCGATCTATCTTAACCCAGTCTATGTCTTGTACTGGCACTTTCTCCTTTAGCCAAGTTATTACTCTTTCGTATTTCTCCATGACTCTGTCTGATGGACCATTTGTCCGGGTATCTCTCGGAGGCTCGCAAGTAGGCCATTCAATACTAAGTTTGCATGCCGTCCACAAATCTCCGGGTACTACGATATCGAACAATGTGTTCAAATCGATCCACAGCACCTTAGAGATCTTCACGAACCTCTCTACCTGCTTGTACCACTCAACGGGATTTTCTCTAAGCTTTGGGAAGGAATTGGTAAATGCCGCCAAATCCCCCCTACTCCAGGGTACGTGAACGTAGTTTCCGTTCGCGATTTCTCGCAAAGGGAAAGCTTCCATTCGCATTAGGTCTGTGTCCTGGGGCTTCACTATTGCACTTCTTCTGACAGATCCCTTCTTAGACCATTTTTCCTCCCATCTATCCAGATCTCTCCATATTCTGATACACATGACTAGTTCCCTTATGTGTACTCTTAGTCCAATCGTTCTACGTTCATCCAAATCTAGGTCTGTGCAATTTAGCCTATGATTGGGCTGTAAAGCTTTGGTTCGTGACAGGTCTATCATATACCTATTTGCCAAATTAGATACATTTTCATGAGCTGACCTCGCTCTCCGAGTAACATCCTTGGATAAGAACAATATTTCATCTGGTGCGTACAATTCTAGTCTCTCTATTGCCACTGTGCCATCAATTATTTCATCTAAATCTGACTTCAAACTCATTACATCGAGCCGTTTTGCTTTTATTTCCGCTCTCAGTATGTCAGTCCTAGGTGGTTCGCTCATACCTCTCTCACCTCCACTATGCGCCCTACGCCTAAACACAGGTGAGTTATGAGGAGTTTTCCTTCCATCCCTTTGTTCCCACCTCTCTAGATCCCAAGCCTTTCCATCTTCCCGTGGGGTGTGGTGGAACATTGCTCCATCCCCCATCCCTACAGTGCGCCTTTTCGGCTCGGTTTCTCCAGATTCGAGATAGGATCCACCGTTCTGTTCTAAATCACTATTACTCGCTTGTTGTCTGGTGTCGCTCAATAACCGATAAGGTCCTTCATGGCCCTCCATGCTCCCGCGATCTCGTTCTTGATCACCAGAAGTATGGCGGGACGTTTCGCGACTCCCTATATTCTCATGACTTCGCCCATGATCACCGGATGCATGGCGAGACCCTTCACGACTCTCCATGTTCCCGTGATTCCAATGTTGCACTGTTTCACCCGGGGTATGGTGAGTGCATCTGAAAGTATTACGGTACTCCTGCGTCCTTCGTTCCCCCTCACTAAAGGTGACGCGAGGCACTTCGCCACACCCTGTACTCCTGTCTTCGCACATTTGCCTATTGCCACTGATGGTAGGACAATTATTTCCTCTGCTTTCCTGACTCCCTCTCTCCCACTCCGGGCTGCTTTCTCCAGCTCCACAATGAGAGAGGATCCGGTTGTCCTGGTCTCTCCACTCTGCTCCTGTTTCTAAACTTTTATTCCGAGCCTCTTCGGCAGTATCCCATTCTTTCAGGTATTCCCTTAGCTCTTTATGGGTTTTCGGTCTTGGTCCCCTTAAGTCCATTGGCCCTCTTTGACGCCCTTGTTCTACCCAGGGACCTGTTGCGGCATCTAATGGAGTACTTCGACTCATCGGTGCTAGTATCTGTCTCTGAGGATTCATCATGGTATCCCTATTCTCCATCTCTGCCCTTTCCCTATCCCATCGTGCCTGTTCCTCCTGCTGGACCCCTTCTGGGTTGTAGATTGACACAATAGGGCCTATGGTAACCGGTACTTGTAGAGCATCCGGCATTTGGTAAGACCTTGCATACTGTGTCTCTGGCACCTTCTGGACCACTACTCTTCCCACTACTCTCTGTTCAGAACTAGCTTGAGGTACTTCCTCCTCTTTCTTGGTATCCCACTCTGTTACTGGGATCGATTTATATTCCCCCCATCTAGCTCCGTCTTCTTGTGGTAATATGGGACTTGCGGCCCCTCCGCTGTACGGAGGTGGTCTATCTGTCAATAGCCTCTCTATCAGTTCCTCTTCTGTCTCGCTTTCCTCATCTTCCTCTAGAGGTTTCTTTTCTCCCGTAACTTCCAACATCGGGTACAGTTTGTCTGCTTCTATCTTTTGTACCCTCCACTTTTTGGCTTCATCGTCCCATTTGGCATCCTGTACTGCCTTTACTGATCGTCTCACTCTTTCTTGGCGCCTCTTTACGCTCTTTTCGTGTGCTGTTCTAAACCATACACTAAGTGCTTCGAACTGTGTTGGTCTCGGTAGAGGTCTTGTTGCAAGCATTACCGCTTTTAGTTCATTCAACACATCTAGCTTAAACGTTCCGAATCTCGGAAACGTCAGTTCCTTATTCCCTTCAGTTAGCTTATTCCACTCGGAGATCCATAATATCGAGTGCAAGCCTACATTCACTGCCATATGATAAGCTGGTGTGCCTTCTGGTGGAGCTTCCTCTCCGGCATATAAGTTTCTTCTATTCCTCCTAAAGAGTGCTCTTAAACTCTTAAAACACTTCATTTTCGATAATCTACAATTTTCCCCTTACTCTTCCTTGTTTACGTCCCGATGACAACCACCAACCAATCCCTACGCGGCTCTCACTAATCGGCCAATCTCAGTGCGACTCTTCGCTGACGTCTGACAAACTAACCAATCTCAGCGCGGTTCTATGCTGACGTCACTCGTTCCCTCTTGCAGCAATTCTCCTTCTTTCTCAATTCGTCTCACGATTTCGCATGCGTTTTCATTCATACACCGAAAAATGACTACTTCCGTCCAAGCGATCACTTTTCTCTGACTGTACGGCCACAGTCTAACTGTAATTGCTACCTCAACTGGCGAAACGTCTTCCCTCTGACGGTCGGACGATCGCCTCAACTGATAGGTTACTTACACACAGTAAACGTACGACCAGCGTCCGCTACTCATTCACTCACTCTTACGCTCCCCCTATCATCGGTCTGTCGGGAAATCAATGGTACCTCATGACCCCCTTTCAATGGTAGACAAATTACTCTGGGTGTTCGATACACCCGAACCACTTAAGTCCTTCCCTGGAGCTTAAGATTTCATCCGGTTGCGCGCGCTCACAATCACACTACAGGCATTCAACTCCGCTTGACATTACAACACAGGAACAACATAAAACACCGCAATCTTACAACGCATGACCCTTATACTCACTCTCGACCGACTCTGCTGCTTTTTCTCTCGTCGCACCGTCAGCACCGTCTTCGGCTGCAATTCTTCTTCTGGTCGTCGATGACTAGGGACCTTGGGGTAAACTAAACCTGGCCTAGGTCGTCTTCCTCAAGAAGATAACCATCCTCTGCTACCAACTGCGGGGAATGAGATTTTGATATCAATTTATAATCAATTTAATTACTCATCTCATTCGTCAATTTTGGACCGTTTGGTATCTGTCATTGAGTAAAAGACAACCCCCGCATAGGTTAGATAAACCCCATAAACTGACGCCACTCTGAAGAACCACTTACAACTGATAAAGTTTGAAAGTTTTATATAAAAGTCAAATTTATATGCAAATACAATCCTCGCAGGATAAACCTCAAAGTATATAAAAGAATACAATATCAATTCCAGAATCAACAATTTACAGCATCGATGTGAAGTGGTTCCTTTGCGTCATCTACAGAAAGAGAAAAGTATCAAGTTAAATCTGTCCCTACTCTATACTAAGTGACATCCCTACTTCGCAAGTTCCTAACCTAAAAAGGTGTCAGCAGTTTGACTCCCAAAGAAGTTCAAACTCTCTTAGCCTCTAAAGGTAACTTAAGTTTAGGAAGCAGTACCCTCTCTGCCTACCCATCCGCTCTCTAAGGGTCCTCGGCCTACTGCTCTCTTGCGCTCTGATCTCTCTCAGCGCATCTGCTCAAGTCATCTACGCTCTTGCTCTCTATGATGACTTCCGCTCTGAGCTGTTCCTCCTCGCCTTCGCTAATTGCTATCTTCTCCCCGGGGTGCTGTCCCTAAAATACACAATCACAGTGTGGGTGAAACGCCCCTTGACGCCCACCACGGACTTTCCCCGATGATGTCAGCTTCTGGCTTCTTCCATTGCTTCATCTCTTTCGCCGTCCGTTAAGTTGACCTTCTTCTTTAGATGTCATCTTCATCTTCTTGTTGGCGACTTCTACGGACACTTTCAGATCAAAAGTCATATGAACTTAAACAAGACTTTTAACTTACACTGCGACTCTTTGACCCTTCTAGGTCCTGTGAATGGTCATTCAAAACAAGTCTCAAATTCTAAGCGCTTCTTATCACGTTCAGGCCATAAACCTCGTCCAGCGTTGTCACCCTAAATCTAGCAAGCGCTAGACTCTTTGGCTCGCATGTTCACATCAAAACTATTCACGACTCCTGTGAGCCCACTAAATTACATACAGCGGACTACACTTCTGCGAAGCCTTGGTCAGTCAGGTTAAAATCACAAATGACCTAAACCTTTCTAACATTCTTACAAAAAGCCTTCTACACAATATAACCTTTAACATATATATATTCGTACTTAGCAAAGCCTTGATTATCTGTAAATACATTGTACCTAGAATATATATATAATACATAGAGTACGAGGTTATATTCTTATTCGTTATATCGTCGTATGTATACTTTCTGCGCACTTCTCCACGTTACATTTCACGCCGTTTCTCCGTTTAAAGTTACACACATACATGAATTCTACTTTACACGTTTCTACATTTCGTAAGCATTTCTACACATTTCTACATCAGCCCACTACATATACGGGCCTTCTAAATCTAATGCATGTTCTAAAGTGAATACAGTTACATTTCCTATATTACTTTGGATTATATCGGTTATCCTTAGACTATAAGTGTCGACTTCACATTACGATATGCGTTTCATTCCTACGTTATACGACGTGCTTGTAAATATGGCCTATACATAATTTTTATTCAAATTTGCGCTCTCTCACCAACAGACCCAGCATGACCAGGATGGCAGTGCCACCCTGGTCCACCTGACAATGAAAGTTCCCTGCCGCAGCTAATAGTGCCGGTTCAGTACTGTGCTCTCTACGAAAGTGATTTTGTGAGGAATCCAAGACAGAATCTTATTTATATATCTTTCAAACATGTTTGCTGAGGCAGGCAGGAGTGAATTAGGGCGCCAATTTTTAAAAATCATCTGTCTCCTCATTCGGCTTTTTTAAAATAGGCATGACTATGGCTTCTTTCCAAATTTGAGGATAAACTCACATACACAATATCTGGTTATATACCCTTTTAATCAAGGCAGGGACCAACTGAACTTCCCTAGAGGGCAGGGATCCTCTGGGGAGCGGGATTTCGAAGGCATAAGGAAAGCTTTAAGTTGCCTCCATGTTTGGTGCAAACTGTTTTCGTAGAGTCTGCTCATGCCACACCACTGCAGGAGCACTTTAAGGTGCCCACACTCTGGCTACGTTCACTTCTTTGATATTATGTTTCTATTGTAATCAGTAATTGTGTTCTTTCTCCCACAGTGTCTTTGCTGCTTTTCAAGTCTATTATGGAACACCTAATGGAGGTGCCAATGTTTGGGGTAGGATTCGACCATCGATCCAAATCAGTTCATGGAATATTTAGACCAGCTGCTTTGTTATATCTACACACATCACTTCCTAGAGAGAATCCTGTCATTATGGTGCCTTTACAATGTAGCTTCTGGGGTGAAAATGCTGGACTCTAGTCATTTTCCTTAGGTGGCTAGTGAGGTACTGCTCTATGTATGTGTGGGAAATGTTTTTTATTAGAAAAAAATAATTCTTTATATAGGTTTGGTTCAATTAGCGTAACTAGGCAACAACAGCAAGCTGCATTTTAGAAGGTGCAAGTTTGGATGTTTTGGACAAGCATTTCTTTTTATTTGCATTTTCGACAATCATTGAAATTCAGTTGCAGCAATGGACTGTCTCTGAATGGGCAAAAGTATAATTTCTCTAGCTTCCTCAGATGAAGGAATGCTATGTTCCTGACCTTTGACCCTGCTTGCAGGGCTGGCCGCTCCACACACTGCACGGCTCCCGTGTGTTCCCAGGATTTCACCTCTGCTTCCGCTAGTTTGACGCTGCCCCTGCGCCATAAGTATTTTGTGTTTGCTGTTCTGTGCCCCTGCATCTGTTTGTGCCCACTGTTGCTCTGCCTGTTTCTTATTTTCATCTTGCTCTGCCCATGATTGTATTTTTCCCGCTCTGCCTATTTCTTATTTTCATTTCGCTCTGCCTTTGATTGTATTTTTTCCGCTTTGTGCCCCCCGCTCCCCACCGCTGCTCCCCTGCGGCCCACCCATTTTTCCTTCTGTACCCGCTTCCCCTACGCCCATTCGCCGCCCGCTCCCGCCTCCCAGCTGCTCCTCCCTCCCACTTGGCCATATATGAAGGAGACCGCCCGGTGGTGAGCTGTGACCTTTGACCCTGCTCACAGGGCCGGCCGCTCCACGCACCACACGGCTCCCTGTGTGTTCCCAGGACTTCACCGCTGCTTCCGCTAGTTTGACGCTGCCCCTGCGCCATAAGTATTTTGTGTTTGATGTTCTGTGCCCCTGCATCTGTTTATACCCACTGTTGCTCTGCCTGGTTTTTTTTTCATTTAGCTCTCCCCGTGATTGTATTTTTCCTGCTCTGCCTGTTTCTCTTATTTTCATTTTGCTCTGCGCGTGATTGTATTTTTCCCGCTTTGTGCCCCCCGCCGCTGCTCCCCTGCGGCCCGCCCCTTTTTCCTTCTGTGCCCGCTTCCCCTACGCCCATTTGCCGCCCCGTTCCCTCCTCCCTCCCACTTGCCCATATATGGAGGAGACTGCGCAGTGGTGAGCTGTGACCTTTGACCCTGCTCGCAGGGCCGGCCGCTCCACGCACCGCACGGCTCCCAGTGTGTTCCCAGGACTTCACCGCTGCTTCCGCTAGTTTGACGATGCCCCTGTGCCATAAGTATTTTGTGTTTGCTGTTCTGTGCCCTTGCATCTGTTTGTGCCCACTGTTGCGCTGCCTGTTTATTATTTTCATTTCGCTCTGCCCGGAAGTGTATATTTCCCACTCTGCCTGTTTCTTATTTTCATTTCGCTCTGCCCGTGATTGTATTTTTCCCGCTTTGTGCCCCCCCCACTTCCTGCTCCCCTCCGCTGCTCCCCTGCGCCCACGCCCCTTGTTCCTTCTTTACCTGCTTCCCCTACGTCCATTCGCTGCCCCGCTCCCGCCTCCCAGCTGTTCCTCCTTCCCACTTCGCCATATAGGGAGGAGATCGCGTGGAAGCGCAGCGGACGTGCGCAGCGGGCGCCCGATGACGCACTGAAGGCGCGCCAAGGCAAGCCCGCCTACGCCCGTCCACGCCTTGACTGTGCCCAGCGCTAGCCAGGACCCCTGGATGCCGCGGGACCCAGACCAACCGACTGACATACGACAGCGTCGCCCTCAACGCACTCAACACCGAACGACCGCCGCCTGCTACCAAGCCACCCCTAGACGCAACCACGGACCCTTCACCTCTCAAGCCTGCAATTTTCACCTGCCTAAGACCCCGTACCCCGCCCGCCAAAGCAAACAGCAACAACAACCACCTCAAGTGCATCCTCCTCAACACCTGCTCCGTCCACAAGCACGCCATCGAACTCTGGGACCTCCTCGACACAACAACACCTGATGTCGCCTTCCTCACGGAAACCTGGATGAACGCCTCCTCAGCCCCCAACATCGCCATAGCCATCCCGGACGGCTACAAAATCACCCGGAAGGACCGCATCAACAAAACAGGAGGAGGGATCGCCATCATCTACAGGAACACCATCAGCGTCACGACCAACGCCGAAGACACCATCTCCTCCGCCGAACACCTACACCTTCAGATCCACACCGACCCCCAGACCACCCTCAGAGAAACACTCATCTACAGACCACCGGGCCCAAGCACACAATTAAGTGAAACCATCGCCGACCTCATCAGCCCGTGCGCCCTAGCCTCACCAGAATACATCCTCCTAGGAGACCTGAACTTTCACCTGGAGAATAGCAACGACAACGCTACCACCACCCTGCTCGCCTACCTCGCCAACCTTGGACTCAAGCAACTGGTGGACACCCCCACACACCTCGCTGGCCACACCCTCGACGCCATCTTCTCCGCCAGTAACCACGTCGCCTTCAACCGCTCCACAGGACTACACTGGGCCGACCACAGCTGCATACACTTCACTTTCAAGAAGACTACATCTCACCACAACATGCACTGGATCCCCCGCAGATGCTGGAGCAAAATCACCACTGACCAGCTCACCACGTCACTGAGCCAGAAACCACCTGCCGACAATAATATACCCGACACCAACAACGCAGCTCTCACAGTGGATCACCAACTGCGCCAACAAACTCGCTCCATTGAAAACCCCCCACAGCAAGACCACCACCAGAAGACCCTCTTGGTTCACAGACGCCCTCAAAGCCACAAAGGGATCCTGCCGAACACTCGAAAAGACCTGGCACCAAGAACAGACGACTGAAAACTTGACAACCCTCAAAGCCGCCACCCGCGAACACCATCAGCAGATCCGGACCACCAAGAGGACATCATTCAAACAGCGACTGGACAACAACACCCATGACAGCAAGGAACTATTCAGCATCGTAAAAGAGCTCCCCAACACCAGCAACAACAACATCACCCCTTCGCAAGACCTCTGCAACTCCCTCGCCACGTTCTTCCACCGAAAAATCACAGACATACACGACAGCTTCAGACCCCAAACTCCACTTCTAGACACCAAACCAGCGACCACCCAACATCACCATCAACTCCTGGACCCCATCAGCAGTGAAGACACCATCCACGTCATGAGCACCATCCACTACGGCCCCCCCTCCGACCCATGCCCCCATCACATCTTCAACAAAGCTGGCACCACCATCGCACCGCACCTGCGGAACGTCATCAACAGCTCCTTCACGTCAGCAACCTTCCCTGACAGCTGGAAGCGCGCATAGATCAACGCCCTCCTGAAGAAACCCACAGCCGACCCCAAGGACCTCAAGAACTTCCGTCCCATCTCTCTTCTCCCCTTCCCGGCTAAAGTCATCGAGAAGACCATCAACAAACAGCTGAATGCTTTCCTCAAGGACAACAACGCGCTCGACCCCTCCCAGTCCAGATTCCGAGCCAACCACAGCACCGAGACCGCCCTCATCGCAGCCACCAACGACATCAGAACCCTGATAGACAATGGAGAAACAGCCGCCCTCATCCTTCTGGACCTCTCAGCAGCCTTTGACACCGTAGGCAACCGCATCCTAATACACCGCCTCAGCAACACTGAAATCCAAGGAAAGGCCCTGGAATGGATCACCTCGTTCCTCTCCGACAGAACCCAAAGAGTCCGCCTCCTTCCCTTCCGGTCCGCGGCCACCGAGATTATCTGCGGCGTACCTCAAGGGTCGTCACTCAGTCCAACACTCTTCAATATCTACATGAGCCCCCTCGCCACCATCGCACGAAAACACAACATCAACATCATCTCCTACGCCGACGACACCCAGCTGATACTCTCCCTCACCAAGGACCCAGCCACCTCCAAAACCAACTTCCAGGAAGGAATGAAAGAGGTAGCAGACTGGATGAATCGCAGCCATTTCAAGCTCAACTCAGACAAGACAGAGGTCCTCATCCACGGACAATCCCCATCTGCCTGGGACGACTCATGGTGGCCCTCGGCGCTGGGAACTGCACCAACACCCACGGACCTCGCACGCAACCTGGGTTTCATCCTGGACTCCTCCCTCTCGATGACCAAACCAGCAAACGCCGTCTCATCCTCATGCTTCAACACCCTGCGAATGCTCTGATAGATCTTCCGATGGATCCCCACCGAAACCAGAAGAACAGTCACCCAGGCCCTTGTCACCAGCCGACTGGACTAAGGGAACGCCCTATACGCAGGAACCACCGCCAAACTTCAGACTCGGCTCCAGCGCATACAAAACACCTCCGCACGTCTCATCCTCAACATACCTCGCCACAGCCACATATCCACCCACCTAAGAAACCTCCACTGCCTACCCGTCAACAAAAGGATCACGTTCAGACTGCTCACCCACGCACACAAAGCGTTCTACAACATGGGACCGACTACCTCAACAGCCGACTCTCATTCTACACCCCCACCCGCCAGCTTCTCTCCACCAGCCTCGCCCTCGCCATCGTCCCACGAATTCGCAGAACCACCTCTGGAGGAAGATCATTCTCCTACCTGGCAGCGAAGACCTGGAACTCCCTCCCCACTCACCTATGACTGACCCAGGACCATCTCTGCTTCAGGAAGCACCTCAAGACCTGGCTTTTCGAGCGGTAGCAGCGCCCCCCCAGCGCCTTGAGACCCTCACGGGTGAGTAGCACGCTTTATAAATGCATTGATTGATTAATTGAATGTGCAGCACACTCCATTGTAGTAAGTTGCATTTCTCATGTTTCAGGCCGATGGAAATTGTTTGGCAGTAGTTGTTTTAGAAATGTTCAATGGTTTATTGTGGAAATAATGTTTTCGTACCACCATGCTGCATAATAACATTGTATGAAATTGGGTGCTGTCGTTGTCTAAAATCTTATAAAGGATCTGCAAACATATGATTTTTGCCTTAAACTTATTGCACCCGATTCACAAAGGTAACTAACGGCCAGATTCATCAAGCTTAATTGCACTCGCAAAGGGCCAGATTCTGAGAATCTGGCCCTTTGCGAGTGCAATTTTTGCATTTGGGATTCATCATCCCAAATGCAAAATTCGCTAATAAAGAATTCGCACATTTGCGAGGAATTGCATTTAAGGAATCTCTATTTGAGATTCCTTAAATGCAATTCATGAACCATTTTAAAATTGCGAAATCGCAATTTTGGGCCGCTATTTACCGCGAGGTCAAACCTCGTGGTAAATAGCAAAAACTTCGTAAAATGCATTTAAATGCATTTTTCTAAGTTGCATGTTACACACACACATGTCCTTTGGACATGTGTATGCACAACACCAATGTAGATTACATTTCAGGGATGCTACAGGGTGTCCTTTGGACACCCCTGGCACCCTTGAAATCGCATCTTTATTTGCGATTAGCAATTTGCTAATCGCGAATAAGGAATGTGTAGGAATCGCAATTTATTTAGCGATTCCTACATTAATCCCGTTTTGCAAGTCCTTAATAGCGATTCCTTAATAATCGCTATTAAGGACTCGCAAAACGGCACTATGATGAATCTAGCTGCTATACTTTTGAGTAATGATCACTTTTGAGAAAGTTTACAACTTTTTAGTTATGCACAAAATCAGCGTGTCAGTTTACTCCAAAAGTTGGCCCACCTGGGGGCTTTTCATAAACTGCAGGTGCTATTCAAAAAGGTAACTTACAGTTTTGAGTCATTTACAGGTGTAATTTACTCTTCAACAGAACAGCCAGGTTTAAATAAGCACCGCTGACTATATAAATTGGTAGGTTGCTTTTGATTAAATCTGCTGTTGCGCTATGTTTCAAGTAGTGCTCTGCTGCATAAAGAAGAGCAAATCTGGGTCCCAGTACTTTAAAACACGTATGTATTTACATATTTGTTCAATGAGGTATTTTATTATGAACATTTGGAAGTAGGTTACAGGGTTATATGGCTGTTCCGTAGCCAGGTGAGGCAATTCGCAGTATTACAGTCATTTGATTGACGCATTTGCTATTCTTAAATCATGTACTCGCATAGGTATTCAAATAACTTGTGATTATTTACTTACTGCATGTTCACTTTCAATCATGGCAGTAACTGGGCGTTTAAGCCGTCCATCGATTCCGCATTTAAATAAATCGGCGTTGACCTCTAGATAGCAGTGTATGACTGCATGATCTAATATGTACCGTGCTGCAGAACTGCGATGTTTCTTACTTGATTTTTCTGCCACGTTGCAGGTAACATCGGCTCATGGCCAAACCTTCAGCTCACAAAGGTAAGTCATGTATGAGTCTGTGGCAAGCGTAGGTGCAACATTATGGGCGCTATTGGTAAGTAATTTACTGGGGGCATATTGCAATAATGGTGAAGCATTACATGAGATCTTCTCTCACGAAGTTCTTGCATCCATGCTTTACGTTTCCAATGTTTTGTGATAGACGTGGGGCGGTATCTCTTATTCGAGTATTCCCTGAGGAGATAACCTGCAGGGCACCCCCTCCCGAGTCTGATGACACCATTACCATTGCATTCACTAACGTAATAACAACACCCGTTATTTTCCGTTTAACATAACAGGAAACCCTCATAAGTAATACATTTTAATAATAAGTGAGTGGTGTAAATAAAAAAAAAGCATTGGCAAAGCCAATAAGTTGGATTTGAAGAGTGCTTGCTCGTACCATAAAGGCACACAGAGCATTCACACAGGGAAAAACATCCAGTGGTCCATGAAAGATACAGGAACTTTTGCACACGGGCCAACATAAAGCACACAGACCAAAGTGTCAGACAAACTGTCAGAGGGTCGGGAGACACAGGATGATTCGGGTTAACACAACACAGGACGATCTGCGGGAGGTCATGTGCCAAGGGCGCACGTCGTGATGTGCAGAGGGGAGAGCAGGCCATGTGCCCTAAGAGATCAAAGACTGATGTATACAAGGCAGCACAGGTAGATGAGAATCAGGACAGAAAAGGGGGACAGCCCTCAGGGTAGCACTGGTTGATGCATCTCAGGGTAGCCAGGGGAGAACTGGTTGGTGTACTTCAGGGGAGGACTGAGTGATTTATCTCAAGGGTGAAATGGGTGATGCCCCTCAGGGCAAAAGTGGTTGATGGTCCGCATGGATTTTGAAGAGAACTGGGTGACTTATTTCATGGGAGAACTGGGTGACGCCCCTCAGGGGAACAGTGACTGGGGTCCGAATGGCTTCTGGAGAGAAGTGGGTGATTTATTTCATAGGAGAACTGGGAGATGCCCCTGAGGGAACAGTGGCCGAGGGTCCGCATGGCTTCTATAGGGAAGTGGGAGATTTATTTCATGGGAGAACTGGGTGATGCGCCTCAGGGAAACAGTGGCTGGAGTCCGCATGGCTTCTGGAGAGAAGTGGGTGATTTATTTCATGGAAGAAGTGGGTGACGCCCCTGAGGGGACAGTGGCTGAGGGTCCGCATGGCTTCTGGAGAGATGTGGGTGGTTTATTTCATGGGAGAACTGGGTGGCACCCCTCAGAGGAATAGTGGCTGAGGGTCCGCATGGGTTCTATAGAGAAGTGGGTGATTTATTTCATGGGAGAACTGGGTGACACCCCTCAGGGCAAAAATAGCTGTCAGTCCGCAAGGATTTTGAAGAGAACTGGGTGATTTATTTAATGGGAGAACTGGGTGACACTCCTCAGGGGAACAGTGGCTGATGGTCCGCATGGCTTCGGGAGAGAAGTGGGTGATTTATTTCATGGGAGAACTGGGTGACACCCCTGAGGGGAACAGTGGCTGAGGGTCCGCATGGCTTCTGGAGAGATGTGGGTGGTTTATTTCATGGGAGAACTGGGTGTCACCCCTCAGGGGAACAGTGGCTGATGGTCCGCATGGATTCTGGAGAGAAGTGGGTGATATATTGCATGGGAGAAACAAATGACGCCCCTCAGGGGACAATGGTTGACGGTCCGCATGGCTTCTGGAGGAAAGCGGGTGCTTTATTTCATGGGTAAACTGGGTGACACCCCTCAGGGGAACAGTGGCTGATTGTCCGCATGGCTTCTGGATGGAAACGGGTGCTTTATTTCATGGTTAAACTGGGTGACATCCCTCAGTGGAACAGTGGCTGATGGTCCGCATGGCTTCCGGAGAGAAGTGGGTGATATATTTCATGGGAGAAACGGATGACGCCCCTCAGGGAAACAGTGGCTGATGGTATGCATGGATTCACTGGGTGATTTGCCTCAGTGGGCACTGGGGATGTGCTTCATTTGACTAATGTATGTTGTGCAAGAGGCAAACGATGGATATAGTGCATCATGGCTACACTCAGAGATGTACTATTCAGTGGCAAGGGACTGGCTGCATTATGGAGGCACTGGGTGATGCACAAAGGTTGTACAGGGTGAAGTACTATAAGGCCTCGGGTGAATGTGCTGCGGGTGAGCACAAGGTGATGACAGCTTTGTTTCATGCTGTCCATCTGAGGCATGGCCAGCTCATTTAGCCCTGGCTTAATTTCTTCATTTTGTGGGATTTTATTATTTTCCAACCTTTAAATGCAGGACTGTTTAGATACTGATTGCTGCTTATGCAAAGGGGCACATTCCAAGAATAGACAGTGTTTATATTGAGGCAGGGCTGGCAATTGTTGGAAAATGTGGCTGCGTGTCCAAGATATTTATTGAAATGCGACAGTTCCATTAGAAACCAATCAAGGAGGGAAAATAGAAAATCTTTCAAGGAAGCACTTGAGTTTTTATTTACGATGGGATACTTTTCTGGAAGATTTTTCAAACAAGTAAGGAAATTAGTATTTTCATGATGGTAGTGCTTTCATTTTATGGTTTACAGTTGTCAATAACTATGTTTTATTATAAGGAGATTGTTTTATCACTAGGGTTGGCCCTGTGGCTAATATGTATATTTAGCTAAAACCTAACTTTGTTATTGCGTTGATATGCTGTGTATTTGTGTAATGGTTTTGTTTAAATTAAACACTAAATAAGTAAACAAAAAACGAAAACAAAAAAAGGATTACAAGTAGCAGAATGCGAAACAAAAAAATATTTTGGAACACAGAGAAGGCAACTTTCAGGCTTTTTCCGATGTATTTATCTGAAGTACCAAGAAGGTAATAAGCTATTTTTGGTGACTACCATGTTTGAAATTAACAGTTTTGGACTGATACCTCTGTACACAGTTCAGACATACTAGCACAACTACAGTCTCTTTAAACACACATGCAGGCACACTTGAACAGCATCGAGAGGCGCCTTTAGCCAATCCTGCATTTGTCTGCTCTGTTTGCACGCTGGGAGTTCAGGTCCCTATTTTCAACTGCAAACCCACAACTACAACTGCCAGGATGTAGTGATCTATGGTAAAAAGCCAGAAGAGAGTGAAGATGCCACTCAAAATGTGAGCGAATTGATAGTTATGTACAGGAAATAGTGGGAAGAAAATTATTTTCCTCAATATTATGTTTGAAATATTGAAAATGTGAATTTGTGACTTCATTTTGGTTTGCTCCTTTAATCTGTTTGTGAGTGTATGTGTTGTCTATATGTATTTAATTAATCTCAGTTGTGAGACACACATTTTAACAAACGTGTCCCTCCATTTTAAGTACAATGTTTGCACAAACATTCGAGAATTTAGCCCTTCACACGTGTGCGCAGACAACCCTGCAATGAAGGGTTAAAGTATTCTCTGTTTATTTTGCAGTGAAAGTCTGAGCAAAAGAAGGGTCATGAGTGCTCGCTTTCACTTTTTTCATTTACCATTCTCCTCTCAAATGTCTTTATAGGTGGTGTGCACTTTGAATTTTGACAAGGCGCAACCAATGAAGTTGTAATGGTATGTGTAAAAGATAAGAGTTTCCTGAACCTTAATCTGACAATGCAGCCATGACCAAAATGGCTGATGTGTACACAGCCGTGGCCCGTCCAGGTAAGAGCGTTGGGGCAGTGGAGCCGGGTGATGGGGTATTTCGACAGACGACGAGGGAAAATAATTAATTATTTAAATTCCTCACATTCGTCTGTAGAATCCACTCCACCCCCCAAGTCGGCCCACCGCCCCACCACTCTTACCTGCACCGGCCGGGCAGTGTATTCCTCTCTGTTGATGCGACAAAGAATCTGTTGCCTGCATTGGAATATATATATTAATAGAGAACCAAAATGTAATTCCTGACGCATGACACTGACTTCAAATCCGATATTACCCCTGTCAAGCGTTAGCATAGGAATGCTGCTTTGTCGAAAAAAAGTTTTAATCACTTCCAACTATTTCATGTAATTTGTAGTTTACATGTAGAATATGTGTTACACTAACTTATTTTACAAATACACAACACATTATTTCAAATACATTGGGCAGATTGATCTGATAACTAATATTGTTTGGCACAATGCAAAAATCAGAAAGGTTTAGTCTATTCCCCTAGTTGTTGATGAGGAAATATACTTATGTAGAAGTATGTAGCCTTCACAGCATGAGAAAGACAAGGCAAAACATGTGGGCTTAATTAAAGAGGTTTGGTTAGTCAACTTCAATTAGTTGTATCTAGGTTTCCCAAAAAGGTATTTACAGACTACAAAATTGTCAAAATTCTGCTAGTAGAATGATGATGAAAGATCTTTTGAGAATAAAATAATTCCTGTTCCTCACAAATTCTAATGGCTTCTGGTTGCCCAATAATTATCTTTCAAACTTTGACATGTTGATTCATAAAGCTTTGTGGTCATCAAACCCCAAAATCAAAATAAGAGATGTGTTTCGAAGAATACTGTCTCCAGAAATAAGATCTACTTAACTCTTTCTGGTAACTAGGAAAGAGGGTTGGGCAAATTCTCACAACTCGCAAATATGCATATTTGTTTAGTACTACAAACGCCCTTAGTATACATGCTATATTATAGCCTTATAGCCCGCCGTAGAGGGCTATACCGGCTATTAAAGGCCCTCTCCAGCGTTAAAGGCCCCGAGCCGAAGTCGAGGGCCTTTAACAAGGGAGAGGGACTTTAATAGCGGTATAGCCCATCTACGAAGGGCTATAAGGCTATTAGAACATTCTGTCACTAGAGGACAGAATGGGGGGCGTGGCTTGGGCGCCGATGGCGATGGTCGCCTGAGAGCTCGGCTCCGGGACTGAGCCCGGGATTATCCTGTAAACCGGAGGCCGTGGGGCACCCTGACCCCCGCAAACTGTTGATCGACCTGGCGGGGACCTGCCGGGGCACTTGGCGCAGTCCGAACGTGTAATGACCCGGCGGAAAATCGAAGTTTGTGGAACCGTGGAGAGCGACCCAACATGGCGCCCGGACTTCATTGTCCCCTTGGCCGGGACCATTAGACTGGAGGAGCATCACTGGCAGTGGCGCACCCTCCACCCTTCCGTCTTCCTGTGATATGAGGGTCTGGATATCGGTCTGATTGGACTCTGGCAACGGGGATCGCACCTAGAGGGTTGGATGCCCTCGTTATAGCGGATCCCGGCACGCGGACGCCGGGAGGCCCTGGCCGTGGCACCCACTCCCTACACCGCATTTGGCTGCATCTCCCTGACCGACCCACTCCCATGGGAGGCACAACCCTTTGGCGCCACAAAGGATCCGGTGGAGTTGGTGACCCTCATTCCGGGACCTCATCAGCCAAACGGGCCTGCCCGACCTGGCGCCGATTGTCTCCACCTCCCCCTCGGTGCCCTCAGACGACGTGGTGGTGGCGCGAGCCGACGCTGAGAAGGTCCAGCAGGCCCTGGAGACGGGGATCACCGGTACTCGACCCGAAAACCGGTAACCGGGAGAGACATAGCCGGCGCCTGCGCTCGTGGCGCCTGTCCCTGGATCCACACTGTGTGCTTCCGGCGACATGGGGAAACCTAGGGGAACCAAGGGGACTACCCCAGCCGCCTCGGACTCGGAGACCCCGGACAAAGAGGAACGTGGAGACCCGGAGAGTTCTGGTGGTGCACCAATGCAACAGCAATTTGACCGCGTCTTGGAGGCGATTGCGACCACACGCTCAGCCCTCCAGCAGGACATTGCCCAGGTGGCGACGAGCCTAGGCCTCCTTAGAGCGGATCACTGCAAGCTTTCGGAGAGGGTCAAGGAAGTGGAGAGCTCGGTAAAAACTTTGGAGC
Source organism: Lissotriton vulgaris (assembly GCF_964263255.1). Taxonomy (NCBI): domain Eukaryota; kingdom Metazoa; phylum Chordata; class Amphibia; order Caudata; family Salamandridae; genus Lissotriton; species Lissotriton vulgaris. The sequence continues at coordinate 1,063,904,300 of NC_141695.1, read as the reverse complement.
CGGCGCAGCGAACCTTGGCCGCGACTATGAAGGATGCCCTGTCCCGGATCACTGCCCTGGAGCAGCGAGCGGAAGATGCGGAAGGCCGTAACAGGCGAAACAACATTCGTGTGGTGGGTCTGCCGGAGAAGATTGAGGATGGCGACATGGTGGCATACTTGGAAGCCTGGCTCCAAGACACGGTGGCCCCGGAGGGTCTGTCCTCCTTCTACACCCTGGAGCGAGCTCATGGAGTCCCAGCGAGGCCACCACAACAGGGACGTGCCCCGCGACCGGTGGTGGCACGGTTATTGCACTTTCGGGACAGAGATCTCATCCTCAATGCCGCCAGACATAATGGCCCATTCAAAGTGGCGAACAGCCAGGTGAACATCTTCCCGGATTACGCCTATGAAACCCAACGCAGGCGGTTTTCATTCTTGGCGGTCAAGCGCGAGCTCCGGAGCGAGGGCATCCAATACTCGCTCCTATTTCCTGCAAGACTCCGCATAATTGTCGATGACAAGACTCAATTCTTTGATACCCCGGAGGATGTCTGTAACTGGCTTGAACTCTATAGAGCTGGGAAAGATGGCTTTGGCTCCTCGTCTCAGCTGGTGGCGGAGCCGGAGCAGAGACGGCGGTCCAAAAGGATTCGGAGTCGCCGTGGCCGATCAGGTGGACCCTCAACTGCGGAGACATCGACGGAGCGGAAGGGAGTGCTGGAGGTGTTGTCTGCGCTGTCTGGCTCACGAGACGGTGCCATTGAAGAGGAAGCGGACCCTGGTGACGAGGGGGCACCGACGGACTCCGAGGAATCGGTGACTGATAGCGTCCACACGCCGGTGAGCACACCGAAATCGGTGGAGGACCTTCTGGATGGACAGGGTTAACGGGGTGAGCTACATCCATTTGGGTGGGAGCCCGAAACGGGGGTGGCGGGTACCGACGATTGATGCTGACTCCCGGAGAAGGGGGGGTGGGGTGCCTTACTATTGCCCCGAGGGTTTCTGGTACTGTTTTGGGCTTGCTTTAGTCCTGGTAGCCAGGGCATCGAGGGCCCACCGCCAACGCCCGGCCCGCACCTGGCCCTTAAGGCCTTCCTACGGTGGCGACCGCAGGATTAGGCGGGGACAGTGGGTTTTTGGAGGGTATGGTTTGGATGGGAACTAGATGGTGCTATTTGGGTCCTGTTCTGGGGAGGGTGGATGGGGGTTTGGTTCGAACTGGGGTTGTTAAGTTTTGGTTGGGGAAAATGGCCGCCATCAGTGCTGGGTTGATTGATGCTCTTTCTTTGTTGGGACCCGGATGGGGAGACTTTGCACGAACGACATGGGACAATGGCTGATGTTGCTAATGTGAAATGTATTACTTGGAACGTGCGGGGGCTCCACACCATGTCTAGGCGTCACAAAGTCCACGCTTATTTAGTGCGTAGGGGGGTACAAATAGCGCTGCTGCAGGAGACCCATCTGAACAAAGCGGAAGGGGCGGCGCTACAGCGTAGATGGAGGGGGCAGGTCTTCTGCACTTCGTACTCCGCGTATGCCAGAGGGGCGCTGATTTGGGTTAGAGCTGGGGTTCCCTTCCAGGTCACGAAAACAGTGATAGATCCAGAGGGGCGTTATGTGGCCATTTCGGGCACTTTAGGAGGGAGGGACCTAAACGTTTGCTGTGTGTACGCTCCCAATATAGACCAGATTGCCTTCCTTTCAAGATTATCGGGCTCGTTGGCCCACTTCTTCTCCGGGCCCCTCCTGCTCGGTGGAGATTTCAATTCAGTAGTGGATGTGGACACTGACCGTTCGCATCCGCCCCTCCCTGACTCTCCGCAACACCCCGCAACTAGGGACTACTCCTACTTCTCGGGCCTTCATGAGTTACACGTTAGACTGGACGGATTTCTTGGCTCGGCTGAACTGGTTTCAGCAGCGGCCCGGTCTGAATATTTGGCCAGGACCATCTCCGATCATAACCCCCTCCTGCTGGACCTTCGTTGGTTTCCGGGGGTGCCTGCGGTGCCCACCTGGAAGTTACGTCCCGAGATCCTTGAGGACAGCGTTTTCAAAGCGGACCTAGGAGATAAGATCTCGGAGTACTTCGCGTCCAATGGGGGCACCGCGAGCTCGAGAGCGCTAGAATGGGACGCTTTTAAGGTGGTGGTGAGGGGATACTGTATTTCCAAGAAGGTCGGCATGAGGCGAATTATCCTTGCCGACTTAGATACAGCTGACCGGAAACTCCGCGAGTTGGAACTCCGCCGCCCCGGGCGCCCTGAACTACAGGAACGCACGGCGGAGGCGAAGGAGGCGGTGGCGGCGGAGGTTGAACGGTTGCGCTGTTTCGACTACAAGGCCTACACGGTTAGGTCCCTCGCAGAGGGGGATAGGTCGACCACGTTGCTGGCATGGCTAGCCAACCCTACGCGCCAGTCCTCATTGACGACGTCCATGCGCATGACGGACGGGACCGTGGTACACACTCAGCCTGAGATTCTGAGCTGCTACCTGCACTACTACGAACGTTTGTACCTCAGTCGCTCAGTCAGAGACCCTGACCTGCTTGATAATTACCTACGGCCTCTGGAGCTCCAAACGGTGGAGCAGGATGTGGCGAAGGCCCTGGGGTCCGACATAGAACTAGGAGAGATCCGCAGCGCCATTAAAAAGATGGCGAGGAATAAGACCCCGGGCCTAGACGGCCTTCCTGTGGAATTTTATGTAGCTTTTGCTGATCTCCTAGCCCCGAGGTTATTAATAGGATATAGAGAGGCGAAGAGGCTTGGTCGGCTCCCAGGCTCGATGTGCGAGGCCTTAGTGGTTCCCCTTCTCAAGCCCGGAAGGGACTCGTCCGATCCGGGGTCTTACCGTCCCTTGTCAATGTTGACGGTAGACTATAAAATACTGAGCAGCATCTTGGCTTCGAGGCTGCTGGGTCACATGAGCTCTCTGGTACATGAGGACCAGGCTGGATTCATCCCCAGGCGCAATACGACCATGAACATCCGCAGGTTGTTCCGCTTGCTGGGAGAACCGCTCGTGGATGCCCCGTGCCCGGTAGTCCTATCGGTAGACTTAGAGAAGGCTTTTGACAGCCTGGAATGGGACTACCTGTGCACTGTGTTACGGAGGTTCGGCCTTGGCGAGGGCTTCATCAGATGGACCACGGTCCTGTATGCTTCTGCGTCGGCCAGGGTTCGGGCGGGCCCGCTAATTTCCTCATAATACCCGGTGGAGAGAGGCACGAGGCAGGGTTGTTCGTTATCCCCGCTTCTCTTTGCGCTGGCGGTGGAGCCACTTGCGCTGCACCTCCGATCGGGAGCCCATTATAATGGCTTGTGGACACCTTCAGGCCCACACTACGTTTCGCTGTATGCAGACGACCTGCTGCTCTTCCTTGAGGACCCGATTGCTGCCCTGCATGGAGCTGCGACGGAGCTCTCGGCGTTTGGGGAGGTCTCGGGCCTCCGGGTGAATTGGGCTAAGACCTGTCTTTTCCCGGTTCGCAAAGGAACCCCCAGCCCTGCTCTCAGTAGAGAGATTAGATGGGAACCTGACTGCTTTAAGTACCTGGGGGTGTACGTCTACCATGAACCGTCTGACCTCCTGGATGGGAACATTGCCCGCGGCACTCGAGCACTACGGGGCAGTATGGACTTCTGGGCTACACTACCGCTCTCGGTGGCAGGGCGGATCGCTTTGCTTAAAATGGTGGCACTTCCCCGGTTGCTGTATTATTTCCGAGCGCTGCCGATCTGGGTCCCACCGGCCACGTTTCGACTATTACGATCAATGATAGTCGGATTCCTCTGGGGCTCGGGCCGCCGAAGGGTGGCCCTCAGGACCCTGATGAGGCCGAAAGCCGAGGGTGGGCTTGCGGTGCCGGACTTTGAAAAGTACTACTTAGCGGCGCAGCTCCAGACCTTCACCCAGGAGATCGCCCGGGAATTCCGGGGCCCAGAGGATAGGAGAGGTGCGGGCATGGCCAGGCATGTTCTCTCCTTCATAGCGCTGCGACAACGTTTGGTCTTACAGGACTTGTCGCTAGAGGAGAAGACCGTTCGCCTGTGTTGGAACCGAGCTCACGCCCGGGGCCACCTGAGAATACCGTATGCGCCCGAAATACCTTTGGGGATGCTGACGGCCTTGCCCCATGGCGGTGATTGGTCACGGTTGGCAAACTGGGAGGACGCAGGCTTACAATTGGTAGGTGACCTCTACGAGGACGGGGCGCTCTTGCCCTTTCAGGAGCTCATTGATCGCTTCGAGGTTCCTCGTGGCGACTTTCTATTGCACTCGGCCCTAGCCCGAGCGATCCAGGCGCACTGGAAATGCGGGCAAGAGGAACCGCCTATGTCTCCGGTGTGCCAATACGTCATGATGTCTGCGGGTACGGTGAAGGCGGTCACTTGCCTCTACGTTAGACTGATCAATGAGGGGCTGGCCCCGCTCACTACTCTGAGAACCCGTTGGGAGGAGGACATTGGCAAGGAGATCCCGGAGACGACCTGGTCCCAACTGGTGCGGCGAGCCTGGAAGGGCACACGCCACACCCGTTTTCAATTGGTCCACTACTACGTACTCCATAGGGCATATCTGACCCCGGCGAAAATCCAACGATATTTTGCTACGAGCTCGGCGGACTGCCCCAGATGCCGGGCGCCGGAGGCAGACCTTCTCCACATGTTGTGGTCCTGCCCGGGATTGTCCTCCTATTGGATGGAAGTGGGGAAGACCCTGGAGGAGGTAACAGGGAGATCCTTATCGGTTGATGCGGCTGTGGGACTCCTACACTGGTTTCCACATACCCCCAAAAACAAAATTACTAGCAAATTCATCGATTTGGGGCTTCTCCTTGCTAAACGAGAGGTGACCAGGAACTGGAAGGCACGGGCTGGTCCGACAGGGAGCCGGTGGCACAGCGAACTCTTGAAGTGGGCAGCGGGGGAAAGCACACTGAGATACCAGCTAGCTAGGAGACAGCGTAACGAGAAGGCACAGGAGGCAGCGCTAGAATGGGAGACGTTAGTGCAGGCCCTCAGGGATTACTGCGCCCCCAGCGACTCTGAAAGTGAGGAAGCAGCTCGCCCCGAGTCCCGATAGACGATTGCACTTTGTAGCTCTGTTGTTTTCCTCATGGGTCCTCTCACAGATCCTAATGCGGTTGTTACCGTGCACTGATGGCGGGGTGGGGTAGGGATTACTTTGGTTCATAGTGTTTTGAGGGTGGGGTTTTCTTTTTGGGTTTTGTAGGCTTGTTTGGAAAAGCAGATGACGGACAGTGGATCATCCGGACCAGCTTCGCCTTCCCGCTGAGCCCCCCTTGAATTTCGCCGCCCGACTGTAAGGTTGTGGGCTGAATGGCTGTGTAAGAGTACATATTGCTGGGGGACGGAGGATTGCGTGTCATTGATTTTGTTTGATCCATAATGCTGGTCGAATATGTAACGATTTACTGATTCCTGCAATAAAAATATATTTAAAAAAAAAAAAAACTAGAGGACAGAATGTTCTAGCAAAAAAAAAACACCTTTTTGGCGTGAGGGGATTGGAATCCCCTCAGGCTCCCTGAAGCCTTTGTTCCCAGCCAGAGCTGTGAACAAAGAAACATTGGAATGTTGGAGCTCCAGGCTTATACCAGCCATTATAAGCCCAGAGCACTCCATTGTTTTCAATGGAGCTCCCAACATTCCAATGTTCTAATAGCTACTATAACTCTTAATTGAACAAGAAGTACTATGATGCTACCAGGTGCTACAGCTTAAGCAGAAACTTATACATGCATTCAATAATCAAGAAACCTATTAAAAATTTACATGTTGATTAGGGAATATTGCAGTATAATTGAAATAGATTCAGATTACAGTCGAATTCAAAACTGGAATGAAGTCATAAATGTATGTGGAATATTGTAAATGTTTTTAGAACTCTGGAATGAGGTCCTCATTTCAATATTTGCTTTCTTACCTTGAAGCTTACATATTGCAGATGGTTGGCATGCTTTTTGATAATTTGCTGAATGAGATCGGGGTGAGTGGACTTCAAGTAGGATGTGGCGGGCTGGTTAAGTTCAAATTCAAATTTCCTCCAGAGGTCAGGGATGTGAAACACTTCATTCCATCTCCGACATACAGATGCGGCCCGTGCGCGGTCCACCAGGGGCAAGTACTGAAATATCTGCAGAACTACATGGTGTGGAAGGCTCCCCCAGTCCATCCAGCAGGTTGATATTGAAGCATGGAACCCAGTTTTTTGTTTTTTCATTGTCTGTTTTACTTTGAGAACTTGACTGTCGATTGTAACCGTCACTCGACCTCTCTTCATTCTAAAAGCAATAAACATCAATTACGTTTTGCCATAACATTCTGAAAAAATAAGGTGACCGGCTTTATTTCATTATACTGCAGCCGTTATTGAGCAAAACAATTCATCGTTCCATCAGAAAAAAGCTTTCCTATAAATAGCAAAGAATCATCGTAGAATCACTAATGCAAGAAAAGTACTTAAAACCTCAGCCGAACATGGAATATTTATTTGATCAATGCAGAAAACTTTTTAAGGAATTAGAACACACACAAATATAACAGGGCACAGTCCTGTACCCAGTATGAGGGAAAGAAAAATGGAGAAAAATGTAGAAAACTAAATAGATTTTCAGGCAATAACTTGGAGCAGAAGGTGGCTTGCATCTTAATACATAGTACAGCAAGCTCAAAAAAGTCTGACTTTCCCATACAGTGCCGCAATTGTACCATTGTGTTTATATATTGCAGTCATTGGCGTTTTAAGATTGCTGTACTATGTATTAAGATGCAAGCCACATTCTGCTCCAAGTTATTGCCTGAAAATCTAAAATCTAATAAAATTCTGCATTGATCAAATAAATATTCCATGTTCGGCTGGACATCGGAAGTAAACTTATAGCACTCATTGTAGTGTATAAAGAATCATTTTGAATACCCCTTCTAAGCCTAGGAGCACTGTTCCTTGTAAAAATTAGTTACCCGCGGTCCAAAGCGATCCTATCGGGTCCCCTTGTTTGCTTAATTGAGACTTCGAGCAGTAGCAGCACCCCCCCCCTTCCCAGCGCCTTGAGACCCTCACGGGTGAGTAGCGCGCTCTATAAATGTCTTGATTGATTGATTGATTGAAAACCAAGAGGCTGAAAACATCTTTTGATGGTGAAAACAGATGTACTCAAGAAATATATATATATATGCAAGTACATGAAAATTACATTGGCGCCTAATATGATGTTGGTTCTTTTGACCAACATCGTCGGTTTCATCTCCGACCGGATGATATTTATTCAGCAGCTCAAATTGAAACTGGCTGGTCATTCCGGCTGGCTTGCGATGAGCTCAAGGAGCCAGTTGGCCAGTCAGAACCAGCCCGTAATCCAAATTGATGGTGGTTTACAGCATACGAATTACGATCCACGGTTTCCGGCAGGGTTTCCATGCTGGCCTTTACGACATGAAAACCCTGTTGGAAAACGTGTTTGGGTGCCCCTAGCTGGGCCCCCTTTTCTTTGTGGTCTCTGGTTGGTGGCTGAGTAGGCCCCTATGGTGCCCCCTGCTTATTGTTGCACCCCGTGGCAGGTACCTCTGCCTGCCATGGGGTGCAGGTATTAACACTACCTCACATTTCCCCATGAAAGCATGTACTACAGCCGGTTTATGGCTGTAACACCATGAGCGGTCGCATCATAATGAGGCAGTCGGTCCCGTTTCTGAGATGTGTCATCTGCTCAACATCGTAAGAGACCCTTAATGTTTACAGCAAGCACTTAGAAGAATGGACACCTTTAAGTCTTTGATGTACGTCTGAAGATTACACAACCATTTTAAAAATGTTTAATGTTTAAATTAGGGTGACTCAGAATTTCTGCCTAGTTACTAGTGAACGCTTTAGGAGTCTAAAATAGGTCAAGTTAGCAGACTGGCTATAGAAACAAGTATTTTAAGCTAGATACACTATGTATTATATCTCAGGGCCATATCTACCCACTCATTATCGGTATAGCTAAAGAGCTTCTCCAGCTATGCTTTTGGCTTTCTCTGGTGCAAGACCTTTCGGCAATATCCTCTTCAGTCTTCAGAAATCAGTTTCCAAAGAAGATTGAAGGCTGCCTGCATCAGCTCAAGATCAAAGCAACCTTAAGGGTCTGTAAAGGCGAATTCCTAATTCCTTCCACGCATTTTCAAGCAAGTCCTTGGAGCAGGGCTTAATTTGTGCCGGTGCTTTCCGGTGCTTAGCACCGGCACTTATTTATGAGGGCCGGGTCTACACACGTCTGTACGTCATATGGCATCGAGCATATAATTACCTCACTCAGTTACTGACTCCGTGCAGACAGTGTTCATTTAATCTCCCTAGTGATGAATCCCGGTAAAGAGTGTTGCTGCGGCTCCTGTCAGAGCTAATATTCATATGATCTGAATCAATCCAGACTGGTCCGGACTCCTATCATAAATATTTACTGCCAATATCCATATCGCATGCGCATTGCAAATCTGCCTTCGGCGCCACCGCCGGCCCTTACTTCAGTGTTGCCAGGAGAATAGGAGGACACTGATTGGCCTAGATTTAGTTTGACGGGGGTAGGCAGCAGCGTGCGCAGGTTTCTTTTTAGGATGCCACGCCCCGGCACACGAGTCAATAGCTGACGACGTTGAGGGCATACAGCAGCACCTGCAGACCAGGCCTATCAGTTAATAAAAAAGAAGTTCCCTGGCCAGTGGCCACCCACCACCAGTAACTGTAAGTAATAATTAGCCATGCTATGCTCATTTTTTTGTTGTTGAGCGTGGTGTTGTGACGGTTACCGTGGTAGCGCGCAAAATCTGAAGATTCCAGGATGCCCAGGGCCCTGGCCTACTGTACAAATTATGTCACGATGGGGCCGCCAGGGTTAAGTGAAAGGCCCTGCCCCTGATGTATCGTCCCATAAACACTTGGCGCTCTGTATGCAAATATATCAGCTTGAATTTATTTGTGGAGCATTAAAGCTAGAATGTCGGCGGTGGGCTCTGGGTGTCCGGCTCAAGAAGACACATGAGGGGTGGGGGCTCTCACTCTGGGAGTGCGTGCAGGGACTTCATAGCAGGGCCCATGGGGCGATGAATCAAGCAATATGGCTATTTGTGGCCAGACCACAGTGGTCTCTTCCGAGCCAGTTCCGATTACAGCCGCACCGAGCGCCAAACAGAGGCCTAATGGAGCAGGGGGGCTTCGGCCTTGGGTACTTCTAATCTGCCCGACAGAGTTTATCGGAATTAAATGGCTGGTAGGGCCGGGGCGGGCTGGCAGCAAGACAGTGGGTAGAAGGGGGGGTTGGGCAGGCAGATGTCCGTTTTATAGAGAGGAAGTGGCGGTGAAGCAAGGATGTCATGTCCCCTCGTGCAAGAAGGTAACATTGCCCCTCCCCTCATTTGATAGTTAAAACCAGTCTTGATTGGATTTTAGTGTGCCACTCGGACCCATAGACCGGGTGTCACTGTGGCCCTCTTGTACATTTGATAGGCAAGCCCTTGGGTGGGGAGAAAAATACCAACTGTAGTGACGAGTGTGCATTCACAACGGGGATGGCTACATACACTAATTAAGTCAGTGAAAGGCAAGGAATACAACGTTTTCAGGTGGGGATCAGTCCAGAGCAGTGAAACAGGACCCCGCTAAATTATTACTCTTAATTAATTGACAATGTTTAAAAAAATACTCGTTCTAGAATACAATGATTTCATTCTAGTGATTCTTCAGTGGCGCGCGCAACACACTGCCTGGCATTTCCTTCTAAAACGATTTTATTTTAATCACGGTTAATTATTTATATGTAAACGGGGGTGCACACCTGTAATTAGCGTAGGGTCGGACGCGAAGAGGTGTTCTAAGTGCGTGCAAGAATATCAAAAACGTTTGGTGGTGTGTGAGCAATACAGCTCAAAATGTTTTTGTTTTTCAATGCACACACTCTATACGTATTGCACTCTGGAGAGTGAGATTAGAATGAGTTTTGGTGGTGACCGGAGCAATACTGTGAGAGTGCGTGCATTAAAAAACAAAAGTATTTAGTGGTGTATTAATCACACACCACCAAATGTTTAAGTTTTTCAGGACGCACTCGTCTTGGAAGAGGTGTCAGTTCACACAGGAAGACACACATAGCCTGAGGACTGTCCCGAGTTAATTACTATCGTACAGTAAACTCTCATGTAAGTGTTTTTCCCTGTACATTGGGTGATCTTTATTTGTTTCTCTCCCTTGGGTCTGCCAGCATGGTGCTGCAACCCTTTGGCTGATGGGCTTCCACGTTTGCTAATGGGCCTAGTAGTAGTTGGTGAAAATAAAATCATTGCGATTGACTGATGAATGCAGGGAAGGGGATAGAAGACGAGGGAGTCAGGGAGAGAGAAGAGACCCTTGCTGTACTGATGCTTGAGTAGCACTTATGCCTAAAAATCAAGTGTTCCGAAGTGCTGACAGGGAACTTGGGGAAAAGAGGACATGAAAGGGAAGAAGGAAGTACAATAAAGGAAGAGGGAGGAGGCAGGACACTCTCATGTTGGTTGCTTGTCTAGCACTTATGCTAAAGAATGGGCTGGTTCAAGGCGCTGAAGTAAAGCCTAAGTGGAAAAGAGAGCCCATGAGAGCGAAAGCAGGAATAAAGTACAAAGAGCATTTAATTTACACACAAAATGCATACTTTTGAGCAGACAAGATCGACTTGCAGTGGGTTAGTACAAAATGCTGGTTATTGAAGGCAGCATCTTAATTTATAATTCCTAGCTACCAATATATGATCGATTATTGAAAATGTCAGTAAATGTCAATGCATTTAATATGCAATCTCAGTCTAGAGAATGTAACCACAGGACAGAGAGGAAAACATAATTATGCCCCAACTGCATCAAAAGTATACATTTTGCTCAGGTTCATTCTAGGCTTGGCAACGTGTTCCTCTGTAAATTCCCTAACACAATGGCAATAATTTCTTAATATTTTTGTTTATTTTACATTTTCTTATAGCGCTGCTTTTTATAGAGCCATTGAACTTTCTACCACACCATTTCACTGTAATCTTTTGATTTATTAAGGACTGGCACTGGCCACTATGTAGAGTCAATATAAACAAGGGTTCTTATTTATATGGCTTGTGACTGAAAAGGGCTAGAGAGCACAGAAACAGAGACCTAATTAAGGCAGGTGTGACAAACTTTGAATCTCTGACTTTCAATGGTTCTGGTCAAGATACAAAATACGAAGCATGTGCCAAAGAGAGATTTTACTGTTTGTTAACTATAGAAATTGCCCCTGAAGTGCCACTGAGATCTTCAATTTTCCACAATGTTAGACGTTTTCATGTCTTCTTGAACATAACTTTCTGCCTCTGCCACTGGTAAGAGAGAGGATAGCTCTCTCTCCTACGAACACTTTGTTCCAGCTCCACTGGCTTGGGTGCCTTGTGTGACATTTCCATGCTTCCTGGTCTGAGTACTTGTGTGACATTTCCTTCCTTTCTGGGATTACAACTGACTTATAGCAGTGCCAGTTGAGGATTTGGGTGGAACCAATAGAGTAAGTGGGTGGAGCCAGCGTAGGACATGGGTGGGGCCCAGGGAAAGTAGGTGTGGCCTCCGACAAACATTTGAGCACCTGCACTTCATATTTTACAAATTAAGCACTGCCTTGGAGAGACAGGCTCCTACTTTCATTCAGCTGCCACATCATGGACAAATTACCTCAGAAAAAGCAGATATTCTTCCTCTCTGTTCTCCTTTCCAGGTTTTATCTGAAAAGCAGTGCGCTTTATATAGGTTCTTAAAGAGCACAAGTTAGCATTTCATAGGCAAGCACCCTTAAACAAATTGTTAGATGTACCTAATGTGTCACACTTCTTGTAATTTGGTGGTGTAATTCCTATACTGAAACAGATGCCTTCTGGCTCAGGCAACCTCCAACAGCATTTCCAGAAAATAACTCTTTCAACTAGCTAACTACCATGCACCACAAAGACAATATTCTCTCCAATGTGCAATGCAGTGTCATACCATGCCAGCCTAGAGTGGGAACAAGCTGTAGAATGTTTACAGCAAAGAATGTTTGGCAAAGTATATGGGGCATATAATCAAGGGGGTTTATCTCAACTTTTTTGGCTTTAAAAGCCAAGAAAGTGGAGATAAAATTATCTCCCTATTACCTAGCTGTCGCTAACACCAGTTAGCAACAGCTAGTAGGAGATAGCGACCATCTTGGGCCCTGCTTTGCATGTCAGTGAAATTTATCACTAATGACATGTAAAGTGGGCGTGCCAAGATGTTAGTGACTGGAAACAGTCGCTAACATCGCTATCTCCTATTACCAACTTTTGGAGATATTCGCGCTAAGCGCGATTATCTCCAAAAGCTAACTCCTGAGCAGTTCTTAGCCATGTTATTCAATGGTAGGTGGATAACATGGCTAAGAGCATTAGCTCGGTAATGCATGAATATCGCTGACTTTTCAGCGATATTCATGCATTTCGGCCGATTTTTATCGCTTAGGAGATAAACCTTGATAATAGCAAGGTTCCTAAGCGATAAAAATCGCCGCAGCTCAGCGATAAAAATATTGCCGCTAAGCCAACATAGCGATAATTATCGCTAGTTGTTGGTAATATGCCCCGTGGTGTCTTAACAGGAAGGCTTTCCTGTTCTAGCTGTGGCTATTTTTGTTCACCTATGCGCACTCCAATCATTAAGTATTAGCCTCCACAGCAGTTCCCTGCCCTCAGACCTTTTCATCTGCATTGTTGTTCTTGCTGGGGTGGGACTTTATCCCCAAGCATACATCTGGCTGGAGGTAGGACCAGAGTTGCCAGCAGCTAAAAGCCGTTTAGCTTCCAGCAGCGTGAGTGCCTCCACAGCAGTTTTCTGCCTGCAGAACATTTTGCCCGCATTGTTGTTCTTGCTTGGGTGGGACTTCATCCTCCACATACATCTGGCTGGAGGAGGAACCAGAGTTGCCAGCATCACTTAAAAGGGCTTTAGATTCCTGCAGTGTGGGACGCGCAAGCGACATGCATGGGCGAAGACCGGGCCTGTCTTCACCTGTCATCACCCAAAACAGGGTGAGCTGGGCCACTCCTCTTTTAGTTGCTCTTCGTTTGCCATATCCCACCTTACTACGTTCCCTTGGTGTGTATTTTCCTGATGATCACTGGCATTGGTGAGTGTAGTACTATTTCATACTCCAGTTCCCTTTGTACCCAGGAAAAAATCAGGTTTTTGTCCACCAACAGAAAAAGGTGGTTCAATTGTTGTATGGGACAGGTCAAATTATACTTCTGAAGTCATGAGACAACTTGACATAAAATGTTATAAGAAAATCAGTAAGGACCCCACACTTGAGTTAAAAAACCAGCTGTACTCAAGTCTGGAAGAAGGTCAAATCCAAGGTTTTATTGGAAAAAAGGAATTCGAATATCTAAAAATCAAAATCCCAAGGATCCCCCTATTCTATGTACTTCCAAAAGTACATCAGAATGAGACTACACCTCCTTGGAGGCCGATAGTTTCTGGATGCAAGTCGCTCATGGAGCATATTTCTAAATTTGTGGATTTCTTCTTTAAACCCTTTTTACCTAAAGTTAAGTCTTTCTTGAGAGATACAACTGATTTCATCAACAAACTGGCAACAATAGAATTTGAAGAGAATGTCCATTTCCTTGTGACTCTGGATGTGGTGTCATTGTACACCCAGATCCCTCAAGACGAAGGACTACATGTGATTGAGTCTTATCTTGAAACCCGCGAGAGACCGCAAAAGGTGCTGACGGACTTTATTTTGAAATTGGGGAGTTTTGCATTATGAAAAAACTATTTTAATTTTTATGGAGGGTTCTATTACCAAGTGGGAGGAGTTGTCATGGGTTTTCCCTTCGCACCAGCTGTATTGTTTATGGCTAAGTATGAAGAAATGTACATCTACCAGAATAATCCATTTGTTGAATTCATCAGCAATTGGAGTTGTTATATCAATGACATTTTCATGGTGTGGACTGGCAACGAAGAGAACTTGATCCAATTCCATGAATGGCTAAACAATCGGACTTAAGAAATACAGTTTAGTCTAAACCACTCAACGAGCAGAATGCCTTTCCTGGATGTGGAGGTCTACCTATCGGAAGGAGGGCTAGTAACAACCCTTTTAAAAAAACAAATGGACCGGAATAAGGCCGTCCACTGCTCTAGTAACCATCCTCGGAATTTAAAAGAGAATTTGCCGTTTGGGCAAAATCTTCGAATCAGACGTAATTGCTATTTCAAAGATAAATATCCATTACATGCAATGAGATTGACAGAAAATCTCAGGGAACAGGGTTACCCGAAGAAACTACTCAAAAGGGCCATTAAGCGCACTTGGTGGACACCCCGGGAATACCTCCTGGAAAAAAGAACGGAAAAAGAAATGGACAGAATTGTATGTGTCTCTACATTCTGTCCCAACTCAAACATGTTGAAGAAGGTGATAACCCAAAACTGGCACCTGGTGAAAAATTGAAATAAGACACTAAATAGTGTTCCGTTGTTCGCCTTCAAAAAAGATCATAGTATCGCGAACCAAATAGTGCGTGCCGCACTACCTCAAAATAATCCAGTCTCAGTCAGATCTTTTGTGAGGTTACCCCCATACAAGGCCACCACAAATGCGGGACCTGCATATGCTGTGCTACTACAAAGGAAGGTTGTCTCTTTGAACACAATAAAATTTTCTGGAAACATGAGACTTTCACAAATTTGCAAATCACGTTATGTGGTTTACGGAATAAAATGTCCCTGCAATATGTTGTATATTGGCAAAACCAATCAAGAAATAAGAACACGAATTACACAACACAATTCAAGAATAAACAAAAACATCCAAACGGCCCCGTTGGTGAACCACTGGCGTCTTAACAATCACACAGAAAAAGATCTAATTTGGACAATTATTTCGAAAGTAGAACATGATTTAAGAGGTGGTGACCTTGACGCAAAATTGTCCAGAAAAGAACCGATGCTAATTGTCAAATATAATACCGCAGTTGATGGGCTCAATGAATTGTCGGAAATTTATAAATTGAACTGAAGCACCCTTCTTCAAAGGGACAAGTAAGTGCCCCCAACTGTTTTCTGTTGACGTCTGTATATTAGGCTGACCAGAGCAACTACAGCTCACTTACTTCGTTTGCAGATTAACTTTTATGTTCCACTGATTGCAATATTGAGCACTGAGGTCTTCAACCCTAGAAATAAGACGTCAAAATATAAGATCATCTAGTGGAATCTGGAAGAGGACCAAGATTGGACCATCTAACATAAGGAAACTCTCAGTAAAAAGGTAAGTACGAACATTAGAGGACCAATAAAGTTTGATTTAATGAATTAAAAGAAAGGGGCCTTGGTGTAACCAGCCAACGTAGTTCTGCCCTCTCTTTTGGACCACAAGGCCCTAATAAGGAAGATACATAGAATTGTGTTCACTGGAATTCCTGGACACTTTTGAAATTTGAAGTTATATCTCAACATCCGAATTTGCGATCATCGTAGGCACTTCAACTCCCAGAGACCATTTCGCCTGCAACATCAAATAGATTACGACGAAACGCACACCTTGCGCTTCCTCGCCATTTGTAGACCAGTTTATGAGAATCATGTACAATTCATTGGTGTTCTTGAGTGGCAAATTGATTACTAGACATATTACAGAGTCACTCGATATCCGTCCCGACAATTACAGCCACATATGGATAAGATACCACTTTTCCCATAGATCCCGTTGTTAGGAAGACAAAAGGAACTACATATCCCATGGATCCCTGTACCAGGAAGACAATACAAGTAATCATGCAGCGTGTCTGCTTCCAGAGGTTGCAACTATAGAGCACGCCGACATATGCTGCTGGGGCCAACTCAAGCGTTCAGAGGTAACACCCCACTCCTCATTCACTTTTAACAGATCGTCACCATCTAGCATTTTCTATGACTTGAGAGTGGTTAGTTGTAAAAAACTGTCCCTTCCGCCACAGGTTCCCCCTGAGTGCTCACTCGTTTCAAATGAAACAAATAAAAGGACCTGTGGGGACTGCATCGAATCAACACAAGTACGTTTAAAGACCCTCTCCTATAACACACATTGCGCTCAAGATTAGCTAATATGCTCATGAATGTTGGTTTGCTCTCTAGGTCCCACAGGTGAAGTCATTGAGTCTGAATAAGATGCATGTCTAAAAGATTGCTGTAAGTAGTGTTTGCTTCTATTCTATATGGGAGAAGAGCAGATTAGTAAACTTTTCCATTTGGTGATTACTGCTGTTTACTTATTTTTGGCACTGTGTCCCGCGTCAGGCAATCAAAAGGCTTATATTAAAGAAGGTAAGAGTTTTTTAAGAGACCTCAAGGTGGAGAGTACCTAGATTTCTAGACCAAGTGTTAGAAGTTAAAATAGTTTTTCGTTTTTCTTGCAGCTATTGGGCCCTGAAGAGAACTCTACAGTGATCAAGAGTTCGAAACTTGTAGACCATTTTTTATAGCCATAAGAATGCTGGACAAAAAGATTTAATTAGACATAAGAATATAAAGTGTTGAAATTTGGTTCTATGGCATTGTTTAAAAATGTAAAAGATTCAACAGAATTGAATTGTAAATAGATGTTGTGCGCTGTGAATGTAATGGATGTGTGATTGAGTGTTTGAAAAGGATAAGTAAGAGACTGAATGTGGGAATTCGAAATTTGTATTGTTGAATGTTTTTATTGTGATATTTTTTGTTTGTAATCATGATGTCAAAAATGTTAAGGTTGTGCAAAATTGAACACATTCTTGTTTTGATATATAAAAAATATTTAAAAGAAAAGATTGATTCAGACAGAGCTAGAAGTCTTGAACACATGTTGTTTTATCTTTCACTATGGTGACTCTAATTCAGGTATAATAACAACATAACAGTATTGGCAGTTGTTTAGTTAAATATTGGTCAGTGGCTTGGCCTTGCTGTTGGGAGCCCAAACCCAGTGGTGGTATTTGTTATACAAATAAGTATGAATGACACAGTAACAGCCCAATGATGAAGAGGTCTGGCTGAAAGCCCCTGCAAGTACATTATACCAATCATATTAGTTAAATCTTAAAATCTGAGGTAATCCCAGATCTAAATATTAAGCTACCTCTTTTATTTAGAATGTAGTTGCCTACTTCTCGAGTAATCTGTTTTCTTCAGGGAAAAATTAAAAACAAGCTTGAAGAACTACCATAGAGAGTGGCAATGAAGTAGCAAAGAGTAATTACGCAAAGAAAGAAAAAGACCAAGAAACAAAAGGAACTATAAATGCCTCATTGTGTCTTTCTCAAAAGGAACACCTGGTATCCTTCTGATATAAGCTGGCTGCAAGACATTTAAGACCCAACAAGAGTCGAGAAGAGTACTGCTCACAGAGCAAAGGGATAGCTTGCCACTATAGTTAAACATTCTGTAGAGAAATATGTTGTGAAGAAATGACACTTGCAGTTCATGAGGAAATCTTCAATAAGAGTGGGGTAACTATTTCAGATGTTTACATACACAAACTGAAGCTGATGTTTAGTTCAGAATGATCTGTGTTACTAATTGTTATCTCTCTATCCTTGCACCATTCACCATCATAGTCATCAGCTTTTAATTGAATGTTATGTTATGTAACACTATTTATAGATCTCACGCACACCGACTGGTTTCTTGGTGCTGTTTCTAGGAGTGGCCTGAGCCCCGGTGATTTATACCTACGCCTGAGTGAACAGCCATGTCTTGATAAGTCTCCTAAATCTCAAGAAGTCAGTGCAAGATCTAATGTCAAGTGGAAGTTGAATCATGATTTGTCTTCCTCTGTGAGCCTAATCTCAGTGCACCTGTATAAACATTCTCTTCATTCAGTTATCCAGTCGCGGGTGAGCTGCCAAAACGTTTTGACTGCCCTCTCCCCCCCCCCCCACCTCGTGCATCCCTTGCTTCATGTAGAATTCTAGGATAGGTGATTTCAAATGAATTAGCTTTTACCAGATCTGTTGTCAGGAAACCTCTCTTGCTGCCACCAGGAGACTTCATATAATGTGTTGCTCCTCTAACATTACAGCTGCCTGTTTTTTTCATGTATCGACTTGGCATGCACAACTGGGCACTTTCAGATAGGAAAATCACAAAAATGTGTCAGTCATAGAAGAAGACAACTCTTGATGCAACAGGAACAATAATTATTTTAAAGACAGACGCTCCCTTCCCACTTAGTGGGACTAGATTCATAAAAAAGAAGTGCTGCATAGTGGAGATCCTGTAACTGACTTTTTCCACCAAAGCAGCTCCTGTCTAGTGTAAACAAATGTATTAAAGGGAACAAAAACATCTACCAGGCAGGAACCTAAACTACAGTGGGCTATCTGTGATAGGGCTGCCCACAGCATGCAGCTGACGTGATCCTTCAACTACCCAAGTCATATTGCAACTAGTCCTTGGACTTTTGTTTTGCACGGTCTCTAGCATATGGTCCCACGTACCGGTACTGTGAGAGAGCACATATTCATCAGTAATTTATCATTACAGCTGTAATTTGGCCATTTTGGTGACTGGCACCTTTGAAAAAGATATGAGTGCATGCATATACTTTTGTACTGGCACATTGCTGGCCAATTGCTTCATTTTCTTGTGAACGTTTGGGGCTGTATGTTACATAAGGCTTTTAGTTTTTACTGATTTTACAGATAAATACAGACAGAAAACAATCTATTTCCTGTATGTATTAATTTGTAAAAGCAGAAAAATACAGAAAATTGTGCTTCTTGTGAGTGACTCTCCTTGTTGTCCTTCATGAATTCCAGATCAACTGGTAAGCAGATAGACACTATGGGCAATTAAATACAGAATGTGATTCCCTTAAAGTCATATGTTAATATATATTTGTATGTAATGCTAATATTTTCCCGTCGGAGTAGTGTTTTGTTATATTTGCAAGTTAATCCTTAGTCCAGGGCTTGATTAGTATGGATTCTCGATCTATAGCCCCTTCAGGCTCTTCTATTTCATTCAAATTTGACATCATTAATAAGGTCTGGTCGGACTTCCAAGCATGTCCTTCTTTTTCTTGCAATCCTGATCCAAGATGTGTATCAAACAGGCCTTCTGATGACCAAATATCCACGTCCAACTTTCTAGTCACAGCTCAATCGCTACCTGCTAATGAATATCCCACTTTGAATACCCATTTGTCAGTATTCAATTTGAATTCCTCGTTTAACTCCAATGGCGTTCTCAATTAGATAGAGTGCTACATCCATTTAAGTCTATTTCCTATTATCGAGCTGTTCCTCCTTCAACTCACTGAGGCCATTGTTTATTTCCTGATATAAAAAGTCAATATCCCAGTTCCAATTTCTGAACTTTTAGACGCGTATATAGTCATTGAATGAAACCGGGAATGCTGATGAAATCATCAACCCTGCTTGGAACAGCTTTATGGATTCATTCCAGATAATCCTAATTCAGGAATCATGAGCTGTTTCCCTGCTTCATAGACCCGGGTATATTCCCTCCTGCAACACTGCAATTGAAGTCTTAAATACCAACTTACCCTTAACACCACGCCTTTGTAGCTGGTTCAAACTTTTAATTTTCTTGGGGTAAGGATCACTAATGCTTTTTCACAGTCACTCCAGATTCTCAAAATTTGTTTTATTACCCCTCATACCTTAGCAGGTGTCTTAAAATGCACAACGCCTTCCAGTTGCAGGCTATTTCCCCAGCATTGAAGGTTTACAGAGCCAAAACACAAACAGATGCATTTTATCGTGCTAAGTTATGGGAAAACACAAATCTTAACTTGTTAAAATCGAAGTATCTTAAATTGTGCAGTCTTTGCTTATACTGCCCCAGTCTGCCTCTTCTATACCTATAATCCTAGATACTGCTCACAAAGGTATTGGTTTTAAGACAGCACCTTTATTGGATCACACAGTGGTCCAACTGTGATCTGAGCCTGTATTAAAGGGATCTCCTAGAAATAAATAGTTTAGATTCAGGTGACAAAATCAAGTGTCTTGCCCATTTGATGGAATGGTTAAAAAACTAGGCCTATGTTCCTTCTATACCTCCGCCTGAGTGCATTCATTCTAACTCCAAGGCTATTCTAAAAAAAACTATTGGGATTTCTTAGTGGCCCAGGGGCATAAGTAAACTAAGCGAGGTTCCCTATCGCCCCAAATATAGTCCCATAAACTACTCCCCAGATTTGATGTTTATGTCGCCGAGATCACCCCACCCCTTGTGAAAAACCTATGTATTAAATTTATTTTTAGCATTTTACTGCTAAGGTCCTTCCCTAGTAAATGGTCTGAAATTTCTTTCCTTATGACTGAGTGCAAATTGTGCAACTTCAAATCCGACAATATCGACCACTTTTTGTTTCCTTCCCTTATTACTCTGGAACCAGGCATAAATGGATTTGTCCTTTGTGCATTAGCCTGTGCCTTGACAGATTATTGCTTGCCTGCAGGATCTTTACTTACGATTCTTCAAGGATTATAGCAGTCTACATCAGTAGATATGTATTTGTGGCCTGGTCTATATTCTCCAGACTTTCTTTCCCCACCTGATATTTCGAATTCTTGTTAAATCATTACATTTCTGACCTCTGTTATTGCTTTTTATTCCAAGCATGTAGTAATAGAAACACAGCTGATCCATGTGCCCTATCTTTATGCACTTTACCAGATTGTTAACATCTGATGTGCACTTTTTGTCTTATGATGGTATGTCACTATGCACTTTATATGAATGTTAATTATCCTTGCTACTAATGGATTTTTTAATGTGCAACCTGTGGTATCTCTATACTGTGAACATTGGCTGATTTTAATTTTTGCTAAGCATGTGATTGTATGTGTATTTTGTTTAAATTTTGTACTTTTAAGGCCTTTTGGCCAAAATAACATTTTTACTACTACAACTGATAGGATTGTGAAGACTCGTGAAGAAAGCTGGTAAGTTTTAAATTATATTTTCTTGCTTATAGTGTTTTTAGGAGACAGGATAAAAGTAAAAAGCATTTTTAGGTTGAGCCTGCAACCATTCATGTGCTGCATGTGCTCTCACTTGGGGAGACGTATTGCTTATAATAAAGGGCTTGGAGCCCACACATTTTGTTTTTTTGTTTTTGTCTTATATAGCGCCTGAATCGACCCCCGAAGGGGTATCTCCGCACTTGCCTTGGGAACCCGTCCTGGCTTTTCCCTGTGAGATAGCCCCTACAGGGCATCCCCAAGGTGAAAGCCAGGCATCCCGCCGCAGGGGGGCCGTTGTGGAGATTAAGCAAGCTTAATGCCCAGAGTTGCAGAGTGTGAACCCATGATTAGGTCAGGCACCAAAGCGAGAATTATCGAGTCCATGGACATTTGAGCTCAAGACCCTGCCGCGTCGGGAATTGAACCCTGGTCTGACCTCTGCTTCAGGGTCTGCCTGCTCTAACCAGTGAGCCACACTTCTCCACCTTGCATACTACTTGCTGATTTCAGTGTCACTCTTCTTTGCTGCCAACCTAATTGGCCAGTGCAGGCCAAGTCTCAGTTTTGCTCCTTTCTGTGCACAGGGAACATGCGCAGATTGATTCAACTTAATTAGTACATGTCCACCACTCACGCTGTGAATGAAGTACTATTTCTTCCCTCCCACCCATTCCTTCCCGAGTTGCTGCCCCCTCCCTCATTCCTCATGTCACTTCACCATCTCCCATTGTAGCTGCTCCAACCCTCCTCACCCTGCTTACCTCATGTTGCTTCAACCCCCCCTGCTTTCTTTGTATCATGTTGATTTATGTATTTTCGGTAAATAACTCTTACAGCCTGTGGGTCTGAAACACTGAATTCAGCTCTTACACTTTTTTGGCCTGTTCCGGGATCATCCAGATAAAGGTGATAGTGCAAAAAGTATTTGTGTCTGTTCATCATAGCTGAGAAAATTGCTGTAATTGACGCATTTTTCATCATTTTGCTGCTGGCAACAGGCAGTGCAAAAACTAGAACCGGGGTCAGCAATGCATACAAAACTGAAGAAAAAATGTTTCACATATGATTTCCAGATATCGGTGCTGATCAGCGTAAAACATTCAGATGGATGTGTCAAGTCCAGTGATATTGTTTGGGTTCCATTTTTTTTGTTATTCTGCACTGTTGTCACTGTACTTTCATTGCACTTGTTAAAAATCCTTCACCCCTGCTTAGTTTTGTAAAGATAAAGGACAGGCCTGGAGAGCTTACACTGTGAAAGAGTACTTCAGTTCCAGTGCTCCTAATTTGGCGACTTTTTAGGTCGAGCATTCGAGACCTATTGTGATTTCTCTTGTGACCTAAAACCATGCCCCTGCTCACGATTTGTTTGTTTGAGTGCCCTTCAAAAATCCCTGCTTGCTAGAGCCCAGTCTTGCCTCTTTGTCCCTTCTTCTTTCTTCTGTTCCTCCCAAGCAGGGACTAAGTACGGTTGTATGCCGATCCGTCGCCCACAATGTAATCGCGGCAGTTCTCATCGCGGCAATTACATCGCAAAGGCAGTCACACCGGCCATTATCTCATCGCACGTTGTTGCAACGCAAATGCGGCAATGTAATTGGATCGCGTGTCACATCGGCGACTTTACATCGCGCGACATGACAACGCGATGAGCTCAGCGTGCTGTGCTGATCTCAATGGATACCTCAAGATCCCAGTTCTGTGTGCCTTGTAGGAACCAATGTTCTGATTGCAATGCACGCTCACCCCCCCACCCCCCACCCCCGAGGAGAAGAAGTAGGGACCCATTCAAGTGCTCCATTTCATGTGCAAACTGAGCGACTCGTTATGCATCAGCAGCAAGTGGGAGCACTGCATCAGAGGTCGCTGCTTGTTTAGATGTGAGCAGCTAAGACAAAGTTCTGTGAGTAAAATAACAAGTGGGATTGAACTCTCTTGCTTGTTTTTTTTGCTGTTGCAAAAGATGAATCTATGGTGGGAATTGTTTTGGCACGACATGCTCGTCTTTGTCACTTTTTGCTGAATATCTCTTCAATCGACCACTTAACTATATCGCAAAATAACAACTTTTACAGCGCTTTTCAATCTTGACACCTATTTAAGATGACATAACAAATTCTCCTGTCTTTGGTTTTTACTTTCTACTCATTCAAACCACGTAATCACCTTTATTACACCTCACCTACGATTTTTCTAGTTTCTGAAACTATGGTGCAAGCCATGTTTTTGCCCACAAGAGGGCACTCGAGTCAATGTCTGAAATCAGATGCAATCTATTACAGCAATGCTGCCACCGGACCTGGAGCACTGGAAGTGAATGGTACACAGACAAAACTTCTACCCAAATATTGCATTATTTATGGTCATTGGGTGAAATATCAGGCCAACTTTTCAGAAACAATAGTATTAAATATGCAAAATTGTTGTGGCTAACGCAACCCAGGGTGCTTTTGGAACCCAGCGTGTTCCAGCTCCAAGTATGCAGCATCTTTTCATGAGATACTACAGCAGATGTATCTAATGCTTGCAAACGATGTGACATGACGTTTTACATGCACATTTTCCAAGTCTTGGGCAGGTTCAAGATGGACGTGTGCTTTTACATGTACACCCTTTCATGGCTTCACTGTATGAACCAATAAACATGCCAACACGGAAGGTGTATTACTGCATACATCTCTGCCTCTAACCATATTGTTGGGCTGTAGCGCCTTGAGTAGCACCTCGAGACCCTCGCATGTGAGTAGTTGCGCTATACAAACCCCTGATTTATTGATTGACTAACCGGTCAATGACAGAAACTGTCCACTGCTCTGAAGCCACCGTCCGTGTTCTTAACAAACTCCACCTCAGACATAGCTACTGCCCTTACACGCTACATCGCCGAGGGCCTGTCTATGTCCAATACTGGCACACCCACCGTCCACTCATATTGGTGGCTTCTGGGTTCAAGACATCGCTATAGGGCCCCAAGTACCCCTATCTACATGACATGGGGGCGCTCAAGACAACCCCTGACTTTTATTGCCGCAAAACACCTGCCACCCACTATTCCTAATCAATCCACACACACCGCTGCAGGCCAGCAACAATGAGTTTGAAACCTCCAACCAGAGTCATCTACAGCATACACCAAAACAGACGCTCTCACATGTATACGAATAATAATTGTGGGAATTGGCTACTTCTTACAGAGACTTGGTAACAGGAGAAGAATAATTCCACCCTGGATAACGCTGATCTTGAGATCTACCACTATGCTTTTAATAACAGGGCTGGGATAAAGGGGAGAGGTTTTGCAACGATTTATGTAAAGCATTACGGTCTTACACCCATTACTTATGTCTTGATACTTGAATGAGCCATCCTAGTTTGTGCCATACAATTATCCCTCCTAAATTCAATTCCCTCATTTTTCGTGCCCTTCTGCCCTCTGTTTCCCTCGTTTTTGTGCCCTTCTGCCCTCTGTTTCCCTCGTTTTTTGTGCCCTTCTGCCCTCTGTTTCCCTCGTTTTTCGTGCCCTTCTGCCCTCTGTTTCCCTCGTTTTTTATGCCCTTCTGCCCTCTGTTTCCCTCGTTTTTCGTGCCCTTCTGCCCTCTGTTTCCCTCCTTTTTTATGCCCTTCTGCCCTCTGTTTCCTTCGTTTTTCGTGCCCTTCTGCCCTCTGTTTCCATCGTTATAATTGTGGGAATTGGCTACTTCTTACAGAGACTTGGTAACAGGAGGAGAATAATTCCACCCTGGATAACGCTGATCTTGAGATCTACCAATATGCTTTTAATAACAGGGCTGGGATAAAGGGGGGAGATTTTGCACAGATTTTTGTAAAGCACTTACACCCATTACTTATGTCTTGATACCCGAATGAGCCATCCTAGTTTGTGCCATACAATTGGATCATTCGCCCGTTTCTGTTAAAATAATAACTTGCATCATTTTTTAAAGTTGCACCATTCGCCCGTTATTACTAGTCTCAGCACGTCTCAAGCCCATTTAGCCCATGAAACTCTTTTATTCCACGCTGCTGTTCATTTATTTCCAAGTGCATTAAAGTACCTTGTATAGAATTGTTTGAGCGCATAATTTTATTCCGGGAAGCCGCGTGCAAGGCCTGTTATCGCTGCAGTCAGAAAATCCCGGGTACAAGCAGATAATGGAGCAGATAATGGCGCAGCGAGATAAGTAGGGAACATATTAAGCACTTCCCTTTCAAGTCTCAGCACGTCTCAAGCCCATTTAGCCCATTTTCGTTAGCGATGTAATGGCATTCTAACATCGCATGCGTTGTAATTGCATGCGATGTTAATGCCATCGCGCCGTTTTAGCATGCGGACTAATAGGCTGCGATGTGAAAGACCATGCGATGTAAACGTCGCGGTGCGATAGCACCGCGATGTATTTACATCGATGTAATGGGTGTTTCCCACTAAGTACTGGCTCATTACACAATGGTTCTTCATTTGTTCTTTGGCGGACTATTTTTTTTTCTTGGTTTCCTGCCCTGTTACTGTTTGCCTGTGTTCAGCTTTGGTCGCATTGCTGTTTAGCTTTAACTATAGTATTTCTGACTCCCACCTTCTCTCAATGCTGCAGTTGGGTTAGTGCTGCCTCACATGAATTCCCTCCGGCTCCACTGGTTGCATTTTTTAACCTTATTGCATTGTTCCATGTCGATTGGCAGTTGGGCTTTTGATTGTCAGGATATGACTTTGTTTGGGCTACTTTTTACGGGTGGAGGGTTTGTTTTGTTTACCTTCACTTAATCTAGTAATATGCAAAACACTACCTATATGCTTAAACAAAAAAATGTATACTTGGGCATTGTTCATCCTCTTTTAAAATGGTGCATCAGCCTTAGTGCTCGGTTTGAAGATGAAGATGCTTTTTTATGAACATTTGTAGAATGATATAACGGGCGATTAAGTGGTTTTTGGTACATATGTGCTAACTAGGACAGCTTCCTGAGAAAGGGTTACTCAGGCGTCTCGGGTCTTTGTATTTGGCATAGTCTATGCTAACTTATAGCGTCACAGTACATTTAAGGTACTATTTTAGTATTTGTTGTGGCAGACCGATACTAATCAACAAAGCACATCTAACATGTCTGCCACTGTTCAAAATAAAAAAACAAGCGTTTTAAGAAAAACATTGAGTCAAAATAGCATTTAATGTCCGTGATCAGCACAGTTGTAAGTTCCAACAAGTATTTCTAAATAGTGTTTTCCTCTGTGGCGCCTTTCAAACATCTTGTGTAACATACATCATATAAACTCCAAAAGGACCTTGTCCAAGATGGCCACCGCTATAGCTGTAATAGACACTGTCATCATCTATTTCTTCATTCTAAACATCGTGTAGGTCGACTGGTGGTGCCCTGGAATGGGTGTATTCTTCAGTCGCTCCTTCCACCAGTAGGTGCAGCAGTGCCGTGGTGCTGTCATTCTTCACAATGGCTGCATGCAGCAGTCTGTGCTGGCTGCTAGCTGTTCTTCTACAATCACCTCTGCTACCCCCTGCGCTACCAGCCCTCCAATGTGTAAAAGTGGAACGTCAGTGGTCTCACTGTAAGGGACAAAGGGTATGGGCACTAATGGAGGGGCTGTGGGTGTCTATCTTTTAACAGTGTTTAACCAAATGTTCTTGGAATGGACAATAAACTATTCCCATGTGCTTGCTCGGATGGTCCTCAGCACTGGGAAAGTGCATAACACAAACACTGACAAGCAAAAACACACAAGCGAGTACCAGGCCCTGTACTATAAATAGTTCCCTTTCTTCCCAGTCTATTGTGCCTGGGCGTGCTTTTAAAACGGGAAACAGATGGAGCAGGTTTACTGTCCAAAGAGCTTGTATGATTTGGTAGTGCACCAAGCGCTTTTCTAACACCTGGTCTCCAGTCTACACTTTTGGTAAAAGTGCAAAAGGTGGCACTACAATGCGTTTTATTTCTTTGAGGGGTGATGACCTATCGCATTGCAAATGCTTGTTCAACAAGGCTGTCTCAAGAGGCCATCTGGTTTGATGAGGAGCTGTTTCTTTGGATAGTTTAATAAGAAGGGCTGACTGATTGCTCTACTGCAGGGGTCTCCAAACCGGTTTGGAGGGCCGGATCCATGCCAGATTTTTTAAATAACTACATGTATCTCAATGGGGATATCCCAAAATTCTGGCATGGATCCGGCCCTGCAGGACGGGTTTGGAGACCCCTGCTTTACTGGATTTGGCGCCACTACCATGTTAATGACAGCAGTGGCGGTGCATCCATTAGGGCGCTGGAGAGTTGACCCACAAGCCGACCGTGCCCGCAGCTCCCTCGGCGGCTCTGATTGAAGTAAACTGACAATGCATGTCAGTCAGCATGGCACCGGACTGCCCACCCCCTTCAGGGTCCGAAGGGGGTGGGCGGTCCAGCGTCATGCTGGCTGACATGCATTGTCAGGCCATGGGGTGCGCAAGTGTGCATGCTGGGTTTATGTCAGAGAATGTTGGGTTAGGTAGCATTTGACATGACGGGCAGCAAAGGTAAAGGAGGGGACTGAAAGTAACTTACTAGAAAAGAGAAAAAAACAACTGCACAGTTAGAAGACTGGTTCTTCCAGCCTGACCAATACCTCGTTCCGCGGCTGAACTGCTCTAGTCCCAATGTCAGTGGCCCTGACACAAAAGAAACAGTGACTTATTTACTGTGAAAAGGCATATGTGTGTCCTTAAAGCCTGGGTCAGTAATGCTGATTTTAAGGTAACTCTAAAATCATATAGGGTGTCAGGAAAATGAGCAGGGAATTGTTGGCTAAGATACTTTATACTATGTTATGTTCTTTCTTGTCATGTGATATGTAATTCATGTCAGATCACCTAGCGCTGTTTTGAAAGTAAACAGGCCATAGTTATTAAATGGCACCTAGGGACTTTTTACTGTTTCGGACTTTTGAACTTCTCCACTAGGGTTATTTAGCTTCCGGGGAACTTCTGTCATTCCTGCTCATTTACTCCTGAACTTCAAAGATTAAAACTTAAGCAATATTTCCTTTCATTAGAATTTCCGGTCTGGAAATAGTGTTCTTGATTCAATGTTGTGATCAACTGTGCCTCCTTGCAAGACTGTCAGTCACACATTTTTCCAGAAGAGCCTCCTTGTCCATGCCCAGTTCTCAAAATGTAGAAAAATATTCTCGTGGGAGAGACGGGTTCTATTTTTGTGCACAGTTATTTCAGACGGATTTGGCGGGAGAGCCAACAAAACTCCTCTTCTGATCCTTTTCCCTACCCCTCCCAATCCTGAGCGTGCTACTTCTCTCTCTCTGACATGCTCCTGGACAAAGGAGCACCAGAAACAAAGAACACTTCACTCTAAGTTTAATATACTTAAGTGGGGATGAGACAAAAGTGTGGTTGTGAGTTTAGGTGGCAGGGACTGAAGAACGAAGGCAGTAGTGGCTGGGTGATAGCTCAGCATTAGTACATGTGAAAATACATAGATTAATTTCCACTGGTGGAACAAAGCAGTTTGAAGCACATTTTAATTGGAAAAATGTCATGTAATAGGGAGTGGTGAAAATGGTCTGAAAGTGCAGTAAATTATCAATAAAAATGGGAGTAGGAGAACTCTATTTGTACTCACTTCAATGTTTGCCCAGAATGCTTAGACATTCATATTGGCGGTAAGGACGCACAGTACAACTTTGCTTCCTAAAATTTGCTTGAAAATGCACCATTTGCTCACTCTTTTTTCAAAAATGTCTTGGTGGAGAATCCCGCCGCGAACACCCCTTATGTTGTTAGGGCTTGTTCGCTAGCCAAAGTACACTCCAACAAAAATTTTACACCTCACCACTTTCAAATGTCACCAGCCACCACAGAATGACAATACTGCAAGTGGTGCATGAGATGATGACAGCGCGAAGCAAGCAATTGCTGAAGGAGGACTCCTGGATGTTACGGGACCTCATCTGTTTGATGCATAACAACAATACAACTAGATGCAGCAAAATTTTAAAGACACTTTCATGCCTTGAAAAAGCTGAAGAGCAGGGTTTGTTCTTGCTAAATAGGTGACGGGTAATTATTTCCATATTCCACTGCTTTGAAAGGATTTCAATCGCTAATAATATTGATGTATACATTGACAACTAATATGATCCTTCAAAAACATTTGGCAATATTACCTAGAAGGTTCTACACTACCTGCCAGTCTTCCATTCTGCTAAATTCACATGCACAATCACATAGAGGTGGCAACATTTTCAGAGCGTGCTTAAAAACACTCAGTGTTCCAGTGACACCACTGCTGCACACAATGACAAGAACAAGAGAGTAGTTCCAGATTCGTAAGCTAACCTGCTTTGCCCTATAGCCTGCTTTATTTTTCTTGCGAACTCACCAATGTCTTGGATGCATGTGTTGATGCCTTGAAAGGCAAACTCCCGTGTTAAGTTTATTTCAAGGATAGTGCATCATTTACACTACTGGTGTCCAAGCAAGATCCTGGCCAGTCTGACTCATGCCTGATACTCAGTTTAGCCATAAAAGATATATTTAAATGTAATTAGTCCAAATGCAACTCACTTGCTTAGTAGTTATTATGAAACCAATATTATGAGTGCCAAAATGGAGTATGTTGCAAACGGTCAATGGATAAATAAATATCTTGGTTTGAGGCATTTCAGCTTTTTGAATTGTTTACTGTCCACGCACCTGGAATAGAATAGCTTTCACAGAGAAGGGAATGCATTAAGAAGTGTCTGCACATGAGTGCAGGTCATGAGTTAGGGTGCCTCAAGCAACTACTAAGTTTACCAAACTCATCTACTGGGACCTTATTTGTCTTTAGTTGTGCATGTGAATCTTTGAAAATGTAAACTCCACTCTACACAATGCCATTTTACGTAACTCCACTCCATAGCACTGTAATCTACACAACTTTACTCTGTGCCACTCTATTCTACACCACTTCACACCACTATACTCCACTCAGGACCAGCTTTAGCTCTGGTTGCGCCAAGTGTGACAATCATTTTTGGCACCTCCTCCCCCATGACCTTCTCCTCAAATTTCCTCACTAACACCCTGCAAAAGTGCCCCTCGCTGTGCTACTTTATGTTACTTTTATTTTTGTAAAATGGTCCTTCTCAAGGTAGTATTAGGTGTAAGAATGCCACTAGGCAAAACTTTCAACTCTCTCTCTCTAGCAGGAACATTAATCACAGGAGTTATCTTGACATTTTAATTGCTGCCTGAAAGCTTGACACACAAGGAACTCTGCAGTATTTGCTTTTAATCATGTTATTGCTAAACACAGTGCCCCCGCCCCAAGGTCAGTCCCGCCCTTCCAGATCGGTGGCCAGTGTGGGCGCACTGGTCGCACTGCCCTAAAGACGGCCCTGACTCCGCTCCACTCTATGCCACTCCATTCTACTTATGCCACCCCACTCTATGCCCTCTACTCTACACCACTTTACTTTACACCACTCTACTCCATGCCACTCTACCTATCTTTAGGGCATTCTACTTTTTACTAATCTACTCAATCACACTCAATTCTACACCGCTCAGCTCCAGTCTGTGCTGCTCTACCACTCCACTCTACACCACTCCACTTCACCCCACTCCACAATATGCCACTCTACAGAACTCTACTTCACTCAACTGTATGCCACTCTAGTGTACGCCTCTCCCCTCTTAGCTATTCTACACCACGCCGCTCTACGCCACTCCACTCTACTCCACTGCCCTCTATGCCACTGTCCTCTAAACCATCCCACTACATTTTAGCCATGCTGAATAGCAGCTATACTGCTGTACAACATGGCTAAAATACATTGTCAAAGCCAATAGCTTTCACAAATAGGTGACACATATTGGCTTTGCCAATGTTTGTTGCATTATTGTGTCCAAAGTAGGTAATGAACAATCATTTACCAGAAAGTCTATTCTTAAATTCCAAGTATCCTAGTTGAGCCTGATTGGTACTACAACAAGTACTTAAGTTAGCACACATGTGTGCCATTTAAAGAAGAAGGTTAAATGGATGTGAGTGATGCTAGAGGCATGGTGAGCATTTTCCATGACCTGAGGATTCAGAGAACTACCACCTTAGAACTTATTTACTAAATAATGATTAGATAATAAACAATTACCGCACCACTTTACTGACTTGCCAATATGAAGCCATGGGCTTGTATTTAACCAGACAAATGTGAATAATGTTACTAAATTATGTGAGATGGTGTTCTAAAAGAGAAAAATAGAGTGTCCCAGTTACAGAAGATGAACAAACCACAGAAAGCTGACAGTCTCTTAGCATCTTCTTCAAAAATGAATGCGTAAAAAATAGAATTAACTTAGAGCAACTGAATTGACACCATTTTAAAACTGCATTTCCCAGCACCATATTTCACACCATCCATAATTTAAATAACTACCCACAGTTGGACCTGACATCCTTGGCATGGTTTTCTCCCAACTTTTTGCCTTCAATCCTCCGGTTTTTGCTGACTTTGTTTTTGCTAGCCATTGGACTTTGCACGCTTTACCACTGCTAGCCAGTGTTAAAGTGCTTGTGATCTCTCCCTAAAACATGGTCACATTAGCCTACACCCAATTGGCACACATCATTTACTTGTAAGTCACTAGTACAGTGGTGCTACATGTACCCAGTACCTGTATATCAAATGTTGCTAGTGGGACTGCAGAGTTCATTGTAACGCCCACTTAAGTAACCATTTTAAACATGTCTAAGGCCTGCCACTGGAGACTGTGTGTAGTTTTAAACTACTATTTTGATTTGGCAAAAGGTTGACTTCCTTTTTAATACATATACATCTCATCGTGGGCGCGTTCAGTTATGTGAACATTGGTGTAGGCTGCAATATATTACGCCAACACCCAAGGGTTCCTTCACTGCCCAGGCACATATTCTTGAAAGCGACCCTTGGCTTAAGCAGGGTCTTTGCAGGACTTTGGAATTCTATGTATACCAGGCAAAAGTAGTTAGTCTAACATCACTTCACAAAAAAAACATTTATTCAAATATGTAGGTCGCAGCTGTGATTAATTTTATTGACACCATAGATGAAAATGTTAACAATACACCAGGAAAACGAAACTGCGAAACTTTCTTCAAACTAGATCAGCATACCATTCTTTGAAAGGTGAAACTGAGACTGACTTTCATTTGTAGTGCTACCTGTGAAATGTTATTTACTTAACTAGCCAAGCACGAAAATCTTCCCTCCTCTTTTCTGTCTTCACACATCACGTTTCTTCAGGGCTTTAAGTGGAATACAAAAATTGGGGGGTCTCTCAAAGGGGCGTGGCCGATGTAATTAAGGGCGTTACTTTGGGTAGATTGGAGTTTGGTGGATATGGGTAGATTGGGGTAGGGTGGATTAGATTGGAGTGGAATGAGACAGATTGGAGTGGAGTAGGGTAGGGTAGACTTGGGTATATTGGAATCGAATAGCTTGGAGTGGAGTGAAGTAGATTTTGGGAGACTGGAGTGGGGTGCATTGTGGTGGGGGGAGTAGATTTGGTGGGTTGCAGTGAGGTAGATTGTGGTAGATTGGAGTGGAGTGGGGTTGAGTGGAGTGGAGTAGATTGGAGTGGAGTGAGGTAGATTGTTGTAGATTGGAGTGGTGTAGATTGTGGTAGACTGAGTGGAGTTTAGTGGAGTTGGTAGAGTGGGGTGGATTGGAGAAGATTGAAGAGGGTGGATTAGGTTAAATTGGAGCCTGGTAGCTTAGACTGGTGAAGATAGAAGTCAACTGAAGTGGGGTAGATTGTGATAGACTGAATTGTAGTGGAGTGGGATAGATTGGAGTGGATTGGGGTAGATTGGAGTGGAGAGGGGTACATTGGGGTACAGAAAAGTGGGGTAGATTGGAGTAGATTGAGTGGGGAAGATTTTAGTGGAATAGGCTGGAGTAGATTGGAGTTACGTAGAATGTAGTGGGGTAAACTGGGGTAAAGTGGAGTGGGTAGATTGGAGTGGAGTGGAATAGACTGGGGTAGACTTGAGTGTAGTGGAGTATATTGGAGTGAAGTGGGGTAGGCTGGGTCAGATTACGTGTAGTAGGGTACAGTGGAGTGGAGTGGGGTAGATTGAAGTGTACTGGGGTTGATTGTGGTAGATGGGTGTGGAGTTGGATAGATTGGGGTAGATTGGAGTGGGCTAGAATGTTTAGACAGGATTTCAAGTAAAACGCTAGCAGGATCAACCAGCCCCTATTCCTGCTCTATAGTATTCTACCAGTGGTCCACACAAACCTACAAGTTGAAATGAGCAGACCACTGGTCATGATGAAAATATGCTGTAGAATGTGTTCAGCCAAGACCTAACAACTAGGAGAAGCACACTCATATGAATCCTGCCTTTAAAACAGTCCTCTAGCTCACAGTCAAAACCAGATTCTATTTCAAATCTATAGAATAAAATGTGTCAACGGATGATTTGTGATGGGGTGGTGTTAGAGCTTGCAACAACTTTCCCCTGCATCAGAAAATTATAGAGTGCTCTTTTCACACCCCCGCTCACTTGCTTTCTTGCTCTCTTTAGAGCGATCTGGGGATTGGAGAGACAGACAGAGAGAGAGTAATAGCTGAGACAGGGAGAAAGAGACAGACAGTCAGAGAGATAAAGGAATATGAAAATGAGCAAGACTAACCCATTAGAGAGAACTGAGAAATGTGTGACGTGGAGAAAGGTAGCGTCCCCCAAATGGTTCATTTGGTACGCCCTGTGCAGGTGGAATGACTGTGCCTAGTTGTCAATAATCTTTCCAGTCAAATACACTTTGTGATGTCTTTCCTAAATATGAGGTAGATGCTCTGGATATTTGAATATATATAGGCTAAGTAGTGAGGTGTATGTGAGCCTCCTGACATTGGTATGCTATTTCAATAGATAGGTTCCCTGTTGAGGGCAGTGCTGTGATCTCAAATGTTGTCCATGAAGAAAGGAGTGTGCATAACACCACCAGGGATGTATCACTTACAAGGTATGCCAAGGCTACTCAACAACATTAGAATCATGGCAGTGGAATTGTAAACAAAAAGCAGTTTTGAAACCTGAACACAACATATTCTGCTAAGGCATCAAAGTATGTCCTTTCCTCAAAAAGGAAAGTCATACCTACTTCCCTAAATTGTTGGTATTTCTCTATCACTTGGGTAGTTTGGAGCAATGTGTTTCAGAATTTAGCTCCCTGGAAGCCCGCTGTGTAGCCTAACATAACCCTCTTTAAATTTAGTAGAACAAAAACTTTTTTTTCCTTCATTTAGATGAAATATTTTCCTCCTAAAATGCCTGTTCTCAATATTGCTCATTGTCACAATGAGCTAAGCGGAGTATATTTAACTCAATGTGCTGCCTAACTGAAAGAAATTGAACGCATATTGGGAATGAAGAACCATGGATTTTTTTACCTCAAATGTAGATTGCTACAGCAGTCCCATTTTGAACATTTTGGAGTCAATGAAGTTGATAGGCTGGCAGAATGGCTATAATTTAGTCAGGAGGACATTATATCTCTAATTAGTATCTACTTCTCTGGTGACTGACATTTGTTTAGCAGATTGAGTTGAAACTTGCAGCTTTACATCATTTCTGTTTCGTGGTGTGTGATAAATATTCTGTTGTCAAATGCACTTAGCTAATAAAGTCATTAGATGATATGATCACAGCACTTCAGGACGGACAAGCGAAGTGGCAAGGAACCTGCAGTGCCCAGTAGGAGTACCTCAATGTTTTCGCCATTTGCAGCCATTTTCGTCTCGATCATTCAGTGTTGGACATTACACAGGTAGGTTGACATTTTCTCTCTTCACCCACTTCCTCCTTCAAGATGCATCACCAGCTGGATGTCACTGGCATACATGTGAAAAGGAGGCTAGTGGGATACTGCACATAACTTGCCAAATTATTTGAATCCTCAGAATAGATTGCGACTCCCCGTATCATCATGGACAAGCAAGGCATTCTAGAGATTAAGTTTAGATATGATGATAAAAAAACATCTAAATGTCTGGTTTAGATTTAGGTGGTAAAGGAATATTGTTTGATTTTAGTAGGAAAGGCTAACTCTGAGCGATAATTCACTTTCATATTTTCTCAACCATAGTGGTAGTGGGGTGAAGGAAATTCTGTGAGCAGACAATTCATTACATTTAACAGTTCCTAGAAAAAATCAGAGGTTATTCTGATACCACATAACTCTAAATCATTGCACACGTGCCTTTGTTCAGATCAGTGACTGTACTTATAAATAGTGCCTAGTCTAAGTGTATAGCAGGCA
This sequence comes from Lissotriton vulgaris, assembly GCF_964263255.1. Lineage (NCBI taxonomy): Eukaryota > Metazoa > Chordata > Amphibia > Caudata > Salamandridae > Lissotriton > Lissotriton vulgaris. Next base: position 1,063,868,989 of record NC_141695.1, on the reverse strand, counting down.
GTACTACTTCTAATAGTCAACACTGAACTCAGCTTAAAAATAATTTGGAGGCCAAATTCGCTGCAAATTATGGCCAAACCATGGAACTCCACGCAATGGCATGGTTGCCAAAAAATGGCAATGCTGTACTAACTGCGGTAAGATTGTACTAGAATGCCCTGTGACAGCCACTGTTTTCAGAGATAACACTTGAACATTCGCAGAACTATCAAATGAAGTTATTTTATCCTTTATCCTAAGATCTTGCAGAGGTTTGGGAAACATCTATCCATGATAAGTGGAAGTTTTTAAAGCAATTGTTCTGCTTTCGTTTCTTGGACTCCAGGTCTTGCTGCTCTTTCTGGATGACTGATGTCTTGGAATGTATTTCCTTTATGAACATTGAGTTCCAAGCCTAAAAAGTGAAATGTTGGTGGGTTGGGTGTGGCATAAGGGCCATGTGAGAAACAACAGCGTTCAAAGGGAGATCATTGGAATATCAACAACCACAGGAGTCTGAGGGACACGAGTACATAGAATGTGCCAATAGAACGTCCCCCATGGTATGGGACAAAAACAAATTGTATACTTTAAAAGAAATGTAATTTATGCACATCTTGATATATTTCCATAATTTACTCTAAAACAATTGACTACATCAGTTCTCTATATTGTTCTCTCTATGACCAAAATGTAAGTTATGTTAAGCATGGGACCACTTCAGAAGACAATGCACAAAGTTATTTCTTTTCACCTCCTTAAAGAAAATTAAACACATAGAGGGCAAGCAATGTACGAACTAAAATACAATATGAAAATATTTAAATGTAAACACATGTTAAAAGAAAATATGCAAAAGATATAACAAATTATTTATTTTTTTAAATAATAATATTTCATACATAATTAGTGTTCAACTGGGTTGGTCATGGCAGATTTCTAGTTGTCTCAGTTTCTTACCTAAAGAATGCTTCCAGGTTAAAGTTCGTATTAGATGAATAGATTGGGGTCGCCGTTGCCATGGAGCATTCACCAGCATCCGTCCACTTTCACTTCCTATCTCAGTAAAATACCGAGAAAACAAGCCAATCAGAATATATAGTGTTTAAGCTAATTCGGATTTTGTTAAAATGTAAGATATTAGCCATAATCAGTAGACGGGTTTTAATCTTGAAGAATTTACCAGCTACCTCATATGACTGAGCCAAGATGAGAAACAAAATCTTGCTATTGCTTCTATGAGTTACCATATAGAAAGTCAAGTATCCACAATATTTATTTATTTATAAAGTGAAAGAACTGAGGGGCATATTGTCAAGGCAGGCAAAATGGAATTATCGCTGCTTTTGTGGCCGTTTCCGCAAAGCGGCGATAATTTCATAACCTATTAGCAAGCTGTTGCGACAGCTTTTAGGTGATAGCGAGCGGTTTGGGGCCCGCTTTGCATGTCAGCGATATTTATCACTAATGACATGCAAAGTGGGCGTACCCAAACAGTTTGCGACTGAAAGCAGTCGATAACGTCGCTATCGCCTATTAGCATTGCAGGCGTAGCAATAAAAAAATTCACGCTAAGTGCGAGTATCGCTGAAAACTAACGCCTGCTCAGACCAGTTCTTCGCCTGTATATCCAATGGAAGGTGGATATTCAGGCTAAGACCCTTTTAGCTATAATGCCTCATTATCGCTGGATTCCCAGCGATATTCACGCATTTTGCCGCTATGGCCGGATATTTTATCGCTTTGGAGATAAGCGTTGGAAATAGCACGTTATCTCTACGATAAAATCCGGCGATGTTTGGCGATAAAAAAAAAATTGCTATGCTTCTTTAGCGATAAATATCACTAGTTGTTGATAATAGGGCCCTATCTTTGCAAACCAGTTTCGCTTTGAATTACTCCTCACTTCAAAAGTTGGCAACATATATTAATTAAAGAACTAAAGGCATAGCATGTGTGAATCAGATTTCCATTATACATAACTCCACCTCATTTGTTCATGAAATAGCGAATACAAAATTGAATGCAGCTCCACGTCAAAAACTCCCTACCACGGTTGATTTCAATTTGTAGTTTCATGGCTCATGATTGACATCAAATTGAAAATATCTTTTTCATACTTTGATTCCTGTCATGAAGGTGTGTTCAAGGTTATGGCACCTTCTTTAATTTTAGAACGTCACTCATCCACATGGAAGCTACGCAAAAATCAGATCTGGACTCTGTAGATTTGGTCAATTCAAGACTGACACTCATCGTACCTAATGTGCCTGAATTATGTGAAAGAATAATTGTGTCTCGGTTACAGTGGCAGACTGAAACTCACTGTCATTTTGAATTTTTCCAATTTAGCGTCCACCAGTAATTCAGTATGAAGTGGGTACTTTCCTGCTTACAAAAGGTTACAATCACAATTGAGGACAAGGGGAATTCAGTGACTGTTATTCTGTTGGAACTGAACTCAGTCACTAATTGTATAAATGATAGACCCCTTCTACTTCATCTCGGTGAGGTGATTGATCTTAGGGCACGATGTAGGTAAGTTCATTTTACCACTTCTTAAATACCGAATCATACCGATTCGGTATTTAGGAAGTGGTAAAATGGAGGGGGGGGGGGGGATGTAGGTATTTCAGAATCGGTAAATACCGAATTGTTAAGATTTGGTATTTACCGATTCTGTAAATACCAAATCGGTAAAGCCCATTGATTCCTATGGGCATTGAAGCCCATAGGAATCAATGGTCATTACCGAATCGGTATTTACCGATTCGGTAAATACCGATTTTTGCAAGGGTGCAGGGGTGTCACTTTGACAACCTCTAGCACCCTGAATTCAGGCACGTGTGCCATGTGGCGCACAGACATGCCCTAAGGGCATGTCTGTCTGTCACATGGCACTGGTGTGCATGCACACATGTGCATGCACACCTGTATTCGGTATTTTACCATCCAATAGGATTGGGTGGTAAAATACCGAATCTGACTGGCCTGTGGGACTCAGAAGAGTCCCACCTACATGTGGAAGTTACCGAATCGGTAAAAATACCGATTCGGTATTTTACCGATTCGGTAAATTTACCGAATCGGTAAAATAGGCCCCCTACATCAGGAATGACCATTTACCGGTCGGTAACGGCCGAAATCGGCCGTTACCGGTCGGTAAATGGACACCTACATCGGGCCCCTAGACACTATGCATGTTCTAGGATTGCATCTTTTCTATTTGACACATATCATTAGTTAAGGCTGAGTGTGAGAAATTGGGTTAAAAGTTGAGAGGGGTGGATGCCCACTTAAATAATAAACAGATTTATTATCAGGGGGAACCATAAATGTGATTAAGTGCTTGCTAATAGCTTGTCACAAAAGCAGTCAAGCTTAACTTAATGGCAATGTGCACATAGTTTATGCAGTCTTCAAACAGTAATAAAGTGAAAACATAACAAAAGAAAAATCCCAAACCAATTTAAAAATTGAGTAAAATTTAAAGATTACAAATATCTGAATTATACATTTAAAACTTTTAGGTGAAAATAGATCTAAAAACACTAAAGGCCACACTCGGGTAGCTGTTCAAGTTGGAAACAGTCAAATCAAAGGTTCTGGCCGACCATGGTGGAGGTTGTGTCAGATACAGGGACCAAGTTTGTCCGGGTGAACAGTTTACTTTCTCAAAGTTTACGTCCATGCGAGGAGCCTCAGCTGGAGCTTTGCCTTGGCAAGGGCTTAATGAAGGTCGTTGCTGGCATGAGATGCAGGTCATCCCTGGAGCTTTGCATTGACAGGATGTATGCATGGTCATTGTTTGTTGTGAAGAGCAGGTAAACATGGAACTTTGCGAAGGCAGGTGATGTGGGGATCATTGCTTATGCGAGGAGTCTGCAAGCAGTTGCGAAAAGCCCACATTTCTAGATTTTCACCTGGAGTAAAGGACGAGTACACTCTGATGTCAGCAAAGGATCCAGGACCTCTTGAGGATCAGGACTCACTCCAGCAAATGCCAGCAGCAGGGCTCAGACAGGTCCAAGTAGTTCTGGTCAACTAGACAGGTGAAAGATGGCCTCTGGCAGCTTGTTGTGTCCCTGCAGATCAAACAGGAGGTTAGCCAACAGACCCCTGGAATCACTTTTGGGAATCCTGGGATCAAGGAAAGCAGGTCCAGCATTCCTTCTTCAGACAGCAGGGCAGACCTTCTTATGAATCTTCCATAGGTCCAGACGTGTTCTGATGAGACATGTAAAGTACCAAATGTATACCTGGTGCCAACCTTTGTGTTGGGCAATCCTTGGCCTACTCTCAAACTGATTCTGGTCAGTTCCTCCTCCTCCCCTGGGTTTGGCTCCAAACTGTCTAGGGTGACAAAGATAAGTGCAGGCTTTGTGTCAGGTTCCTTTGTGTGTCCTGTAGGCAGGTTTCTTTAAAGTGTAATCAGAGCTCCTCCCCAGCCATCCTGACAAGTAGACCCACTCCATTTATACCCAGGCCCCATTTGTCCTCATGTCTAAAAGAACTACACAACACAACTTAGGAGAGCTATTCACAGTCATGTGACCATGTACACTGGCAGAAAGGCACATTTTTATTTAGGCAGAAAACTACCAAGGTTTTATAAATGGCATTTTCAGAATAGTGACTTCAAATCTAACCTTACATATAAATAGGATTTAAAATTACAATTGAAATCTGCTCCCAAACTAACACTATCACTCATTAAGCTTAATAAGTGATTGCCTTGCCACTGCGAAAACCGACTTTGGGAGTTTTTCACTGTCAGGGCATGTAAATCTTAAGAACACATGTCCTCCTTTTTAAATACCATGCACACTGCCCGGAAGTGCCTTTAATGTCAGTCTCAGTGTTGACTCATAACTTAAGTATAAAAAAAGAAGAATTATTTTATTGCATAAGATTTTTTTGCAAGTTTGAAATGGCAATTTAGAACTACACTCCAGACTGCAGAGGCAGGCTGAAGGCATGCTTTACAGTTCTACTTCAGTCAGTGGAACAGTGAGGGCTGCAACCCTCTGGTAGCATTTAATTTATGGATTTAACAATGGGGGACCATCTTCTATGATTCTTTGTCATTGGCACATGGTATTTCCCAGGCTCTGCATTGTCTCAATGGAAATATGATAGAAGTTCATATGATGATATTTGACTTCGGCTTTGCACATTCAAGGAGATGCATCTGGGACCATTAGGAACATGTTGATGAGCATCGCAATCAGTATAGCCTACCACACTTCTACTGCTTATGAGAAGGGTTTTAGTCAAATGGCATTGTTTATATGTATAAAATTGAAATACTGTACTTTGTTACCCCTGATAGCGCTGTACTAAACATGTGTTCCCCTTACTCTTGTCCTTACTGAGCTTAAGCCTCCAGTGTTAACAAATTCAACATTATTTCAGTTATAATTAAGTCTCAAGCTGTGAGTTTCATCTTTCCAAAGCCTCCAGATTGTTCTTTGTCCTAAGTAGTTATACCCTTATTTTTATTTCCAGCCTCGGTTTAAACTGTACATTCTGTAAGATACCCCTCCAAAGCTGCAATTTGTTTTACTCGTGGCCACCTCTGGTGACCCAGGATTACCCTATAATGATCTCACCATTAGAAAAGTCTTGAGGTGGTTGACCCCTCAGCTCCATACACTAGGTCCTGGCTGGTGATAGCATGTCTTCAGTTTTGGGGTTCAGTAGCTTGACTAAGAGGTGATGCATACTATACCTGATGCAAATTAGATCCAGTGACCTCTAGCAATAACGATAATATTCATGATTATTAAGTGTGATTGTTCTCATAATGCTCAAAACCAGAATGGGTACAATTGAAAAAGGAATGGCTATCTTCTCAAGCACATTCGTCAATATCCAGGACTTAATCTGCAAAAGAATGAGTGCCGCTGCCCAAAGCTCTGCTCTTAACCCCGCTGCCCATGCAATTAAATGTGGGCATGCCAATAGCAAAGCTGCATAGTTTTAAATCCCCCTATGACCCTTTATTCCACTATCAAACCATTTATCTCAGTCTTTCAGGTTCCTGATTTTTCCTCTTGTGATTGTTTTTCCATCTTTGTCTACTACCATCTTTCCGATTTGTTTTTCTTTCCCTCACTTGCTCTGATATATCTAATGAAATAAATAAGTGCCGATCCCCAAAAATGAGTGCCTGTGACCCCAACCAGCAACCACTGGCTCAAATTAAGCACTGGCAATAGATTACCAATGGCTGAGTGTGAACATCTTTATGGGAAAGTGCTCGGTGGAAGATGAACCACTTATGCTTTCCACTGAAATGAACATGTCAGCAAGTCTGTAGCAACGTACTACTGTTTGTTGAAAAATGGGAGCAAATAATATTTGCACTGATTTAGAATGAGTGTTAATTTAGAACAAAGGGTTAAAAGCCTAATTGCTCACATTAAGCATTATCTCTTACCATTAGTTTTAAACTAACTGTAAGAAAGAAAGTAAATTGTAAATAAAATAATCTGCACATAAAATTTGGAAGAAACAGCTAGTCAGCAAGTCTGTAGCAACTTCCTACTGCTTTTTGAAAAATGGGAGAAAATTATATTTGCACTGATTTAGAATGAGTGTTAATTTAGAACAAAGTGGTAAAAGAAAAATTGCTCACATTTAGCACTCTCTCCTACCATCAGTTTTAAACTAACAGTAAGAAAGAAAGTAAATTGTAAATAAAATAATCTGCATATAAAATTTGGAAAAACCAGCTATGCATTATTTTGTTTCATTTGTATTCTTTATTGCACAAAACTCAGTGGGAACATAGCACAAACAGTAAATGAGTGATCCTATTTTGTGTTCTTGCCAGCATTAATTATGTTCTTGCACATTCCCTGAGGAAGGGACCAGACCTGGAAGAGGTCCCAGCAAAGAAGTAGAGTCAAGTCCTACCGTAGGACAGACCTGCGACAGGCCCGTAACAAAGAAAAGATAAAAGCCTAAAAACTGGACGCAACCGGCGAGATCTCAATGTGGAGAGAACATGAGACAATAGGCATGATGCCACATCACTGCGAGGAACCTGGTCGGAAGGAGAGAAGAGCATGGCATGATGCCACATTACAAAGATCTTTAAAGAGGAGAAGAGAAAGGCACGTTGCAACAGGGAGAACAAACACCACAGGTGCGCAAGAGAAAAGGGAGAAGAGTGCTAGGACTGAGGGCTCGTGCCAGCACCGGGGAAGGTATCCATCATCACAAGCCAACCACCGGGGTGCAGAGTAGTCACTAGAGACAGCTTTACGGGAGGACCAACTGTAAGCTGCCAGCATGCGCGACCTGCGTCCAGGCCCCACGCTTCACAATGCGACCATCCAGTCACCTGTCAACGGCTGCTTGACAAAGATGGCATCCGGTTAGCAACTGCACCTGTCGAAGAAAAAAACTACAAGTGGCTATGAAGTTCCTCCAGTAAACCTCACTCCAGGCAAGATGACACCACCTGTAGCCCAAGTCTAAGAAGGTAATTGTCATCTTTACGAAGGTGCATCACCAGATACACCTAAGGAGCATCAAACCACCAGAGTGGATCCAAACACCTGAAACATCCAGAGACCAACAAGGCGTTTATGATGCAGTGGTAGACTGGCCGCCTAGAGGCCTTCTGTGAGCCCCTGTGAACCTGAGGCTTGCGGAAGAGAGCATACACTGGGCTATCTACTCTTGGGGTTGAATAAGACTTGGCCATGGCCCTCTTGGAAGTTCCACAGCGACCCCTCAGATAGCCTAGGAGAAGACCTGCACAGCCCACACAGCCATGTGCCTCTCCAGGGGCAAGGGCCTCAAGGGAGTTCAGATGAGAGGGAAATCCCTACAAGAGAGATGCATCTGCAGCAGCTCCACAACAGGTACCAGGAACCACTGAGGTCACGGTTGGTGACTGGTCACACAAAGACTACTGGTCACCCAGAGACTATCTTGTGAAGGCACTTGAACATGAGTCCTCACGGCCAAAGCACAAAGACCCTAAGATTCAAAGACCAATTCGCTCTTACAACCATAAAGGACACCCTTTATGGTTGTAAGAGCGAATTGGTTGGGGTACTGTGGGCAGTTCCTCAGCACTCCTTCCACTGCCTACAGGAGGCCCCACACAGTCCAGTCAGTCCAGTAGCAGCCTAGCAGAAAGGACCTCAAGGAGTCTCCTGTGAGAGGGGAGTAGAGAGCAAAGTATGAAGCTGCTCTGCCAGTGGGCCTTCATGGAAGTCCCTAATACACCAAGGTCATCCTCAGTTTTTGCAGGTTTACCATTCACCGGAGCCTCAGCGCCTTCAAGAAGATATCCAAAGCGGACTCCACCACCACTCCAGATGCACCCACATTGGACTGTGTAAATAGTCTCCAACACTGTGAGACCAAATCAGTCCATACGACCTCGCCGAGGTGGACCTAAACCTAATTCCCATGCAGTCCAGAGATCCAGCACTGTCCGGCAGATTGCTTGAAAAGACTCAGTGTTGCTGTGTTTCCTTGTTTGTTCTTTCCCATAGGTTGGACTTTGTTTTTTTCTTTTCCGAAAAGGTTTGGGAGGGATGTAGTGTCCTGCTGGACATGTTCTAGTGTTCAGTGTTGTGATGTACCCACACTAAACACACACCCATAACAGGCGTCACCAGTCAGGTGACCCTGCTAATAAAAAGGTCACCTGACTGCCGTGCCGTGGGCCAGTTCCAGTACCATAATCACTGTGTGTGAATGCCTTATATCCCTCAGTTTATGGGCCTAGCGCCCACTACTTTACAGTTGGGACTCTACAAAACACAGGACTCATTACAAAAAAGGCATAAATGTCACATGCAAAAGTACTCATTGGTCAGCAATTTAGCAATGCTTGAGTGCAAAGCAGGCTGAGCTTTGTTGTGGCTTCGGCCTCTCCTGCCTCTCTCTTGACCACTTCCATATCAATCTCCCTACTGCCACTGAGGAGAGGCTAGTCAGTGACAGAGCTTTTTGACTTTCATTATTAAAATGCAAATCTCGTTAAGTGCTTTCTGGCCTCTCCTCTGCTGCATCCTGTGGGTGTGAGAGCAGGGAGATGGAGGCGAGGCAAAGGAAGGACCTCATCAACTCTGCCTGTTAAGCAGTCATGGTAGGGCTGATCTATGTAGTGACACACTGAGCAGGCACGGTCCAGCAAATATTAATGTTCAGGGTGTAGGCCCTGGCAGCTGGGAGACTGCCTTTGGGCTGCCCACACCGACTCTGATCTGTATTTGAGGTAAGCGTCTTGCGCTGCTGAGCTGCTGCCATGATGTACTGGTTCCACAAGTGTGAAGAAATTCGAACCTGCTACCGCCCCTCACTGTGCTGACTGTTCGTGATAAGGAAAGAGGGCTGTGCTACTGGTCATGTTCTTGCGCTCCTGAAGTTAAAATTTCAAAATTGAAGGAACTGGCCTTGTCACCACTGAAGGATTTTTGCATTTGAAAACTAAGCTGCATGAAGCGGCAAGAAGGGGATGCCGATGTGTGGGAAGCAAAAGGAAACCAGCCCTTGTTTTCACCTGTAACACAAAACATAATGTGACTAGGTATTGAGTGGTCTATCTGAATTTTTAGCACAACAGAATAATCTGATTTCCCCCAATTAGATATTTGAATGCCTGATGTTAGAGAACACCTTTTGGTTTTCTTAACATTATACGTATAATATACTTACCACTTGAGGCTTTTAGCTGGCCCTCTTCATCGATTGGTCTGTTATTGTGTCCTTTATGTTTTTTTGACAAACAAAAGAGGTTGGGGGGTGCACAACTGTGGAGGTTGGTACGTTAAAGGAAAATGTCCAAAAGTTCTGGGTGCTCTCAAAGGGTGGTGTTATCCGTCTGAACACCTATAAATATCAGTGAAGTTTATGTTTTTTTTACCACTCTACAGTATGAAGCATGAGAAAATGGATCAGCCCATGTCTTTCATTGGCTTTCTTCACTTTGAGCTTTGGTATTCTGTCCTTTCTCAAAGAGCACACCCACTCGCAAATTAGTTCCTTTTAGTGCTAGGGACTAGTGTGGTAATGCATGTTTTTTTACACCAAAACTATTATTAATACTTTTACCCATTTTTTAGATTGACGAAGGAATGACAGTTTCCTCAGCAATACAAAATAGCAAAAAACATGACTAAACAAATGAAGCATTTACAAATCCAAAGCTGGCTTTGTCAGTGCTTGTTCTAACTAGTGAAAAATGTATTTTGACTTCAATTTGTTTGAAGAAATAGAGCACAACTGGATTAGAGCAAAAAGTTATGTTTGGAACTCAATGTGTCTTGCACGTTTTTGAAGATATTTGCACATGAGGAATGATTCATGTACAAACATCACATACATTTGCACTGAGTGTGAACTGTTCTGCCTGTGTACTCTTCACAATACTATATCTTATTTACTGTCCATGTGAGTACTGCATAAATTGTTTGAGCCTTACTCTTGGACAAGACCTCAACAAGATTACCGCCTGCATGACCGAAGTCAGTAACTGGATGAAAGCCAATTATATCAAGATCAACACCGACAAGATAGAAGTACTGATCTTCAGCAAGAACACCTCACTGTGCGACTCCAACTGATAGCCAGCCAAGCCCAGACCTATCACCAATGGCAGGAAACTCTGAATAATCATCAACAGCAAACTGGACATGACTGCACAAGTCAATCCCGTCCCTGCATCCTCTTCAACACTCCGAAGAAGCTGAGGAAAATCTGCACATAGCTCCAAAGCAGCACTAGAAAAAGTACTGGAACACCATCTACGCTGGGATCACCAAGTAACTCATTATAAGCCTACAAACCATCCAGAACTTGGCTCGCAGACTTATTCTCAACCTCCCACACAGAAGTCACATCACACCACTCCTCAGAGAGCTCCACCTGCTCTTGATAGATAAACACACTCAATTCTAACCCCTCACACACATATTCAAGGCACTAAGGAAATTGGGACCCACCTATCTTAACAGTTGCTTCTCCTTCCACCTACGTTCTACAGTACTCCTACTCGCCAACATCCCATACATACATGGAACCAGATCATGAGGATGATGGTCTCACTGAAGACCTGTCTGCCGAAGGTTGGTCAGTGGATAGACCTCAATTGCCTGAACATGAATGCAGGGAAAACAAAGGTCCTCATCTTAGGCAAGCAACCCTCGATTTGGTCCCCTGCTTGGTGGCTAGATTTCCCTGGATCTCTACATTAACCAAAGTCCAGGGTTAAAAACCTAGGCATTTGTTTTTATGAAAAATATACATTTGACAGTCAGATCACAGCCTTGGCAGGCAAAAGTTTTCGGACTCAAAAATCTCATTAAAACATCATTTGCCTCTTACCTGAATCTTCCAGGAAAACAGTAGTTCAGATTAAGCATGAGCGGGAAATCCGTTACGCTCGGGATTTTGCGGATTTTTGGGAAATCCGCAATCCGCGAATTTGGCGGATTTCCCGCAAAATCCGCAAAAAAAAATCCGCGAGCGTAACGGGTTCAAAAGTTGAACCCCCACTCATGCAACTATTTTACAATGGCGCCAGCAAGCTGCCAGCGCCATTGTAAAATAGTTACAAAGTTAGCTTGCACAGGAACCACTAGATAAAACGAAGCAGGTGCTTCCTGTGCAAGCTAACTTTGTAACTATTTTACAACGGCACTGGCAGCTTGCTGTCGCCATTGTAAAATAGTTACAGCCTTACACAGGTCACTCAAGGGACCCCTGCGCCCTTCAGGGCGATTGCATAGTAACACACACATGGTCACTCGAACTAGTTGATGCTCAAATTCAGTGACTCATTCATTAGCCCAAAAACAATCATGAGCGTCTTCGAGGCTGGACAGGTGTGCCTCTTCCCAAATCTACCGTGGAAAATCAGCTGTGATGCTGGGTAGAGGGCGGCCTTTGCATGGTCGCTTGAACTAGTTGATGCTCAAAATCTGTGACTCATTCATTAGCCCAAAAACAATCATGAGCGTCTTCGAGGCTGGGCAGGTGTGCCTCTTCCCAAATCTACTGTGGAAAATCAGCTATGATGCTGGGTAGATGGCGGCCTTTGCATGGTCGCTTGAACTAGTTGATGCTCAAAATCTGTGACTCATTCATTAGCCCAAAAACAATCATGAGCGTCTTCGAGGCTGGGCAGGTGTGCCTCTTCCCAAATCTACTGTGGAAAATCAGCTGTGATGCTGGGTAGAGGCCTTTGCATCCTTGACTTTCATGAGCACAATCCCCGTGCTGTTCCTGTGACCAGGAGCTTCTTTCTCTTATAATTGTGTTTGCACGGGTTGCTGCAAGTTCGCACGCGTTTTGTACAATTTCGCAATTTGCGAAATTGTACAAAACCCTTGCGAACTTGCAGAAACCCGTGCGAACATAAAAAAAAAATCCGCGCGGATTCGCGGATTTTGAGGATTTTGGCAATCCGCAAATTCGCAAATCCGCAAATTCGCGGATTGCCAATCCGCAAAATCCGCTCATGCCTAGTTCAGATACTGGTTATCTCCATTCTGGACTACTACAATGTCTTATAGCTAGGAGTATCTCAATCTCGCTTAATGAGACTTCAGCAGGTGCAGAACTCTGTAGCTCATCTGTTGTTGAACCTTCCGAGGCAAGCCCCTAAGGGTTCTGCACTCTCTAAACTGCACTGGCTTCCTTTAAAGAATGAACTTTGTTTGAAGGCCCTGTGCTACTGCAACACACAGCACAGTAAACATGCTCTGAAAGAGAGAGCATGCTCACAAACATGAAGAATAAAAGATGAGACTTCAGAGTGCGCCGAACGCTGCAACTCATCTGTTGTTGAACCTTCCGAGGCAATCCCCCATGGGTTCTGCACTCTCTAAATTGCACTTGCTCCCTTTGAAGGAGTGACTTTCTTTGAAAGCCCTTTGCTACTGCTACACACAGCACAGTAAACATGCTCTAAAAGAGAAAGCAAGTTTGCAAACATGAAGAATAAAAGTAGAACCTCTAGTGGAAATTAAAAACATCAAAAAATGTTAGGGATTAGTTGCAAAAAGATAATACAAACGGTTCAATTCAAATCAGTTTAAAAAAGCTGCAGTAGTGGAAACGTGCAGACAAAATGTAACATTCTGTAATTATCTAAGGAATACAGAAAATAATCATGTTCTTTCTGCTAGACACTGTAAACATATAACAAAAGAAAAGGAAAGTTTCATTTTCGTTGCTTTAAACAGCTGCTCTGTGACCTGACCTAGCTTTCACCAAAGCTGCTGGCTCTGGCAGCAGGCATCGTGATGTCAGAACTCGACTGCAATAACTTATTACAGTTGAGTGCTGACATTTTTTCTTTATAATCAGCAACTGGGTGTATCACAAATCGCCGATTATAAAGAATTTACAGACAGACGATCATACAGAATGCAGAATCCGAGTAAAATGTGATTTATTTGGTTAATACCTAGTCAAAACAGGAGGATTAAACAGAGCCAATACTACTGTAAGCTTCTTTAGGACTATAGATTTGCTTTAATGGCGACCTATAACTGAGAGGTGGTGGAATAGCTCAGCAGCTTTTCTAATGTAAGTTTGCCATATTACAGGATTTTATCTGAATCTGTAATGTGTTAGCATAATAACTAATGATGTGATTGTGTTGCTTGAATGGCAAGGTATTCATATTCCACACAGGGATATTAATGTTGATCTTCTCAAATGGTAAAGTGACCACAGGTCACCACAAGGGTGCATCCACAGACAAGAGAAGCAACCAATCTACATACTGTGAACAGCAGGAAAGGGGCTATGAATAGAAATAATGGAACATTAACGTAATTGGGTTAAACTATAATTACATTCACAGAGAATGCAAATAAACTTGAAATGAAGACAGGCAGAAAATAGTTGCCCTACAAACGGAATGTTGTAAGAGAGAACAGTATCAGAGAAAAAAATCAATCCGCGATGTGGAACGAGAGACAAGTGAATGTTATGGATATTGCACATCTAAAAACATTAGTTAATGGAATAGACATATGCTGGTTGATTAATTTCATCTGCTTAGGGGCCTGATTACAACAGCCTCGAATGCAGGGTTGTTAATGCCACGTAAACTGTACGCATGCATGTAAGTATCTATCCACTTATAGCTATTGTTACAATTACATAATAATGATAATATTAATAATAACGATTGTAATATATACATAAGCATATATATTTGCATGCTTAAGCAATTATGCTGTAATTATATATTTATCATTGTTAGAATTCTTGCTCTTTTTGGTATTTTTTCTTGCAACAGCATTTTAGGATAAATTATATTATTTATGCAGCATTGTGTTGATAGCTTACATTACAACGGAATAAGAAACAGCCTCACTGCAAAATCATATGCATCTATAAAACACAGAAAGGAGGCTGGGCTTATGCGAAGGGCAGTGATTGTCAGATAGAAAGATTAATGAAAAGTGTGGGTGGTGAGAGGTTTAACGAGGGCTTACAGCATACTCACCCTACATTAGTTCAAATGATCTCAAATGGATGGCATATCAATAAGAGGTAACAGAGATCAGTGGCATAAGATGATAGGGCATCGAAGTAGATGTTGCAGTACCAGGGAATACCAATAGGTGTACCTTTGTTTTGCAGGTTTAAAGTGCCAACAGTTGTCTAATACCACCAACTTTTAAAGTGAGATGCAAAGATGTCGGCCTTGTATACTTACATAAGTGAGACTGACTTTTGGCAACGTACATAGAAAAGAAAAAAAATGGGGTGGTGCTCTGTGTGGAAAATTATCAATACTGGATGGTGTGGTGCCCTGCTGGACATGTTCTAGTGTTCAGCATTGTGCTGTACTCACACTACACCCCACCCATCACAGACGTCATCAGTCAGGTGACACTGGTAATAAAAGGGGCTGGGCGTACATGCCCGTGGGCCAGTGCCAGTACCACAGTCACTGTAGGTGCATGCATTATTTCCCTACGTATGTGGTCCTAGCGCCCACTACATTACATTGGTGACAAGGGGGTCCGGCCCTGTGTGTATGTAGGCTGCCGCCTTGCAGTTCCTGTTGTGGGTAAGTGTAGCCTCAGTTTAAGGCACCGCTGGACCTGCTGCCAGCTCGACTAGGGGAGGTCCAGGTAGGAAGAAGGCCGTGGTGTCCAGCGGGAAGGCATCTGCAGCCGCCTGCATGTTCATACCCCTGCTGCTACCCACCTTAGTGACTGACTCTTCTGAAATGCCCGCCTGGGTGAAGGGACTGCCTATTCAGTGAAGAGGCCAACGAAACCATTGGAAAGGCTCCCCCTGCGGCAAGCCGAGTCTGAGACTGCCCCAGCATGAGGGAACCCTGCCCTATCAACCCTGTGCTAAGCATTGGTTCACCCAGTGAAGAGGAATGAGAAAGACACCGCAGCTGCAACGTGAGGGGAACACAGCCCCTGATGCATCCCTGTTGCTACCCTGGACGTATATAGAGACCAGTCTGACTCCTACGCCACTGAGCAACCCGGCAGGTGAGAGATGAGGCCCAAAGTGTTGTAAAAAAGCTGCTGTGGCTTCCTGTAGAGACTCTAGCACCACCTGCTGGTCGCCAGTATTGAACTAATCTAAAAAGTAACTGTGGGGCAGCACCGATGGGACTTGCAGTTTAATACAACTAAAACTGCACAGGCATGTCTGCATCACCCCTGTGAGATTGCATGCCAGCGGAATGATGACCTGTAACATTAAAGTCGCTGCTGTTTCGGAATAAGTGACTGCAGCACCACCTGGCGCTGGCCCACTGCACGGCACCCAAGGACGTAGCAGTCCAAAGTGGCTTGACGGCTCTATGTTTGGGATACAGACTTTGAAGAAGTGCTAAGAAGGGTGTTGTGTGCACTGCGGGCCCCCAAGTGACAATAGCCTACTACAGCTACAACAAAAAAATTGCTGATTTTCCTAGAAGGAAAATGGGAGACTCACCCAAATGAGCTGCCCATCTTCTTGGGAGGAGAATAGACTGTAAATCCCACTTCCCTTCCCACCAAAGAGCCCTAAGAAGCCTGAAGCATCCCCAACAAAGACAATGGCACTAAAGGCAGCTGAAATCACAGCAGCAATGCTGAAGGAAAGGTAGCGTGCACAGAGACAAGGAGAAGAGCAGCCAGAGCCACAGTTGGCCAGAGAAGGCTTAAGGGCGCCTGAGAGAAGAGGCTGCCAGCAGAGAGACACAGTACCCTCCCAACAGAGAACCATAACAACCCAAAGGTGCCCAGCCAGGAAGGCTGCCACTGGTCCAGTGATGCCAAGAGCAGCCAGAGAGCAATGTATCAAGGCAACAATCCCTACATACAGCACAAGAAATATGTGTGCACAGCAGGCAACCCCCAGTGGCTGGCTGATGCCACAACAAGCGAGGAAATTGAGTCACATACCCCCTGTGGTGAATGGACACCCCCATAAGCTAGATGAATGGGCACACCAAGCGTCAGAAGAGGGCACCTTGAAAAAAGGACCAAGTACGCAAAGACAGAGGTGCGCAGAGGACCGCATCGGGATGTCTGACAGCAGGGTAGGAGGCCCAGAGAGAGAGCGCTCTAATAACAAGAAAGAATGTCTCACCACAGAAGCCACCCCAGTCAGCCACCACAGCACAGAATGGCGACAGATGCGCAAGAGAAAAGGGAGAAGAGTGCTAGGACTGAGGACTCATGCCAGCGCCGGAGAAGGTATCTATCAACACATGCCAACCACCGGAGTGCAGAGACGTCACTGGAGACAGCTTTGCAGGAGGCCTAACTGTAAGTTGTCAGCAATCGCAATCTGCGTCCAGGCCCCACGCTTCACAGTGAGACTGTCCAGTCACCTGTAAATGGCTGCTAGAAATAGATGACATCCAGGCAATCAACTGCACCTGCTGAAGAAAAAAGTATGAGTGGCTACGAAGTCCCTCCAGCCCTCCTCACTCCAAGCAAGACATCTCTACCTGTAGCCCAAGTGTAAGAAGGTAATTGTCATCTTTACACAGATGCATCACCAGAAAAACCTAGGGAGCATCACACCAGCAGAGTGGATCCAAACGCCTGAAGAGTCCAAGACCAACAAGGCATTCTTAATGCCATGGGAGGCTGGCCACCCAGAGACCTTCTATGAACCACAGTGAACCTGAGGCCTGCAGAAGAGAGCATACTCAACACTGGTGCATCCACTTTTGGGGTTGCATGAGGCTTAACTGTGACTCTGTTGGAAGTTCCGCAGCGACACCTCAGTGTGGCCTACGAGAGGCCCCGCACAGCCCATGCAGTCATTTGGCAATCCAGGGGCAAGTGTCTCAAGGGAATTCATGTGAGAGGGGAATCCCGACAAAAGAGATGCACCCGCAGCAGCTCCACGACAGGCAACAGGAACCACTGAGGTCAAAGACGGAGACTGGTCACTCAAAGACTATCTGGTGAAGGCATGTGCATATGAGTCCTGATGGCCAGAGCACACAGACCCTAAGACACCATCTTTTGCGGCTGCAAGAGCGTCTTGGTTATGGTCCTGTTGGCAGTTCCTCAGTGATGCCTTCATGTGGCCTAGGAGAGGCCCTGACACAGTCCACACAGTCCTGCAGCAGCCCAGCAGAAAGGGTCTCAAGGAGACTCCTGTGAGAGGGGAGTCCAGGCAGGAAAGGAAAGTCTGAATCTGTTCTGCCAGCGGGCACTGGGAAGCATCATCGATTTCATGGAAGATCCTCATCTACCAAGGTCAACCTCAGACTTTGCAGGTTTGCCGCCCACCAGAGCCTAAGCGCCTTCAGTAAGATCTCCAAACTGGACTCAACCACTGCTCTGGATGCACCCACATAGAACTCTGTAAATATTCTCCAGCAGCATGAGACCAGGCCGGTCCAAACGACAAAGCTGAGGTGAACTTAAGCCTAATGGCCATGTGGTCAAGATTCCAGCACTGTCCGGCAGATAGCCTGAAGAGACTCAGTGGTGCTGTGTTTTCTTGTTTGTTCTTTCCCATAGGTTGGACTTTGTTTCTTTTTCAATAAAGATTGGGAGGGATGTAGTGTCCAGCTGGATACATACTAGTGTTCAGCATTGTGCTCTACCCACACAAACAAACACCCATCTTAGGCATTACAAGTCAGGTGACCCTGCTAATAAAAGTGGCCAGGAGAACGCGCCCTGGGCCAGTTCCAATACCATAATTAATGTGTGTGCATGCCTTATTTCCCTAAGTATGTGGGCGTAGCCCCCACAGCTTTACAGTTGGGACTCTACAAAACACTGAACTAATTATAAAAAGGCATAAATGCCTCATGCAAAAGTATCCATTGGTCAGACATCTAGCGTATAAAGGCCCATGCCTGAATCAAGCCAGATGTTAGGCTCTATCTCGGTAAATCTATCTAGGATGCTTGTGTGGAAACCAGGCTGAGCTTTGTTGTGGCCTCTCCTGTCTCCCTCTTGAGCACGCTCACATCACTCTCCCTTGTGCCGCTGAAAAGGGGCTGGCCAGTGACAGGGCTTTTTGGACCTTCATAATCAAAATGCAAAACTCCTGAAGTGCTGTCTTGCCTCTCCTCTGCTGCACCCTGGGGTGTGAGAGCAGGGAGATGGAGGCAAGATGATGGAATGACTTCATCAACTCTGCCCGTTAATCAGTCACGGGTAGGGCTGATCTCTTTAGTGATACAAACTGTGCAAGCACAGTCCAGAAAATATTAATGTTCAGGGTGTAGGCCCTGGCAGCTGGGAGACTGCCTTTGGGCTGCCCACACCGACTCTGATCTGTATTTGAGGTAAGCTTCTTGCACTGCTGTGCTGCTGCCATGATGTACTGGTTCCACAAGTGTGAAGAAATTCCAACCCGCTACTACCCCACACTGTGCTGACTGTGCGTGAAAAGGAAAGCTGGCAGTGCTACCGGCTAAGTTCTTGCCGTCCTGAAGCTAGAACTTCATAATTGAAGGAACTGGCCTAGTCATCACTGAAGGATTTTTGCATTTGAAAATTAGGGGCCAGATGTATCAAAGGGTTTTACCCATTCTGTGCCTATGAGAAAATGTGTTCATACATATGGCCCTAACCTACATGAAGCGGGGTGAAGGGAATGCCTGTGTGTGGGAAGCAAAGGAAACCGGCCCTTGTTTCATCTGTAACACAAAACATAATGTGACTAGGTATTGAGTGGTTGATCAGAATTGTTTGCTTAACAGAATAATCTGATTTCCTCAAATTAGACTTTTTAATGCCTAATGTAAGAGAAGACCTCTGGATTTTCTTAAAATCATATGATTACCACTTGATGCCTTTAGCTGGCCCTCTTCATCAATTAGTCTGTTATTGTGTCCATTATGTTTTTTCTTCCACTCTCTAGAGCATGAAGCATGGGAAAATGGATCAGCCCATTTCTGTCATTGGCTAACTTAACTTTGAGCTTTGTCATTCTGTCTTTTCACAAAGAGGACATACACACGCAAATTAGTTCTCTTTAGTGATAGTGACTATTGTGGTTATGCAAGTTTTTTGACACCAAAACTACAACTTATACTTTGACCCATTTTTTAGATTGACAAGGGCATGACAGTTTCCTCAGCAATACAAAATAGAAAAAAATGACTAAACAAATAAAGGATTTACAAATTCAAAGCCGGCTTTTTCATTGCTTGTTCTAACTAATTAAGAATGTGTTTTGGCTCCAATTTCTTTGAAGAAATAGAGCACAACTGGATTAAGGCAGAAAGTTGTTATGCTTGGAACTCAATGTTTCTTTCACGTTTTTGAAGATATTTGCACATGAGAAATGATTCATGTACAAACATCACTTAAACTAGCACTGAATATGAACTGTTATGCCTGTGCACATTTCACAATACTACATCGTATTTAGTGTCCATGTGAGAACTGCATTAATTTTTTGATCCTGTGAGAACTGCATTAATTTTTTGATCCTTACTCTTGGACAAGACCCCAACAAGATTACCACCTGCATGACCGAGGTCACTAACTGGATGAAAGCCTATTATATCAAGATCAACACCGCCAATCCAGAAGTACTGATCTTCAGCAAGAACACCTCACCATGGGACTCCAACTGGTGGCCAGCCAAGCTCAGACCCACAAATGCTCAAGCCCACACCCAGCACCCATGCCAGGAACCTCAGAATAATCATCAACAGCAAACTGGACATGACTGCACACGTCAACGCTGGTACCGCATCATGCTTGCACACCCTAAAGATGCTGAGGAAAATCTTCAAATAGCTCCAAAGCAACACTAGAAAAACTACTGGCACATAATCTATGCCGCGATCACCAAGCAACTCATTAGAAGCCTACAAACCATCCAGAACTCGGCAGGCAGACTTATTCTCAACCTCCCACACAAAACTCACATCACACAACACCTCAGAGAGCTCCACTGGCTCCTGATACACATACACGCTCAGTTCAAACTCCTCACACACATATTCACGGCACTAAACAAGTTAGGCTTGCCTACCTTAACAGTTGCATCACCTTCCACCAACCACCCAGACACCTACATTCCACAGTACTCCTACTCGCCAACATCCTATATGTGCGCTGAACCTGATCAGGAGTATGGATGGTCTCACTGAGGACATGTCCGTCGGAGGTCACTCAGTGGATGGACTTCAACTGTCTGAACTTAAACACAGGGAAAACAGAAGTCATCATTTAGGCAAGCAACCCTTGATCTGGTTCTCTGCCTGGTGGCCAGATTTGCTTGGACTTCTACCTTCGCCAAAGTCCAGGGTTTAGAACCTAGGCATTTGGTTTGATAAAAAGCTTATATTCCACAGTGAGATCACAGCCTTGGCAGGCAAATGTTTTGGGATTCAAAAATCTCTTAAAAAAATAATTTGCATCTTGTGTGAATCTTCCAAGAAAACAGTAGTTCAGGTACTAGTTATCTCCAGTCTGGACTACTGCAATGTCTTATAGCTAGGAATATCTCATTCTCACTTGATGAGACTTCAGCGTCTGCAGAACTCTGTTGTTGAACTTTCTGAGGTGAGCCCCCATGGGTTCTGCACTCTCTAAATAGCACTGGCTTTCTTTTGAAGAAGCAACTTTCTTTGAGAGCCCTGTGCTACTGCTTCAGCGCTTCTATGAACAACGGTGTCCGTTAATTGCACGGCCTCATCAAGCCTCACTCTCCTTCCAGGTGCCTCAGAACTGCAGGGGCTTTGTTGGCCTGTGTCCCCACTGTGAAGAAATTTACCATTGGGGCAGCTCTTTCAGCTTTTTAGCATCCAAGTTGTGGAACTCCTTTCCGCTTCAGACAAAAACAGAAGCATTGTGTTGTAAAAAC
This sequence comes from Lissotriton vulgaris, assembly GCF_964263255.1. Lineage (NCBI taxonomy): Eukaryota > Metazoa > Chordata > Amphibia > Caudata > Salamandridae > Lissotriton > Lissotriton vulgaris. The sequence goes on along the minus strand of NC_141695.1, from coordinate 1,063,847,707 downwards.
TTAAAAATCTGGTTATTTAGGTTGGCTTTACCCTGGCTCTTTCTTGTTTTGCAGTGCTATTTTAACCTCTGAAGCTAGATCCTCAGTGCCGGGGCACTTCAACGGAAGTAACTATGCGCTATATAAATCTCATTATTATTATTATTATTATGAATAATGTTATTATTATTATTATTATTACATTGCTCCTAAAGTGTAGAAGGGCCTCCCACTCCACATCAGAGCGTCCTCCTCTCTTCTTGAATTCCGCACGAAGCTGAAGACCTGGCTTTTCAATTAACCCCTTTAGCGCGCCGCAAATTCTGCCCCAGTGCGGACGTTCTATTGCGCGGGCGGGATCGGAACGTTCAGCGGACGTGCGCAGCACTAGCGAGGTAGTGCACGCGAAGTCCGCTGAACGTGCGCCGCACTTAAGGGGTTAACCAACCAACTATATGCAGGGCTCGGCACACATTACTGCTCAGCACCACGATACCCTTGCAGCTGATAGTGCGATTTACATACACACACACTAAGCACCAGCAAACTCCCCCCAGCTCCATCAGGTCCAGCTGCCTTCTTGAGAGTCTCGAGGGATATGCAAGTCATATATCTACTGACTTTCTCACTTGTATATCTGTCCTTCATCATGAGCCATACTAAGTACACCCAGGGTAACATAGCCTCACCTCCCCTTCTGCTTCTTCCTGTCTAAGAAGAGTGGGAAAGAAGGGTCCCCGGGAATGGAGATCGCTAATAGCACAAAGTAGAATTACCTTAGCCCATAGGCTGCTTAGAGACCTTCTAGTCAGGAGGGTGGCCATGTCAGACTTCCTGGACACCCTCTAGTTAGGAGGTGTAGATATCAATAGCATTGGTCTGGAAAGCGGCAACAGGGTAAACGTCTTAGAGATGCAAACACAGCATCGCTGAAACGCAAGAGATCTTTCCACGCTACACCTTCACACTGATATCCAAGCGCCTGATTTGGAGTTGGATTGTAACAGACATTTACACCCAACTCTGATGCAGCCCCTATGTGTTCCAAAATGGTTTGGCTCATCAAAGAAATGTGCACTATTCACCGTCCTGATGACCTACAAGGCCTATGAATGGCCTAAGACTTCTGTGATTAGACGGCTCTGAAACGTTTGCTGTTATAACTTTCTACAGAAGCGACACATACCTATCAACTTGAACAAAAATCTGACTGTGTGAGGAAGCGGAAGGGCCTCGTGCTGAGAAGTACCTATGAGGTACTTTGCACCCACCCTGCCCCTAAGCGCCCTCCTTCAAACACAAAAAAGCTTGCTGGGGCTGGTGCCGATGTCCTGGGGTTTTTTCACTCCCCTCAATGGACGGCAGCAGTTCAAAGCCTCGGAAACCGAGCTGCAAATCCACTATTTACTGTGGTTTACAGCTCGTTTTCCCGGTCACTATGTTTTATTGGCTCCTCAATGGGTTACCGTGTGATGGGAGGTGATATTGTGTGTCACACGGTGCACCATGTGAGTCTGAAGACACTGTCTGTCAGAACTATTACCTCTTGTTCTTTGGAGTCTTATGGTTCTTTGTTTGAGACAGTTTGCTTTGTTTCTGTTTGGATATTTACGTTGGGAGTGATCTATTTCTAGAATTTGTCTATTACTTACACGGTAAACGGTTAATAATATCTCGGTGTATTTGATCTGCTCTCCTATGTGGGAACTCGTGTCCTTTTAGCAGTCTCATAATTTCTTTTCGTACTCCATACCATAGCTGCGGCAAGTGATTTCCTTTCGAACTCTGTACGGCAAGTAATTGCCTTGTCATTCTTCAATGGGTATCATTGTGTCAAGTACCATAGTCTGTTCCCATTGTGAGCATCGCCCCAAAGTGCACGATTCCTCATTGTGATGAATTCTGCATTGTGACTAGGGTGACCAGCTGGCATTGGTGCAAATTCAGGACGGTGAGTGTAAAAATTCAGGACAAAGGGTCAAAATTCAGGACACAAATTCAGGACAGGAGGTCAAAATTCAGGACAAAACTTTAGGACAATAGGTACGTTTTACAGACACATCAGAGGTCGCGCAATAGTATATAAGTAAGCCCAGCCATTTCCAAACATATTCAACCATTTGCAAACCTATCCATCATGTATCCTTCCATCTATCATTTCACTCATCCATCCTTTCATCCATCCCCTCATCCATCCTTTCACTCATCCTCCATTATCCATCCATCCATCCACCCTTTCACCCTATCCATCTGTACACTTATCCATCCACTCTTCATCCCATCCATCCATTCACTCATCCATTCAGCCATTTACCCTTTCACCAATCCAGCCATCCTTTCACTTACTAATCCTTCCACCCATCCACTCTTTTAGTCATCCATCCATCCTCCCTTTCTCTCTCCATCGACCCTTTCACTTAGTCTTCCTTCCATCCATCCATCCACCCACCCATCCATCTACTCATCCACTCATGAATCCATCCATTGCCCCTATCATTCATCCATCTATCATTTCACTCCTTCACACATCTATTCATCCTTTTGTCCATCTACCCTCCCTTTCACTCACTCATCCATCCTTACACCCACCCTTTCACTCATATGTCCATTCATTCACCCTTGCACTTATCAATCCATCAATCCATCCATCATTTCACTCATCCACCTACCCCCCATCATCCACCCACCCACCCACCCACCATCCACCCACCCACTCATCCATCCTTTCATCCACCCACCATCCAATCCACTGATCCATCCTTTCACCCACCCACCATCCACCCACCCACTCATCCATCCATCCTTTCACCCACCCACTCATCATCCATCCATCCATCCTTTCACCCACCCACTTATCCATCCATCCATCCTTTCACCCACCCACTTATCCATCCATCCATCCATCCTTTCACCCACTCTCCATCCATCCATCCTTTCACCCACCCATCATCCATCCATCCATCCATCCATCTGTCCTTCCCCTCATCATCCATCCATCCTTCCCCTCATCATCCATCCATCCTTTCCCCTCATCATCCGTCCATCCTTTTCCCTCATCATCCATCCATCCTTCCCCTCATCATCCATCCATCCTTTTCCCTCATCATCCATCCATCCTTTTCCCTCATCATCCATCCATCCATCCATCTGTCCTTCCCCTCATCATCCATCCATCCTTCCCCTCATCATCCATCCATCCTTCCCCTCATCATCCATCCATCCTTTTCCCTCATCACCCATCCATCCTTTTCCCTCATCCATCCATCCATCCTTTCCCTCATCATCCATCCATCCTTCCCCTCATCATCCATCCATCCGTTCACCCACCCCCTCATCATCCATCCATTCCCTCATCATCCATCCATCCATCATTTCACCCACCCCTCATCATCCATCCATCCACCCTTCCCCTCATCATCCATCCTTTCACCCACCCCCTCATCATCCATCCATCCATCCTTCCCCTCATCATCCCTCCATCCATCCATCCTTCCCCTCATCATCCATCCTTTCCCGTCATCCATCCATCCTTCCCCTCATCCATCCTTCCTTTCATCCATCCTTCCCCTCCATCCATCCATCCATCCCATCCATTTATCCTGCCCTTCATCCATCCATCCTTCCCCTCCATCCATCCATCCATCCCATCCATTTATCCTGCCCCTCATCCATCCTTCCCCTCCATCCATCCATCCATCCATCCTTCCCCTCATCCATTTATCCTTCCCCTCCATCCATCCATCCATCCCATCCATTTATCCTGCCCCTCATCCATCCTTCCCCTCCATCCATCCATCCATCCATCCTTCCCCTCATCCATTTATCCTTCCCCTCCATCCATCCATCCATCCTTCCCCTCCATCCATCATCCTTCCCCTCCATCCATCCTTCCCCTCCATCCATCCATCCTTCCCCTCATCCATCCATCCTTCCCCTCCATCCATCCATCCATCCTTCCCCTCATCCATTTATCCTTCCCCTCCATCCACCCATCCTTCCCCTCCATTCATCATTCTTCCCCTCATCAATCCTTCCCCTCCATCCATCCATCCATCCATCCTTCCCCTCATCCATTTATCCTGCCCCTCATCCATCCATCCTTCCCCTCCATCCATCCATCAATCCTTCTCCTCATCCATCATCCTTCCCCTCACCCATCCATCCATCCCATCCATTTATCCTGCCCCTCATCCATCCTTCCCCTCCATCCATCCATCCATCCATCCATCCATCCTTCCCCTCATCCATCCATCCTTCCCCTCATCCATCCTTCCCCTCCATCCATCCATCCTTCCCCTCATCCATTTATCCTTCCCCTCATCCATCCATCCTTCCCCTCCATCCATCCATCCATCCATCCATCCTTCCCCTCATCCATTTATCCTTCCCCTCATCCATCCATCCTTCCCCTCCATCCATCCATCCATCCATCCTTCCCCTCATCCATTTATCCTTCCCCTCATCCATCCATCCTTCCCCTCCATCCATCCATCCATCCATCCATCCATCCATCCTTCCCCTCATCCATTTATCCTTCCCCTCATCCATCCATCCTTCCCCTCCATCCATCCATCCTTCCCCTCATCCATATTTCCCCTCATCAATCATCCAGCTACCCTTCCACCCTTACATCCAGCTATTTAGATTTTCTCTACATCCTTCCCCTCACTCATCAATCCATCTATCCTCTCGCATTATCCATTTATTCAATCTTTCATTCATCCATTCACCCTTTCACTAATTCATCAAGAACTTCACCCTCGCTGCTGGGGCCGTTCCAGGACTGGGACAGAAGCCACCCAGGGCGGAGACAAGATCCACCACAGGGGGGGACAAGAGCCATCACAGGGGGGGTGGACTGGAGCCACAACATGGGGGGACAGGAGCAGGAGTCATCACAGGAGAGGGAACGTGATCCATCAGTGTGGTTGCGATTGTGCCATTTCTTTATTGTATTACATTATGCATGTTTGAAGAACCGAGGTTTGCTTACAAATTAGTGACAGTAATTAAGCTCAGTGAAGATAAGCAGGTGCTGCCTCTGTGTAATCAGGGGTGTAATCTGGCCGAGTCTAGGATGTTTGGGGCCCTGGGTAGAAATGGAATGTGTGAGCCCCCCTCTAAATAGCAGATACAAGACGCATTCAGGGCTGTTTGCATGTGAATGGATGCCCCCTGCTCCTGAACCTGCAGCCCCTCCCTCAGGCTCCCAGTCACCTTCAAGCACCTTTTAACAGCTCATCAAGGGCTGGAGGTGTGAGGGTTACCATCCCGCTGTGCCTCTACAGTGCTGCTGGGGGTCTGAGCTTTCATACAGCATCGGAGTCAAGAAGGGAGGTGGGGGCAAGCTGTGCCCGGTTAAAATTACGGACAAATGGCGTCCGTTAAAGAATCCTTCACGGACAACGGACAGACAGCCAAAATTACGGACTGTCCGTGAAATTTACGGACGGTTGGTCTCCCTAATTGTGACCAGCATTCATAAGGACGTGGTGCTTTGCTTTTCAATGTGTCTAACTTTATTTGTCAGAAACAGACTCCTTAGCACACGTATATCACAATATAGTTCTATATTGGTGTTGCCACCCAATTGACACAATTGCAATACGTAGTCCTTGGTAATACAGGTATTCAATTTTATTCTTGAATGTTGCACGTTCTCCATACAGCCGACACGTGTTTCGTCGTGACCGGGAGTATAACCCAACGACTTTTTCAAGGCTATTTTCAAATCCGTTTTCTTTTATTAGTATGCGGTGATAATTCCAACCCGCATAGGGGTTCTACGGGGGTCTTCTGTTATATTGTCCACTCTATTGTGTCCAATGGACTCCACTTCATACTTTGGTTAAGTTTTGGCTTTCGCCTCGATAATTTCTTTTCTTCCGGTGCCGAGCGAACACGCTAATCCTGAACGGGGGCACCGGAAGAAAAGAAATTATCGAGGCGAAGCCAAAACTTAACCAAAGTATGAAGTGGAGTCCATTGGACACAATAGAGTGGACATTATAACAGAAGACCCCCGTAGAACCCCTATGCGGGTTGGAATTATCACCGCATACTAATAAAAGAAAACGGATTTGAAAATAGCCTTGAAAAAGTCGTTGGGTTATACTCCCGGTCACGACGAAACACGTGTCCGCTGTGTGGAGAACGTGCAACATTCAAGAATAAAATTGAATACCTGTATTACCAAGGACTACGTATTGCAATTGTGTCAATTGGGTGGCAACACCAATATAGAACTATATTGTGATATACGTGTGCTAAGGAGTCTGTTTCTGTTTGAAGCGTAAGCTCGTTATTGGAAGGATTAGGTGGTTCCTTCTACCTTGTAGCACCGTGAAAGATAAACATTTGCACCTGAATAAAACTGTGAGACTCTCTAAGTGGCGCCAGTTAGCCTATATCAAACCACTAAACTGGATATAACTTTATTTGTCGTTGAGGCCAATATAATAAAGGCTGAAAAAATGTTATGCAGAAATGGCGTGGCGATGCTACTGAAAGTATAGGGTAACCCTGTGATATAAGGTACTCACAGAACATAAGCCATCTATTGCCCACAACTCACCTATAATTATTTGGAATTTGATTTATTGAGACTGTTGGAAATCTTCACGCGCTTGTGCACTTGGGGAGGCTGGGCATGCAAGCCAACAACAGATCAGAAGAAAAACATGAAAAGTTGCACATATTGGAATACTTCTATGTGTGAATAATTAAACAAAGGAGACTAAGAGGGTGTGAAGGTTCATTGAGAAGAGAAGATTTAGAGAAAGAGAGCGGTAACAGGAAAGATATGACAACGGGAGGGAATTGATGAGAGAGAGGGAGAGACATATAATCGACAAAGCCAGATATAAAGAAAGTGGAAGAAAGAGAAAGTATTATCAAAATGAAATATATCTGTATGAAAGACAGAAAGAGGTGGAGGATAGAGAATGAAGGAGCTACAGTGGTAGGGAGGAGAGGAAAAGAGAAAAAAAGAGACAACAGAGAGACAAAAGAGTTAGCACACAGACAGGGAGGTAATGAGAGAGAATACGATAAAGAGATAGAGTGAGAGTAAGAAACAAATAGACATGATGTGGAATAGAATGGGAGAAAAATGAGGGGGAGGGGGGATAGAGGGGGAGAGACAGATATCGGGCAGAGAAAAAGCGAGAGAAAAAGATAGAGGGGGTTGAGAAAGAGACTGAAATAGAACAACACAAAAGAGAGAAAAGCGTGGGATAGTGTACAAGCTAAAGAGAGAGACAGAAGACAGACAGACACACACAAAGCGAAGGGAGAGAGCGAGAATTGTAAAAATTAGAGGAAACAAAGACCAGACTTCAAGGAGGTTGGTTAGTTTACCATTTTCTCCAGTCAAGGACCACTTACTTTTAGTAAGCAGTACTATATGCTCTCAACAATTAATTCATTATTTGCAACAAATCCATCTGAAAGATTGCTTTTTCATCATAGAATTACATCACATTCCTCATATAGTCGTATCACAGTCCGGATGACGCATGAGAATTTTCGATTTTAAGGAATAGCTTATACTACTTTCTAGATATGACTGATTCATCTAATTATTATGCATTTCTACTTGTAATAACCAAGCATGCAACGCCCTTTTGTGCTCAACCACGTTAGGGAAGTCCTGGAGATACTGAAGCACTTTTTAAGTTTTACTTACCACGTTTACATAATGAGATGTAGATACAATACATTTTTCAGCTCCTGAAATTACCGTGTTGGGAATATTTTGCAGGAAAAATCAGCTCGTTTGTTCCCTTCTTAACAACAATGCTACCAAAAGGTGCTCACTTTTTTAAGAAAACGCTTGTTGCTGGACTAGGCTGATTTATTCAAATCTCTATGTCACTCTTGAAATGATTTACAGGCAAAAAAAATGTGATGCCCGTTTAGCAGTGTTTAGCAGTGCTTCCACAATGCCTTTTCTCATTTTGCGTGAGTAAAATGTATATGCATATCTCTTATAAAAGATGAAGGACAATAGGGCAAAATCGTTTTGAACTATTGTTAGCACCAGTGCAACATTTCTGACTCTTGGCTCGCTACCGACTACCCTGAAACTGACGTTTAAACAACGTTTTGACAATCACATCGCAATACTCCAAGATGCATGTTTGTGCCCGCGAGGCGTCGTGCCTCGCGAGATGAGTCAGAGACTTGACCCAGTTATCTCATCTGTATGTGCCCCCGCATTACCACTGTACTGTATTACAAATATCTTCAATAAAACTCTTTGAAATAAAAATAAAATAAAAAATATCTGCAAGTCACGGCGTGGCGCGCGACGCCGACGCATTCTTCCCAGTTTTACGCGGTTTCAACAGCGCCTCCACGTTATAAGAAATATTGTTGATACACTCTTTTGAAATATAAAAAAAAGAACGTCTTACCTGTTATGCGTGGGCGCTGGACGGTTTCGGTCACAGACAAGATAACAACTCAAAGGTGCTAAATCTGTGGAGTTAATCAGGCCCGGACTGGCCGTTGAGGGCACCGGGCAATTCCCCGGTCGGCCGCATGGTTGGGGGCCGGTTTTGGGCCCCTGGGGCCGTTTTTGTTACAGGGCCGTTATGCTGCAAAAACGGCCCTGTAACAAAAACGGCCGAAAACCGGCCCTGTCACAGAGCGCGGTCGCACCTTTCCCCCCTCCCCTCTCCTCCCGGAGGGGGGGAGGGGGGCCGGCCGAGCACTCTGCCAGGGCCGGTTCTGGTTCCCAGTCCGGCCCTGGAGTTAATTGTATGCAGTAATTACAGATACGTCTCAACAATACCAAAAACTCGCTTTTTCCCCTCAGTTTTAACATTTAACGAAAATGAACACAGTTACATAATTTCGCCACGGAACATTAGCATTACCCCGTACTGACGTCAGGAGACAATGGCATCACTTTTCGTTTCGGATTCCCACCTCCCCGAACAGCTGACTCAAGTCCATCTGTGCTGACGGTAAATCCGCCTATCCTGACACAGAACACTCTGACCTGCTCTCGGGCTGGTGATCTTCTCACCTCTCAGTCAGCGCGTCTGCGTCATACTCGTCACCTAAACGTTTCGTCTTAGAGGAAGACTGCATCAGTCCAGATATAAACCACGATGTTCTCCCTACTAATTCCTTCTAAGCTGCCACCATGCCCCGATCTTTCCACAATGGATCAAAGATGGTCTCACAAACATTTAAGCGTTAGCTATACTACATATCTTACATTGTACACGATTCTTGGGCGCCGCCCTGAATAAAGCTACCATTTTAAAGTAACTACCCTATTATTCCGGTTTCTATGTAGGTAAGAATTATTAATACTAACTCACCAAAGCCGTGGTAGTGTTTCCTGTTCACAATACAGAAGAACAGGACAAGCTCGTCGATTCCGAAGCGTCTGTTACTGTGGTGGGGTTTCTAAGTGAGCCTTCTATTTTAATGCGACCATCTACAAATAGAAGCACTGAGTGCCTTCTATCTCTCTCTCTCTCTCTGTTGTTCTGCCCCTCCCTCCCGTCTTCTCTCAGCCTGTCGAAACTAGGTCAGTATGCCTCGGCAGCACAGACCTTGCTGAGATCCAAGGGCAGCTCGATAAACAGCAGAGCAGCCTCGAGCCTGTAATTGGAGTTTTGTTGTTGTGTTTGTATAAGCTTTCCCAAGCCAATAAAAAAACAAGCATCTGCAATGCAATCAAGTTCGCATTTACAAGCATTTGAGCTATTGGCATTGTAAATGACAATGCCTTTTATTTATGAGTATTTTAAAAAAAGATAAATAAAAGGCATTAGTTTGTACACTGCCAATAGGTTAAACTCTCGTAAATGCAATACCTATTGTATTGCAAATGCATTTGGCACCCGTGGTATAAAGATGCTTAAAAAAGCATTAGGAGAGAGCATGCCCTGCAGCAGGCATGAGAAAGGTATTTGAGAAAATAGTGCCCGGAGTGAAAATTGCCATTGGTGTGCAGTGGAGAGAGGCTGGAGAGAGGCAGGCCACCTTAATGCTTTTTCCAAAGTCTCTTTATCCATCTGACCCTGTGCATTAGGATGGTGCTGCAGGTGTACCAGCCACACTCTCTACTATCTGCATGCAGGGCTGAAAGTGGAAGTATGCATAAAGCTGCCTGTATTAGGCTGGTTGAAATGCATGTGATACGCCTAAGGTATGTACTGGCACTGGTTCTAAAACCAGTCTGCTCAATTAGCAGTGAAAGATTTAGAAAGATGGATGGCAGTCAGATGCAGGCAACGAATCTGTCTTTCAAACGTATTATGCCTTGTAAGCAGTGACACCTGAAGTAGTGCTTCCAAGCAAGTAAGGTGACATTAAAATGATACAGAAATCAGGAAAGCTTATTTAATTACTTTATTAAAAATCAATAACAGAAAAAACATAAAAGGCAGTAAACAGAAATCAACATCAATCGTAGCAGAAAACAGAGGTCACTTGCTTCAAAAGGTGCAATTGGGTTTAAAGGCTCTAAGGAGGGGGGCATAATTAATTCAATATAATTGAAACCGTCACACCACATCCTCTCCCCAATATGCTATGCTACGAAGCCATAGTTGTTACTTATCTTATGCAAGTGACAAAGCCAATAGCCCTGGCTTGTTGTAGGTGTAATATTACTTGTTGTATTATATATCTGAATGCAGTGACAGAAGCAGCAAAATACCAGTCAGGTGGCACACTTTGCTAAGCATAGATTTTCAGTTTGTGTTTTTAGCCACGCCCTTAATTACATCGGCCATGCCCCTTTGCGAGACCCCCAATCTTTTGATCCCACTTAAAGCCCTGGGTGCTGTCTATTACCGCTAGCCCACGAAAAGGTATTACAGCTGACTTTCAGCCAGAGGATCCACCCTCCTTTCAACTAACTTATTCTCTAAAAAGTACCAGTTCTCTTCGATGACCCTCCTAGAATATAAATGTTCAATGCATTGAGATGGAAATGAAGAAGTAACCTTAATGCAGGTGAGACAAAACTGCTGTCACAAGTTCGAAAAGTCAGAAACTATGCACATAAGTACAGTAATTAATTAACCCTCTTTATCAGCAAGATAGCCTCCGGAACATTCCTTACAGAGGTGGGACGTAAATTAATTCAGGCTACTGTCCATTGTTGACCTTTTAATACAATAGATTTGCCTACAATTTAGATACTTCCAGGTTGACGTCAGCCACTCCAATGGTTGAACATAGAACTGAAGGCGTCAGGATCTCGTCTTGCGTAAGGTCACCTGGCATTGGAGCATGAACGGCAGGTCTTTTAATCCTAGTTCGCTCTACAGAATTCCGATGTGCTCATTGGCTTTGCAGTTCGCATTCCCACCAGGGGGATTATAAACGTAGGGAAATCCATGATCCGCATCATCCGCCCATATTTTAAAAAAGTGTGGTCGTTCAGAATGTATTGAATGTATATTTTTAGTGGTGGTCCGGGCGGTAGAGGACTGGACAGTTCGTGCAGCTGCCGCTCACGGTTATGGATGATAGAAGCAGGCTTAAGTATGTTGGTCAAAGTAGCTTTGCACAAGGCATGGCTACCTGGGCTTACTGAGCAGACCATCTTGGCTGCTTCTGCTGCCCTCCCCATGGTTCTGGTGCTCGGGCTGTGTCATTTATCTGACGTATGGGCCTGTACCCATGCAAGAGTTCTTGTGCACTCCTTGATCAGTTCTTTCTCTCCACAGTTTGTTTTAATTTGTTGTCGGGGAGCGGGAAAAAATAATGCTTCATGCACAGGAGCGTCTGTTTAGCGGCTGCTGGATGATGCATGCGTAATATAGCCGGCTAGACAGGTCAGGCAAAATAAAGTGTGTGACTTAGCCAGCCAATCAGATGAGAAAACAAGCATTTCTAAATTCAATAAGACTTGTATTATGCGAGCTCTTTTGCATTATAAACAAATGTGCATGCCTCCAAGAAGGCATGATCGGGAGTGGGAGGGGGGTGAGGGTGGACAGAAAAGTTACAGACTGCGGGAGGTAAGGGGGGGCAGAGGAACAAAAGAGTTTGTAAAGTAAAGGGGCCAAAAACCATGGAAGGATTAAAATGACTACATGGCCATGAGGAGGAGGGACAAACATGCCAAAAACAAATCAGAATGCAGCAGTTCTGATTAAAGCCAATGAAAAACATGGACGGAACGTGGGTGCAGCTTTCCCCCACTATACTGTATACTGCATGTTTCGCAAAGCGAACAGTGTGTTGCACTGCAACGTTATGCGAAACCTAAAAAGACCATTGGGTCTTTTGAAGACTCTTGTTTTATGCATGGAGCTTTAAGTGGTACTCACAATATAGTAGCAACATCCCTCCCTGTCCACTCTAATGCATGTATTATACCAACGTCTTTAGAGTACTGGAGTAGAGAAGTGCAGTCCCCACTAACCAAAAACATGAAATAATTATTCCATGTACAGTGTTACTACATCAATTAATAAACTATCCCCCTAGGCAGTCCACAGTAAGTGTAAAACAATACGTGATAGTATTTCACTATTATTGGAGCTTTTCAGAAGTTTATAGACAATACGAGCAAATCAATGTATGTTTAAAATAATAACAACCACAGACCTTGGGTAACATATTGCCTATAATATGTGCCATGGAAGTTATGGAAGGCTCCCATTTGAGGTGAAATGTATCAATATATCATGCACTGTTGTAACGTCCGTGCTTAGTCTCCATTTGAGATTTTCTTTTTACCTTGATATCTTTCTCTAATGGTGACTTTTTATACATTTCCTCTAACACAGGAATGGGCTAAATGCACATTTATGCTTTGTAGGTAATGTCCCCTTGTTGTTTGCACATTTAGTTCAAGGGTCGTAAAATCAGAGCGCAATGCCCTTGTCTTATTTTTCCTGTGCTCATCGTAGACAACTCATTTTCTAGATAAACTAATGAACTGCTCTGCACCTCTACCATAGAATGATAAGGATAGTGTTTTATTATATAAACAGCGTCCGTACGAAGCTCGGTGAGAGGAGCACATCATGCTTAGGTTATCATTGAACCATTTTGTGTTGTGATGGAGATTAGCCCTGCTGACCTCAACTTTCAGCCTGAGAAGGGAGATAGCCAGTACATTTAGGTGCCTTTGTGAATGGACTGAGTCCAGCTGCTTAACACATAATATCAAGGCATGGGGGTTAGACCATTCCAGTAGGTTTGGCAGAGGGTACTCTCGCTCTACTCTCTTCAGTGGATAGGTATTAGTGACAGTTAATAGTAAAATATATTTTGTAACAATTAACATAGTTGATTCATTTGTGTTTTTCACCATCTTAATAATGCTCATTACAATGTTGTGTTCCATCTGTTTAGTAATCCCAGCTCATTTTTTTATTACAAGCATACGATCTCTTCCATAAATGTTGGAAAAATGAATTTTCATATCTTTACTTGTTGATACCTTGGGCACGCAAAAGTGACGAACAAAAGGGTTAGATCTGTTTCTATGAATACCTTTGGAATCAGAGTGGTCATGTTCAAGGTTATCAATAACATCTATTACCCCGGTCAGGCTAGGGGATTAGATGTGGTACTGTGAGCTAGCCAAAACAAACTAACACTTACTGATGATATAATTAGACTAAGTCTCTATTGTTAGGTTCTTGTTGACATAATACACTGTCCTACTAAACTCATAGGAACCTTACAACAGAGGTCCTGCATAACCTGATTCACAGCCTAAACAAAAGCTAAGCTCAAAGTAGTGAAGCCAATTTCAAACAGGTAGGCACTCTTTTCTCACCATATTAGGCCATCCTCTATACCATTCTATCCCCAGTGGCATGTTTCAGTGTGTCTGCATGTCACAAGAAATGGACCAGGAAAAATAAGTCAGAGAGCTGACTTTGAGAAGTATGATTGACCAGCTGAATTCAATGCACTGGACTGAGTGAATCCAACATTTATGGCCCTTCAAATACTGGAATTGAGCATCTTTTCTTTGCCAGAGGGCCACCCTGACATCAGAGGATGATGTATCTGTGCATTATCTTTCGAGCATGATCCATGCTAAAAAAGGAGCCATGATGATATTTCATACTGTGGTGCTAAATTTTCCACTGACTACATTGGTGGTACAGAAGGGACAATAAAAATGCTGGTGGCACTTTATAACTTACAAAAAGAACAACAAGTGAATAAATAGGAGCACATGCACGCTTTGCTATCTGGCACCTTTGCTAATACTGGCTGTGAGTGGGAAACCTTGTGAATTTTAGTCTGCTTTGTTTGTTATTGTGCATATGGATGGCTTATGCTCAATCCTGTTGGAATAAAGTGCCACATGAAGGAACTGTTTTCTCACAAAACATCAAATTAGTGCAAGAGATAATTATACTGACTTGTTTGATGACATAACTTACTACTTCTTATTTCATCTCCCTGAATTTTCACTTGTGTCTTCAACCATTAATATTTTTTTAAACTTTGTTCAGGATATTATTTGAACGTGAAACTTTTTAAAGCATAAAAGTAGGGAGCGAACATGAAGATGTGCATATTTTATACTATCTTGCTTCTACATCTATTCTTTGTAATTTTTGAGAAAAAAACATTTAAGAGTATCAAGAGCAATCCCAGTTTACACCACTCGACAAACAGTAGAGCAAATGAGATAGATCATATGTTAAAGTCCTGCATGCAACTGATATTTCAGAGAATATTAAATAAGTTGCAGGCGTATTAGAACTGTTTTAAGGTTTCTTGTGCAGTAAATCCAGTGCACGTGTCTGCAGAGACATAAGCCATGATGACAAGTTGTGCAGAATAAGAAGAGGTATTAACCCCACCTGGTAAATACCGTTATTCCAGGGTCATGAATTTAACTGGTGTGGGCATTTTCTCCTATTTTGAGTTTTCGAATTTGGAAATAAGGTATAAAATGTAGGATCTGTATTTAGCACACCAAATACTGCATGTTTTTTTTTTTTCCGGGTCTTTTCTCCTAGTAGACTTCGGAAAGTTTGAGCTGCTCAAATTTATCAAGGGAAAACTGTGAGGGTGCCACTATTATCACACAACAGGGAATTCCAATGTGTGCACTTGTTTGGACAGGGATCACAATTTATACTTGAACTTTTAATTGGGGCCAGGATATTGCACGTATCGAACTATATTGCCTCAAATCACCATCTACTTGAGCACACTCAATTAGAGGTTTCAGTAGCCCTGGATGTGATATATTATGCGTTGGAGATATCTGAACATCCTGGCTAACTGAAAACTTATTCAATTGTGTAAAGATTACAATGTATGTTGGTTTAATGTGAATCTAGATAGTAAAACAAAGATATAGCAAAGGACAGCAACCATGTTCTCCCTATTAAACAAGCTGATCAGTATGAATGTTTCACATTAACAAATTTCCTTTTTGTTCTAAATACATTTTGGAAGACTAATATTCATTAAGTTATCATTCATTCAAAAACTTTATTGCGTTTTTTTCATACCATAAAAGTACAGCCAATTACTTCGGTTACATTACTAGGGTAGGTTTTCTGAAGGGTATATGTCACAGTCAGAAGCAATTCGGGCAAAATCCATACAAGATAACAAACATCATGAAAAAGTTAAAATACATAAATATTTTCCTAAAAAATTGATATATTTACAATTCTAAAATCCTAAATACAAAAAAGATTTAATCACCAGATCACATAAGGCAGTAGGAAGGGAAAATACTATACTTTCTCTAGTCATGATCATTTAGGGGTTGGAACACTATAGTCCTGAAAGGTAGCAGCACCATCTCAACTGAAGACATTCACCATTATAGTAGATTTCTACGAATCAGCCACATGGCAAATAGTAACTTTGTTATTGCAACCACGTATAAGGGATTAGAAACAGTTCTTAGGATCCTGAGGAAGTATAAGTGATTCCTGATTCCTAAGCTCCTGCACAGTTGTTTTAACCATTTCCGCCTTGGCAGATTGTCAGCCCCGCAGAAAAGGACTACGTGTGCGACTGTTTCCTCCTTTTCAAAGCATCCGGGGCAAAATCGTTTTGGTACTCCAGCCCACTTATTGGTAAAAGAAAAAAAAGGTAGAGTAACATGTCTGAATTGGAGGAAAAGTTTTTTAGCTAATAATGGCTGAATAGAATCTAGTGCCTTTTCGAATCCATAGTGACACTTGAAGTCAAGGAATTCAGATGTGAGACTTGATGTTGTGGATGACCTTAGGGCTTCTGTCATTCTGTACTCTCTAACCGCAGCTTTCAATGAGGATTTTGATGTCGTTAAGCATGCATCCTCCGGGTTGGACCAGAGGTTTTCCATGCCTATCGCACAAAAAGAGTTCTTAATAAAGGATAACCATGGAATGCTGCCAGCCCCCAACAATTTCATTACCCTTTCAATTCCTCCCTATAGCACCCCAGCTCAGGAGTGCTCCACAACCTCCGCCAGTATAACAGAGGTCTAATTGCTGCCACATCGGATATAGGGAGAATATTAAGGTCCATCCTGAGTGGAACTAAGGGTGTTGATTTTGGGAGGGTCAAAATTTGTCGGATGAAATTATAGTCCGTTAGAGTTAGGGAATTACAGGACCTGTGTCCCCATAGTTCTGCCCCGTATATCGATGCGGCCCTTGTCTGGACCTTGTAGATTTCCAGAGGAGGGGCTATTGTTTTTACGGCGCAGTTATTTTGAACTCTGAGAATGCCCCCCATAGCCAGCATGAGTCTCAAATTGGCCTTATCCATCTGTGGACCCCAGCCCATCTTATCATTTAATGTGAGACCCAGATAATTGAACACAGACACCCTTTCCAGGGGTCGATCCTCCATTAATGGATGGGGACAATTTCTGGTTTTCGAATTAAAAACCAAGTACTTGGTTTTGTTGATGTTAATCAAGAGGTTCCTTTTTCTGCAGAATTGACTAAACGCGTTTAGGACACGCTGCATGCCCATAGATGACTTTGAGAGCATCAGCGTGTCATCCGCAAACATAAGGGCGGGGCATCTTCGCGTCCCCAACTTCAGGCAGTCTATGTCCTTTATGGCTAACAGATCGGCAATCAACCCATTTAAGAAAAGGGAGAAAAGCGTCGGCGCTAGGACACAACCTTGCCTAACCCCCTTTTCTATGGGGAAGGGTGCGGTCACTTGCCCATGCTTGCCATACCTTACTCTTGTGAAGGATCCCTTGTGGAGAAGCCTAAACTACAGGGGCGTAACACAGACCCCCGCAGCCCATGCGGTGCGGGGGGGGCCCTAGCTCCAAGGGGCCCCCTCGGCACTGAACTCTAGCTGGGAGAGCTCCTGATTGAGCCCGGAGTGGGCCCCCCTAAGTACCGTGCAGGGAGGCCCCCTCACTTTTCGTTACGCCAGTGCTAAACTGGTGGCACAGACATGGTGGAACACCCAAGCCCAAGAGAATACTCCAGAGCTGGTTCCGGTCCACCATATCAAATGCCGACTTCAGGTCCATGAAGGTTAGAAATAGACTACCACCACCTAGTGTAACATGCTTCCAGTGTAATAACTGGAGCTTGAACAACTGGTCAAAAGTGGATGTTTTTGCCCTGAATCCTGCTTGTAAAGGAGTAGTTATGTCTTGTTCACTCATCCATACTTGTAGGCGATTTAGTAGAACCCGTGCATAGATTTTTTGTGATACACCTATAAGGCTTATTTGCCTGTAATTCGCTGGTTCCATAGGTGATCCCGTTTTATAAATGGGGATAATCTCTGCCCCAGCCATGTGGTGGGAGTAGGTGAACCCCCCAAGATGGCATTAAATAGTGCTTGTAAATATGGGGCCCACATTTTTTGTTCCTCCCTATACAAGTCTCCTGGGATCCTATCCAGGCCAGGCGCTTTATTTCCTTGCAACTTAAGAAGGGCCAATTGGACCTCATCCAAGGTGCAAGGTGGAATATCCCATGAAGGGTCAAGATTTAAAAGGCATATTGGTAGCTCGCTCGCTTCGACTGTAGAGTTGGAATAAAGTTCTTTAAAGTGTATGCGCCAAGCTTCTTCACAGATTGATGAATCCAAATTAGTCTTTCCCTCTGGCTTCCCGATGTGAACCAGGTTCCAGAAGGTCTTCGCGTCTTTTACCTCCAGTGCGAGTTTAATAGATTCCCATCTTTCCTCTTCTTATTCTTTTTTTGCAATTAGGATGATTTTTTTAAAAACAGCCCTAGCTTCCCTAATGCGTAACTGTTCTTCCCCTTAAGGGTGGATAGGAGGGTACATTTTGCTACCCTACATCCTTTATTGAACCACAGATTCTTATCCCCATTAATTTTAGGTTTCATCATTTTAGGATTGAAGAAGAAGCCCTCCAGAGCTGCAGCCATTTCCTGATGGAGTTCTCCAAAATCCTCTCCATGTACATTGTTGGTAAAGTTATCCGAGATTGTGGATGCCCTTTCCAGCAAAGGAATAATACTTTCGTAAATTCTGGCCACCGCTTCTGGAGATTGAGATAGTTTGGCCCAGCGTATGGGCCTCCCTCCATCTCTAACTCTGTAATCTCCATTCGAAGATTTAATGGGACCGTAGTCTGCATCATTACAACTGATATCTACCAGAATGACCAAGGGGTGATGGTCACTTTCTGTACGTTGAATGATGTTAAAATCTAAAATCGTATGCCAATTCGCAATGTTGATTAATAAGTAATCAATTACCGAGCTCTGGCCTGCACGTTCAAACGTTGGGTGAGCTGGATTATCTTTTGGGAACCTCCCGTTGCAGGCCCTTAGGGAAAAGGTCAAGTAAGTGAGGTACTTTGAAGGACTAGAGGTGACCACCCTTTGGCGGGGTGTGTGTTGGACGGGGCCACTGATAAGGTTTCGTCCTCATCGGCAGTTATTGGTTGAACTATGCCGTTCAATGGTTCATAATGGCAATTAAAATCCCCTCCGATTATAGTTAGCGTGTTACCCGCGAGGGAGTTTAAGAGAGCAACTAATTTTTCTAGAGTTCCGGAGGTCCTACCATACTGTACTGGGCGGGAGTAGATGTTTATAAGTACAGTTTTTTCCGCTTTTTTAGATGTCAATAAGATGCAGGTTATGTCCGGACAACCGGTGTCGAGCATTTTTGCCTTTAAGCCAAGATCAGTGCCCAACCATATACACAATCCCCCAGAAGGTCTGCCTTTGGGCACCTTGAATGCTGGCTCATGATAGGTTACAAAGTCTGCTCTATGGACAGGGGTTAGGGACCAAGTCTCTTGGAGGAGACAAATTCCATGTGCATCAACAAACTCCCCCCAATCTGGTGTATCAAATTTAGATACATGTTCCTGGACAATATTTTTAGGCCTCTAGTGGTGGTTCCCAATGAGTTCCCAACAGGTCTCTGGGCGTAGGCTCACCTTAGTAAAACGATCATCAGGACTTAGGGTATGATTTACAGAAACGTCGAGAGGGCGGATAGGCATACACAAAGAATTAGTTAAAACCTTAGTATGATCGGGTCTGCAGCCTCCCACTCTATGGTCATTGATAGTTAGTTCTGCAATATTACAGTTTCCTACTGTCTCAACTCTTAGGTGTTCAGACTCTGTCCTCCCCAGTAACCCTGCTTTGCATACAGTCGACTGGCCAACTAAGGAGGCACCCTAAAATGCACCACCTGAAGTCAGTCAATCCACTGAGTCCAGTCGTGCAAATCTATTATACAGAGGAATAGAAAAGTGGTTGCTCCCATTACGACAGATTGACTTCCTACCAGGATTGTTCATTCTGTCTGCCACCCTCTCAAATTTCCCTGAAAAAGGCATTGAATCTGGGGGAAGGTAGAAGTAGCTTAAGTCTTTAATCTGGATAACGGAATTTGGATTTCCCAGGTCTCCCTAGGCAACATGTTCAACTGTCCTTATTTCCTTAAAATTGAAGACGATGCAATCCCCTAAAATATTTTTCTTTTTGGGTCCCACCCAATTCACTCGTCTAACAAACAAGATCTTAGATTGAATGTCAATGGGGAGTGGTCTGTTGACATTTAACCAGTGCATCGTCTTATTCCTCAATTGGTCGTACGTTCGTACGTTTCTAACTGGTCTTGCATAAGTGTTGGGACACCGGTCAAGACAGCCACATGGGGTGCACACTCTGGGTGGAGGTCTAAATGATTGTGTGTGCCTTCAGACCTCTTTCCATTCTTGTATCCCATAGGGGTGGTGCCCTTTGACTGGGGCTGGGACTGACCCTCACAATTATTTATAACAGTGCTTTGGCCGGCATGGTGTATTGGAAATTGCTGAGTTGGAGGAGGAATTCTACTGGACTTCCCAGCAGCTTGCTCAAATAAACCACTTTTGCACCCTGCCTTTGCAGTTGCTGTTTGATCTACTGATACGACAGGCACTATGGACACCCCACCCTCCCCGACCTTACAGTTGCTCTGTTGTTCCCACCAGTTGTTGCTCTAATCGTTGTAGCATTTACGACAAGGAACACTGATGTCTCAAGTTCCACAAGCTTATTTTAAATTGAGGTAAGTCTTGATAAGATGGGATCCAGTAGAGTTTTCATCAGGGTACTCAAATTTTTGGGATAATCATTCTCCATTGCTGATGTAGCAGAATCACTTCCATCCAAAGTCACAAAATTTGACCCCTGTGCTGGTAGTGGATTAACTTCAGTGATTGCCGGACATGCCGATGAATTTTCGTCTGGTTTGTTTAATTTACAGATTTTGGCCTTCCTCCCTTTTTGTTGCACTCCCCCCCTCTTTCTTTTTGAAATTGCCCGTTGAGCAGGGTCCATCGAAGTGCTGTGCTGATTGTGAACCGATGCTTCACATATTACAGTGTTCTTAGGGATAGAATGTAGAGCTTCGTTACCCAGTGCCACCTTTTCCTGGGCTTGGCTGGCCTTTGTTTGGGGAGCGGTGCTCAGTATTTGTGGCAGTGCTGGGGTGGGGGATTTGTGGCCTCTTGGAGGTGTGGAGCTCTTCATGATCTGACCCAATGATGACACTTTTAAAAATACTGGGTCCATGGAAAGTCTTCGCTCAGTAATTTCGATCTCGTAGGCCAAAACAGAAGTGGCCCGTGTAATGAATTGGTCGAGTGTTCCTGCGACGGAACCACCTCCAGCCGCCCTTCTACCTCACCCCTCACTGGTGGTCATATTGCATCCAGACAGTATAGCCTTGTTACTATAACACACAATTGGATAGATTAGGTCCACTTACTAGGCAAGTTTGTACTGTTGTTGGACAATTTCCTCATGGGGCCAAGAGATGTGGCCCAGCCCAGCCTCTCGCGGCCTCGAACGGGCTCAAACGGGCCCGCCCTTGGGCCGGGCTTCGCCCGGTGCCGCCTGCGCGTGTCCCGCAACGCGGGGGCGCAGGTCCTTTGAGCACCTCTGGGCACGGAAGTGGACAGAGGTGGGTGGGGTGATGCTGCTAAGGATTCTGGGGGCTGTAATCCCCCCCCCCTCAGCGGCCGTGTAATAGTTCTGGAAGCGGCAGCGGGGGAGACTAACAGCCGGTTGCCCACAGTGCTAGCAGCGCGTTGTTGCAGGTAGGTGGTCAACAAAAGTAGCCCCAAGAGAGTTTTAAACACACGCTGTCAGGGTACAGGATCTTTGAAACCACAAAATAAAGATTTCAGTGATCTTGTGCATAATCTAAAATGTGTTATACAGATGGAAAATCTGCTTAGGAACACAATCAGAATAGAGGACAGAACTTGCTTTGTAAGGTAAAATGCTTAATTATTGGGTGCACAAACCTGAATACAGCACATTCTGCCTCATTCCATCCTGCAGAAGCCAGAGTCAGTGGATAATACCTGACCTCCTTGTTTACATTGTGAGATCGTTTCACCAAAATACAAAGTACATTGAATCATGGCTCATGGTGCAAACAATATTTATGCTAGTCCTAATTGTCGTAGGAGCTCTATATCTTCATTTAGGTGCAAAATTGTGGCATCACATTTTCACAAACCAAATAGTAATTACACTAGTTTTTTAGTGCTTTTTTCTTCATTTGCTCAATAGTTAACGTGTCCAGTTATAACCAAGCAAAACCTGTAAGTGCACTGTGGGCTACCAAAGGAGAAGTGTAGGTTGTGCTAACTTTCTAATAGAAATTAGCGCTACTGTGGACGCAAATACATTTTCACTTTTTATTGTGTTGCAATTTTTGTAGTAAGAAAAGACATACAGTATGGGTGAGCATCGCAGGAGACAGGGTAGGAGACCCTGTTTTATAAGGAAAACTGGGAGATACTAAGAGATACTCTAAAGGATACTGGGACCCAATATTGGTAAACTGGAAGGGAGAAGGTGGGGGGTCTGTTGCCTTGATGTGGGTCTGGCCCTAAGATGTTCGTATGCTGAGGACTGTTGGGCATAGGGCTCTCGGGTAGGAGTGTGTTGGGGTGAGCCGCGGCGCACTAGGTAGGAGGCATTGCTTGTATTGAGGTATAGTGGGGCAATAGAGTAGGTCGCTAGGGGTCGGGTGGTGCAGCCTGCGGATGGAGCAGAGGCCGGGGTTGTGTCAGAGAACAAGGAAAAAAGAAAAGAAGCCCTCCGTCTTTGTTGCCGGTGATTCACCCATGGTTTGTTGGAAGGGTAGGTGGTGTTGTGGTAGAAGATATAAAATAAAATATGGTGCTGGTGGGCAGCATCTGTTACCCTCTGCGAGAGTGGAGGGACCTTATTGTTTTGTGGGTCTGCATGTCCGGGGAGAGGAGGGAGGGATTAATTGAGGGAGGGGAAAGTGGGGACAAAAAGAAAGAGACAAAGATGAGGGGGTTAGGGCAGGAGGTGAAAAGGGCGTGAGAGGAGCCAGGTGGGCTGATGTGTGGGATTCATGAGACGGGAGGAGGTGGAAATGGGGAGGAGGGGAGAGAATGGGAGAAGAAAGTTTGGGAGGTGGAGGGTGAAGGCAAGATGTGGCAAGAGTGAGAGGGTAAGGAGGGGAGGCAGACATCGACATTACGTTGGTAACGAGGGTGGGTGGGAAATAAGAGGGGGAGGGAAAGTAAACATTCTGTGTTACAACAGTAGTCAGTAATACGATTCAATTCAGTTTAATGCAATTCAAGGGGGCGGAGAACCTGGGGAAGAGTGTCTGTCAACGGTCTTGTCGCGGAGGAAGGGGGCCCACGTCTGTAAAATACCTCAGTGTGGTCCTGCAGGTAATAAACAATGCAACTGTTTGAATCATTGCCACCAACCAGGCGTCCTGTGATGGGGGTTCAGGCGAACTCCACAGGCAGAAAATATATATCTTGGCTGTGGCCAAGGCTGTATGGAAGAAGCAGTGCTATGGGAGAGAAAGTTCCGGTTAGTTCCTAACGTCGTGGTGGAGGATAACTGGGGGATGGGGGGGGGGGGAGTGGTTCGTGTATTGACATGGAGGCACCCAAGACTGATTTTCACTTGTTTTAACAGTGATTCCTTGGTTTAAATTAGGGTTGGGTAGAGTTGTGATATTGCACTCTGAATTCCGCAGCGTGACCAGAAAACTCTGCGAGATGCCGCATGTGGGCAGAGTGGGGGGATCATTGCACCTGCCTCTCCTAGGCATAGCATGCCGCTAATTACTACTTCATGGCACAGACAGGCACTTGTACTGGGAGGGTCAGTGCTCAATATTTAAAGAAGAGCTGACTTCCATGCTCAGTGATTCCCTGAGATAACGCTGGTAAAGACACAAGTCTAAATCTCATGGGACACAATACCACCCTAGCGCGAGAAGTTACCTACAGTAGACGTGCGCTGGTTCCGTTGACTGACATAGAACACAAACCCAAAAATGAAAAAAATCGAGGTGCACATACACATCGATGTACATGGTTAATCATGCACGTCTGAGAAAACTGTGAGGTTAAAACCAAAGTCAAAGAGGCACAATATATATTTGATGGACTGGTACCAACTAATCATGTACACAAACCCCAACATGTCATCCTAACAGGAGGAGTTTGTCACTTTCATTACAATGTCCACCTATTTAAAGTTAACCAGGCATATCTAATGTGGCTAGTTCACTTTAAACTTTACAAAATACATGGCACCTAATACTATTTTCTAAGGTTGCAGGATCAGCAAGGTAGCAGTGTTCTCTGTTAAACTAAAGAATACTAGAGAGCAATCAGCACAGTAAAGACAGAGGGTCGCTATAGCTGACCTACAGTGGAGCACAGCCCATCCTCACTGCTGCCTCTGAGTCGGCTGATGGCCGAAGAGAGTGCAGCGTGGGATGCAGAGCCATCTCACAGAGTCGGGGGTCAGTAAATCACACCGAGGACCACACTGGACTCTCCTCAGAACAGCTGGGGCCCCTTCTGTGTATAGCAACAACCAGAGGCTACATACTGGGCCGTGGTTCCCTTTAGTTCCAGGGAGGCCCGTCTAAGGGGCTGTCGCGTTCTAATCTAGGACCCTGATCGATACTGTGACCTTATGCCCCTATACATCTATAATCCCCTTATTCCCCTATATTAGCATAACCGATCAAATGCAATATTCAGAAACTCGTCTCTGGCCTCACACAAACAGAGCCACATTTCAGAATCACTTCCTCTGCAACTTCCTTTGCAGCTCATTAGTGCAAATGACATAGCAGAAGACACTATCCAAGATTCCTAGATTAACACTCCGAGTTCTTCAACAAGATAAAAACTCAGCAACCTGGGAAAGCCCCGCTTGCTATGTTTTGATTAGTAATAGAACTCTAAGGAGCACTGATAGACGATCACTTCCTAGTGACATCTTTATTGACGTCTTATGTCCAAAAACATACGTCAAACAAGGCACCTTTCAGGTATAAATATTACCAACGTTGCCTTAAGCAAACGCTGTCTCGCTGAAGCCGATGCTACTATCGCTACTGCTATCGCTGCTAATGAGCGAACGATGTGTGGTGCACATAGGAGCTGAACGGCTGTCCCCCTGCAAGAGCCCAGCAGATGCAAGCTGCCCGCGGATGCTGCCCCTCCTCCTCCTCTTTGACACGCTGAGAGAGACGCTGTCTTTTCTCCTGCCGAGAAATCCAGCTCCGGCGTTTCCAGCCTACTCTTGCGAGTGACTGGGATATCGAGTCCCTGGAAGGAGATACCAGACCTCCAACATTCTATTTCAGAGGTATGGTGTTGAATAAACCCTTAGAGAGAATTCTTGAAGCAAACCTTGGCAAAACCAACTTAACTAGAGCTACTTACTTACTCCCCTCCCAAGTATTAGGCTTAGGTCAGGTACACTGGGGTAGACGTAGTTAGAAGCACCAGGTGAGTATGTTAGCCTAATGTATATATGAATGTATATATGTTTTATCCATTTTAAACCATTGTATGGCTAAGAAACCATATCAATGCTTTTACAGTATTATTTCACAATACTCATTTTACTGTACGTACTTTATATAATAACAAGTCTTGCAATTGTGGCAATTCATTTCTCTTGTATGAGAAGAAAGACTGTTCAATAAATAATACATTTTTATTGAAAACGCCCGTCTCTCTATTCTCTACATATTGTGAAAGAAATCTGCACAACAACTGACTGAGTAAAATAACTGTCTATTGTTTCACACGACCCTAGAGATTGACTCTATCATCTGAGGAGCAAAATTGTCATGTTGCACGGTTGTTGGAAAACTGAATCCCTTCTTGTCTGTACCAGGGAAGCTGATCACTTCCTATTCAGTCAAGAAAGTTTCCAGTGACCTCTGAGATAGTTGGTAACAAACCCAATTAAGTTTAGCATAGTCAGTAGAGGCCTGGAAGATCTGCACTTCTACGTCGATACTACTGTTTATGTTATTCCAATGCGCAGGGCCTATTGGGAAAATAGGAACTACACTACAGGGCAGGGGCCACCCAGCCAATGAGGAGAGCAGAAGGGAAGCACAGTACCGGTACCCCTCACTCTTACTTCTTACAGTGGGCATGCACAGTGAGATGGGACAGGCAAGAGAGCTCACAATGCCAGAGAGCATTTGCCTATATCATCTCGAAAGTCAGAACTGGAATGCTTGCTGTAATAATATGATAGTGGTGTCACCTGGAGCATGTTCAAAAGAAAAATGACTCTTCTCTGCACATGCTCTAAAAATGTTTTTTAAGCTGAACCATTTAAACATTTTGACATAGGATTTAAATTGAGGTGCCCTGAATTCGTGGGTGAGCACACTGGTAAACTCCGCTCCGCCTGTGATTGGCAGAGTTTTTTTTTCCCAAGCTTCATGCTCCAAGCGAAGCACAGAGTGCCAAAAACTCTGTGAACGCCACCGGTGGAGCGGAGTTTACTGCACACTCCTAGTTTAAATAGGCTTGTAGGACTACTTAGGAAACATTGATATCTCCTCATTATGGGTGATACATATGTGTGTCATAAAATGCATATAGGGGCAGGAACAGAGTTAAAACCGTTGATCATAAATAACAAACATTGCAAACTGCAAAGTTCATGGTTTCCAATCTGTGATGTCCAGCATGCTCAAGTGCACTTAAATTCCACCATGTTCTCCAGGATCTTCTCTACCTGTCCCAAAAAGCTTCCATTCTTACACATATTGTTTAGCCTTCCAAAACCGCAGGGTAAAAAGGAAAAAAGTTTACTTAAGGCATACCCAGGTTCACTAGATAAGGCACTATGTTGTCAGTTAATCTACATTTCGCACAATGTTTCATATAAATGTGTCTTTCAATATTTTAAGTCAAAGAGGTTGTAACACATTTTGTAGACTCATGTTGATTACAAGTGTAAAATGTTTAAAAGCAAACCTCTCCCTGAAATGACTTAGGATTGACCAATCAGGCCTGTATGTATCAATCATTATTTTTACATTTATTTGGAACGTTCCCTTTTACACAAATACACTTCACAAGATTGCTTCCAGTCTTGCCTTTCAAGCTCTTGTGCTTGCATTTTCCTTCTTGGAATTGCAGGTGTGCTTTAGGGTTCATCTTGGGTACTTCTTTTAGTGTTTTGAAGATTCACTTAGCCATGGGCTACACGGCCTAGTAAGAAATTCTTTTGGGTCATGCATTACAGTCATAGGTATTTACTTCTCCATCCTTGTAGATGAAGACCTTCAGTCCTCAGACCTCATATTACATGTTCTCTTTGATATTGCGTGGATCACCTACGGCACCTGGAGCATCAATGATACCTAAAAGCTATCTCCTCTTCCCATTCAAATGGGCTATTACTCGTAGGCCTAAGGCCTAAAGCAATATGTCTGCTCCTTTGTGTAAAAAAAGAGAGAAAAAAGTCCCACATCTCCCTCTTTAGCCACAACTTGTCCCCAACTAGGTTCATTGACACTTGAGTTTTTCACCATCTCAACCATTGCAGACATCCATGTGTGCCAACCACCATTCAAACTCTATCCTGTCTGTCTCCAACAAAGTGATCCTGCATGCATATGTCAGACTCCTCCTTAATGCAGTATCTTTATATACTGTAACACCTGATAATGTAATGGCCAGGGTAGATTGCCTGCATCAAAGCTGCCAATCTTCCTAAAACCCTAGCTTGATCCCTCAGGCATATCTGAGTTTGTCCTAACAATTTATGTATTGCTTTCTTTATCATAATTTTGTTTTCTTTGCTGGAAGATTCAGAAGAGTCTGTACTGAGTCTATCATGAACCAGAGGAAATCCAAATACAGAGATGACACTAGCATGGATTTGTTCTACTTTATCACACATCCCAGATCTGCCACTAACACTTGTGACTGTAGCATCTCTTTGTCCTGTATCTTCACAATGAAAACACTAAGCTATATTAAACTTGCAAACTTATCCCAAGTTTAACTACAAATGACAGCAAAGAGATAAATCGCTCCTATAATAAAAGTCTCAAGAAAATGATGGCATAGTCTCAACTCACTGGTTAGCAGCAAAAACTGGAGAAAGAAGAAGTGCTGGTAGAATATATCATGGACTGGCTCTGTTGGTTGAAGTATGTTGTTTCTGTTTTCTAAAGCATTCATGAATGCTTTAGTTGTTCTTGAAATGTTATGTAAGCCTCTTTACATATAATCTGTATTTTCACTAAACAGAAGTTGGTGAATTTTAGTTTGTGAAGACTGTGCAGCAAGCTTCCTTTTTTGTTTCTGCAATTGGCTGCGAAGGTTCACAGACATTGAGTTAAGCATTTTTACAAAGCATGCCTTTACAGTGTAGACATCTTGGGGAAGATAATTTCTACTTCAGTTTGGTTCCTTATTCATATTGGTGTACTACAATGTTGTTAGAAAGTAAAACAAGTCCCTGACTAGAAGATAATACTAATTATTGTTAGAATCATTTGCTGTTTTGTGATACTGTAGGGGTTACATCAATTGAGTACTTCTACCACAGTACGTTAATTGTCCAATACACTATTAACATATAATCCTTATAGCAAAAAACGTATACATAAATTGAAAGACCTTAAATGTCAGTCGCAAAGTTTTTTGTTAAGAAAATACAAAGTCAATTATTATTCATCATTGTGGTCAAAATCAATATACATTTAAAAATAAATTCTGAAATAGTCCATTATTTCTGTACAAATATTTTTTCATTAAAAAACAAGAAAACTACAAAAAGTCTAAAAAACTACAATGTTGGCCATTCTCCATCAAAATTATCAGTGGATCCATATGTCACTGTTGATCTTGGCCCTCTCTGTAGGGTCACCTTCAAAGGTATTGCCTTCTCCCGCCTTTTATTCTGAACATGCTTTTGTTGGTTTTATGATTCTGTGCACTTTATCACTGCTAAAGTGCTTGTACTCTCTCCTGTAAACATGGCAAAATTCACTTATACCCAATTGGCACATTTAAATTACATATAAATCCTTAGTAAAGTGGTACTACTTGTATACAGGTTCTGTAAATTAAATGCTACCAGCGGGACTGCAGCACTTATTGTTCCACCCATTTAAGTAAACTTTTTAAACATAGGATTTTCAATAGAGTGGGGTGGCTCACTGGTTAGAGGCGGCAGACCTGGAAGCAAAGAACGGCCCGGCACCAGGGTTCAATTCCCGACATGGCAGGTTCGTGGAACAGGGTCAGCGGACTCGATAATTCTCGCCTCGGTGCCTACTCTAACCAGCGATCACACTCTGCAACTCTGGGCATTAGCTTGCCTCATCTCTACAACGGCCACCCACATTCGCCGGGGATGCCTGGTTTCACCTTGGAGATACCCAGTAGGGACCATCTCACAGGGATAGCCAGGACGGGTTCCCCAACGGTCTACAGCGCCACGACGCCTCAGGGCAGCAGTGCGCTTTACAAGACCACATACAATAGTGCAAGAAAGCAACTATTGGCTTTAACTACTGTAACCTGAAGACATAGTGGAAACACTTTGGCCAAAGCAAATTTGTAAAAGATAATGTTGGAAAGGGTCCTTTCTAGGGTGGTTTCCATTGACTTTTTGCTTTTCTCCTTCCCAGTTTTCACTGCTCTGGATGCTAGCCATAGGACTTTGTTTTTTTTTTCAAAAAACAACGGCCCTTGACACAAATTCAAATTGGAAATAGTAATAATTATAGGCCACGATGTGCGCTATAACAGCAAAAGAGTCCAGCCGGGCTTGCAAATTTATTAAATACTCAGTTTAAGGAGCAATAAAATAGTGGGACACAGTCCTGTATCCACAACGCTTACATAAATTAGGAGACAGTACAAACACAAAAAATATATCAGGCAAGTAACAAAAAATGGAGCAAGAAAGGAAACTCTACAATGTGCTTGCTTCACATATGTGGCGAACAAAACAGATTATGCACATAATAGTGAACTAGTGTTAAGCCCACATATCATGTCGACGGCGTTTCGATCCATTCAAGAATGGTGGATCATCATCAGGACTATCATTGTTTGCCTGAATAAAAGCATTAGGACAAGTGGAGCTGCCACGATAAGTCCAAACGCGCTGGGGTAGAATTGCTCACAGCTGGTTAACCGTGGAAGGCTGGCGTGCTTGTGCCGAGTGCCCAGGCGGGGATGAGGCAAGGGGATCGGCACCGCAGTAGAAAGGATCTGGAAATAATTTAATAGGGTAGTGCTGCGGGGATCTTTGGTAGCGCTATAACTGGGGGTAATAGTTATGGCAGTTGGCGCTTGGATTAGAAGTTGACCTGGGATGTAGCGCGTCTCGAAATGGGAGGCACCGATTTGTGAAGCCGGTAGGGGTCCAAGGGAGTGGGGGACCCTCGGTTGCGGCTATTAGTGGAGCTGAGTGGCTTCCTAACTTCGTCCTCGATGGAACGACAGGAGATGTCCCGGTGCACGATCGATGCTGGGACATTGACATGAGGGATCCTATGGGCAGGAGGGACTGCAACTGAATTATCCTCAGATGTGTGGTTGGCATGGGGATTATCGTGCTTTAGGGAGGGAACTATCACTTGGTGGATTTTGCCTGGCCATTGCTGGCCTGCTGATAAGTGCCAACTGTGATTCGTCAGGTCCTGAAATACTCTCCAAGGGCTGGTTAGCTGGCATCCTGTCCACAAATTCCTAGGGCCACAAAGGATCTCAATATTTCCACGTGATCATGAGGACCACACTGGGTGCGAAGGAAACAGGTGAAAGTGATCGTGGTCGGGACAAGAACTGTCCTTACGTACACCATCATAATGCAGTGTAGAGGGGAGTGTTCATAATGATCAGCAGCCACATGAGGTTCAGAGACATGAGGAGTTTGAGGAGTGCGGTGGAAGCTTGCAGGGTCTGAGGGACTCATGCTTGCAACCAAGGAGACTAGTGGTAGCTTGAGCTCTAGAGTGTTTGGTGTCCGAGATGTGGTTGGGGAACCTAATCGGGGAGCTGAGACACCTCCTGTCTGACATCACGGCCTCTGTTCGAGGTCGTTGGTTCCCACTTCATGGACTCACACCACAAGGTTTTTTGTTGTGGAGAACATGGTGTAACTTTGCCAATTTCTGTGATGACAAAATCAACATGAGGCCAGAAGATCCCACATCCAAGCACCCCTAAACCTTTGGAAATCTTTCAATCCCCTTTCGGAAGCAGAGGTCATCAAAATGATTTCCAGCTCTAAACCCTCAGCACACGCCCTGGATCCCATAACTACCCAACTGGCTAAAACTCGACCTAGCCCCGCTCGGGACCAAGATTATAAATAGCTCCCTAAGCACTGGAGTCATGCCTGACTGCCTCAAAATCGGCCAAGTCACACCTCTACTCAAAAAACCAGGTTCCGACTCAAACAGTATGAACAACTTCAGACCTGTCTCCAACCTCCCTCTCCTAGCAAAAATCATGGAAAGATGTGTTCTTCTCTAACTCACTAAACACTTCGACAACACCAACCTTCTTGGCCCCCACCAATAAGGTTTCAGAAAAGGCTGCAGCACATAGACAGCGATCTTAAATGTTATTGATGACATGCATATATCTCTCAATATAGGCCAATGTTGCCTACTCATACTCCTAGACCTATCGGCATTCTTCAATACAGTCAACCACAACTTCTCATTAAGGCACTTCAAGAAAGGGTTGGAGCGGATGAGGTGGTCTTACAGTGGTTCACCTCCTTCCTACAGAACCGCACCCAAAGAATACAAATCAAAAACTTCTCGTCAGACCTACTCCCCGTTGGCAGAGGTGTCCCCCAAGGATCAGTACTATCACCTCAACTCTTCAACATCTATATGGAACCCATTACCACCATGCTAAAAAACAACAACATTCCCTTCCACCTCTTAGCTAACGATACCCAGATCTATCTGGAAACCTCCTCCATTGAAGACATTCAGAGATTGAACGACACTCTTAGAGAAGTCCATCACTGGTTATCACGTAATCACCTGAAACTAAACCAATACAAGACAGAAATCCTCCTCATCTCCAACAAGGAGAAGAACCCACAATTCACAGAATAGCTTAAAGCCCTTGATGCTCTCCCCGCCCTAACCGATTAAGTAAAATCACTGGGAATCAC
The DNA here is from genome assembly GCF_964263255.1 of Lissotriton vulgaris. Taxonomy (NCBI): domain Eukaryota; kingdom Metazoa; phylum Chordata; class Amphibia; order Caudata; family Salamandridae; genus Lissotriton; species Lissotriton vulgaris. Next base: position 1,063,815,803 of record NC_141695.1, on the reverse strand, counting down.
TCTAAATTAGACATGAGCAAAGACATCAAGAACACGCAAAGAGCGCCTTCCTAAACCTCAAACTACTAAACTAAATAAAACCCTTCATCCCGTTGAATGACCTCAAACAAGCCACTCAATCCCTGGTGCGGTCAAGATTGGACTACAGAAGTGCAACCCTCACAGGAGAAGCAAAATCACACCTAGCGCCCTTCAGTTCAACCCTGAACACAGCAGAGACAATGGTCACAGGAGTAAAGAAATATGAACACATCTCTCCGGCACTCAGAGAACTAAAATGGCTCCCAGTCAAAATGCATGCCAACTTCAGAACCGCATGCCTCACACACAAAGCGTTGCATACAGGAAAACCCGCCTACCTGGCCTCCAAACTCCAGAAGGTAGGTCAGTCAAGAAGCCTAAGGAGGACCAACACTCTACTCCTTATCCCTCCAAAAACTCACAAACAAAAAAGTGCAACGCCATCCTTTGCAGGAACTCCATCCCAATACACATCAGGACTAACCCCTCCTACTTAAAATTCAAAAGGCAGCTCAAAAACCTCCTCCTCAACAGATCTCTCCCAGAGGTTTAGCTACAACCTAACACCAAAGCCTGCCTACATCAGCACACTGTAACTTTAACCTCAGACCTCTACCTCACTCCCCCCCAAGACTACCTCAACGACCCCCCACATCCCGGATCAAACCCCGGCAGGAAACAGGATACTATCTATGACGTGATCATTCGGAGAGACCTGATACACTGAACACAAAACTGTGTTAACATCTCTTGCAAAGGATTCAGTGCTCACAAAGATTCATACCCCAAGTCCATGACCAAATCCTCTCAAGAGACATGGTGCCTTGTACGATGACATCACGCAAAACGTCTTTAGAAATTACACGTACAACGGTGTTAACATATCTCACAAGTGACTCTGTGCTTGTAGCATAGATATTACACGATGCACAAGGACTCATTGTGCATATTACGTTTTTTAGGTCTCGCCTTTACCATTCCGCAGGAATGGGAAATGGGGAGAATTCAAGTCGGCTATTTTCTCTTCAAACCAAAGGGCTTTCAGCCGCGGTTTTCTTGCAGTTCACGTGAATCACGTGATCAAACATGCACGAGCATTCACGTCCAGGGCTTCTCCTCCCCTAGCAGCACTCCTCCCACACCAGCAACTCCCCCCTCCCACACCAGCACCTCCCCTCTCTCTCCCCGCAAACACAGCCTTGTCCTAGCAGCACTCCTCCCACACCAGCAACTCCCCCCTCCCACAACAGCACCTCCCCTCTCTCCGCGACTTCCCCCTCCCACACCAGCACCTCCCCTCTTTCTCCCCGCCAACACAGCCTTGCCGTATCAGCACTCCTGCCACACCAGCACCTCCCAGTAAAAAATAATGGCGGCCGCGCATCTTGTTTGTTTACATCTCTGCCATACCCCACTCCTTGCCTTTCCACGTCCCAGCGCTCTTTTCTCCCCCTTTCTTGACCCAGCTTGCTTTCTTTGCCTTCCCTTCCTCCTGCTCGGTGTACCCTCTCCCCATGCGTCTTCAATCTCCCTTGCACATACTGTTTCAGAGACACGCTTTCCGTTCGTGCAGCACGTGCAGTGGAACCGGCCGCAGAAAATACATAAAATCAAATAATTTACATTTGTCCAAAGACTCCATAGCCTATCCTTCCTACTACGCTCTTCCATCCTTTCTTTTTACATAGAACTCACAACACTTTCAAAGTTTTAAGTGACGCATTTTCCGACAATAAATAAATATTTCTAACATGCGTCTTCAATACTATATACTAACTACAGCTGTATGTGTTCTTAAATAGCACACCCTTCGTCACTACCTTTTATCTACACAGTATATTGATCCAATTCTGCAGCTACCTCCTAATGCACGCACAGATCACAACACGCCGACAAATATATAAAAGTCTGTAGCATCGACATTCACACGTGCATCTTGCAAACAAACATCCCCTTCTTTGTGTCTCATTCATTCATCTACACGTTTCTGCCTTTCCTAGTCAGACGTGCACTTTTTTTTTTCATTTTAAGCATAACACCCTGTCTTTCAATTGCTGAAACAATTACACAAAAACATCTCTCTGTTCCATTCAGCACGCAAGGCAACATGCACAAACTGTCCACCAAAATCAGCTTTCTGGTCGTGGCTCTTGCTTATTCTATCCCAATCAGGCCCGTCCACACGCACGACAGTAACACACAGCCCTCACACTCTATCTCTTTTCCATTCATCCACGGAAACATGCATCTGATCACCTGCAGACGAATGACCGCTTTGGTTTCAATGACCTCGTTTTTTTTTGGTTCTTGTTTGTGCGTAAATATTTGAAACAAAACAATGAAGCAATGGGAAATGGGGGAGAATTCATGTGCTCCATCGGATAGTCAAACCACCACTTTGTTCCGTGGCGTTTTCTTCGAGTGCACGTACAGGCACGCGCATTTGGCCCATACACTTTCATGGCCATCTGTTCCTGTTCCTAATGGCCCTCCCCCCTCCCCCAGCACAGAGCGCGCATCGCGGCTGCACAGCACATCAAAGGGCTTCTCCCAGCGTGTGCTGTGCGGCTTCTCCTCCCCTAATTATGTGGCCGGCCGTACTTGTGTTTCCTGGCCGCTTCCCGGCCGATCAACTTGTATCAGTTTGCTTACATTACCATGGTTTAAGGCACACATAATTTCCTGTATCATGCCTTGCACTCCCTACCTTCTCGGGACATTCTTTGCACTTGTAATCATAGCAAACAAGGCTACATTTTCGGATCAGCTATGGTCAGACAGCTATCTTCTTCGCTGTCCTTGTTTTCGACATTTTATGTTCTCTTCCTAAGCCTTACATCAGTGACGGCCCTTCGCTAGCCTTGCACACCAAAGCCTGTGATGTCACTTATATCACAGTTGCTTGAACTACATTACCTACCCATGCCACCTGAATTTGGCACACATTTTATATTCTCTTGCTGGGCATCTCATGCCGTATCGTTATTTTTACTCCTCAATTTCCACACCTGGCATTAGTTTCTTTTCATGCCTTGCACCATTTTGTCATGCTTTACTCTACTCATGCCTGCAAGCCCTGAACCTATTATCTTCCCTACCCAATCTTTCCACCTGATATCTTCACATGCCATATACCTGTATTCTCCTCCTATGCATATGCACCCGTTATCGTCTCTCACATCAGGAAGGTTTTGTTTCCCATGCCTGCTCCTTGCATCAATCTCATGCTCTGCACCTGAAATGTCACATCAAAGGCTCTGTGCCACTTTCACCCACACAGCAACACTTACAGACACACAACGCCACTCACACCCACGCAAGCCCACTATCATCCACGCAACACCACACTCAACCACGCAACGCCACTCACCCAAGCAACACCACTCACACACGCAACGCCACTCATCCACGCAACCCCACTCATACTCATCCACGCAACCCCACTCATCCACGCAACGCCACTCACCCAAGCAACACCACTCACACACGCAACACAACTCACCCACGCAACGCCACTCACCCACGCAACGCCACTCAAACACGCAACGCCACTCACACACACTACGCCACTCACACACACTACGCCACTCACACACACTACGCCACTCACACACGCAATGCCACTCACACACGCAACGCCACTCACACACGCAACGCCACTCACACACGCAACGCCACTCACACACCCAACGCCACTCACCCATGCAACGCCACTCACCCACGCAACGCCACTCACACATGCAACGCCACTCACACATGCAACGCAACTAACCCACGCAACCCCACTCACCCACGCAACCCCACTCACCCACGCAACCCCACTCACCCACGCAACGCCACTCACGCATGCAACGCCACTCACCCACGCAACGCCACTCACGCATGCAACGCCACTCACGCATGCAACGCCACTCACGCATGCAACGCCACTCATGCATGCAACGCCACTGACGCATGCAACTCCACTCACACACCCCCTCACCCTCAAACAACTTACACTCACACACCCACGATCTCCTCACACCCATCACAACACTCTCACACTCACTATACATCACACACTCTCAGCCACAAACCACCTCACTCACCCTCACCCTCACACACCCTCACCCTCACACACCCTCACCCACAGTCACACACTCAACATTCAAACTCGCACACCCTCACTCACCTTCACACCCTCACAACACTCACCCTCACTCACCCTCAAACTCTCACCTTCACTCACCCACACCTATCATCACACACTCTCACATCCCATTACCCTCACCCCCTCATCTTCACACACCCTCATCCCATCACCCACACTCATACTCACACCATCACCCTCACTCACCCTCACACACCATCACACACCCTCACACCCCTGAACATCACATCCAATCACCCTCACACCTTCCAAGTCCACCCTCACAACCCTCACTCATGCTCACACCCACACCCTCACTCACCTTCACACACTCACACCCTCACAACACTCGCCCTCACTCACCCACACCTACCATCACACACACTCACACCCCATTACCCTCACCCCCTCATCTTCAGACACCCTCACCCCCTCACCTTCAGACACCCTCACCCCCCTCACCCTCACAACCCTCACACCCTCACTCATACTCACACAGTCACCCTCACTCGCCCTTACACACCATCACACACCCTCACACCCCCTGACCCTCACATCCACTCACCCTCACACTCACACCGTACAAGTCCACCCTCCGACTCCACCCTACAACACCACCCTACAACTCCACCCTACAACTACTAATACACCCTCCAACTACTAATGCACCCTCCAACTACTAATCCACCCTCCAACTCCAAAAGTAAATAGCATTAGGCAACATTTAATTCAATAACAAAACATCAGATTACACACTTGTAGGTATTCAAAAATGAAAACTTAATGCATCGCAAGGACAGTGCACAAATTATTACATAAAAACGCAGGAAAGGATTGTTAAATATAACATTTCTTACAGAAAAAAATAAATCCAAAGAAAAAAGGGAAACATCTGAATACACAGCGAGTAATACACCAATTTAAAAGGGGACAAAAACCTCTAAAGGACACAAATTCACAACATAAAGCAGTCACTAAAGTAAGGGGAAATAAATAAACCATTAAACAATGGTGGAAAGAATCCACAAAACAAAGAAAGTGCGTAATCACAAGAGCACTACACCTCACATCCTACTTGCAATTCACTAATAAGTACAAGAAAGTATTTCACTCAAACTAAACAACAACAACAATACAATTTTTAAAGGTGGCTTCATACTTATACTTTGCCACAATTAATGCACATCTGTACTCGGAAATTTATAAGGAGGTAAACATTGTCTCAAATAAGCAAACACATACAAAATCAATGCGCATCTATGTTAATGCAAGCCAAGCTTTTGCAGTGCAAATTGATGTGTACCTTACAAAAAAAAAAAAACTTTTGGCATGCATTATGTAAAAAATGTTACTGATGTGTTTGTTTTTTTATTCAGCGTTAACAACAGCATCAATTCAACATTTCATTAAGGCATGATTAGCTTTCTCAAAAAACGCTTCACAACTTTAATACATTTGAAGTGTACAATATTCACGGAGAAAAAATGATCACTTATAGGCATCATCACAATGACTCACACCCTCACACACCCTCACCCTCAGCCAAACACACCCTCACTCATCCTCACCCTACATCACACCCTCACACTCTCACAACCTCACACCCTCAATCACACTCATACCCTCACACACCATCACTCACCAACACACGCTCAGCCTCACTCACAACATCAAACGCCCAAACACTCACACCAACTCACAATCACACTCACACCGTCCAACTGTCCACCTGCCAACTACACCGTAAAAAACATAAATAGCGTTAGGCAACATTTACCCTCACCCCCTCATCCTCACACACACACTCACAACACTCACACCCTCACTCATACTAAAACAGTCACGCTCAATCACTCTCACACACTGTCACACACCCTCAAACACCCAAACACTCACATCCACTCACCCTCACACTCACACCGTCCAAGTCCATCCTCCAACTACACCCTATAACTACTATACCACCCTACAACTTTACCCTCCAACTACAACTCCACCCTCAAACTCCACACATAAATAACGTTAGGCAACATTTATTTTAATACGTACTAATCAGATTACACACTTGTAGCTATTCAAAAATGTAAACTTAATGCAACGCAAGGACAGTGCAGCAATTAATACACAATAATGAATAAAGGGATTGTCAAATAAAACATTTCTTTCACAATGATCATAAAGACACAAAATAATACAACAATTTAAAAGTGGACAAAGCGAGCTAAAGGAAACAAATTCACAACATAAAGCACTTACTAAAGTAAGGGAAAATAAACCATTAAACAATGCCAGCAAAAATCAAAAACGCAAACAAAGTGCGCAATCACAAAAGCACGCAATTCTGGTGTTGCTCTAACTCATGCTGCTGTTGCACGAAGTGTTTTGGAGGTGCTAAGTGCACAACAACAGGAACAACCTACACCAAAACAGCATCAAACTGCATCAAAAGAGCACAACTCAACAACACAACAACACTACTAACAACCACCCCAACACCACGATTCAACACAACATTATCACTCCGCAACAACACATTAACACAATGCACCAACACAACAACACTCAGCACATTAACATTGTCACACTGCAACACTACAACATCGCTCAGCAACACCAGAACAACACCCAATAACACCACAACACCACTCTCAAGGACCACATCATCACTCGCAAACAACACCTTAACACTACACAGCACCACACCAACACTCTAAAATACAACAGTACTCAGCACCATCACAACACCACTCTCCATCACCACATGGACAAAACAACAACACCACAATGATACTAATGTTTAAAAATTAATGCGGCTGTGTTGCTAAGTGTTGCTAGGCTGCTGGAGAGTGATGCTGCATGTGTTGTTAGCTCTAGCCCTCAATATACCTATCTAACTATCTATATAAATAACAAATTAACAACAACATCTATACAATAATAGCATTACACCACATTTCAATAAATAATAAACAATACAATGCATTCATGTAATAATGGACTAAATAACATGGCAAAAATAACACCTACACAATAAGATCTTGCTAACACATATAAAAAAACTCTTGTAAATTACAATTAAAATACCATTCCTGTAGATACGCAAATAAACAAAAACAATTTAGACCCAAAATATGCACTTGGAAAAAGGGACAAAAGTAATACACTCATGTTATTAACAATACAAGACCAATACTGTACATACGATACCTGAAATAATAACCCAACACCTAATTAATATATACCGATTCTATCGAAGCATGACAATACTTTAATACATTACATTATTAATAATTAACAACTCGGAAACAAAGGGAAATACTATTAGCAAAAACAAAAAGTACACAAAATCAATAAATGCATAAAATACACACTTTGACTATACCTTAAAATCAACACATTGCTATACATTACATAAAATTACATTACAACATTTCACATTCACAATTTAGAAAGTTCAATACATATTTAATAAGATACATACGATAACGTAAACAATGTTGCGATACACAAAAGTATAACATTAATAATAAACTGTAAAAATTAATCAAATACATCTCTACATAGTCTATAATACATTCACATCATACATTAAATAGTTGTAAAAAAAAAACTACCTGTCAAACGACGCCGGAAGAAGACAGGAACAACAACACGCCTTTCCCCCACGAAAGTTCCCGAACATCTGGGGATTTCCCAATTAACGCACGTCAAACGCAACGCTACGTCACCAAACGTAGCCCTGCGATTGGCTAAGGATTACGTCATACATCAAACACATTCAGAATACACAAAAAAGACTAGAACGCTAAACACTTAACGTAATTCACGTAAAGGAAACACATAGCGCCCGCCATTTTTATTTCAATAACACTTCATACACAACGTTAAAAAAAAAACATTACAACACATAACACATACTTAAAAATAAATACATACAAAGACATGTTAAAATACAATACATACATGCAACACAATAACACTCACACATCACATCTTACAATTGCTATAAAACAACAAACACAAAGCATAACGCAACAACATATAATACACTACATAACAAACATAGATACAAAACTATTAATACACACCATCACAAAAACACAACTACTCAACTATGCAAAACACAAACAACACTCAGCACCAACACATCAACATCTCTGCAACAAGACAGCACCACTCACAAATAATCCAGCATTACATGCAACGCCACACACACATGCAACGCCACTCACACATGCAACGACACTCACACATGCAACGCCACTCACACATGCAACGCCAGTCACACACGCAACGCCAGTCACACACGCAACGCCACACACACGTGCAACACCACGCACACACGCAACGCCACTCACACACGCAACGACACTCACACACGCAACGCCACGCACACACAAAACGTAAGTCACACACGCAACGCAAGTCACACACGCTACGCCGCTCACACACACTACGTAAGTCACACACGCAACGCCCCTCACACACGCTACGCCACTCACACACGCAACGCCACTCACACACGCAACGTCACTCACACACGCAACACCACTCACACACGCAAGCCCACTCACACACGCAACTCCACTCACACACGCAACGCCACGCACACACGCAACACCACTCACACACGCAACACCACTCACACAAGCAACACCACTCACACATGCAACGCCACTCACATAACGCCACTCTATGCAACGCCACTCTACGCAACGCCACTCAACTACGCAACGCCACTCAACTACGCAACGCCACTCAAGTACGCAACGCCACTCAACTACGCAACGCCACTCACACATGCAACGCCACTCACACATGCAACGCCACTCACACATGCAACGCCACTCACACATGCAACGCCACTAACACATTCAACGCCACTCAAATACGCAACGCCACTCAACTAGGCAACGCCACTCAACTACGCAATGCCACTCAACTACGCAACGCCACTCAACTACGCAGCGCCACTCAAGTACGCAACGCCACTCACACATGCAACGCCACTCAACTACACAACCCCACTCACAATGCAACGCCACTCACACATGCAACGCCTCTCAACTACGCAACGCCACTCAACTACGCAACGCCACTCAACTACGCACACATGCAACGCCACTCACACATGCAATGACACTCACACATGCAACGCCACTCACACATGCAACGCCACTCACACATGCAACGCCACTCACACAGGCAACGCCACTCACACAGGCAACGCCTCTCACACAGGCAACGCCACTCACACAGGCAACGCCACTCACACAGGCAACGCCACTCACACAGGCAACGCCACTCACACAGGCAACGCCACTCACACGCAACACCACTCACACACGCAACGCCACTCACACACGCAACCCCACTCACACACACAACGCCACTCACACACGAAAAACCACTCACGTTGCCAATAGGTCTCGCAGTATGACAGTTGGAGCCATTACAATTGCAAATAACAATGCCTTTCACTTTCGTTATCATTTTAAATACATAAAGGGCTTTGTCATTTACAAAACCAATAGCTCCAACTTTCCTACTGCGAGACCTATTGGCAACGCCAGTGCTTGTTTAATGTATCTTATGATTGATAACGCTGTAAAATTCTCCGATACCCTCAGGTCTGGCTAGCGCTACATAAAACCCTTAAATAAATAAATAAATTGTGCTATAGTCTGAGGGGTTTGTGTGCCTTCTGGACACCTGCTGCTGTCTGTTGGGGGTTACAGCAGTTCACACCTCTGCCTGAGGGGAAGCATTTCTCCAGAGTTGGAAGTGCACCAGCTTCCAGGATCACAACCTTTTGTCTACGGAGGATCTGTCTGTGTTCAAGGGAAATGTGTTTTGCAATAGGGTCAAATGAATAGTCACAAAACTACCTCCACAAAGTGTTTTTTTAAACAGGTGAAGAAAATGTAATGCTGATGACTAGGGCAGTACCTATGGAACACACTTCCTGTGAAGATTCGGGGTCTTAATAACTACCTGGAATTTAGGAAAGCCATTAAGACTCTTCTTTTCCCCATTAACTAGCTGGTGTTGCTCTGCTATTTGTCAGTTTTCCTTCTACCGCTGGGACACCCCTTTGCTGGGGCAGCTGCCGTGCTATATAAGACACCTTAACATAACATACCATAACATTACCTACTAAATCAATAAACAGGAAAGCAACAATTAATGTGATAAAGTGGCATACAAGGCAGGTACTTGAATTTTAACTGGACTGATTCATTAAACAGAAGCCAATGTAAGGATGCTCAGGGTGAGGAAATGTGACCAGGCTTCTTTAGTCTCATGAGCTTGTACAGTTGATCCAAAAAAGCTTCATGATCTGCACCCATGGTAGGCAACATTTCAATAATCAGGTCAAGAACAAATACAAGCATTGATGATTGAAAACGTATGGATGAAACTAAAAAACGTGTAACTATTGTCACAGTATAACCAGTTTGAAAAACATTATTTTAATAACACATACACTTGGGCCTCCAAAGAGTTATGAATCAAAAATACAACCAGGAGTGGACTTGAGGCTGAACTTGTTTGAGGGAGCCAATGTTTCCAGCCCATGGGGCAACTGTGTAGGATTTCAATATGATCTCATTTAAATGTGCACTAACAAGACACTTTTGAAGACACTAAAGCAACTACTGATACCAAACCTTCTGAAGTTTGACAGAATATGCATTCACTTCACCCTATACCTTAAAAGGCACCTGGGGTTCCCAATGTACGTATTAGATAGGTAGCCAAAGATTCTGTTAAAGAGTTAAAAACACATTGAAAACAAGATGTTTTAGGAAAATAGAATACCTATCATGAGTGCCATCCTGATGAAAAGTTCCCAGACATCACTTCGTAGAAGGTCATCCAAGGTCCATATTCTGGCTTTAACTGGAGACTTCAGTAGCTTCAAAGCAGGGAAACCCCTCATAGAGAAAACATACACATTAGTTGCCCAGCTGCACTCTGAGAGAAGCATACAGCTCATTTCTGATTGATTTAGTCCAGTGCATGGGTTACCTAGACTGAACTCAGACAATCATTACCTCCTCATTAGTCTTCCTCGCCACATGACTTACATAGTGAGCTTCAGCTCCACACCAGAACCCTCCAAAGCAAAAAGTTAGCCTCCCATGCCTCCCATCCCTTCCCAAGATGGCCGACCCATTACCACCTGACCTCTATAAGAGGCGGGCCGGCCCAACCCATCAGCCTGTTTTTTTTTGTTCTGCGCGTCATTGCTCTCCAGATGCGTCTTCAGGTAAGTGGCTCCTGCTGTAGCAGGGGCATGGGTCCTTGGTTGGTGGTCCTGCGCTAGCGGACTCTGGGGCTGTTTGGACCTCCCCCCTTCCTTCCCCCGGTCCTTTTTTTTTGGGGCCCGGTTAGGCCCTGCTTTAGCGGGCCGTGGGTCAATAGGGAGGGGCGGGCAGGGTCTGGGGCTCCTGTTTATGCGCCCTTTTTCTGCCCTCGCCTCGCACAGTGTCAGAGTTTTTGCTCTGTCTCACGCCCGTCCATTCGCTCACATTAGTATTTAGGACCTCCCGGGATGTTGTGGCCTACTGTGTCCATGCTGCCGGTATCCTTTCCGGGTTTGGTCCTACTCTGTCTTTCGTCCCACAGGTTTAAGACACGAGTACACCTGTGATGTATCCCAAGGGCTGGCACATTGGTTTTGCCATGTGCAGTTACACGCCTTGATGGCAGGGATATATGTAGGTCCAGTTGGGGGAGCGTTGGTTTGAACTCACGGTCCTCAGTTTCCGTTTTTCTGCATGTGATCTCCTTTTTTTTTTGATATGCTTGTTCCCGTCTCCCCTACGCTTCGGCGGCACGTATGCTGTTACTCCGCCGGCGGCTCTGCTATGTGTTCCCGCTCTCACGGGCTTACCTTAAGCGACCTGGTGTTTCCGCACGGCGGGTGTTGGCTGTCGTCGGCTCCGTTTCTTGCCCCGCCATTTTCAGGGGCGCGGCCGTTACTCCCCGGGCTGTGTCCGTCCGGGGGCGGGGCCGGGCGCCTCCGGCTTCCTTTGGGATTGGCAGAGTCGGCTGGGTTTCCTCCAGCTGGATTAAGCCATTTCCTGGGCGGGACGGGGTCAGGTGTGTTGTCCTTTATGGAGTTTTGCTCCTGTGGGCTCGCACAGCGTTTTGCTAATTCTTGATGCGCGTGATGCCTGTACTATTTTTTATGTATTCGTGTATTCGCTGTATGCTTATTGCTTCTCGGCCTTTTGGCGCCGGTCAAGTGTTCCTTTCTGTTTACTCTCTGACACGTCCTCTATCTGGGGCCCATATGTTGGATTAATTATACGGCGCTCTGATGCCCGTTTGGGGTTGACTTCGCGCTATTTAGGTGATTCTGGGTGTTTTTTTCTCCATTCACAGGTTATTGAGTCACCTGATGATTTCAGCCGTTGCCTGAGCGGGGATTCGGCGTCGGGTGTGGTCGCTTGTGTGCTTTTTCTGTGTTTTGTTTGACATTTCTTGCGCACTGTATTATCATGTTGCATGTGCCTGTCTTCCTTCTAGGGTCGATTCTTCGACTACTATGTCGTCTGAATTGCCGGAATGGCCTGCGGCGCTGCGTTGGGCTCGCTCTCTTGGAGTCTTGGGTTCTTGTCGCCCTTCTGTCTGGTATTTCCCTGTTTGGTGCCTGTGGCCATGCCACCCTGGAAGCCCCTTATCTCGTCTGCTCTTGGTACGTGTCTGGCGGCTCAGTGGCCTGATAGAGCGTCAGACCCTGTTGCAGAGGTCTAGCCCGGGACCAGGGTTCAATTCCCCGCCTCGGCGGGTCTTGGGCTCAATATTCCACGGACCTGATATTTACATGGGTTCAATCCCAGCGGGTCCACTCAGCCTTTCTTCCTTTGAGATCAGTACACTTTTGTTCCATTTAATTGGTTTACATTGTACGTCTGTTATTTCAGCGGCCATGTTGCCTCGTTGCTGGTGTGATTGTGTGCTTTTAGGTGGTTGGGCCTGTTTGGTGCCTGGATGGTGACTGTCTTGGTATGCCTGGTGCTGTACGCTTCCATGGTGCTGTGGCTCAGTGGGGTGCCTTGGGCCTCTGGTGACATAGTCCGCCTTGTCCATGGGTTTTACTCCCTGCGTGTTCACTCTGCCCTTCTTCCGTCTTAGGTTGGTAGGGTGGTTGCCCTTGTGTGCAGTCGCATCTTTCATCTGTTGTTCTGTGCCTGGATGCCCGTAGTGGTGCACGTGCGCTTTACGCTTACACGTCTGGCCATTTTTTTTTGGTTCGTGTTTTCTGGGGTTGTTCCTGCTCCGGTGTTTACGTTGTTTGCGTGTTGGCGCATGTAGAGTTGGGTTGCGGGGCCTTGGCTTCTTGTTGCTGTTTTGTCCCTAGCTCCTTCCACCCCTTTGGGTTTTTGGGCCTCTGGGACGCCTGTTTCCGCCGTTGTGCTGTCCTGTTCGGTTCCCTGGTGGGGGGTTCCAGGGGCTATGGGCTGGCACGTGTCTGGTGCTGGCTGCGGTTGGCACCTGTTCGCCCATCTCTGGGCTACTTTGGTGGTACTCCTAGTGTGTTTTTTCTGGCTCTTCTGCTCCTGGCTGGCTCGCTGTCTAGTGGGGCGACTCCTGCCCCCCCGTCCAGTTGGTTTTCTGCTGTCCCATGCTTCTCGCCTCCTGGGGTCTGAGTTTGTTGTGGTCCTTCTGTCGCCTCCCCTCTCATCCTGTGTGGCGCGGTTCCTTGGCTCCTGCCCTCTGCCTGCCTGCTCTGGTGGTCGGTTCTGGGACTCCCCTGCTCCTGTCCTTGGGACTGTGGCTCTTTGGTTGCCCTGCTTGGTCGGGCCGGGGATTCGGCGTCCCCCTCTGGTGGGGTGTGCGTTCTTCCCTTTTTTTTGTAAGGTGGCTTTTGGCAGTCGCGCTGGGCCTTCTGTGTCATGCTGCCTTGGTGGGGCCTTCCCCGGGTCGTGTTTTGGTCTGGCCCTTCCTTGGTTCTTTTTGCCCCCGACCCTTTCCGCTCTGTCTCCTGGGAGGGCTGGGTTCCTCCTTCCCGTGTGTTGGTGTTGCCTTCCTATGGGCATGTATGGGTTCCCAGTCTGTGCTGGGTCGATGGGTTTCCCTGTGGGCGTTTTTCCCGTCTGGCTTCTGTTTGCCGTTCCTTGGCTTCTCTGGGGTATGTATTTTTCCCCCTGCCTTGCTGGAGCTTGTTGGTTTCCTCGTACTCCTGGGTGTGTGCCGGTTTCGCCCCTGTTGGCTTTTGGCGCATTGGTGGTGTCCTTGCCTGGGTCGTTTTTGGCTCCGGCCATTCTAGCCCTGTTTGCTCATGTTCTCATCAGCTCTCCTTCGGTGTTTATGGGTCGGGCCTCTTTGATGCCCGGTTCGGGGGTTTCCTGGGTCTGTGTGGCCCTGTCTGCTTCCTTTGGATCGCTTGTTTTGGCTCTTTGGCCTTCACGTCCGGGCTCTCGGCTTTCCGCTTCCTGGGGTCCCTTTTTCCTCCTAGGGTTCTGGGCTTGTTTTTCCTGGCCTGGATTTTTGCCCTGTTTGTGGTGCCCCCCTGGGTACGTCTCCGTCGGCGTCGGCGGTGGTTGCCTTGGACCCTGTTGCTCTTGGTTCTTGTTTTGCCTCTTGGGGCGCGGGTTTTTGTGTCCTGCTCCTGCTTTCTCTTCCCTTGCTGGTTTTTGTTTTCTGGCAATGCTGTGGGGTATCTTGGCGGGGCCCTGCGCTTCCGGTGTGGTTTGTGTCCTCTTTTTTCTTTTTCCCCTGGTTTTGGGGTCCGGGGTCCTTTTGGCTCTCGTGGCTCCCTGGGTGTCTTGTCGTGGCTCAGACTCGTCTTCACCCTGCCCTTCTGTTCTTCACGCCTTTGGTGTGCTGCTACCGCGCTCCTATGCCAGTCGGTTCTTCTTTGTCTCGCTGGGCTGCGCCTGGTTGTGGGCTGGCTGTCTGTTTGGCCGCCTGGGTGCTCTCTTCGGCGGCTCGCATCCTTCTTGTGTTTCTTCCTGGGCCGGTTTGCTTGGTCCCTGTGCGGGGTGTTTCCGTAGGTGGCCGGTTGGCTGTTTCTGCCTCTTCTCCTCCCTTCTGGCCGTGGGCGGGCCTGTGGGTTTTCCGTTTTTCTCCTTTTCCCGGTTGGTTCTCCTCCGGATCTCTTCGGTGTTGTTTCCGGCTCTTTCCTGGGTTCGTTTTCCCTGGTGCCTGCCTGGATTCTCTCCTTGGAGTCGCGGTCCCTTCAGGGGGTCCTTTGTGTGATGGGGGTTTGTCCCCCTTCTGTTTCTTTTCAGCACCCTTTCCCATTTTTCCAGCTCTTGCCTGTCTGTTGGATGGCTCTGGTGCCGCATCCCAGTTTTTTCTGGTTCGGCTCTCCCGCGGGTTGTGGTCGTCCTTGCGGTGTTGCTGTGTTGGACGGACTGGTTGTCTCTTTCTGCTAGTGATTTTTTTTGTTGGGTCGCTGTGGTGGGGATGCCCTCTGTTCATTCGGTTCCTCTCTTTGGGCTTTTGCTCCCCTCTCGCTTTGTGCTGCCTGTTGGGCTGCCCTGGTGTGTTGGTCATGCCTGCACTTTTCTGTTCTGGCCCTGGTTGCTGTTGCCCTTTTGGCTCCGTGCGGTCCGGTCCCGTGCCTATCTCTGCCTTCCTTCGGTTGGGGCGGTTTTCCTGGCGGCACTTGGTGTCTCTGGGGTCTGGTATGTTTTTCGGCCTTCCCAGTGTCTTCGGTCCCGGGTTGGTTCTCCTACTCGTGGTTGCCTCTCTCCTGGGTGGTCCTTCCACTCGTCCTGGTCTGTTGGGTTTGCCCTCTTTCGTGGACATCCCCTTCTGGTCTGTTGGTTTCTTGTGAGTTTTCCATGAAGCCGCTTGGCTTTGGTATGTGCTCACTATGTAAGTCATGTGGTGAGGAAGACTAACGAGGAGGTAATGCCCCGGTTACTTACCGGTAATCTTCATTACTCCGAGTATAGTCTTCCTCGCCACATGAGTTCCCGTCCCTCCCTCCCTGTCTGGCTATCGGCTTCATGTTTGTGCTTGGTTGTTTCAGGCTGATGGGTTGGGCTGGCCCGCCTCTTATAGAGGTCAGGTGGTAATGGGTCGGCCATCTTGGGAAGGGATGGGAGGCTAACTTTTTGCTTAGGAGGGTTCTGGTGTGGAGCTGAAGCTCACTATGTAAGTCATGTGGCGAGGAAGACTAATGAGGAGGTAATGATTGTCTGAGTTCAGTCTAGGTAACCCATGCACTGGACTAAATCAATCAGAAATGAGCTGTATGCTTCTCTCAGAGTGCAGCTGGGCAACTAATCTGTGTATGTTTTCTCTATGAGGGGTTTCCCTGCTTTGAAGCTACTGAAGTCTCCAGTTAAAGCCAGAATATGGACCTTGGATGTAATGAAGATTACCGGTAAGTAACCGGGGCATTTCCTTTGTCTTGAGTTTGAGCCCACCATCACAGACATAAGACATGTCTGACAGCCTAGTCACCTAGTATCTTCAATGACAGAAATATGGAAATCTCCGTAACGCTGTGCATCATTTTACTCTTTACTCTGTGGGTGCCAGCCTAAGGAAAAAAGCATTTACCGGGGAATCAGACCCACAAATTATTTATTATCAAAGTATGTCCTCTCTTTTCTTACTAGCCCATGGAGACCAACTCCTAAAGGTCATTTACTCCATGAGGATTTCCCTGCTCATGGAGCAAAAGGAAGTTTAGAGGCGGTGAGTGCTTGAACTCAACTTTATTCCACCCCATCCGCAGCAACTGCCACCCTCTTGAATCCCCGCTGCCCGCACCATTCCGAGTTCCACACAGGGAACTCACATTCAACATTCCATCCCAACATGGAGCTATCACTATACATACCCTGTATTGGCAACTCAGGTCTTAGGGAAATACCTGTCTTTTTCTTAGACCACTGGGTCTCGTTCTCTGCTTAAAAGTTGGAGTGGTAAAACTGAGGTCAAGTTTATCACTGAGGTAATGCATTCTGCGTTCAGCACACATTGGGAGAGAGGGGTGGGGGAGAGTGAGCAGACCAAAAAACCATTGGAGTGTGAAAAAGGCCGCTTTATTGGAACAGGTGCACATTTACAAATACACAAACTCGGCAACCGCCTCACAATCTAAAACCACAACCAAGATTTGTTCGTTTTTATTTCCAAACCCCAAACCCCGCCCCCACCCCACACCCTCCATCACACCCGTACATACCCAAACACATAAAACCATACAAACCCAATAACATTATAACATCACCTTATCAAATACAAAATATCACATCCCCGATTATAAACCAACTGCTCATATCCCCGACCCATATTCTCAGAACCCAACCTCAATCAGTATGAAACATCCCCCAACAAGATCCGACTTTACAACTAACGGGTCCAAACCTGGCCCAAAACTGACAATAACAGAGCAAAACGCCACGCACCTGTCCCAAGCGACAAAGGAACAAAGCCAAAACCCTATGCCCACATGTCCCAAACAGCAGCCAAATGAATAATAAATTAAAAAGGAAAAAACCCCAACATAGGGAGGGAGGGAGGGACAAAAAAGCTAAGATCAAACCGGCCACCAGGTCACCTAAGCCCAAAATGGTGCCCGTAAAGGGGAGCCCCGCCCATTTATAGGCAGCGCACAATCCAACTAAAAACCAGCCCAAAAAGAGCCCAAAAGGAATCTGCTAGAAGGGGAGCCCCCACCCAGATCTTCCAAACCGCCCGGGGGAGGAGACCTCCCAGGGGTCGGCTGCCCTACCCCAAGCCCCCCTTGGGAGAGAGGGGTGGGGGAGAGTGAGCAGACCAAAAAACCATTGGAGTGTGAAAAAGGCCGCTTTATTGGAACAGGTGCACATTTACAAATACACAAACTCGGCAACCGCCTCACAATCTAAAACCACAACCAAGATTTGTTCGTTTTTATTTCCAAACCCCAAACCCCGCCCCCACCCCACACCCTCCATCACACCCGCCCCCACCCGTACATACCCAAACACATAAAACCATACAAACCCAATAACATTATAACATCACCTTATCAAATACAAAATATCACATCCCCGATTATAAACCAACTGCTCATATCCCCCGACCCATATTCTCAGAACCCAACCTCAATCAGTATGAAACATCCCCCAACAAGATCCGACTTTACAACTAACGGGTCCAAACCTGGCCCAAAACTGACAATAACAGAGCAAACCGCCATCCAGAAAGCCGTGGGGGGAAAGACTGATAGGAGAGAGCCCCACCTTTCTGCCCCCCCACAAACTCCTAAAACAGGGGGGGGGGAACCACCCGAAAAAGGGGGGGCAAGCCAAAACCTCAAAACATCAAAGAACCCATTATTCACCTACAAACTGTTGCACGGTCAGACAGCGAGACAAAACCTCCCGCAGCTCCAGAAGATATAAATCCATTCCCATTCGGGACAAATGTACACCGTCACCCCTGAAAAATTCCACCGCATCGTATTTGATATCACCGTGAACGATACGACCGAAACCCAGGTCCCTGCAGAACCTAGAAACCTCCAAATTCAATTTCCTCCGAGATTTATCCACCGCCTTCGGCTTCACCGCATTCCTCCAAACTCTCCTGGGCACCAATTCTGTCCACAAAACGTGACACCCCGACCACCCCCTTCACCCCCTTCACAGAACCCAAGTCATTCTCACCTAGGTGAAGAACCAACACATCCGGGCAAACCCCCCCTACTAACCAGGAATTAAGTGCAGGGATCAGTTCCTTCCATAACATGCCCCCTTTCCCTTTCCACACCACATTGAATAAACGATCATTAAAACCCAAAGATGAACCAAAATAACTTTGACGAGCTTGCACTTGAGCCCTTTTAACAAAGGAATGGCCCACGATCCACACTGTAAGGAAAGCAGCCCGAGGACCAGCCACAGAACCTGAAAAAGAAAACAGAATCAGACAGGAAAAACAGAAGAAGACGCCTGCGCTCCAGCAGATTCGTTCCTAACATAGCGCTGAAAGCAATTAGAAGTCCAGCGCCCCAGGCCCATGATTTCTTCCCTCGACCAACCCCTGTGAAAGGCCTCCGTGGCCGCCCCAATCCTAAATGAGTGAGTACCATATAAAGACCCATCTAAACCAATATGACGCAGCGCTTTTCGCAGTACCATGCGCAATCGATAAGTAGAAACACATGAACCATTCAAATGTCGAAAAACCGGGAGGTCCACTACCCCACCCGACATTTCTTTCCAGCAGTGAGCCCAACGTAAAGGGCATGTTTCCGGAGGGGATACCGCTTCCAACCAAACCCCCTTACCCGCACTTCTCTGATCTGTTTTTGAATGAGAGAGCCAGACGTGGACTCCCCTGATCGACAGCTGAACATCCCCCCACAGAAGGCCAGGAGAGGACTTGGTGCCCAGCAATTCAGACACACGAAACGCGCCAAAAAACATCCACACCATCAAAGTGGCAAACAAACAAGCTTCCACTCCATCAGAACACACAACCGGAAGCACAGAAATCAACGGAAACAGCTTTTGCCACGACAAAGGGGATCGCAGAGTTCGCACCGAACCCCTCTCTCTGGACCACCCTTCCAACATTCTCCTACCCAACTCCCCGGCCGACGGAGAGTATCCCCACAAAAGCTTACCCACAAAGGAAATACCTGCCAGTTTGCCAGAAATAGTAATTCTGGATAAATTCCTGTCCATCAGGCACAAAATAAACTGAACCACATCTTCAGACCGTTGCCAATCCAGCTCCCTCCGACATGCACCAGACTCCAAAAACTCCTTCCAGGCCAACTCATACGCCGTTCTCGTGGAAGGAGCCAAAGAACCTAAAACCAATTGAAGGACCCGGTGTTGCCTACCGTCCACAGGTGGTCCGGCATGGGAGTCTGCTCCTCGTCTGCCTCCAAAGCAAGCCCACGGAATCTCTCCCACTGTGAACGAGACAAAGCATCCGCAATGTCATTGTCCACGCCAGGAACATGTAGGGCCCGAAAACAGATATCATATTTCAGACATCCCAACACAAACACTCTAAGAAGTTTCAAGATCTGGGGATCCCTGGCCGACTGTTTATTAATTACTTGCACCACAGCCATGTTGTCGATGCGGAAAAGAACCTTTTTGTGGGCCAGAGCCGTACCCCACAAAGTAACAGCCACAACGACAGGGAAGAGTTCCAGAAAGGCAATACTTCTGCCACCATTTTTCCACTGTGCCGGCCACTGTTGGGCACACCACTTTCCCTGCCAGTAAAGACCAAAACCTTCACTGCCCGCAGCATCAGAGTATATCTGTACATCCCAACACCAATCCACCTCCCGACATAAAGGTACACCGTTGAAGGAATGTAAAAAGAAGATCCACATGCGTAAGTCCTCCTTGACCCCCGCAGACAGCCTCACCCGGTGATGTGGAAGGGAATGACCAGACAGAGCTCTGCCCAACCTCCTACAGAAAGTCCTACCCGCCCTGACCACCCTGCAGGCAAAGTTAAGGTGTCCCAGCAAAACTTGTATCTCTCTCACAAACACTTTCTCTTTCCTCAACATGATTCGGACCAAATCAAGCATTTTCTGTTTTTTATCCAATGGGAGACGAGCTTGCATCAAATGCGAGTCAAGTTCAATCCCCAAAAAAGACAGGGTCGCGCAAGGACCCATGGTCTTCTCAGGAGCCAACGGTACCCCTAATTGACTCATCAATGATTGAAACGTTGTGAGAGCATCTTGGCAGACCAGCGAATTTGCTGTCCCCACAAAGAAAAAATCGTCCAAATAATGTGTGACCAGTTCATGTCCACTTTGGTTAGTAAAAAACCATTGCAGAAACGTACTAAAAGTTTCAAACAACGCACAGGACATAGAACAACCCATTGGCAGAGCTTTGTCCACGTACCATTTTCCAAGAAAATGGATGCCCAGAAGACACCAGTCTTCAGGATGGACTGGAAGCAGTCGAAATGCGGATTTGATATCGCATTTTGCCATTAGAGCATCAGGGCCTGCCGTCACCACCAATTGCATAGCTACATCCACAGAAGAATAAGACACCGATGCAGCTTCGTTGTCAATGAAATCATTTACAGACTCACCTTCAGGCCACGATAAATGCTGAATGAGCCGGAACTGACCCGGCTC
Source organism: Lissotriton vulgaris (assembly GCF_964263255.1). Taxonomy (NCBI): domain Eukaryota; kingdom Metazoa; phylum Chordata; class Amphibia; order Caudata; family Salamandridae; genus Lissotriton; species Lissotriton vulgaris. Next base: position 1,063,794,561 of record NC_141695.1, on the reverse strand, counting down.
CTTCTTGGGGACCACACCAATAGGGGATACAATCAGGTTCGCCAAAGGCCAGTCATCAAAGGGTCCCGCCATCCTACCCTCACTCACTTCCTTATCCAATTTTGTCTGAACAATAGCAGGGTGTTCGCCTGCCGACTTCAAATTTTTAGACCAACGTCTCAAACGCGGTCCTTCGTATCCCAATCGAAAACCATCCTGGAAACCCGATAACAAAACCGACCGCAGCTCGGCGGGCTCGTAATCCAGCAAAGCGGCAGCCAAATTATCTACATTAACCGGTGTACGAGCCTTTGGGCCCAGCACCGGATGAAGACTTCCCTCCCCTGGGAGCTGGAGGTTGCTGTGGTGCAACGAAATTCCCTGAACTCTGTTGGGAAACCTGGGGACCCCCGGAAGGCCTAGGCCCCCAGCATTGGGATAACGGATGGCTCTTTCTACCACATTGTGAACATTCGTGTCGGAACTTACAGAACTCTCTGTTACATGTCCCTCTGTTAAAGTCCCAACACGTGCCAGTAGGCGACTGGGTGGTAGAGTTGGCCCCCACCCCTCCACGGGTGGGACGAGACTGAAAGGGACGATAAACCAAAGGAAGACCACTGGCTGTAAACACCGTTCTACCAGTGGCGGACGAACCCATGGTGTGCTGCCAAAGGTCAGTGTCTAATTCCCCCCACTTTGCCTCGGGATCCCATGCCATGCGCGCCCTAAATTCCTCATCATACTGAGCCCAAGCGTAATCATTCCTAGTAAGTTGAGCTTTACGGATAACATCCGTATACTTAAACAATGAAACGCAGCGCTCAGGGAACTTTTCACAATAGACGCTGGCATAGATTAAAAAGGCCGCCGTCCAATTTTCAATAGTTAGCGGTACCTTAGGGCGCTTAGCCAATTCAAACTCCTCCTCCTTGGAACCTTCTTTAGCACGAACCTCCCTGTGCAACAATTTTAACAGTTCCACATACTCACCGTTCCATATCCGTTCTTTCGTACTGAGCATTAAATGAGCCCCCAAAGGCTTCGTAACACCCATATACGGCAACTTTTTAATTTTTAATTCCTTGCTGTGTAGTACATTTTTAGTAGTGCCCAAACCAACAGTGGACGTGCCACTATCCACTTTATCACTTGTACTGACTTCATCAACGTTTGTACCCACACCTTGGTCTCTGACAACACGACCTTTGTATAATTTACCATCCTTCTCACTAGATATCAGGTCCACTCCAACACCAATAGAAACCATGTTTGGCCGTACAGAATGCACCACAGTCTCACCTGGGCGTAATAGAGGAGGCTGACTGGCTTCCGTCCTCCACTCCGGATGTGCACCGTCGTCCGCCCTCCGAGGAGCCCTCACCGAGGGGCCGAGCGCTCGTGGCCTTGACGATTCCGCACGACTCCGTACCACCTGTGCCTGTAACATACTGTGAGAAACATTAGAATGTCCCCCCCCAGACACCACTTCTCGAACTTCGCCCTCTTCAGGGCTGTCCTCATCATAGTCTAAAATCAACGATTCATCTAATTGAGACGGGGCATTTACAACCAACGAAGTTTGCACTGACTCCACCGTTTTGGACCGACCATGGGCCTTACCAGCCCTTACGCTTGACCTTGGCGGGGAGGACGACTGAACCCGCCTATACACTCCTCCGCCGGTACCACTGACAACCTGTTGATTCCCTGTAAAAGATAAAGCATCATTACGACCACCACGTGGCATAAGAGAGGTCGTGCATGACCCGCTCCCATGGAAAACTCTGGGTTCCACCGTCGAGGCTGGTAAGGTCGTGCTTGACCTGCAGGCACCGCCCATGTCGAAATCCCTCGTTGGGGCCATCGAGGTCGTACTGAACCTGCGTGGGATGGCCGCGGCGGGATCCCTCGATGGTATGGGACGTGCCGCGCCAGGCTCCCCCGCACTTCTCCTCGGCGTAGTTGGGCTGCTTGCCGCCCTGCCAAGTCTGCTGCTCCAGTTCGAACTCCAACCTGTAATGAAAAAGGCCGGACTGGTGTGCCGGGTCCCTTACTAAAACCAACTCTAGGAGCAGAAGACAAACCGCCAACACGACCTCCAAAACCCCTACCAGCTTCCTCCAAAGACCCAGAACCACCTGCGCCTTTCCTTTTTAAAGCATCACATAACCTAGGAGACGGTTGGCAGACCTCCTCATCTGAACTAACATCCAACAAAGCTTGAATAATCTGCGACGCCGGCCCCTGGGCAGAAAGATCCTGAACCCTCGCTTCCCCCAGAGAGCCCCGAGATGCAGACCCCGAATCCACTCTCGTACCAGGAAACTGAAAATCCCCGGACAACCTATAGAAAGCACCCCCCTCAACAGAACCCTGCTGAACCAAACCATCACCACTCCCCTCCCCCCCGAGGGGAAAACTTTCTACAACCTCCGACGGGCGAAAAGTCCCCTCAGGGATACCAGTACCATATAAGTCCCCCCCAAGGAAAGACCCATCAGTCCGCCCAGCTCCCTCCACCAAGCCCATCTGGGCCCATTCCCCCTCCCCTAACGAACCGCTACATACAGAAACTGCCTCCCCTCTGTGAGACACCGTGGGGGAAAACAATAAAGTACTACTCAGATCCTTCACTGACGCCCGCACAAGCACACCAGAACTCTCCGACATGACCACACCAGGCCCTGACGCTAAAGGCCGAGCGATAGAACCACTCAAAGTACCACCTTCAACCGCCACAGGAACCTGAATCACGTGCTGACGAATAACGCTCTGGGGAGCGACAACCTCTTGCACCACCTGAACCTGACCGCTCTGTAACGGCCGCTGCGCCACAGTTTCAACATTCAAAATGGCCTCCGCCCCCCCTCCCCCGGTGACGTCAGAACCCGCCACCGCGGAGGCCGAAACTGAGCGGCGCGTGCAGCCACGCTGCCTAGAAGCACAACGGCCTCGCAAAACAGGAGCAGAGGCCGCCCTGTCACGAAAACCAACATTAGAAACCTCCCCCGTCACAGCAGGAAAATCACCTTCCCCAACCACTTCGACCAAAGAGGTATCTAAAGAAACAGACGGATCTGAAGACCCCGAATCACTCCCCCGACGGGACCTCGCACCCGCCCGCCGAGTCCTGGAGCGACCCCTTTCACTTACCCCATCCTGTCTCCGGCGTTTCGGGGAGAAACACGCTGCTACCACAGCCGACACCCTCGCCGAAGCCTCCTGCTGGGGTTGCGGAGGCTCGGCCTGACCCCGGTCACCAATAACCAGGTCCAAACGACCCGCCTCACTAAGAAGACGGATAGCTTCCAAAACTCGATAATCCTCACCAGCCATATTAATCGCAAAGAGAATAAGTACAGGAGAAAAGGTAATAAATACCAAAACTCTGACAAAAAAGCTAAGATCAAACCGGCCACCAGGTCACCTAAGCCCAAAATGGTGCCCGTATAGGGGAGCCCCGCCCATTTATAGGCAGCGCACAATCCAACTAAAAACCAGCCCAAAAAGAGCCCAAAAGGAATCTGCTAGAAGGGGAGCCCCCACCCAGATCTCCCAAACCGCCCGGGGGAGGAGACCTCCCAGGGGTCGGCTGCCCTCCCCCAAGCCCCCCCTGTCGAAAACGAGTCTTTCACTTGGTGTTTTGATTGCACAAAACATGCCCAGAAAGGGCTCTTATCGGTGTCGGGTCTTGAAGAAAATTAAGCAACTACAAAGTTGTTAGAATGGTGTTTGTGGTAAATCAATGCCCGCTCTAATTTAAAATATAGATTAAATGTAAGTAAAAGTACTTGCATTTGTCAAATCGAATATCTAGGACAGTGATCTGATCTCTTAAAGCCAGAATAAATCCGAACAGGGTCACCATGGACGAAAACACACAAAATTATTATTTTTTTACGTTCCCAAATCCAATAAGTGAATATTTTCCTGCGAAGTGGTGGACTGCATATTCAGATTATACGCATTTACAAAATATAAAGGGCCTCATTTATGAAAAGTGACGCATCGCTGCGTGAAAACAGCGATGCGTCACTTTTCACTACGCTCTCCCTGTGACACGAACGATGCGTCATATTTACAGTATGACGCATCATGTCGCAAGGAGTTACAGATACGTCAGTATTTCTGACATATCTGTAGGCGCAAAAGTGGCGCATTGCTGGAGTTTGTCACAAAAGTGAAGCAAATCCAGCAATGTGTACTTTCACATGGGAAAGTCCCATGTTGTTAGTGCCTGCGTCAGTCTTATGCCTGCCATGAGGCAGGCGTAAGATTTTGATGCATTAGCGGCCAAAAAATGGCGCAGTGAAATCTTATAGCTTTCACTGCGTCACTTCTATGACTCTTTTTTGCGTCAAAACGCCCCCCTTGCGTACATTATACATGGCGCTGGTATAATGTGGCGCAAGGGGTTTACAAAGTGACGCATCTACCTAGATGCGTCACTTTGTAAATATGGCGCAACAAGGCACATTTTTTTTTACGCCACTGGTGCGTCACAAAAAGTGACACACCAGCAGCGTAAAAGTGACGCACAGCCTCATAAATGAGGCCCAGAATACATTGAGGTTGTCACAAAGCGAGCAAAAATCGTCCATGATATGCTATTTATATAGACGAGGTAATTTTGATTCCTCTAAACAAAAGGTCATCTTCGGGTCTGATCAAAAAATAATTGCATGTGAACGAATATAAAACGTAATAGCGTTTAGAAAAGTACACAGTAAGTTCAGCGCCCACACTAAGAGCATGTAAAGGGCATTATCAGAAGTGAAGAATGCATTCATTTTACTAAATGATACACGAATCCGTAGGCGTGGTACCTCACTTTATAACGGAAGTGGATTTGGCACTATTGCATGGCTTTAGGAAGAAAGAAATGAAATGGGATCCAAGGTCGAATGCATTCCGGAAAGAAACTAGCAGTATTTTCTGTTTCGGAGTCACGCTTCAGTGCTTCAATTTGAAACTGTAAAGAAAATCCGAATAATTATGGCAAAGCAAAGTAAAAGTAAAAGTTATGATTTATTTATGTATTTATTTATTTCAGGACTTTTGAATGCACTGCTTCTGTTTTTGGGCATTTTGCATCATGTGTAATGAGTTTGCGGGTGCATGTATATTTTATATGCACGTGAAGTGTCAATAAGTGTTTGTGCACATATTTAAATGTTTATTGTTCTTCATATAGCATGGATTCAACCCCAGATGGGTGTCAAACAATTGGACATGAGGGGGCTTATTTATGAGAGCCCTGCATCACTTTTGCACCACATAAAGTGTTACCTGTGTGATGCAGGGCTCTCATATAGATTTATGAAGCCACGCAAAAGGCCTTGGGCCTCATTTATGAGGCCTTGCGTCAGTTTTGCGCTGCGGATGCGTCACTTTTCGTGACGCATCTGCGGCGTAAAACATGCGCCTTGTTGCGCCATATTTAAGAAGTGACGCATCTAGGTAGATGCGTCACTTTTTAAACCCCTGCGCCACATTATACCTGCGTCAGGTATAATGTATGCAGAGGGGGCGTTCCCCCGCAAAAAGCCTCGTAATAGTGACGCAGTGAAATCTATGAGATTTCACTGCGTCACTTTTAGGATGCGGTTGCGTCAAAATCTTGCGCCTGCCTCACAGCAGGCGTAAGACTGACGCAAGCCCTTTCACATGGGGCTTTCCCCATGTGAAAGGACGCATTGCTGGAGATGCGTCACTTTTGTGACACACTCCAGCAATGCGTCACTTTTGCGCTTACAGATGCGTCAGAAATACTGACGTATCTGTAAGTCCTTGCGACATGATGCGTCATACATTAAATATGACGCATCATTGGTGTCGCAAGGAGTGCACAGTGAAAAGTGACGCATCGCTGTTTTCACGCAGCGATGCGTCACTTTTCATAAATGAGGCCCCTTGAGTGGCCTCGTAAATCACGAGTAAGGTGACGCAGCGCAAATCGCTGCCTCACTTTACTCTTCTCCCCGGAGGTGTTCCATGTGCGTTGTGGTTTCTTTTACTTTATGTATGCTAATATGTTACAGTCTATTGTCTATTTAAGATATGTCAACAAACGCTGATCTGATACAATTCTTGCAAAAAAGCAGCATACGTCTTTACGTTCTAGTGACAAGCCACCATTTACCACCACCTGTGATGTTAAAATATACAGCTATTTAACCCTTTCCATGCGTCAGACTGTCCCAGGCCATCCGACGTCACAATGGGCGCGTGCGTCGGACAGCCTGGGGCCGTCTAAACAGCGTGCAATGGAATTCGCCCGCACCGTGGGGGATTTCCAGACTCGTTCAACGGGTTAAAACAATTGCTAGCCCAAAACTGTAACAGAAACTGGTCCGAAAGTGAGCACTGGGAGCACCAAGTTAAGACCCAGTCTCTTCCTCGGTTTTAGGCTTACTAGTGAAATAGCTAGAGCAGTGCTATTTACCACCCTAGTGTTAGTTAGTTATTTGTTACAGGAACTTTCAAGTCATCTGCTGCATATTGCTGGAAATATAGCAACATTTGGTCACAAATCTAAAGTGAGCAACAGATCATAACACAATAACATTCCCAAAGCAGCAAAACAAACCAATTAAGCATAACAGTGCACATCACAGCAAAGCAGTGAGTACAAAATGCAATAAACAAATTGACATACAACAAAAGCACATTGCAATAATGCAGCACAAAAACAACAGAAAACATCCCACCACAAATAAATGCCACACAACAAATGTGTACAAAAGCTCTTGTCAACATTACCACCTTCAGTATTCTGTTTTCATAGCACCTCGGTAAAAGTTGTATCAAGCAAGCACCATCTTAACATACTACAAAGGATGTGAAATGGAACCAGTCAAAAATGTTTTGTGATCTGATCCACTCTGCCTTAACTCCCAGGGTTATTTCGCGATACCTTTTTCTGTGCTTCTGAGGTGCAGAACACATCAGGGTTTTCTTTTGGTGTCTTTAACCCCTTGTAGTTCGGCTGTTGGCCAATGGCTGAAGACCGCACTTCATCCCCAGTGCCTCTTTCAGACATTGCCCAACACTGAAGAGGCCTACAAAGTATCCTCTGGTGCTTTGAATCAGATGATTTCTCTTGTTTCGATTTTTGCTTGGGCTGCTCGGTAAGAGCTGCCTGAGCTATTTTTTCTTGTTGTCATAGCGAATAGCTCACAGGGTGCACTGATGTCATTACATTAAAAAGTGATAGTAAAACAAGCCAACAGGCTTATTTCACTTCCTCTGCATCAGTACTCGGTGGGCATGTCTCAGCCCCATGAGTACTAATAGTCTTGGGAGAGGAATCATTGAAAGGAGAGAATCTCCCCTTTCCAATGGTATCTCTGTCCAGTGGACCCCTGCTTTAGGATTACCACAGAAGAGTGATTCCCAAGCAAGGATCCACTCACTAGACACCAGCGAATTGTGGGAGAGGGCCCTCAGGCAAGGCCTTGGGCTCTCACATCCCCACCAAACAGCCTTCTTTCTGCCCCCCTGGGCAGTTGTGGTTGAATACCCCCAATCTTCCCCCTCAGTGGGGAAAGAAAGCCCACTAGATGCCATGGGAAATAATATAGGTATGGGGCCGCCCAGCAAGGACATTGCCATGCTCACACCCCAAACACGAGTAGACCGTCTTACTGCCCCGGGGGTGGGCAGTTGGGGTTATTTAACCCATGCTGTGCCCCCCAGAGAGGAGTAGAAAGTCTACAATACACCAGATGTTTTGCCACCCCCCACCCCCACCCCAAAAGGGACAAACCAGTTTTTTACCCCCCCCAAGGGGCAGACAGATAGTTTTCCCCAATTTGTCTTTTGGGACCAGATACCCTTTTGCATGGTAGGAATATATATTTTTTAATAAATAATGGGATGGGCATAACCCATCCCTACATCCCCCACACTCTCACCCCTAAAGCCTCAGTCATTCTGCTCCCCTGTGGACTAACAAATACCATCTCAATGGCAAGTGAGAGGACATTTGATTCCTTTGGGTGTTGCTTTTACGTATGGCTCAGGGCAGTGTGGCTATCTCCTGATATTGTCCCACTTGCAATAGTAAATGGTTGCACTTTTTGGGCTTTTGAAGGCTACCACCTGGGAAAATATACCAGACCCAGACAGTTCTGAAAACTAGGGACTTGGGGGAGTCTAGGATGGTATCCTTGATTTTGATATCACATTTTCTTACCCACAATGATCTGTAAATCGCAAACTTTGCCAAAAAACACACTCTTTTCTTACATGTCTGTGAGGAAAACCTCTGGAATCTGGAGTGTCTCGAGTACAATGGTAAATCACTTGTGTGAGTGGGCCAAGAGACCTTGACACAAAATGCCCTAAAGTGCTACATTGAGCAATTAGCAATAGGGGTAGCTACAAAATATGGGGCTCTTCTCCACCGCAACCCATGGAAACATACCAACCAATAGGAAGTTTTGAAAACTAGACAACCAAGGAATTACACGGTAGTGTGCCTTGCCTGAATCCCATGACGTTTTGTTACCCACAAAGCCCTGCGAACCTAAAACTGTGCCTGAAATCGCACATTTCCGTTACATTTCTCTGATGGAAACTTCTGGAATCTACAGGAATCCACATAAATCCTACTACCCAATGTTACTGCACATGTGCTGATGAAAACTCTGTGCCACTTGTGTGGCTAGTGCTAGTGACCTCAACAAGAACAGATAAAACCAAGGTCAGTGGATGCCCCCTCGCCAGGGGTCACATTGCCGTTTGTTTGATCAGTTCCTGTAACGGGCACTAACCCAAATCACACATGTCATGCAGTGCTTTCAAAGGCACAACTGGGGTAATACTGGGTAAAGATTTTGCATATTCCTGAATATTCCACAGCACAGCCCCATATACCGCAGCTACCATGATTTCTTATTTCTCAATGTAGCACTTCAGGTCCTCTTCTGTCATGATCTTGTTGCCAACTCACACAAGTGTGACCGTTTCTATTTGGAGACAAGTGGGAACTCACAGTGGTGGCAAATATGTGGCTCCCCACAGATTCCGGAACTTTATGTCACAGAAATGTGCGGAAAATGTGTTTTTTAACAAAGTTTGATGTTTGCAAGGGCATCTGTGTAAAATGACTTAGTGAGAGCCATGTAAGTCACACACCCCTATACAACCCTGATTTTCTAGTTTTCAAAAATGCGAAGGTTTGCTAGGATTCCATAGGTGCCGGCTGAGATAGGGCCCAAAAATCCATAGCTACCCACTATCTATGTTGCATTTTGGGCCATCTCCTGTTGTAGGCACTAGGCCTACCCACACAAGTGAGGTATCATTTTCATCAAGGAATTCAGGGAAATGTTGGGTGGAAGAATGTTTGTGTCTTCCTGCAGAATACAGAACTTTCCATCATGGAAATATGAGGACATTTTTTTTCTCTCAAAGTTTGTGTTTTGCAAGGGATTCTAGCAGTAGCGGCCCGTGGTGGGAGTGCTGTTGGCTACTGACATGGGGTGGGGGAGGGGCAGGGTGGGGGGTAGTAAACTACGGATTACGGCTGATTAGAGGTAAGTAAACATAAAAATAAATTAAAAGAATTTCGTTGCGAACGCTGCATCACATTTGGCGATGCGGCGTACCCAACAAAATTCATTTTATTTATTTATCTATATGTTTACCTACCTCTAATCGGCCCTAATCTGGAGTTTACTACCCCGACCTTGCCCCCCCACTGCCCTGCCCTCGTCAGCACCCAGCAGCACTCCCACCATGGGCCGCTACTGGATTCTAGGTGAAAAACCTGGTGAGAGCCATTCATGTCAGAGTACCCCGGATTCCCCCAGGTGTCTAGTTTAAAACAATGTACAGGTTTTCAAGGTTTACTTTTGTGCCAGCGGAGCTAGGGTCCCGAATCCACAGCTACTCAGTAAGCAAAAAAAAAAAGAGTGAGTTTTGAGCGGAAAATGTGATATATCCATGTTGCCTTTTGGGATGTTTCCCGTCATGGGCACTAGGCCCACACGCATAAGTGAGGTACCATTTGTACAAGGAGTTGTGGAAGAATCCTCAGTGATAGGAAGTTTGTGGCTCCCTTCAGATTCCAGAATATTCCTCAAAAACTGTGAATAAAAAACTTGTGAGAGCCATGCAAGTCCCCTCATCCTCGATTCTTCCAGGTGTTTAGTTTTTGAAACTGTGCAATTTTGCCAAGTTTCCCTATGTGCTGGCAATTTTGTCCTAGTCAATTGCAATATTGTTTTGTTTCAACAGTTAATTTCTTGTGAAAACCTTAAACCATCTACACATATGAACACTTGCTGCATTTGGAATTTTTGTTTACTTTCCAGAAATCTATAGCTTTCCTGGGTCACTGATGGTTTCACACTGGTTTCCACTACAAACTGGAAGTAGGTTGTTGGCACAAAAACTAGAAATGGACTACCTCTTTGAAAAATGCCAAACCTGTGGTAAAAAAAATATGTTTATCCATGTTCCTGAAAGCTAGGAAGATGGTGTCTTTAGCACAGCAAACTATTTGTTAATGCCATTTGTCGGAAAAAATTTGTCATTTTTATCCTGAGCACTTATTTCCTATTTTTTCCCCAAAACTCTAAATGTTGCTATATTTTGTCTATTTTCTAGGTCTTCTCCAGGGGACTCCACAAACTCCGGGTACTTTTAGAAAAAATTATACACATTTGGCTTGGATACCTTAGTTAGAAAAAATGTTATGAAGCTTTATGCTCGAACTACCCAAAAATACACAAAAAGGGCTCAGCACTCAGCAGGGAAGGCCCAGCAGTCATGGGGTTAATGCATACATTAAATCAAAAATCCTCCAAGTTACTGTATGTTTTGCTGATAACAAAGCTCCTTAACATAGGGCAGTGATTGCCTCTTTGTGTTTCTGAGCCCCCCTGTCATCAAAACATGCACTAGCAAGGAGATATTTCAAGTTAATGTATGTGCTCAAGATGCCAAAAAGAAACACAGATAACACTTATGCTGCTGCACAGCACAGAAAACGGGATCATAATGTGGCCCATTGTGCTCATAATACGCATTACGGCCGTGATCTCAATATTCATAAGCATGCAATAACTATTCACTAGTAGCAGGAAACACCTTATACAGTGGTCTGTCTCAGCAGCAAATATTTGTACTGTGACCTATTCCAAAATATACCACAGGTTAGTGACATTTCACTTACACCTCAAGATAAATGAGTACTTAGTTCATGTTTTATTTTGAACTTGTCCATCATCACTGCTACTAACATTAGTGCAAAAAAGTGACAATAGCAAGTATTAGGCTCATTCAAAATATTTGCAGCATCAAATGAAACTTAAAAAATGTTTGTACTCCTGCTTTTTTGCGTTTAAAAATATCTTTGAGCTCTACTGATAGTTTACAATACCCCAGTCAATAAATCAAATCCTAGTGCTACCTATTAATCATATATGAAAACAGTGGAAGGCTTTTTTGAAATCCTTAAAAGTCACAAAATAGGTCAGTTGAAAATATAATTGCTACATTAAGCATTGCAACTTGATATTTAATCCCCTCTCTGTGTAGTCTTAGAGGGCATACACGCACCCCAATGTCTGCCCTCAATGCTCCATTGAGCTGTCCCTGCCCATGCCAGCCTGCACTCTGTGTTCAGCTTGCTACCCCTACCTCTGACACAACTCTCTGCCCTCCGTTTTCTATGTGTATGCCCCTGACCCTCTTCCCTGCCCTCCATCGTTCAATATACTTACCCTGCCTATGCCGGTCTGCTCTTCTAGGTCAGTTTCTGCACTGCTCCTCTTTGTCCTGCTCTCCATTCACCATTAGTGTGCCCCTGACCAATCCTGACAACTCTCTGTTGACAGCTCACTGCCCCTGGGGCCCTGCATTACATGGTCACCTTGCTGCCCCTGCTTCTGCCCCCTCCTCCCTACCCATTGTTCTGTGTGTGTACATACATCTGTCAACTACCTTCTGCCTTCCATGTTCTATTGTGCTGCCCATGCCCATGCAGACCTTTCCTCCGTGGTCAGCTTGCTGCCCATGCCCCTTTACTCTCTGGCTCACACTGCCCCTCTTGCTTTTCCTCTTTGCTTAGATTGCTGTCTCTATCCACCTCCCTGTTATCTGTTTTCAGTCAATGCACCTACTTACTCCATCGCGCCATGCATGGTCCAATATACTTTCACAGCACGTCCTGATTGCCCTTCATGTCTAGCTTGTTGTCTCTATCCCTGCCGCCACCCCCTGTACTCTGTTGTCCAAGTACATGCCCTGCCTCTTTACTCCACCCTGCATGGGTTGATGTACTGCCACTGCTCCTCCCACCTGCACTGCACAGTTACCTTATTGACCCTGGTCTGCCCCATTCCTTCTGCTTTCCACTTGTGTGTCCCTGCCACCTTCCCCACACCCTCTTTGTTCCATTGAGCTCCCAACGCCCTTCCTGTCTGCCCTGCCTGGCCAGTTGTACTCCCACTTCCCTTCCCATCTGCCCACATAGTCAGCTTGGTGCCTTTGTCCCTGTCCCCTGCTGTCCATCATCTGAGACTATGACTATGTCCAATCCCCCCTGCACTGCATGGTCCATTGTGCTGCTCCCATGTTCCACTATGAATCCCTTTGCTCCACTCCCCCAGGCCCAGGCCCACCATGGGGGGGGGTTTATATTTTTAAATATTCACCACAATGTGAGGAAAAATTACCTAAAAATGTATGTTTTTGACCCCAGGGGAGGGTCCCTCTGGAACCCCTCAATGAGGCCTAGGGGGCAAGTTTATATTTTTTCTTACCTTTATCCAGGACTAGGTACTGAGTATCAAGTGCTAAGATGGCTGCTCCCACATCGTTGATGTGGTGGCAGTCAGTCAGAACTCATCTTGAGATCTGTCGGCTCGATGGCATGAAATATACAAAGTTTGGCAGAAAGCTAGGTGTTGGTCCAGAAAACATTGTTTTTGTTATTTAGTGTAAATCTGTTCAGTATTTTTTTTGAAATGTAGGTTTAAAATGATTGTATATCTGAACTGTTGGGTTCATGAGTGTCCCGTGTTGCTAAACATTAGAAAATAGAGCGATCTAATTGGCGGAGGGCCTCATGAAGTGAAATGTTGTAGCCTTCATTTCAAGACATGGGTTTCACTCACCATGTCCTGAAAATTAAACAAATTGTTGAGGGGCTAGGGTAGTGCTATCCTAACTCCCTAGACCAGAGGGACACCCCCAGGCCAAAATGTAAAAAAACTAAAATATTTTCGGGGTTATTGAGATCCTGTGGGTGTCCCAGTGTCAGAAGGCTCAGGAATCCACTGGAGTCGACGTTGGTCCCAATGCCCCACCACCTCAGGAGTCACCAGTAGGAAACTATTGGTAACCCCTAAAACAGCAGGGAAAGGGGAAGTGGAAGAGAAAGAGAGAAAACAGTCGCAGGTTGGTGGGTTGTGCTTCTCCGGTATGACTTCTAACTGGATACGCCAACCCCTGGAAAGAACAACTTAATGCATTCACAAGCTCTCTAACACATATTATATGTATTGACAGTTTTAATTATACGAAGTCTCTTACCCCAAGGAAACCTGGACTATGCTTCTCTCTTGTAGGTAGCTGTTGTATGTTCGTCACAGCTCCTGCACATATAACACAATTAGTGCGCTTTTCTTTCCTGTATTTCAATTGATAAACCTTTGGATAATTTAAGGGAATTACCTGGGTTTTAATTAGTCCCTCGTTATAAATTCTTCTGGAAGTCTTGAGTACTGTAATCTTTGAATGAACCTAACCCTCACTATTGGTAAGCTAAATTCTAACCCTAAATGCTACGCTATACTCTAATGTGTAAACTAACCCTACTCTATATCTTCCGAGTCACAAACTCGAACTCAAATGAAGAGGCACGAAATGATGCTTAATTCAACAAAGTCTCTCACAAAAGTCACTTGCCAGAATCCCACGTTGCGCATGCGAATGTTGCTCTGCCAAGAATCAAGAAGCGCTGACAGGAAATTTCAGGAAAAGGACTTCACTCGAGAGCCGCGCTGTGTCTCCGGTGAAGAAGTCAGTTGAAGTGCGCAGTTTCCTGAACGAACGTGCGCTTCATTACCACAGCTGCTCGCGAGCCCAAGAAGACTAGAACTGTCACTCTGCATAGTTTGCGGGCTTCCTCTGCGGCCATGTTGAAGTACACGCTCTCCGAGGTTCTGAAAGCAGTGCTGCATGAATAGGGTAGTCACTCTGTGCTGTCTCCTCCAATGCGGGTATTTAGAGGCTTTCTTTAGAGATCGCTGAGTTTTCACTTGAACTGCCCTAATGCTAGCTATCGTGCCTGAAGTCTTGACACCCAGGTTAAACCTGGCATCCTTGATATAGTTTGGCTTCTAACTTTTTGGCTTCAACGCTCCTGTTTTTCTGACTTTGTTTTTGTTGACTTTAGGACTCTGCGCATATTACTACTGCTAACCAGTGCTAAAGAGCTTGTGCTCTCTCCTTAAAACATAGTAGAATTGGCTTATACCCAATTGGCATATTTCCTCTACTTGTAAGTCCGAAGTAAAGTGTCAGTACTTGTGCTCAGGCCCTGTCAATTAAATTCTACTAGTGGGCCTGCAGTATTGATTGTGCCACTCACTTACGTAGCCCTGTTTACATGTCTCAGGACTGCCATTGCTGCCTGTGTTTACTATTTTAAACTGCCATTTCGACTTGGCGAAATAAAAGTTTTGTTAGACCTAAATGCTCGTTTTTAATTCATGTAAGCCAACCCCGGGAAGAGGCACGAAATGATGCTTAATTCAGAAGAAGTCAGTTGAAGTGCGCAGTTTCCTGAACGAACGTGCACTTCATTACCACAGCTGCTCGCGAGCCCAAGAAGACTAGAACTGTCACTCTGCATAGTTTGCGGGCTTCCTCTGCGGCCATGTTGAAGTACACGCTCTCCGAGGTTCTGAAAGCAGTGCTGCATGAATAGGGTAGTCACTCTGTGCTGTCTCCTCCAATGCGGGTATTTAGAGGCTTTCTTTAGAGATCGCTGAGTTTTCGCTTGAACTGCCCTAATGCTAGCTATCGTGGATGAAGTATTGACAGTACCCCCCTTCAAGGAAGATCCCCCCAGAGTGGGTTTGTTGGGGAAAGTCCTATGAAATGCTTCAACTAGTCGTGGGGCATGCACATTGACAGATGGTTCCCATGACCGCTCCTCTGGCCCGTAACCCTTCCATTCTATCAAATAAAATAGTTTATTCTTAGTGATTTTTGAATCTAAGATCCTGCTGACCTCATATTCTTCACTGGACTCAACCATGATGGATGGTGGTGTGTTTTTTAATCTGGCCTGGTCTGGGTTTTTCTTTAGTAGGGAAATGTGGAAAGTAGGATGAATTTTCAATAACTTGGGTAGTTGTAGCTTAACCACTACTGGATTTATGATTTTTACGATTTTGAATGGTCCTATGAATCTAGGCTGAAACTTCCGATTACCCTTTAATGTTAAATGTTTCGTGGATAGCCATACCTGTTCACCTACTTCAAACTGGGGACCCTGTCTTCTTTTTTTATCTGCCTGTTTCTTATAGGATTGTTTTGCCTTTTTTAAATTCCTCAACGCTCTTTTGTAAGAACCCTGTAGCTCTTTCATCACACTAGTAATGGCTGGGACATCTCCATTCTGTTTCCCTAGAGTGATTGTCGGATGTCTGCCTGTATTCAGATAAAATGGAGTAAACCCTGTGGAGTCATGGATTGCATTATTATATGCGAATTCTGCGGTCCACAGTAATTCAGACCATTCAACATCCTGTTCCAACAGATAGAGGCGCAAATATTGCTCCAATTCTTGGTTCAACCTCTCAGTCTGACCATCTGTTTCAGGATGATAACTGGTTGAATAACGTGTATCAATGCCTAAGTTATGCATAAAGGCTTTCCAAAATCTAGACATGAACTGCGAACCTCTGTCTGATATAATTACCTGAGGAACCCCGTGTGCCCGAATTATGTGTTGGTTAAATGTCTGCACTAATTGAAAAGCTGTGGGTACTGCCTTAAAGGGAATGAAGTGTCCCATTTTGGTAAACGAGTCCACCACCACCAAAATCACTGTGTAACCTTGACTAGAAGGCAGATCTCCAATCAGATCTAGTGTCACTGTGTGCCATGGGTATGGTGCACTTGGTAAAGGTTGCAGTAGACCCTGTGGGGCCTGTCGACTTGGTTTCCCTTTTATGCAAATCTCACAGGTCGAAACATATTGTCCTACTTGAGCTGCCAAGCCAGGCCACCAAAAGTGTAGCCTGACCAATTCCGCTGTCTTCTTTACTCCCTTATGACCAGCCAACCGATCGTCGTGGCAACCTTTCATGGCCTCTTCTTGAAGTTTCCTGGTGGGAAGATATAATTTGCCTTCATGATAAGGAAGTCCATTGACGAGAGTTCTTTTCACATCTGACTCTACCCATTTGCAGAGATAATCCTCTGAGCAAGCTTGCTGAATTTGTTGATCGAATTCTTTCAAGTGCATGGCTCCAATGATTTGTTTCAGTGGAGCTATTGGTTCCTCTACTGAGGTTCTTTCTTCAGCAGCAGGGTTCATTCGTGAAAGGGCATCAGCCTTTCCATTTTTTGCACCAGGTTTGTAAGTGATCACAAAGTCGAACTCTGAGAAATACAGGGACCATCTCAATTGACGTGGCGAAAGAGTTTTTGCAGACTTAAGAAATTGAAGATTACGATGATCTGTAAATACCGTGACGGTGTGCTTGGCCCCCAGTAGGTAATGACGCCAGTCTTGGAATGCCTCTTTGACTGCCAACAACTCCTTGTCTGCGATGGAATAATTACGCTCAGTGTCAGACAGCTTCCTGGATCGGTAGGCAACCGGATGTAGTTGCCCCGTAGTTTTGTTTCTCTGCGATAATATTCCGCCAGTTGCAAAGTTTGACGCATCTGTCTCTACAAAAAATGCTTGTTCCGGGTCTGAGTGCATCAAAATGGGAGCGCTAATGAATGCAGTCTTCAAGTCTTGAAAGGCTTGTTCCGCATTTGCAGTCCACTCAAATTTCTGCCCCTTCTTTAGCAGATGGGTGATGGGAGTGACTTTAGACGAGAAATTAGGAATGAACCTCCGGTAAAAATTGGCAAAGCCAATAAAACTTTGGATTTCTTTCACACTCCTCGGTGATGACCATTCCTGAATTGTTCGAACCTTTGAATTGTCCATCTCGACTCCAGCTGCGGACAACATGAATCCCAAAAACTCCACCTTCTCTGCATGAAATGAACACTTTTCCAGCTTCACATACAAATGGTTATCCAAAAGCTTTTGAAGAATGGCTCGCACGTGCCTGACGTGATCCTCCATATTGTTGGAAAAAAATCAATATATCATCAATATATACTACGGCCACTCGATCCAGGAACTCCCGTAGGACGTCGTTTACGAAGTTTTGAAAAGCTGCCGGGGCATTGCTCAACCCATATGGCATTACTTGATATTCGAATAATCCATACTTGGTCCGGAAGGCTGTTTTCCATTCATCACCCTCGGCAACCCTCACCAAATGGTAAGCTCCACGTAGGTCAAGCTTGGTGTAAATTTTGGCTCCCTTGACTTGGTCCAAAAGCTGGTTGATGAGGGGTAATGGATACCGGTTTTTCACAGTGACTTGGTTCAGGGCTCTATAGTCAATACACGTGCGGAGAGTCCCATCCTTTTTTGGCCGGAAGAAAAGAGGAGAGGAAACAGGAGATTGAGATGGCCTTATGAATCCCATTTTAGTATATTCTTCCAAATATTCTTTGAGATAAATGTTTTCCTTTTCTGTGAGCGCATAAACTCGGCTACAGGGTAAGTTGGCACCGGCTTCCAACTCAATTTTACAATCGTAACTCCTGTGTGGTAGTAGTTTTTCTGCATTCCTTTTGTCGAACACACTTGCTAAATCTTGATATTCCTTGGGTATTTCTTCAGTACTGACTGTGCAAATGTGAACCGATAGTTGAGCCAACTCGGTGGCCGGCGATCCTTCGCTTTTCTCCATGTTTTTAGCAAGACAATTCTTCTGACAATATTCCGAGTTCATCTTGCCCGTTCGTCTCTCCCAATCAATAGTCGGGTTATGCACAGTCAACCACGGCAGACCCAGGATCAGTTGAAACTGGGGTGCATCGATAAGGTTAAATCTGATAAATTCTTGATGACCCTGTAACCCTTCCAATTCCAAGGTTTCTGTTTCCTCCACAATAGGACCTGAGGTTAAATTGGTACCGTCGACCGCTTTTACCACTTCAAGGTTCTTCTTCTTGACCGCCTTAATACCCATCTCTTGTGCATATCTCTGATCGCAGAAGTTTCCGGTAGCCCCCGAATCAATCATAACCGAAACTTATTTCAACTTCTGAAGTCCAAATTTGACTGTAAAAGATGAGGGGCTGCTGACTGTAATGTGTTAATCAATTGCTGATGTTCGTGAGTTGACTGTTCGGAACATCCCACCAGGGCAACTCCCTTTACTGATGGGATCTGTCTTTTAACCCTTGGTTGTTTTTGGGTTTCTTCGGACATTCCCTCACAAAATGCCCTGAAGTTCCACAATACAGACATAACTGATTCGCTCGTCTCTTGTCTTTGTCCTCCTGAGAGAGGGGTCCTCTAATGGAACCTATTTGCATTGGTTCTTCTCCGGTACCCGCATCGGGTTTTGAGTGTTCTGATTTAATACGGTCTAGGCGTGGCACAAATGACTTGTAGTCTCGCTTCTTTTCTGACCTTCTTTCAAACAATCGATGTTCAATTTGAAGAACAAAATCTATCAGTTCTGATATTTCTTGAGGACGTTTAGGAATCTGAGCTAAGGCATCTTTTATTTCGTCCTTAAGACCTCGATAGAATAACGCCGAACGTTTACTGTCGGGCCAATCTGTTTCGACTATCAATTGTTAAACTGGGCTATGTACGCTACCAATTCTCGATTGCCTTGCTTGAGATCTAGGAGTTCATTGTCTGTAGCTTGGTTAGCAGTTCTTCTATCGAATATTCTTAAGAATTATTTTTTGAAACGGTCAAAATCATACAATGCTGCGTCATTACGAGCAACCAGCGGCATGGACCAGGCAGCGGCGTCTCCGCTCAAATAAGACAACATGAATGCAACCTTGGCTTGGTCCTCTTTGAAAACTACTGATCTGCACAGGAAATGCAAGGAACATTGAGTGAGGAAAATTTGGGCCTTATGGGGATCCCCACTAAAGCGTTCAGGGTTAGCTAAAGGAACAATTGGAGCCACCGAATGAATTACTTGAGTGGCAACTTCCGAACCTGAGTTGTGAGAGGAATTGAAACTAGGTAAAGGAGTTGTCCCCGCTATGAGTTCCTCCAATTTCTGCTGAACATGACGAGTTTCTTGTTGGGACCTTTTTACCTCATCCCTAAGGACACTATTCTCTTCTGCTGAGCGTGTAAGCTGAGTCTGTAACCCTTCTAAGATTCCGGTTAAAGACTTTAAATCAAATCCCTCAGCCATGTCGACTCGAGTGGAAAAGTTGGCACTTCAATCTGTCAGAAGTCTCAGGAATCCACTGGAGTCGACGTTGGTCCCAATGCCCCACCACCTCAGGAGTCACCAGTAGGAAACTATTGGTAACCCCTAAAACAGCACGGAAAGGGGAAGTGGAAGAGAAAGAGAGAAAACAGTCGCAGGTTGGTGGGTTGTGCTTCTCCGGTATGACTTCTAACTGGATACGCCAACCCCTGGAGAGAACAACTTAATGCATTCACAAGCTCTCTAACACATATTATATGTATTGACAGTTTTAATTATACGAAGTCTCTTACCCCAAGGAAACCTGGACTATGCTTCTCTCTTGTAGGTAGCTGTTGTATGTTCGTCACAGCTCCTGCACATATAACACAATTAGTGCGCTGTTCTTTCCTGTATTTCAATTGATAAACCTTTGGATAATTTAAGGGAATTACCTGGGTTTTAATTAGTCCCTCGTTATAAATTCTTCTGGAAGTCTTGAGTACTGTAATCTTTGAATGAACCTAACCCTCACTATTGGTAAGCTAAATTCTAACCCTAAATGCTACGCTATACTCTAATGTGTAAACTAACCCTACTCTATATCTTCCGAGTCACAAACTCGAACTCAAATGAAGAGGCACGAAATGATGCTTAATTCAACAAAGTCTCTCACAAAAGTCACTTGCCAGAATCCCACGTTGCGCATGCGAATGTTGCTCTGCCAAGAATCAAGAAGCGCTGACAGGAAATTTCAGGAAAAGGACTTCACTCGAGAGCCGCGCTGTGTCTCCGGTGAAGAAGTCAGTTGAAGTGCGCAGTTTCCTGAACGAACGTGCGCTTCATTACCACAGCTGCTCGCGAGCCCAAGAAGACTAGAACTGTCACTCTGCATAGTTTGCGGGCTTCCTCTGCGGCCATGTTGAAGTACACGCTCTCCGAGGTTCTGAAAGCAGTGCTGCATGAATAGGGTAGTCACTCTGTGCTGTCTCCTCCAATGCGGGTATTTAGAGGCTTTCTTTAGAGATCGCTGAGTTTTCACTTGAACTGCCCTAATGCTAGCTATCGTGCCTGAAGTCTTGACACCCAGGTTAAACCTGGCATCCTTGATATAGTTTGGCTTCTAACTTTTTGGCTTCAACGCTCCTGTTTTTCTGACTTTGTTTTTGTTGACTTTAGGACTCTGCGCATATTACTACTGCTAACCAGTGCTAAAGAGCTTGTGCTCTCTCCTTAAAACATAGTAGAATTGGCTTATACCCAATTGGCATATTTCCTCTACTTGTAAGTCCGAAGTAAAGTGTCAGTACTTGTGCTCAGGCCCTGTCAATTAAATTCTACTAGTGGGCCTGCAGTATTGATTGTGCCACTCACTTACGTAGCCCTGTTTACATGTCTCAGGACTGCCATTGCTGCCTGTGTTTACTATTTTAAACTGCCATTTCGACTTGGCGAAATAAAAGTTTTGTTAGACCTAAATGCTCGTTTTTAATTCATGTAAGCCAACCCCGGGATAGGCCTTGGCAGCCAAGGAGGCAGGGTACTTTAACCCCTTCTACGCTGATGACGAGCTGGGCTCGTCATGGCGTAGCCCGCTCGCACGCTGATGACGAGCCCAGCTCGTCACGTAACATGCGGATTTAAAAAACTCAGCGTACGAGCGGAATTCCGCCCGCACGCATGCGGTTAAGTTTAACATGCCCTGGCAGGGAAAAACTCTTACGTTTGTTGTTCACTACTGCAAGGCCTGCCTCTCCCATAGGATAATACTGAAGTTACCTTATTACATTTACTCAGTGATATTTCCTAAATGGGACCAGTTTAACAGTTCATTTGTGGTTTCTTTGGAATTGTTATTAAATATCCTCTCACATGGCGAAGTCAGATTTTAAACTACAATTTTGAAAATCCCACTTTTACAGAGTTGGCATTTTATTGCCTTAGCCATTTCGTGCCTGCAGCCTGTCTTCGGGTCACATGACTGGGTGCAGCTGAGAATTGGGCTTTGTGTATTCCTTCTAGACAGCCAAAAAAAGGGGAGCACTTAGGTGTTCCTGGATGGGCCATTGCTGGCAGGATCGGAGGGCTGAGCTGAGCAATGTCCTCCTTACAGTTGAATAGACTGTTTCCTGCCTCTGTGAGTCCTACCCTGTCAAGTGGTGCCACTCCAGTCCTGGACCCTTTGAGTGGGCCTGAAGGCGCTTTGCCAGCCCACCTGTGGGTCAAGTAGAACCAACACATGTCCTCTGCTTGCAGCACAAACCAACCAGAACTGATGTATAGCCTCAGCTGCAAGGATTCTCTCAGCTCAAGGACTCTGCATTTGCCTAGCAGCCTGCATCAGAACCGTCGCTGTGCAAAGCTTCACCGATGCAGCCTCTTGCATCGCACGTCTCTTGTTTGAAGGTAGCTTTAATGACAACACAGATTCTTGCATCACAGCCTTGCAGTGCCTCAGAAACCACTCACTCAATCTACCAGCCTTTAAAAATGCCTTGAAAAGTAATACTAAGGTTTCTTTGTACTGCTAATAAAGCCAGCAACAAGACACCCCTTGGTATTCAAGCACTTAAAAAAGTTATTTAACATAACATAACATAAAATTACGCATTACCTCAACTGCTCGACGCATCCGTCATAAGCCCTCATCAATGGAGATCCTCAATGGCAACCCAGGACCTTGTATTGCAGGTTCACAGTCCCTCGGAACCAGTGCATCCTTGACATGAGACCTTGCAACGCTCCGCAACCAGGATTTAAGGTACTCTTTTTTAGCTATGTCCTATTTTGTCCCTGGAGCCGGCTCGTGCCTCATCGCGGTCAGCCGCAGTTGATGCTTTGTGCTATTTGGACCTATATTTACTGAAATCTTTAAACCTGCATATATTCGTTTCTCCAGGTTTTTGTTGCTTTAGTCTTGTTTTATTTATTAAAATTCACTCTATTTTTCTAAATTAGTGTGGGATTTTCTTGTGCTGTGTTTTCACTTTATTACTGTTTACAGTTCTGCACAGTCGCGGCAGGTGGTGGGAGTACCTGCGGGCGGTGACGTGGGGAGGGGGAGGGGCAGGGGGGTAATAATGTATGGATTATGGAGTATAACAGGTAAGTTAGCATATGTATGAATAAAACGAATTTCATTGCATGCACTGCATCACCAAATGCGATGCAGTGAGCGCAACGAATTTCGTTTTATTTATTTATATGTTAACTTACCTGTTAAACTCCATAATCCATACATTACTACCCCCCACCTTGCCCCTTCCCCTCCCCACGTCACCCCCCGCAAGTACTCCCACCACCAGCCGCGGCTGGTGCTGCATAAATAGTTTACACATTGCCTGACTGCTCTGTGTCAAGCTAGCGGAAGTTTGAGCACAGGTTAATTTGGGGCTTGCTTTTGCCTCCCTGACTAGCATTGTGGTTTCTGCTTGAGTAGGGTTTCAACAATCCTCAACCAGTAAACCAATTTCTCATGCACAGTGCACAGGGGGCCTCATTGACACCCAAAGTATTAAAAAAATATTTTAAAAAAAGGAGGCTAGGCTTGAGTGCCTGTGGTGCCTTCCTACTGCCACCTCCATGCCACCACCAAAGGCCATGCCGGGTTAGGGGGTTGGTTGACAGCAGGGGTTAGACTAGGGGCATTGCCTGCCGAACACTGTGTGCTGCAGGTGGTTGGCTGCCTGTGGAGGGTTGTATGCAAGACTTAGCAGCAGACCAGTCCCTCTGGCCAACCCCATGCTGCGAACAGCATTAGGCTGCACATCACATTTGGTTGGTGTTATGTATAGTGATAAAATATTACTGTATGTTAAAAGCAACCATAGGAGTTCACTGGATTTATATATCTTGTCAAGTTTTAGGTGGAGTGTTGCTCCTTTATATGGAGCACTCTACAACACCACTACACCACCAACACTTTAAATGTGCTCACCTCAAATGTTTGTTTTTATAGAAGAGTTTTTAAGCATTTGATTAGCACAGTGCAATCTATGCTGAGCTAGAAAAGTGACAAAGCCTTTTGCTGTTTTTGCAGCAAAGTCTTTAAGCACAGAATTAGATAGTGCTTTGCCAGCAAAGCTGAACAAGAGTTGGCAGAGCCAATAGGTCTCACCTAGGAGAGCTGCTTGATTTGGCAATGCTTTGTAGCCATACTGTACAGCGGCGCGGATGCTTTGCAATTTGGCTAAAACTAATTTTAAAAAGTTTTATGAAGCAGCTAAGTTTAATGTCCTTTTTTTGAAGTGCATTAGCACAGGATGCATCATAGTCCCTTTGTTATTATTATTTTTAGACAAGAGGAACAAATCAGGATACAAATCATTGTCAAAGTCAGCAATGCCCATGCTGCACAGCATGAACAACATACAATGGCAGAGCCAATAGTGTCAAAGGTGAAACCTATTTGCTTTGCTAATGCTTCTTCAATATAAGCAAAACACCCCTGTGCATTTGAGAAAATCAGTTAATCTCCTCATACATGAAAAAGAAAAAAATGACATTTGGGAAAAAATCGTATCACATTAGGAAAGTAATTGTGCCCATCTCCATGTCTTAGCAATCATGCATTTAGAAGCAGATGACTTCTGTTGTCACAATAAGAGCAGATAACATCTATAGTAACAATAAATATGCATTCCAAAAGAGAAAAGAACTTAACTGAAGTGTGAGTGTGGCATAGTACAACATAGCTACAAATGGCAAGAGACTCAACAAGGACAACAGTGAAAAAAAATATTTTACCTTAATGACAGTGGCATTAATGGAAGAACAGCAATCACGCTTTGGCAATTCATGCTTTGTCCATGTTCCAGCCAAAAGAAAGGAAGTGAAACAAGCACACTCTGGCCAACTAGAAGGAAGTAAATAAAAGTGATAATGAAGCTAACAAATGTTAAATAATGGGTAGGATGCAAGCTCCTTATTGAACACAGTATCTCTCACAAGTGATACAGCAAGCAACACATGTGCTGTCTCAGGCAGACCAGAAAAAAGACAAAAAGCTTTTACCATTTCCAGCACAGTATTACAGCTCAGCATCAGTAAAATATCATCAAAGCAAATCTTGAATAAACAAAAGCAGCTCTTGTAATTAAAGTTTGCCAGAGGAGGACTGCTCTATAGTTAGGTCAGAGTTTCCATAGGAAGAAAGTGTTTTCTTTTGCTAATAACTTGAGTGCTGTTTGGAAATTCTTCTAAAAAATGGTCAAAAAAAGATAATCCACTTCAGCTCCTTCCTGGGTGATCCATCAAGTGAGGACAAGAAAAAGGGGTGCAAAAAAGGGGTTTGCCAAAATGTTGATTCCCAGAGGACATTTGGAGAACCGATACAGAAAAAGTTGCTGAAAGAAACAACACCAAATGTGTCAGAAAGTTAAAACTTTACTCAGAAAGCCTGCTTCTTGTGATCTGGTGTAGACCTGTTTAGCCATTGCAAGAAATTAAAACATAAAGAGTTGCTCAAGGTGGGCTTTAAAAGGTTTTTAAAAAAATCTGTATATTTGGATGAATGTCCAGGTGGAAGTCGTGGGAGACTCCCACAGTACTCTAAGTTTATAAAATGAGGGATTCCAATTGGCCAAGAGGGTCAAGGAAGACACTCACCTGTACTCCTTGCTCTTGATGATGAAAACCAAACCCCAATCCATTCAAGAGCTCCCCAAGAGCCAGAACAACTTAGCAGTCTGCCACTCAGGAAGCCCCTGAAGGGAAAGGGGGAATGGGAGAGAAAGAGAGACCTCTTGGGATGCTGGGTATCTCTTGCGTATCAGGAGACTTTCTTCTAGAAATTCTGGATGAGGGGAATTATCCTCTGATAATCGGTGTAACACTCTAAAGGGATGCACAATTATGACAGGTGAGCTGAAAATAATATCAATCACATCACATGTTGTCACTGATAATAAATATACCTAAGTTAAGGATACTCTGAAATACTCTCTTGTTTTTTGTACATATAGTTGGACTGTGTTGGACTTGGCCCTTTTGCCAGGTTCACCCCTAAACTTTTTGCATTTGCCGTGCCTGTTTCTGTAACCTGGTGTTGGTGATTTTAGGCCTCTGTGCACTTTTTCACTGTGGTCCAGTGTAAAGTGCGTGCACTCTCTGTGTATGTGTGGTGAGAGTGGCCTGCTCTCCCATAGGAATGCATGAGGATATGTGTGTCCATGGTAGTTCCTGATGTGTGGGGAGTGCAGGGGTGAGTTTGGTATGTGTGAACTCGTGAGATTAAATGCTGCGCGATGATGTGCTCGGATTTAATGTATCTAGTATGGAAGTGCCACTTCTAGAAGTTGGGATGTCGGTGCAGTAAAAGTTAATTGACTGTCTGGCTTGTGATTGGCTGGAGGGGGCTGGTGTTCTTGGCTCCAGGAGTCAGGATGGGTCTGCCCCGGTAGTGAATGAAGAGAGCTGCATATTGATAGGAGGGAGGAGTGCACCTGAATAGGGCTGGACCTTCCCTCAACAATGCTGGCTTCACCCCCTGTGGTGTGGCTGATGTCCCTGACCCATCCTGCGAATAGGCAGAGGGGCTGAGCAAAAACAAGTGCTCAGGAACCAGTTGCATCTGGTTCGCCCCTTTCCTGCACCTTTGGAAACAAAGGAAATAGTGTATAAAAGAGGGGCTGTGACCCCATGAAAATGTTCTTATTCCTGACTTGAATCTGCCAGGGGCGTGCTGCTGCTGGGGCCCAGGGGAAGGCTTGCCTCCCTGGCCCCTGTCCAATCCCTTGGATGCCCTGCCCCTGATTGCAGGAGGACCTCTTCCTATGCTGGGATCTGTTGTGCTCCACCTTGATGCTCCAGGACTTCTGGGATCCTGTTGGGGCTTTGTTACTTAGCACTCTGGTAGGGCAGCACTCTGATTGCAAGGAGGAGCGTTTTATTTTTACTGGTAATTGGCCCAGCTACGTAG
The DNA here is from genome assembly GCF_964263255.1 of Lissotriton vulgaris. Lineage (NCBI taxonomy): Eukaryota > Metazoa > Chordata > Amphibia > Caudata > Salamandridae > Lissotriton > Lissotriton vulgaris. The sequence continues at coordinate 1,063,768,167 of NC_141695.1, read as the reverse complement.
GAGCCTGGGATGTTGTTGCTGTGGGTGTGCGCAAATTCTTTACACATTGCCTCCGGGATAAGCCTGACTGCTCGTGCCAAGCTGCTAAGGGGATGAGCAGGGGTTATCTTTGGCCTGTAACTCCCTTGTCCTGAGTAGAGTGGTGGTTTCTACCTGGCTTTGGCGCAAGCCTTAGCCAACCAGAAATCCCAGTTCTAACAGACTGCTTTTTGAATTCTTCTTGCTAGTTCTGTAGAAAGAGATAATACATTGAAACACACCTCTCTGGATTCTATAACTGCAAGTGAAAGCTGATAAACACCATATTGTTTACTTCTTAACATATGCACATACTAGGAAAATAATGTCCTCAAAGAATGAATGCACAGAGTGTTTAAAGTCTTTTGCACAACAATTAGAAGTCTTTAACCCAGTTCATTCAGGGTTCAAATGTCCGCTGTTATTCTCTGCCTTCTCTTGGATGGCCTCTCCAAGATTCAGTAAACCAATGCGCATTAATCAACTGTTCTTTATATTCCTTGGTAATTGCTTTAAACCTAGTTAGCAAGTTCTTTTTATCGCTTGGTAAATGTCATGCAATAACTCACCAGGAATCGGAAGTATTGCATGCTGTTTTACTTATCTGTGCTTGTTTCTTTGTTTCTTCATTTTCAGGGTTCAGGTCATGTCAGATCGTGTCACTGGAAGTCTTTGGAACCGGAAGAGGATGTGGTGCTCGTCGGATTGGTTCTGGAATTGCTGCTGGAGCAGAGGAACAAAGGAAACACAGGGCTGAGGAAATGCCCGAAGCAGAAGACTCGAAAGCAGCCAAGCGGAAGATGCAGGAAAGCCTGGGGGGCCGTGACTCAAATGCGGCAGAGTTCAAGATTCAGGAACGCCTGGGCCGTCTCGAAGGAGATACGGGTAAGTGCTGACACTGCCTCTCAGCTTTCAGCGAGACCAAGCGCATGTGCACCGATGCGGGCGGTTTAAATACCTTCCGTCGCACATGTCGGTCTACAGGGCCCGGGTTTCACATATTGACAGTTGGCACGTGAACTATGTACATGAGCCTTAGTACAATGTTCAATTCACGTGGAATATGCAAACAAGCCTTAGTACAATGTTTAGTTCAAGCGATTGTGCTTTTAAACAGTCTTTAGGTCTCGCCTATTCTACTCCGCAAGGAATGAATTGCGAGTCTAATGCAGCTGAACCACTACTTCAGGTCAAGGGCTCTCCTCCAGCGGATTTTGGACAGTTCACGTAAATCACAATCACGTGACCTGCTCTCATGCACGAGCCTTCCCCCTGGCAGCAGCATTTCTCCTTTCACGGCCGCCAGGGCACATCAAAGGGTTCCACTGCCCCGCCCCCTGCTTCACGGCCATCTGTACCCCAGCTCCCGCACCTCCCCTCTCTCTCCCCGGACACAGCCTTACTCGGATTTCTCCTCTCCCTCCCCAGCCAGCTTCCCCCAGGCCGTGTTCCCTCCCAAACAGAACAGACTTCATGTGTAGAAAATTGTGTCAAGTGCAGTGAGAAAAATGTGTCATGCTCATATTCTTTCTGATCTCCTACACGCTGACTAGTAAAAGCATCCTTGACGTTATATAATCGCTACTGACAGCAGCGCTGCTGTTCGGGCTGATCTAGTTCAGAATACAGGAAGTGAGCGAGCCAGGCTGAGAGATCACGGGCTCCCCGGGATCAAGTCTCTCAAAACGTGTAAAAGTACACACGATGTGAGTGGCTTTGAGGAGTCTTCGGATCTTCCCACCCCTCACTCTGACACCTACACGGGACATGAATGACATAAACACTGCTGCTGATGGCCCATCACAGGACAGCTAACTGACTCTCTGTTTTCTTTTATTTAAAAAAACGCAGCACTCTTTTCAGCATGTTTTCCGTGGTGCCAGGGGAGGAGTAAATAAATGCTCCTCATAGCCAGAGCCTGGCGCACCATCCGAGACCAATTCCGGCACCCCAAGAGTGGTCTGCCCCCACTCCCCCATTTTCATGACCTGTGGATTATAGGTGTACGTAGCCGCCAGGCCACATCAAAGGGTTCCGTTGCCCCGCCCCCTGCTTCACGGCCATCTGTACCCCAGCTCCAGCACCTCCCCTCTCTCTCCCCGCACACAGCCTTACTCGCATTTCTCCTCCCCCTCCCCAGCCGGCTTCCCCCAGGCCGTGTTCCCTCCCAAACAGAACAGACTTCATGTGTAGAAAATTGTGTCAAGTGCCGTGAGAAAAATGTGTCATGCTCATATTCTTTCTGAGCTCCTACACGCTGACTAGTAAAAGCATTCTTGACGTTATATAATCGCTACTGACAGCAGCGCTGCTGTTCGGGCTATTCTATTTCAGAATACAGGAAGTGAGCGAGCCAGGCTGAGAGATCACGGGCTGCCCGGGATCAAGTCTCTCAAAACGTGTAAAAGTACACACGATGTGAGTGACTTTGAAGAGTCTTCGGATCTTCCCACCCCTCACTCTGACACCTACACGGGGCATGAATGACATAAACACTGCTGCTGATGGCCCATCACAGGACAGCTAACTGACTCTCCGTTTTCTTTTATTTAAAAAAACGCAGCACTCTTTTCAGCATGTTTTCCGTGGTGCCAGGGGAGGAGTAAATAAATGCTCCTCATAGCCAGAGCCTGGCGCACCATCTGAGACCAATTCCGGCATCCCAAGAGTGGTCTGCCCCCCCTCCCCCATTTTCATGACCTGTGGATTATAGGTGTACGCTTTACCTGTAGCAAGTGTTTATTTTCTCAGCCGCCAGAGACTTTCACTGCCTGGCGGAGTCATGTGTGAGGGAACATTTATTTTCACGCACTGACATCACACACGCATGCACGCGCGCACACATTAGTCCTGTCTTGTAAAAAGTAATACAACACAGTCCATAGTGGGCTTCTTGCCAAAATGCTGTATAAAAATGTTGCTACCCGCCTCATTTTGGCCAATGTGATCTTAGCCCCTTCTCCAGGGCATTGAGAGCTCTCAACAGGCTGCTAACAAAAGACTGTATTTTACAATCGACTACAAATGTTAAGCTATGCTTTTTGACAACCCTTCATCATACGCCTATTAAAAAGGTTATCTGCTATGCAATATTATTGTATGGCACATACAATGCACAACCAACAATCATTTCTGTTATCACCGAGTTCAGCCTCTGGAAGTTAAACAGAGAGCAACGGATGCCTATAATTCAGTGGCTTCCGACCCACTGGTTTTCTAGAAAAATAGCTGTAATTGGAGTGCTGTGCTCCCACCCTCCCAGGGCCCTGGTTCAACTGTACCTGCTGCACCAATGATAGCTAAGCGCATGACAGCATTTTCAGCTTTATTAGGTCACGTTGAAGCAATGATCCCATGCAGTTCATGTGAGAAAAGCGCGTGCACAGGAATCCGCTCCCCCTCCCACCAAGCAAGACAAGCCAAGAACATCAAAGAGACCGGCCGCTTTGCTTCCATTTGCAGCTACTTCACGGCTCCGCAGGTCATAAACAGGACCATCTGCTTGGGAATCGGAATGCTGTCATGCTTGCCCATCCCCCCTCCCAGCGCTCGTGGCACATGCATCGTCTCTTTTGCTGCTCAGCTTCAACCAGTGCTCGACATCGCACCCCAGTTCTACGCTCCTCACATGTATCGTCCTGCCCCACCGGAGCTCTCTTTACCACCACTGCATGGCCCCAGCCCCTCTGAAACTCTTTAATCCCATTTCCACCTTCTCACAAGCCCTTTGAGCACTGTCATCTTAACATTTGTGTTTCTCTCTCTTATGATGTTTGCCCTGCCACCATTTACTTCGTACCCTCACACACCCTCACTCCTCCTCACCCCCACACACCCTCACCATCACACCTCCTCATCCTCACACCCTCACATCCTCCCTCACCCTCACACCCTTACCCTCCCTCACACCCTCACCCTCACACACCCTCACTCACCCTCACACCCTCACCCCTCACCCACCATCACACCCTCACCCTCACACCCCCTCACCCTCACACACCCTCCCACCCTCACACACCCTCACTCACCCTCACAACCTCACCCTCACACACCCTCACACACCTTCACTCACCCTCACACCCTCACCATCACCCCCTCACCATCACACACCCTCACATCCTCTCACCCTCACACACCCTCACTCACCCTCACCCACCTCACACCCTCACCCACCCTCACACTCTCTAACCCCCTCACCCTCACCCACCCTCACCCCCTCATCCTCACACACCCTCACTCACCCTCACACCCCTCACTCACCCTCACACCCTCACCCTCCTCAACCCCTCATCCTCACAACCCTCTCACCCTCACTCACCCTCACCCACTCTCACACCCCCTCACTCACCCTCACACCCCCTCACTCACCCTCACACCCCCTCACCCTCACATCCCCTCACCCTCACACACCCTCACTCACCCTCACACCCTCACTCACCCCCACACCCCTCACCCTCACACACCCTCACACACCCTAACACCCTCACACACCCTCACCCTCAAACCCCTCACCCTCACACCCCCTCATCCTCACCCCATCACCCTCACCCTGTCACCCTCACAGCCCCTCACACCCTCATCCTCACACCCCCACCCTCACACCTCCTCACCCTCACAACCCCACCCCCTCCACCCCTCATCCTTACACCCCCTCACCCTCACGCACACCCTCACCCTCACAACCCCACACCCTCACCCTCACACCCCCTCACCCTCACACCCCTCACCCTCACATACCCTCACCCCCACATACCCTCACCCCCTCATCCTCACACACCCTCACTCACCTTACCCCCTCACCCTCACAACCCTCACTCACCCTTACACCTTCACCCTCACCCCCCACCCTCACACACCCTCACCCTCACCCTCACTCCCCCTCACACCCCCTCACCCTCATACACCCATACCCTCACACCCCTTCACCCTCACACCCCCTCACCCTCTCATCCTCACACACCCTTACCCTCACCCCCTCACCCTCACACACCCTCACCCTCACACCCCCTCACTCACCCTCACACATTCTCACTCACCCTCACACCCCTTCACCCCCTCACACCCTCTCACCCTCACCCTCACACCCTCACCCTCACACACCCTCACTCACCATCAAGCCCTCACCCTCACACCCCCTCACCCTCACAACCCTCTCACCCTCACACCCCCTCACCCTCACACCCCCTCACCCTTACACACCCTCACTCATCCTCACTCACCCTCACATACCCTCACCAGCATATCATAACAAAACATAGCATATGATAACAAAACACAGCATAGCATTGCATAACAAAAAAGCATAGGTTAGCAAAATATAGCATAGCATAACAAAACCAAGCATAGGATAGCAAAGCAAAACCTAGCATAACAAAACAAGACATAGCATAGCAAAACACAACAAAGCATAGCATAGCATAACAAAACAAAACAAAACATAGCATAACAAAACATACCAAAGCATAGCAGAACAAAACATAGCATAGCAGAACAAAACACAACAAAACATAGCATAAGATAAAACATAGCATAACAAAACAAAGCATAGCATAACAAAACACAACAAAACATTGCATAGCATAACAAAACATAGCATAGCATAACAAAGCATAGCATAGCAAAACACAACAAAACATAGCATAACAAAACACAACACAACAAAACATAGCATAGCATAACAAAACAAAGCATAGGATAGCAAAACTAAACATAGCATAGCATAACAAAACAAAGCATAGGATAGCAAAACAAACCATAGCATAGCATAACAAAACATAGCATAACAAAACACTACAAAACATAGCAAAACACAACAACACATAGCATAGCAAAACACAACAAAACATAGCATAGCTTAACAAAAAATAGCATAGCTAAACAAAACATATAATAGCACAGCAAAACATAGCATACCAAACACAACAAACCATAGCATAGCAAAACAAAGCATAGCATAATAAAACACAACAAATCATAGCATATCATAACAAAACACAGCATTGTATAACAAAGCATAGCAAAGCAAAACATAGCATGCATAACAAAACATAGCATAACAAAACAAAGCATAGCATAACAAATCAAAGCATAGGATAGCAAAGCATAACATAACAAAACAAAACATAGGATAGCAAAACATAGCATAGCATACAGCATCACTCAGCTCCACCACAGCATCACTCAGGGGCACCACAACATCACTATGCGCTACCACAGCATCACTGAACGCCACAGCATCACTTGTTTGCCATCACAACATCATTCAACGCCACCACAGCATCAATCTGTGCAACCATTCAACAACAACTGGTTCAATTATGTTCTCTCAATGATTCAAGCTTTATTACAAATGTAATAAAAAGATGTTAATATTTCACTTCTGTTCCTGGATTTTCGTCCCAATAAAATACACTGAACATAATCTTCACAAAAGATTATTTACAAAAGTTTACGCTATTGCCATTATAAATTACAATAACTTTTATTTAAGTATTAATTATTAAAACCCATTGTTATTTGTAATATCAATACATGTAAGTCACATAAATACAACACATATTGCATTACAAATGCTATAGGTGTCACATTTGCAAAAGTTAAAACTATTGGCATTGTAAATGACAAAGCTATTAATTTCGCTATTTTCAAAAATAAAAATAAATAAAAAATGTGTCATTTACAATACCAATAGCTCAAACTTTCCTAATGCGAGACCTATTGCATTGCAAATGCTTGTTTAACATATGTGCTTTCTCTGGGGCAATTCTAAGTATGCTATCATGCTAACATCAAACACACACTTATACTGGACAATCACGTTTAATCTGCAAATAAAAATGCAATCCTAGATCTTTGCCCACTGTTTTTCTATTCAGAAGTTCTGGCATGAATCAAGACATGAGTGCTCATGACAGTAAGAGAGGTTTTTCTCTCATTGTCATTGTTGGTCCTATTGGTTCCCAGGCCTGTGGGAAGGAATTATCTGATTGGCTCATCGCAGCTTGAAGAAAAAGGCCCAGATGTCCTTAAGTGGTTAAAGAAAATATATAAGGGACAATTTTGGAACACTCTGACTGCCTGCCATTCATGGGAGGTCCAGAGAGACCCACCCAACGGCCAAAAAATGTTTAAATAATGTTCATACTGCGAGTACCACAATACATCCAGGGAACCGAGTGCAGCACTCCTGTGAGGCAGGTCTCTTTTAGAAATTGTTCAGTGGGACCATTTAATCTTTACTGAGTGAAGCTTGCATTGTCCCATAGTACAAGGGTGTGATGCTTGGTAGGGGTACTGCAGTACTATGAACAAAAATATATACTTGAAGGGTGGGTGTTCATGAGGGATATGAGTTGGCTAAAATGACATTATAATTAGGGAATATCTGGCTGAATGCTATGCCTTGTGCCCAACTACCCCCTCTGCATGACTAAAGCCTGCAACCAGTGAGATTGACTGCCCATGGCGGATTGGGCGCAGGGCCTGAACAGAGGGCAGGCCCTGTGGACAACACCGCACTCCACACAAACTTTGGCTCTGTGCCTAACACCTGCTGGCAGCTAACACCATGCTGCACGCAGCCTTCAGCTGTGTGAGTTGCCACATGTTGAGAATTTTGCCAGAGGCCAATCCCTGCGGGCAACCCACCACTACTCACAACCAAAAGCTGTGCTCAGTGGGGGAGTTGCAACACTTGGACATATTCAGAGACACTCCAGGAGGGGAGTGATACCTTTGAGCACGCTAAAAACATTTAAACCCAGGCAGTGCACATCCCCTAACTAAAAGCCTGTTTAGCCATTACCCCCCATTGGGACGGAGCACGCCCAGAAGTCAACGTGCAATATGATGACATAACCTTATCCACGGATATCAGAGCAGAAACATTTACATTTACTGCAGAAGCTAGTGAGAGAATTTATTCTCTGATACAAACAGAAACATCCGAACACACCTGCATCAAAAATAAAGAACAACAAATTAAACATCTACTTTATCTAACCAGGAAAGAAATTAACCAGCGGATACATGCCAGCACCATGGTGAAATATCACAAGGCCCAACGAATACCCAGAGGCCTCCGAATCTCCCTGAGACCATCCTTATGTAAAAATTCAAAACCATTCACCGAACGATGGTATGCTATTCTAAATAAGTGCAGCTTGGACTTGATCCTATTGATAATTGAAGAACTGTCTAAGATACTAGAAGAGTTAGCCACAGAAATCAAAACTACAACCGAAGAGCTCAAAAAAACAATCTCAGAAGAAGAACTGAAGAAAATACTTGAGGACATAAATAACCAACTATCTAAACATACTCAAGAAGTCAACAAAAGGAAACTAAGGAAATATAGAAGAGATACTCTTGATTATAAGTTACAAGAAGTATACACGTGGGCGGAAGTGTACGCCAAGAGACAGACAGACGAAAACTCATACGTCACACACTGACTCATCGTCCACAGACAGCGAAAGGCAAACAGCTCCCACAGGGCGAACCCGAAGCACTGAACCTCTATCAGCTAAGACAGCTTTACCAGCAGCGGTGCCTTTTTTAGAGGAAGGCCATATAGAAGCGGAAGACCCCGGAGAGGAGGTCGAAAAAAACAAAGAAAAGGTACCACCACAAACGAGAACCACCACCAAGAGAGACAAACCGAAGAAACAACAACAGACATAGAGAATTTAGTTATTAACATTTCTGATGAAAGGTTAAATAAAATTCAGATTGAAACACTTCAAAAGGGAATGTCATATGTACCAACGGCTCACACTAACAAATTGGAACTAGATGTAAGTCTATTCAAACTCACCCGCAAAATGAGATTGCGACTTTTTTTTGAGAACGTGGCAACTGACATCAAATCTAAACCTGAAGATGAACTCAGAGGTTTAAAAACAAGTAGCACTTATATGCCACCAACCAGTCACATTACCATTGATTTATTCGAAGAACTATGTAAACGTGACATTGCTAAAATTAATGTCAACAAGAAAAGTTAAAGGAAAAACTTGACGAACAAAGAATATGGTATCATTGAAGCAATAGCACACAATGGGAAAATCACATGTCAATTATTGGGGAACGTAAAACCGAGGTTTTGCCTGAATTGTCTTGCTATCAGGCACGAATAATGGATTTTTATGAAACATATGAGGGGAATGAATGGATGGGTTACGACATGAAGTTCCGTAAGGCCAAAGAGTACGATTCATCTCTGACGTGGGATGGTCTCGACTCGATTTCTTGGCAGAAGCAGCTCCTGCCGGGCGCGACGAAGACGTCCTCGCCAGGCGGGAATGGGTCGGGGTCTTCCCGCCAACAGCCCGCGGTACCCTTTCGAGCGGGCGCCGGTGGTGACCACCAAGCAAGAACCGGTGGGAATGGGGGAAAGAGGGGGGTCTGTTGGAGCTTTAACAGGGGCAACTGCACCAGACCACAAGGGACATGTAAGTTCAGACATGCGTGTGCGGGTTGTGGGAATTCCTCGCACCCGGAGAGTTCGTGCAGATCCAAAAATGGCGGGTCGGGAGGTAGAGGAGGGTCCAAACAAGACTGAGGGGGACCACTGTGTACCGTTACCTACCCCCGTTGATATCATGGCAATGATCCCCTGGCTAAACAAATACCCTGATCATGTCTCCGCTGGGGTGTTGAGGAATGGATTCTTATATGGTTTTCACATCCCGGCGGGGGATTTTCGTGGGGAACCACTTTGTAGAAACCAACTATCGGCTCAGCATAATCCAGCGGTGGTAGAGAGGAAGATTGCAAAAGAGATTACCCTGGGCCGGGTTGCGGGCCCATATCGGCACCCGCCAGTAACAAATTTCATCTGTTCCCCGTTAGGAGTTGTCCCCAAAAAAGACCCAGGGGAATTTAGGCTGATCCATAACTTGTCGGCTCCGAAGGGTCTCTCAGTGAACGGTGCGATTGACCCGGGAGTTTGTTCGGTGCGGTACGCATCCTTCGATGATGCCGTCACCATGTTGAATCGCCTGGGGCCCGGAGCGCTGATGACGAAGTCAGATATCGAGTCGGCGTTCCGGTTGCTCCCGGTACACCCACAGGATCAGCGTCTGTTAGGCTTTGTGTTCCAAGGACGTTACTACATGGATCGATGTATGCCAATGGGTTGCTCCATCTCTTGTGCTTATTTTGAGAAATTCAGCTGTTTTTTGGAATGGGCATTCACCGAGGCCACTGGGCATAGCCATGTTATGCATTATTTTGATGATTTTCTGTTCTTGGGGGTAGCCGGCGACACAAAATGTGCGCAGGCGCTACAGGAATTTTGCATCCTCATGAGGGAATTCGGAGTGCCAGGTAAGACGGTAGGACCATCTACTTCACTGGAGTTTCTGGGAATTGAGCTCGATTCTGTGGAGGGATGTTTCCGTTTGCCGGTAGGGAAAGTAGCGAAATTTAGGGCTTCCCTGGAACTGTGCCTTAGTAGGGATAAAGTGACCCTGCATCAGTTACAACAAGCAGTGGGTCAGCTTAACTTTGCCCTGAGGGTGATACCAATGGCCCGCCCCTTTTCACGCTCTATTGCACAAGCTATGGTTGGTCTCAAGGAAGGACACCACCGCACGAGACTGTCTGCAGAGGTTCGCCAGGATATGCGCATCTGGTTGGCATTTCTGGCGGACTTCAACGGTCGAGTAGTGTGGAACAAGCCACCAGCGTCTTCGGATGAGCTAGGTTTGTGGACTGACTCGGCGGGGAGCGTGGGATTTGGCTCCATTTTTGGTAACCGATGGTCGGCGCAAACATGGCCGACATGGTGGCACACCAGCGGTCTCACAAGTGACATTGGGTTCCTCGAGCTATTCCCTATTTTTGTGGCTCTGATGGCATGGCCGGACGAGTTCAGAGATCGCTCTGTGGTATTTTGGTCCGACAATATGACTGAATGTATAAATCATCAGGCAGCACGCTGCAAGTGGATATTGAGATTGTTGAAGGAAATTATACTACTTTGCATGAGACTGAATGTACAGTTCAGGGCGAAACATGTGCCGGGTGTACTGAATCATGCTGCTGATGCACTCTCTCGTTCACATATGCAGGCGTTCAGGGGTTATCTACCGACTGCAGACCTAGCGGTGGCACCATTCCCCGAAGTACTCTGGCTACTCGGTGCCCCGGATTACAAGACCTTGTGGCAGCAAGCTTAGCCCCCAGGACGAGGAAGGCATACGAAGGAGCGTTTCGTTCCTATTGTGCATTTTTGGGTCCGGCGGGGGATCAGAAATGGGGTCAGGAGGATTTCTTCCTAAGGTTGCTGGTAGCATTACATAGGGAAGGCCGATCAGTGGCAACGGCCAATAGGCACCGGGCGGCCATTTCATTCATGGCGCAGGTGCATGGCATCAAGGACCCAACATCTTCCTTTTTGGCAAGGAAAGCCCTTCGTGGCTGGCAGCGCCTTGAGGGTCGTAGAATAGACGAGAGGCGCCCGATTGGGTTAGAAAGGTTGTCCCTGCTTATGGCGATACTACCCACGACATGTTCCTCCCAATTCGAAGCAGTTCTGTTCCGGGCCGCTTTCGCATTAGCTTTCCATGGGGCTATGCGGGTGAGCGAACTGGTCGCAAAGAATAAGAAGGATGTTGAGGGAGGTCTGTGTCGGGATCACATCCTAATTACGGGTGATTCAATGGTAGTCACAATAGCTAAGTCCAAGACTGACCAGAGAGCTATGGGAGACAGTGTGGTTGTCCAGCGCATGCGAGGGTCCCCCATGTGCCCGATAAAGTGCATTGAGGAATATTTGGCGCTGAGGGCGGATACATGGGGTGGGAGTTTGCTGAGACACATCGATGCCACCCCACTGACGAGGTTCCAGTTTCAGAGGGTGCTAACAATGGCAATCGCAGCGGCGGGCTTGGACCCGTGCGATTTTGGGACCCACTCCTTCAGGATAGGGGCTGCTACTGAGGCTACAGCCAGGGGTCAGAGTGCTGAAGAGGTGAAACTGTTAGGACGATGGTCCTCGAATTTTTTAAAAGGTATGTGCGATTGCACATGTTGTGAAGTCAAGTTACATGCACTCACGCTTCTTGTCTTCTGTTTGATTTACAGTTTCGCGAGCATGTTATGAGGGGCGGAACTTGGAGTCGACCCGGCACCAGGGGACCAGCGGTCAGAGATCACCTGCTGAGGAGAGAGTGGTGTGGGTCGTGGGCCACTCATACGTGAGGCGGGCCGGGGACGTATTCAAAGCAGGTGACGCGACTCACGCAGCTGGGGAATACGGGTGCAGAGTGACCTTCCATGGAAGGGGTGGGCTCTGTATTGACCAGTTCGAATCTTTTGTCGAGGGACTCTTAGGGCGGCAGAGGTCACCGCCATCTGTAATCATAGTACACCTGGGGGGCAATGACATGGTGACACTCGGTAGGCGAGTATTACTCGAGCGAGTTTTGTCTACCGTTAGCTGGCTGGCGAAAAGAATCCCGGGGTGCACAATTGCATGGTCCCACATGATTCCCAGGAAGGTATGGCGAGTTGGCATCTCGGTGGCAGCACTGAACCATTCAGTGAAGAAGGTCAACAACAAAATTGGTAGGTTGTTTCGCTCGGCGCAGTTGCACAGTATTCCGCATGGATGTATTCGGGGTGATCACATGTATCTCGATGATGGGGTTCACTTGTCCCGGGAAGGGAATGTCTTACTCATAGGAGACTTCTTAGCTTGGCTAAAGGGTTTAATGGAACATGACCTTTAGGAGGAGTTTGTGGGGGGGCCGGATAGCCGGTCAACTATCCGGCCTGTGGCGGTAAGGTCATGATCAGTGAGCAGTAATTTCAAGGTCCCTAGAGGGGGGCGCCACCCACTATGGATGGGAGCGCCCGGGGGGAGGCGGCCATTGGCCCCTCCCACAGGGAGGCGGCACCCACTAAGGATGGGTCGCCTAGGGGAAGACGGCCATAGGCCCCTTCCAGGGGAGGTGGCGGCTATATGCCCCGCCTACGAATTTCCCAGGGCCCGGATATCCGCGACGGCGGATGTGATAGACAGTGTGGGGTGGGGGGGAGTCGATGCTGCCTTCTTACAGACACCTCACACGGGTCCTCGGACGACCTCTAAGATGGCGTTGAGTTGTAATGGGGGGACAAGACAAGGGAAATTGGAGTTGGCACAGAGGGTACAGTCCTCTGCGCGGCCGCCACTCACATCGTGAGGGCGAGAGTTTTGGTAGTAGGAATCTGACACCGGTTGCGACCTTGCCGCTGGCCCGTAATGCTAGGATGTACAATTTTAATTTAGAAAGTATGCATTTGCAGGATGTTAGACTCGGCTAGGTAAACCTTTGTATTAGAGATTTGTTAAGGTTAGCCAATGAACATGTCTTCATCGAAATGTAATAAATGAAAATTGTACATGATATGAAACTTTTATTTTAATGTTTTAATTTTGTTTCATATTTTAATAAATACGGCTGGGAGGGTAACTCCCTCCCGCCTTCCAAAAGTTCAGAACTGTGTCCGACTTCCCATCC